>NC_139678.1:123067510-123667510 GCF_964106915.1 Podarcis gaigeae | reverse complement strand
GGCGTCTCCACCCCCATCATTCTGCCCGGACGCTGAGGTCCAGCGCTGAGGGCCTTCTGGCGGTTCCCTCCCTGCGAGAAGTAAAGTTACAGGGAACCAGACAGAGGGCCTTCTCGGTAGTGGCGCCCGCCCTGTGGAACGCCCTTCCAGCAAATGTCAAAGTGATAAACAACTACCTGACATTCAGAAGACATCTTAAGGCAGCCCTGTTCAGGGAAGTTTTTAACGTGTGATATTTTACTGTATTTTTGGTTTCTATGGAAGCCGCCCAGAGTGGCTG
This sequence comes from Podarcis gaigeae, assembly GCF_964106915.1. Taxonomy (NCBI): domain Eukaryota; kingdom Metazoa; phylum Chordata; class Lepidosauria; order Squamata; family Lacertidae; genus Podarcis; species Podarcis gaigeae. The sequence goes on along the minus strand of NC_139678.1, from coordinate 123,667,230 downwards.
GGGAGGCCCAGCCAGATGGGCGGGGTATAAATAATAAATTATTATTATTATTATTATTATTATTATTATTATTATTATTATTATTTATCATGTGGCCGGGCGTATCACTACTGTGAGCCCATACAGAGAAAAATCCTGGGGTGAGGTTTCACCCTATGATGGCAGCTTCATCCTCTGTACCATACTTCTGTAGGGTAGGGGGAAATTTGGGGTGTAGCAGATGGTGGTGGATGTGTGGCAGAATGTACAAATAGTAAGATGTGGTGCTGCATAGGATGTACTGTATTTTTTGCTCTATAAGACTCACTTTTTCCCTCCTAAAAAGTAAGGGGAAATGTGTGTGCATCTTATGGAGCGAACGCAGGCTGCGCAGCTATCCCAGAAGCCAGAACAGCAAGAGGGATTGCTGCTTTCACTGCACAGTGATCCCTCTTGCTGTTCTGGCTTCTGAGATTCAGAATATTTTTTTTCTTGTTTTCCTCCTCCAAAAACTAGGTGCGTCTTATGCTCTGGTGCATCTTATAGAGCGAAAAATACGGTAAATGAGTTATTCTTACATCATAGGCAGGTTGCAGTTACTGCCCCAGAGACAACAGGAAACTTAAATAACCTTCAGCACCTTATATTGCCTGCAGGGTTTCAAACAAATGTTTTCTGTTAGATGTACATTTACCATCAAGCAATTTGATATTTGACTTGAGCTTAATGAGGGTGAAAGAGGAGAGCGCAAAATATGGTCTGAAGCTCAACATCAAAAACACTAAGATCATGGCCACTGGGCCCATCACTTCCTGGCAAAGAGAAGGGGAAGAAATGGAGGCAGTGAGAGATTTTACTTTCTTGGGCTCCATGATCACTGCAGATGGTGACAGCAGCCACGAAATTAAAAGACACCTGCTTCTTGGGAGAAAAGCAATGACAAACCTAGACAGCATCTTAAAAAGCAGAGACATCACCTTGCCAACAAAGGTCTGTATAGTTAAAGCTATGGTTTTCCTAGTAGTGATGTATGGAAGTGAGAGCTGGACCATAAAGAAGGCTGATCGCCGAAGAATTGATGCTTTTGAATTCTGGTGCTGGAGGAGACTCTTGAGAGTCCCATGGACTGCAAGAAGATCAAACCTCTCCATTCTTAAGGAAATCAGCCCTGAGTGCTCACTGGAAGGACAGATCCTGAAGCTGAGGCTCCAATACTTTGGCCACCTCATGAGAAGAGAAGACTCCCTGGAAAAGACCCTGATTTTGGGAAAGATTGAGGGCACAAGGAGAAGGGGACAAGATGGTTGGACAGTGTTCTCGAGGCTACCAGCATGAGTCTGACCAAACTGCGAGAGGCAGTGGAAGACAGGAGTGCCTGGCGTGCTCTGGTCCATGAGGTCACGAAGAGTCGGACACGACTAAATGACTAAACAACAACAACAACAACAAACTGTTAGCCGTGCCTTCTTCTGAGGAGATGTATCCTCCCACTAGCACCAATAATTTTATAGGTCCAGCTCCGAGGGCCTTCTGGCGGTTCCATCACTGCGAGAGGCCAAGTTACAGGGAACTGCCCGGACGCTGAGGTCCAGCGCTGAGGGCCTTCTGGCGGTTCCCTACCTGCGAGAAGTAAAGTTACAGGGAACCAGACAGAGGGCCTTCTTGGTAGTGGCGCCCGCCCTGTGGAACACCCTCCCATCAGATGTCAAAGCGATAAACAACTACCTGACATTCAGAAGACATCTGAAGGCAGCCCTGTTCAGGGAAGTTTTTAATATGTGACATTTTAGTGTACTTTTCATCTTTGTTGGAAGCCGCCCAGAGTGGCTGGGGAAACCCAGCCAGATGGGCGGGGTACAAATAATAAATTGTTATTATTATTATTATTGTTGTTGTTGTTGTTGTTGTTGTTGTTGTTGTTGTTGTAATAATTTTATTAGCTGTACCCTGCCCTATCTGATTGGGTTGCCCCTTCCAACAAATATAAAAGTGTAATAAAACATCAAACATTTAAAACTTGCCTATACATGGCTGCATTCAGATTTCTTATAAAAGTTTTATAGTTATTTATCTCCTTGACATCTGATGGGAGGGTGTTCCACAGGGTGGGTGCCACTACCAAGAAGGCCCCCTGCCAGGTTCCTTGTAACTTCACCTCTTGTGATCCTCTCTCCCCCCACATCCCACGCCCAGCACTTAGCAGCCTTGCAGATAAATATACAAAATTTGCCAGCATGCACATTCTTCTCACCACCTACCTGCTTGTATTTACCTGAGCCCTGCAGGATGTATTTTGTGATAAGTCCGGCAAGTAATTGGTGAACGGCAAATGGGGAGCTTGATGTGCTAGCCTGCCAGTGCGCAAACACACTTTATTTCCTACATTGCTGTGCCGCTTTTGCACTTTCTTTTTGGGTGAATATGTGTCTGAAATATTTAATCTTTGTTTCTTAATGCAGAGTTGATAACCATCAGTATACAGTGGTACCTTGCATTACAGACGCTTCAGGTTACACACGCTTCAGGTTACAGACTCCGCTAACCCAGAAATAGTACCTCGGGTTAAGAACTTTGCTTCAGGATGAGAACAGAAATTGCGTGGCGGCGGTGGCGGCAGGAGGCCCCTTTAGCTAAAGTGGTACTTCAGGTTAAGAACAGTTTCAGGTTAAGAACGGACCTCCAGAACGAATTAAGTTCTTAACCCGAGGTACCACTGTAATGAGTTTTTTGAAGATTCCTTACCAGTTTTTTTAAAGGATCTATAGGCTGTGCTGCATGCTTGGGATCTACAAAACGGGCATAACCTAAGCTCTGTTTCAAATAAGACTGGGAATGGTAGTTGCCTGTTATAGTAAATATCTGGCTTCCTGCTTATAACTACTTTATGGAAGAAAAAAAAAAGTCCTGTAAGGGCAGTGCTGTGAATGTTCCTCTATGGAAATTGTTAATTGCTTTAACTTCCCTCCTAAAGACAATCCGAGAGAGACTGGTACTTCTAGCAGAATCAGCTGAACGTTTTCAGGAAACTGTTTATATAAATCTCTCTAGGGGCATGTAAGTAATTGCAGCCAGGCCTTGTGTGCAGTGTTTTCACCAGCTGAACTCTCCCTTCGAACAAGTACACTTACGCTGGTTTTAGAACGATTTGCACATGAGGTCCGTAAGTTTTGACAAAAGCAAGGAGATACCACGGAATTCCTTTAGTGTGTAGTCATTCTGAAACGGGAGAGAAAATACTTAAGATGAACAGTATATTGAGCTGCTGAAAAGTTAGTAAATTCCTAGATGCAGAACAGCTTACCTATGTCTGTTGCATCTTTTTACAGATGTCTACTTTGCAACAGTCACCTCTGTATGCAGATGTCTTCTCTTGCTGTGGTCTCTAGCATGGATTGCATATGTGAAGGAGAATATCTCTGATTATAATTTTTCACCCTTGCACTTTGGTTTCTAACAGTATTTTCTAGAATGGGGTAAAGCAGAAAGAACCATGGCATTTAGCCTCTCCTAAATGGAATTTGACCCAAAATGACAGATATGAAGTTGGCACTTTACTGTGCGGTATAAAGGCTGTGGGGGCGTTGTGGGGACGCGGGTAGTGCTGTGGGTTAAACCACAGAGCCTAGGACTTGCTAATCAGAAGGTCAGCGGTTCAAATCCCCGGGTGAGCTCCCGTTGTTTGGTCCCTGCTCCTGCCAACCTAGCAGTTCAAAAGCACGTCAAAGTGCAAGTAGATAAATAGGTACCACTCCAGCGGGAAGGTAAACAGTGTTTCCGTGCACTGCTCTGGTTCGCCAGAAGCGGCTTAGTCATGCTGGCCACATGACCCGGAAGCTGTCTGCGGACAAACGCCAGCTCCCTCGGTCAGTAAAACAAGATGGGCGCCACAACCCCAGAGTCGTCTGCGACTGAACTTAATGGTCAGGGGTCCCTTTACCTTTACCTATAAAGGCTATGGGTTGTTGTCAACTAAGCTTTACTTTGAGTAGATCCATTGAAATGAACAAACTAAGTTAGGGACATTCATTTTCCTGGATTTACTCTGAGTAAAACTTTGTTGCATACCAGCCAGATGGGTGGTGTATAATTATTATTATTATTATTATTATTATTATTATTATTAGTACCTAGATCAAAGTGGAAAAATGAAAACAGAAACATAGGCTTATGAAATCCAATCACTGCTGTATTTAGCACATTGCCCTTCCATCAGCTGTGTCCATTTCCAGATACTTTTGGTGAAATTGCAGTATTATAAAGAGCACCAACAGGTCTTATCATTCCTGCCCAGTGTTTTGCAGTATAATCTTTCAGGCATGTCAGGGCATGTGGATATGTGTTCCGAGTTGTTCTAATACCTATTGAGGTTAACTGTACATAAATCTGTACAGAATTGGAGTGCAAAGGAGACCAGCAGACATCTAAATCTTAAAGCACAAGAGTAAACTGAAATAAAACCCAGTTCTTGGGTTCTTTGTCCTTGGTACGCTTCGAGCATACATAATACTCTGTAGGTCCCGGTTACCCATGCTGCAATGGTGTTTGTCTACAGTATATGTGTGAGTACCATAACTACTTGGATGAAGACAATCCCATGAATTCTCCCCATTCCCTCCCTGGCTTCCACCCTGTGGAACACCCTCCCTTCAAATGTGAAGGAAATAAGCAGCTATCCTATCTTCAAAACACATCTGAAGGCAGCCCTGTTCAGGGAAGTTTTTAATATTTAATGCTGTATTGTTTTTAACACTTGATTGGGAGCCACACAGAATGGCTGGGGAAACTCAGCCAGATGGGCGGGGTATAAATAATAAATTATTATAATAATTATTATTATATAGTGATGTGATCATTTGAATGGCAAGACACCTTCAAGTGACCCAATCCATGTGTTGGTGGTTTTCTCTGTTACACTGCAGCCACATCAAGTGACAATTATGAGAAATTTGTTGCATGTGTGTGAGTAAAGGGGAACTTTGTCACATGACAAAGTATGTGATTATATGTAAAAAAAAGTATGTGGCTATATGTAAAAGGAGCCTACTTTGGTAGATGATCCGAGCCAAAATGAACAGTGTATTTGGTACACTGTTGAGAGAGAGAGAAAGAGAGCACAGACTTCTCAGCTCAGGTACTATCCTGGCTCTCCTCCCAAGACACAGAACTTGACACATAATCATGAATGGAGGTTTTTAAAGTTTTATGAATGAAGTCAGTGCAACATCCCAACTTTGGGTCTACAGGTTATAAGCTATTAAACCACAACAGAGTGCTATGATACATGAAGAGGCTTAACTAAGACGTTGACCCAACACTTGACATGCACCTTGTGTGCTCCTTTTGAATAGCAGGCACAGGTATTGCGCAATGGATACCCTCAGTCTCTGGATTCAGCAAGCAAACAAGTTCTCCTGTGTAGAGAATGGGCGTGTGGGGTTTGTTGCTTTAGTTCACGATTACCTGGTTTGAAATATGAATTTGTCCAGTTCTTAAAACTTGGCTTGTTGAAAGAAAGGGCTGCTAATTGTTCGGGTTTTCCTGGCAACATCCGGGAATCGCCATGAAAAATGGCATCCGGGCAGATTTTTGCCAAAGCAGCAGAATGTCTGGTGAAACCCAGGCATATGGCAAATTGGTTTTGTTTTTCTTTAATCTTAAAAAATCAAAGAAAAAGCCCAAAACCAATTTTGTTTTGGGGAGGGGAAAAAAAAAGCTCAGATAGGAAGGAAGGAAGGAAGGAAGGAAGGAAGGAAGGAAGGAAGGAAGGAAAGAAGCTCAACAGTTCTGTCCAGATTTTCACTTTGGGGAATATGGCAGCCCTTTGAAAGATAATCACTTGACTTTACTGGGTGTGTAAATCATGCATTGTTGTTAATTATGGTCGTATTGATTCCAAAGAACACATAGTTCATTGTTGTTGCTTCAACTATCATGGTCATATCAAACCTATTGTTGGCATCTGTCTGTCTCGAGAGACAATGATAGTGAACCTCCAGTGGTGAGGTCAAGCCAGTGGAGAATCACCACACCTTCTGTAGTTGCAGAGACTGGTAACTTACAATGGCTGCCTCCCGCATGACCTCTTCAGGACACAAGTCTGTATGGAGGTCCTGGGCTCCCCAGACGACAGGACCCTCCTCCCAGCCTCACTGATGTGGTCCAAAGGAAAGCAGAGCAATATGTTTGGCACCAGCTTGGCTGCAGGAGTTTCCTCAAGGGCACCATCCAACTGTCTTAGGACCTCCACTCTGGGTTTACTCCTTAGCCTTTTCTTCTCCCAAAGATAACCCCCAAGGCAACAAAGGATTAGGATCAGAGTTTTCCATATCAAACCAAAGATCACGTAAATGTTGCACACTATACTCTTCAATGGTTTTCCCAGTAGTGGTTTTTTCCCCAGTAGTGGCTATGGTTTTCCCAGTAGTGATGTATGGAAGTGAGAGCTGGATCATAAAGAAGGCTGATCGCCGAAGAACAGATGCTTTTGAATTATGGTGCTGGAGGAGACTCTTGAGAGTCCCATGGACTGCAAGAAGATCAAACCTATCCATTCTTAAGGAAATCAGCCCTGAGTGCTCACTGGAAGGACAGATCCTGAAGCTGAGGCTCCAATACTTTGGCCACCTCATGAGAAGAGAAGACTTCCTGGAAAAGACCCTGATGTTGGGAAAGATGAAGGGCACAGGGAGAAGGGGACGACAGAGGACGAGATGGTTGGATAGTGTTCTCGAAGCTACCAGCATGAGTTTGACCAAACTGCAAGTGGCAGTGGAAGACAGGAGTGCCTGGCGTGCTCTGGTCCACGGGGTCACGAAGAGTCGGACACGACTAAACGACTAAACAACAACAACATACTCTTCAATAAGAAATTGCATTCTCCAAATATTAGTGCTTGACTTCATTAGCGCATTCTTGGGTTTAAAGGGGGAGAACGATACCCTTTCTTCGAGCTCCAGAAATACGTTCATTTATACAGATTTCTTTCTTGAAGCATAAACTGCCTTTCTAAATGTTCTAACCAGTTCTGCGACGCAGAACAACAGTGCTTTCATTCTGAGCATCCTTTGTGGAAAGGCCCCTGTATATTTACTTTTCTAATAGCAGCAGGTGACATGAAGACAAAACGCTGCTGGTAATGTGCTGAAATATTAATAGGCCTTATTGTATGGCTTCTTGTTCTGAATGTTAATGTAGCGTAAAACACAGCAGTAGCCCGATGGGGATAAGTTGCATTTGGCATGCAAATAGACCCTTTGAGGGTAAAGGCTTATAGCAAATCTGCATTTGAGAGACAAGGTGAAGGAGTAAACGATAGATATGTTTGCTTGCGTATGACTGGGTGTCACTGCAAGAGTGGGGCTTTTATTGCCCCTATTCATTCTACCCAGACATAAGCTTGAAGAGTTTCCAAAGTAATCTAGCTTAAGTCCTTGGTTTGACGCAGGCTGTATTCAAACTATACTTTAGCAGATTAATTTGTGTAATGGAAGAAGGCCAGAGGTATGCCTTGGAGAGACTTTTCACCCGTTTGTTTGAATATGGATGGAAAATGTGTATGTATTGCTAGATTATCCGGCCACACTTTATTGTATTTCATATTTAAGAGATGGCAGCAGGTAGGGCGTGCTCTGCAGCGATGGTTTCAGAGTGTCCCAACATACCGTACTTTTCCGTGTATAAGACGAGGCTTTGTTATTAAAAAATAATGTAAAAAATGGGAGTAGTCTTATACTATTTAATGATGTATTGTTTTTAACACTCGATTGGGAGCCACCCAGAGTGGCTGGGGAAACTCAGCCAGAAGGGTGGGGTATAAATAATAAATTATTATTATATTATTATTATACACAGATAGTGCATGGGGGGGACGGACGGACGTAGGATTGGTTGGTGCCATGAGCCAGAGATTGTCAGTGGCTATTGGGCGTGTTATTGGTGGCTGCGGCAAGGGCTGGTGTTGATTGGCTGGCACTGTGGCAATTGGGCGGGCGATTGGCGGCTTCTGCTGGCGAGGGGACAGATGATAGGTGGCAATTCCCGCTTTAAAAAGCTCAACAACTATGGTCAATCCTCCCCCCATTTTCTTAATTTGGAGTCCTCAAAGATAGGGAGTGTCTTATACATGGGGGCGTCTTATACATGGACAAATACAGTAAGTGACTGTTTACTTGTTAGTCAATCCCCCCCCAAAAAACGTGAACTCGAAGCAAGTTACAGAGACAAACATTAACACAAAGCAGAAAAATCAGAATAAAAACAACCTAAAATGCTCATTGATTATATGTATAAGACCCCAGATCTGACTCAACCCCACAGTGTGCCACACTTCTCTTACATAAAAAATAAATAATGGGAATGGGTTCGTACAGTTTTCTGATACAGGTGTGATTGTGGCAAAAGGGAGGCGGACTAGAGGAGTGGAAAAATAATTTCTGTGGCATCTTGCTTTTTTAGATCTGTTGGAAAAATCTCGTGTTGTTAAACAACCAAGAGGTGAAAGGAATTTCCACATTTTTTATCAGATATTGTCTGGAGGATCGGAAGATTTGCTCAGTGAGTACAACTCTGGTGGTATTTTAAATGTCTAATAGAATTGGACATGAAGTTGCGTAAGTTAACCGAAGTCTCCATAATTGATTTCCGTGGTTTGTGTGCCTTTCAGTGCACACACATGTTAAGCAGCTTCAATTCTCACTGCTATTAAGAACAATAGTGGGTCAGGGAATTTAGTTGTTAACAAGGCCTGTTTTCATTTCGTAGAAAAACTTAAGCTGGAGAGGGACTTCAGTCGATACAACTACCTTAGCCTGGACTCTGCAAAAGTGAATGGAATAGATGACGCTGCAAATTTCAGAACGGTTCGGGTAAGAATTGGTGCAAATTCCGTAATAGTTCAAACTTGACTTCATTTTATAATTTTGCTAAATTGTTGAGTCAGCCAAGATGATCAGCAGCATAAAAACATGAAATCTGACGATGTGATCAATTAAAAGAGTTTAATAATATTTGGGATATTAAAAGTTACTTCTGCTACCATAAGCAAGCTTCTGTGGCCTGAGGCTGTGAAGCGGTTTATAAATTTGTAAATAATAATAATAATAATAATAATAATAATAATAATAATAATATATGAGTGTTCCTTTTTTTTTTTTAACAAATCTTGTTATAGTAAAGGCTACATTTGGATTCCACATCATCGAGACATGAAACTATGGTTTACTTAGCTTTTATTAGCTTAAATAAGCCGGTTTCATAAACCAGGGTTCGAAGTTGACATTTTTTTTTACACTAGGCATAGTTAAGATTAACCACAGTTTGCTGAGTTCAGATGACACAGCAAGCTATGGTTAGTTAAAAGTTTCTGAACTCATTCTGCTCCCTTCCCTTTCTCTGGTGTGACATGAGGCCATTCCTCTCAGGATAAGCAATGGCTTTTTGTGACTTCCAAATGAGTGTTTGCTTTGTTTCTGTGGCCTGCCTGTTCAGTGTATTTGGAAGTGGCAGAAAGACACAGTTTAATGCTGCTTTGGTATCTGTAAGGCTGAAGGGCATTTTAAGCATATTTTAAATAAACTAATAATAGTTGGTTGTGAGTATAAAATGAAATGGAGAGGTGGGTAGGGGAAGAGGACCACCGTGCAGGGACGTCTTACCCATGGGTGCTAGGGGTGTGGGGCACCCCGGCGCCGGGCTCTCAGGGGTACCAAGCCGAGAGTCCGGGGCCCAAGAGTTGAGTCCGAGGAAGAGCTCGTCCATTGGTTGGAGCGCCGCTGTGGGCTCTTCTGCTGTGGGCAGCTCTGCGCTGCAAGTTTGGGGATGACTGAGCCAGCGAGACACTGAGGCGGACGGCCAGTTCCGCCCTCCTGTGTGCCTGGGACTGGGCAACCGGGGGGGCGGGGCCAACAGGCGGATCTTTGCACCCCAGCACCTTAAGACAGCCCTGCCACCGTATTCCAACTTGTGCTCTTTGGAGAAAGGACAGGCAGGATAAATTAATGCGACGAATAAAACTTGATTTCCCTATTCTAGAATGCCATGCAGATTGTGGGGTTTATGGACCATGAAACGCAGTCAGTTTTCGAAGTTGTCGCGGCCGTCTTAAAACTGGGAAACATTGAATTCAAACCTGAATCTCGAGTGAATGGTTTGGATGAAAGTAAAATCAAGGATAAAAATGGTAATTCAAATAATATATTCTGATCCAATCAAAGCTACCTGCACTTTGATAACTGGTTTAACACGCCCCCCCCCATGACTTCTGAATATACTTGCTGCCTAGGTAGGTAGGAATGATTTTAAATTGAGATTATTTGCTTCCATAGAGCTCAAAGAAATATGTGAGTTGACAGGCATTGATCAGTCAGTGCTGGAGAGAGCCTTCAGCTTCCGCACCGTTGAAGCCAAGCAGGAGAAAGTCTCTACAACCTTAAATGTGTCTCAGGTAACACTGAATTACTACGGTGAATATGTTTTTTTCTTTCTGGTAGAAAACACAGGGGAATTTTCCTTTGTCACTGTAATGGTTCTAGGGGGTTGCTCGTGCGTAAGTTGCCGCCACTCCTGGCTAGGTTGCCTGGTTGAACCCTTTCTGTCTGGAAAGCCTCTCACCCGTGGCTGTCTCAGTCGCTGGCAGAATCCGTCAGTGGGCGTTTCTTGAACTTCTTCCAGCAAAGAAGTTCTTTGACGCCAAGTCTCCTCCTGCTCTCCCTGCGTGGAAGCCTTCTGCGCAGGGAGGGTGTGGGCAGCGGAGGACCCGTGCTCTCCCCGCTGGTCTCCGGTGAGGAGTCCTGGAGCCTCCTCTCCGATTCCCCCATCTGCCCCCCTTCACCACTGGTGTTACGCTGATTTCCTTCCCCAGCAGATGGGCTGCCTCTCTCCCTGCTGGGACCCTCTCCGGCATCCCTCCGGAGCCTTCCCTCCGCCTCTGGCTCCGATGGCAGTTCCCTGACAGTCACAATGAATAAAATGTGACCTGAAAAGAGGAACTTCTGTGGCCCCTCTTGAAGGATCTGTATTTTCCTATTATTTCATTGTGGAAATATGGATATCTACTGTGGGTGCCGGGGGACGCAGGTGGCGCTGTGGGCTAAAGCCTCAGCGCCTAGGACTTGCCGATCGAAAGGTCGGCGGTTCGAATCCCTGCGGCGGGGTGCGCTCCCGCTGCTCGGTCCCAGCGCCTGCCAACCTAGCAGTTCGAAAGCACCTCCGGGTGCAAGTAGATAAATAGGGACCGCTTACCAGCGGGAAGGTAAACGGCGTTTCCGTGTGCGGCTCTGCCAGAGCCGCGATGTCACGCTGGCCACGTGACCCGGAAGTGTCTCCGGACAGCGCTGGCCCCTGGCCTCTTGAGTGAGATGGGCGCACAACCCCAGAGTCTGGCAAGACTGGCCCGTACGGGCAGGGGTACCTTTACCTTTACCTTTACTGTGGGTGCCAGTTCCTAGCTCAAAGTGGGCTCTTGTATCTTTAACTAGGATCACGGGCTATCATTTGCTTTCCAGAATTGATCATTGTAGTTGAATTTCATGAGTTTCTGCAATTTTTTAAGGCACCCCTTTACTCAGCCGTGTTGAGATTGTACCACACAATCTCACACTGGAGGCAAGTACATGGGAGTCACATGGCCACATGGTCAAGATAAACTTTGCATATGTCTTTTTTATGCTTTATTGGTTTTTAAAACTGTGTAACATAAGTGATCAACAGAAAACAAAAACAAAAACAAAAACAAACAAACATTCATTCCATAGTTGGTGCTTGATGTATGTAACAATTTGTACTTGGATTCAACATGACCTCTGGTCCCCCCATTCTGGTTCTTAGATTACATTCTTTAACTGCACACTAAACTTTGTTTCCTCTAAAAAAGGTAAAGGGTCCCTTGACCATTAGGTCCAGTCGTGACCGACTCGGGGGTTGCGGCACTCATCTCGCTTTATTGGCCGAGGGAGCCGGCGTACAGCTTCCGGGTCATGTGGCCAGCATGACTAAGCCGCTTCTGGCGAACCAGAGCAGCGCACGGAAATGCACTCCAGCAATTTAGCTCCAGGGACCACACATTCGCTCAATAAGACACACAGACATTTCCCCTTAGTTTTTAAGAGGAAAAAAGTGCGCTTTATGGAGCGAAAAATACGGTACATTTTTGCTGATAAGGTACGTACTGCATGGGAAATGGACTTTAGCTTGAAGGTACAGGATGAAGCTTTCTTCCTAAAGCTAAGCTGATCAAGGACTAGTTGCTACCTGTATGGGAAACAGCCTGAAAATCCTATGCCTTTCCTACAGAAGCAGAGTGGGAGATTGATGTAATAACGATTTAATGACAACGTCAAAACAATTTATTAGAAAATTCCCTTGCGTATCATGACTTCTGCAAAGCACGCCTGTTTGTTTATATTCATAATTTGACAGGCAACACTTGTGTGTGTGGATTTGCTCCTCCTTACGCTGTGTCAGAGCCAGAAAAAGTCTTGGGCCAACCCCAAATGTTTCTAATATTTGTGTGTCTTTTTTCCTTCTTTCTTTAATTAGGCATACTACGCACGGGACGCACTGGCAAAGAATCTTTACAGTAGACTGTTTTCCTGGCTTGTGACCAGAATCAATGAGAGCATTAAGGTAGTGTTCTTTGAAATCCTATATACTTAGAACAAATAAGCCTGACAAGTTAAACTAGATGCTCATCAGTTTGTGGCATAATAATGCAAAGTGTTTAGCAGGAAAACAATAGATGTACTCATATAATTGACCCCTGCTTTCCCTCTGTGTCATAATGATGATTTTCATAGAAAAAATTAATTAGGCAGCAATGCTGCCTCCTTGCTGAATTTAATAAACATGTGAAAATAACTTTTGTTTTCTTAAGGCACAAATGAAAGTAAGAAAGAAAGTCATGGGCGTTTTGGACATCTACGGCTTTGAAATTTTTGAGGTACTTTGCTTTGACTATAATCTTATTGCTTTGTAGCAAGATGTAGTGAATTATTCATTCATTCTGTTTTGAACCAGCCTTCTCAACAAAGTTTCTCAAGCCAGCCTACAATAAAATGACTACCAAGAAGCAGGTACAACCAGTGCAAAAAAGTGAAAAAATAGGTAACTTGGAAACAATAGCAAAACATTAAAACTAACCCTGAAATATCAAGACATAAGAACTCTAAAAGAACAACCAGATAAAATATGGTTCAGTATTTTTTTTAAAAGCCTACAGCTCCATCAGCAATCGGCATGGAAAGTTGTGAGGAAATAAAACTGATTTTTCTTCATGTAAACTTCATAAGGGTAGATGTCAAGTGTACAGACCAAAACCCTGGCCTCCACTCACATATCATACACACAGAAAAAGACTCACTGTTTTTAGGTTTTGCTTCAGCTTCCTAAGAGTTTCTGACAAAAAGGTGGCATATAAATGTTTAAATTTAAAATTTTAAGGAAGTAGTAATAACTCATATTGTAGAGGGCTAAAATGCTAATTTTGCCCAGGTCCCTCCTCTTGTAGATCATGCACAATGAGAAATCAGATTGGACAAGCAATGCCCAAAGTTTATAGCGAATTAGCAATGTGTGTACACTTAATCTCAAAATTCTGAATTCTGGCGATTTGTTCCTGTGCCCTTTGAATGGCATTTTTTTTAGTGTTAAGGTTATAGCTAGATGGAAAGCAAAACAAACCGTGCATTTCAGATCAAGGAGAGATGTCAGGTTAATTTGTGTCTGCCTAAGGCTATTATGCCAGGAATATAATACGTATACTGCAGCTTCTTATATTCAGGCTTATCTGTGACTTTTCCATCCAAAATGTTTTTCATAACTCGATTTTCCCTCCTTTTCAGCCAGAAGGGAAGAGGCGTAAAAATAGTCCCTACAACCCATATTGCCTTTTTTAAATTGGCTTAGCAATGCAGGGAGGTAGAGTAGACGGAAATATGAGACAGCGAAATACAAGATTCTTCTGCTGAGCTGACATCTAACATTAATATGCTGAAATTCAGCAAGGACAAATGTGAATTTTAATATATGAGGAGAGAATAATATGCTGCTCATGGATAAAATAAATTATAAGAGGGTGGGAGTGTAGTTTCAGGCATCAATCCTGTTTCCATTAAAGTCAACGGCAAAGGCTTTAAATGAATCATCCTTAAAATTCTTAACTTACCGTGGAGGAGTCTAGGCAGCCACTGCCATACAAAATCAATATGATATGAAAAATCAAATTGAAAAGTGACACGAGAGAATTGTGGCGCCTTAAATTAAGGGCCAAGGTAAACAGGATGTTAATTACATCTTTTCATATAGCATGCAGGATTCTATTTTATTGCACATGGTATCTCAGGTGAGGTGGTGATGCACAGCTGTTATGATGTGTGTCTTTCTGTTCCCTTGCTGTCATCCTAAGTGTAAATCCATCCTCTGAAGCAGATGTTTGTTTTTGGAAGAAGTCTCCCATTGCTACAGTTGCAACCCCGTCCCGTCCCTGCCCTGCCAGACTGTTGCACTCCTGATTATTGTCAGCCAACCAGCCAGCTCATTCTATTGCCTTTTAAAAACAAAACAAAACAAAAAAATCCTTATCTTCAGATACTGGCTATCACCCTTATACAGTGGTGCCTTGCAAGACAAAATTAATCCGTTCCGTGAAGCTCTTCGTATAGCGGTTTTTTCGTCTTGCAAAGCAAGCCCATTGACAGCTTAGCGGATTAGCGCTATTAGCGGCTTTTAGCGGATCAGCTGATAAGCGGCTTAGGGCTTAGGAAAAGGGGGGGGAAAGGGAAAAAACCCCGCAGGAAGTCGAAAGACATTTTCGTCTTGCAAAGCAAGCCCATAGGGAAATTTGTTTTGCGAAGCGCCTCCAAAACGGAAAACCCTTTCGTCTAGCGGGTTTTCCGTCTTGCGAGGTGTTCGTCTTGCGGGGCACCACTGTATTAAAAAGGCTGGATTTTAGGGGTTACTTTGTAATACTGAGAGAGAGAGAGAAAGAGAGAGGTTGTATTATAATGTCACGTACCTCAGAAGTGGAACAGCTTAGCTCCCGAACATTTTGGCTCCCAAACGATCGAAACCCGGAAGTGACTGTTCTGGTTTGCGAACTATTTTTGGAAGCCGAACGTCCAATGGGGCTTCCATGGCTTCTGATTGGCTGCAGGAGCTTCCTGCAGCCAATTGGAAGCCGTGCTTTGGTTTTTGAATATTTTGGAAGTCGAACAGACTTCTGGAACGGATTCCATTTGTCTTCGAAGGTATGACTGTATAGTTTGGCCAAACAATGTTATTATGAGATAAGTTTTAATTGATTAGTGTCCACTTCATCAGATGGCATCAAGTATTAGCCTCAGGGAAGAACAACATTTGATGCAGACTATATTATATATATGTAGGTAGGTAGGTATATGCATACATTCTATCCTGGAAAACACGCCTAACAGATGCTCTTGTTTTTATTGTTTTTATTTATATATTTGAAAATATTTAAATACTGCTATGTCACCTCAAAAAATATTAAAAAAGCGGTTTACAAAATAAAAAAGAGAGGACCATTCAATAAATAAAGTTGTCCGTTTAGTCATTTAGTCATGTCCGACTCTTCGTGACCCCATGGACCAGAGCACGCAAGGCACTCCTGTCTTCCACTGCCTCATGCAGTTTGGTCAGACTCACGTTGGTAGCTTTGAGAACACTGTCCAACCATCTCCTCCTCTGTCCCCTTCTCTTTGTGCCCTCCATCTTTCCCAACATCAGGGTCTTTTCCAGGGAGTCTTCTCTTCTCATGAGGTGGCCAAAGTATTGGAGTCTCAGCTTCAGGATCTGTCCTTCCAGTGAGCACTCAGGGCTGATTTCCTTCAGAATGGAGAGGTTTGATCTTCTTGCAGTCCATGGGACTCTCAAGAGTCTCCTCCAACACCATAATAAATAAAGTAGAACCATAAAATAGAACATAAGAAGAGGCTGCTGGATCAGGCCCAAGGCCCATCTATCACAGCATCCATTTTCTGCTTGTGATAGTGACTTGTCTTGTCTGAGCACCTGTCTTGGAAGATGTAGTAATGACCCATGCAAGCATTAAAAGTTTTATAGCTGGTTTGGATGATCACGCCTCATTTTAATAATCTGGGTTATGAACCAGCCTTTTCCTGTGCATGCATCTCCCTCCTTCCAACAGCAATTAAACCAGGAAGCCTCTAATGAATAATGATTTATCATTTCAACCTTCTGGGAAACTTTGTTTTCCAGCTGTCAAGCAAGGCAGGATCTTAAAAATCCACTTCAAACCATAGTTTAATATCCTGGCTTGGTCCAGTGCTTGATACGCATAGTTTTCCTGATTCAGATTAAACAGGAAGCTATAGTCAGCTGAAGACCTCATGGTTTGCTTGCTAATGCAGCAAAGAAAGGAGCTGTGGGGCTCGTGTCACTGCTTGTTAAACTGAGATACGATTGTCTGAACAAGGCTTTAGTCATTAACATAATTACGGGCTCACACGCTGTGAATCTGTGTGTATTTCTAGCCCTGTAACTTCTTTTGGGAAGGCTGTTTTTAAGGGAAATTTTGACTTCTTTCTGATGAGTAAAAAGAGACAAGTCGTCTACCTGTAGTACTCCTGAACCAAGCACCCAGTACGAAGCATGATTAGCAAATGGTCTTCAGGCATATATATAAATCCTGTCGTGCATGGAATAGGTGCGTATCATATTAAATCCCAGAAGGTAGTCCCATTGCAAAAATCTGCTTGCAGGCCAGAGATTTGGATAGGGCTCATCTTTGGAAAAATATGCTGCCAGGCTTCCATGTGTCGCCATTGTCACTCTTTCCTATCTTTGTTTTGTAGGATAACAGTTTTGAACAGTTCATTATTAACTACTGCAACGAGAAGCTGCAGCAGATCTTCATTGAGCTTACCTTGAAGGAAGAGCAAGAAGAGTACATACGAGAGGTAAAACCCATTTGTTTCCTTGTTTACCTATCTGCCTCTGTGCACCTACAATCCTTGTCCTTGTTGCTTTTTGCCTTAATAGCTTTTAACATGTTTTTCCTTGATGGTTGTGATGACCTTGTCAGGTACAAAACAGAACTACCATGTTGATGTTCTGTTTGTGAGGCGTTAGTAGTAGCCCTGAAACCAGATAGGCAGTTGAAAGGACACTGATTTAAGGTGGGTGCCATTGTCATTATAAGAGAACAAGGGTACCTCTTTTTCTAGAAAAATAGCACTGACACTAACCCGCATTTTCTTCCCCATTTTTCTTTCTGACTTTCCCCAGGCTCCTTACACTTCTCCACAATATTTAGACAGTCTACTAGAATCCAGTAACCAAAGTCAAATTTATGCTTATACACTGGTACCTTGTTTTGCGACCGGGATCCATTCTGGAGCCCCAGCCGCTAGCTGAAAAGGATGCAGGGCAAAGTGCCGCATCTGCGCACATGCGCGGAGCAGTTTGCGCTTCTGCACATGTGCGAGCGGCAAACCCGGAAGTAACCCGTTCTGGTACTTCCAGGTTTGCTGCGGACATTTGCCGAAATGGACGCCAGACGAGGCGGATGGTCGCTGAGGTATTAGTACATATATTCTGTATACAGTGGTACCTCAGGTTACATACGCTTCAGGTTACATACGCTTCAGGTTACAGACTCTGCTAACCCAGAAATAGTGCTTCAGGTTAAGAACTTTGTTTCAGGATAAGAACAGAAATCGTGCTCTGGCGGCATGGCAGCAGCAGGAGGCCCCATTAGCTAAAGTGGTGCTTCAGATTAAGAACAGTTTCAGGTTAAGTACGGATCTCCGGAACAAATTAAATACTTAACCTGAGGTACCACTGTATAAATATATTCCAGATATAGAATATAGACACTAAATTCTTCTAGATTTTTTTTTTTTTTTAGAAACGAACACATTCCAAATCTTGTTTGCCTAAAATCCCAAGGTCATAAGCGCCTTCGTTTACATGTTATAGACGGACTAATCTAAATATCTTGTAGCTGCATTTATTTAATGCTACAATTCTGATGGCAAATTGGCAAGTGAAGGTACTGAAGTTAAATTTCAGACATTTGCCCACACAATGATTTTGGTGTATGAGCCTATAGCCCTGTTCACAAGTTACTTGTAGGGTATAGCTGTATGGTGGTACCTCTGGTTACGAACTTTATTCGTTTTGGAGGTCCATTCTTAATCTGAAACCGTTCTTAACCTGAAGTACCACTTTAGCTAATGGGGCCTCCCGCTGCTGCCGCCGTGCAATTTCTGTTCTCATCCTGAGGTAAAGTTCTTAAACCGAGGTACTACTTCCTGGTTAGCGGAGTCTGTAACCCCGAAGTTTTTGTAACCTGAGGTGTTTGTAACCCGAGGTACCACTGTATTTACTTTGGAGAAGGGCTATACTTTTAGCTTCGCCCCCCAGGGTTACATCTTCCTCGGACAACCATGGATTAGCCACTTTTGTATGTAAAGCAACAACAGTAACTGGTTTGCACAACTGAAACCTTTTTCAACAATCGTGCACAGTAGTAGATTAGAGACAAAACCTCAGAAATATTGGGGAGGGGAAAGCTGCATTTATATTGCCATATGCACTTGGGTGGTGCTAAGCATCACTTCGGATTTGGTTTGTGATGTACAGTGGTACCTCGGGTTAAGTACTTAATTTGTTCCGGAGGTCCGTACTTAGCCTGAAATCTGTTCTTAACCTGAAGCACCACTTTAGCTAATGGGGCCTTCTGCTGCTGCCGTGCCACCAGAGCATGATTTCTGTTCTCATCCTGTAGCAAAGTTCCTAACCCGAAGTACTATTTCTGGGTTAGCGGAGTCTGTAACCTGAAGCCTATGTAATCTGAGGTACCACTGTATTTGCAAAAATGGTTAACCATCACCAAAGTGGGCTGCATAGCCTATGCTGACTGTGTTATTTCAGCTTGTCATCTCTGTCTCAAGATGAAGGGTGAAGGCAGGGGAAAAACACACCAGCAGTTCTTGAGATGAAATTGTCAATTTCCTTAGAAACGCTCCCAAGATGCACAAAAACATTATTGACCCAAAGCTTTGCACTAAAAGGGCTTTGGCTCTGTTTCAGTTAAGTGCATGGGAAATTGACACAGATTGGGGAATGGAATGGAAAGCAAACCTGGCAGCTGTTCAAGGACGCTCATCTTGCTCCAGCAATATTAGCAGCCTCTGAAGTTTTGACATAATGCTGAAGTCCTGATGATCACAAATTGCTGTGACGAGGAGAAGGGGATACAGCCCTTCATTTCCTTTAAAAACTGCAGACCCACCCCCCCACCTCCACTCCATATCATAATAGTTCAGCTCACTTTCGCCAAAGGAGATTCATATATTGGTGGTCACTATCATCTTTGTGTGATCCTGGCTCTGGGTGCCTGCCTTGTGGGGTTTCCCACTAGCCCATAATTCCTTGTAATTTAAAAGTGGGTGTCAAGCCTGCTTAAGGCTTGGGAAGTGAAAAGTGATTAAAGCACATACATCCTTAAGGTTTCCTTGTCTTTAATGGCCTTATTAGGGCTCGGAGGAACTGGGGTATTGTGCTAGGAATAAAAGAAGGCAAGCCCCTAGCTCACTAAAATATGCTCTGGTTGGAATGGGTGAAATTTTAGCAGAGTGCCTTCAAAGTGCCTTCCTGCCATGGTTTTCTTCTTCAATTTCTGTGTTTTGTTTCTATAGGGTATTGAGTGGACGCACATTGAATACTTCAACAATGCTGTAATTTGCGACCTAATAGAAAATGTAAGTCATAACTATAGAAAAATGAAATTTTCTGGAATGTTCTCATTCTTTTGATTTGATGGCTGTCACACAAGAACAGGCCTTTTCTGTGGTGGCCCCCTGATTGTGGAATGCTCTCCCCAGGGAGGGATGCCGGCCATCTTCATTACATATCTTTAGGCGCCAAGTAATAGCCTTCCTCTTCTCCCAGGCCTTTGGCTAACTTTAACCATCTATGGCATTTAAAACTGGGGGTGAGGTATTGTTTTTGTGTGTTATTATGGTATCATAGCTGTCAACGTTTCCCCTTTTTTAAGGGAAATTCCCTTATTCCGAATAGGATTCCTCGCAAGAAAAGGGAAAAGTTGACAGCTATGTATGGTATGCATTTTTTTGTGTTTTTATATTGTGAACCTCCCTGTGATCATCGGATGAAGGGTGCTGTAAAAATTTAAATAATAATGATAATGATTTGTTTAGTTCCGAAGAATGTATTGTGGCATAGTGCTTTAATGAGTAAGGAATTATCACTGTATATAGTGTCGTTTGCCCACCTTTCCCCAACCTGGTATCTTTCAGATGAGATTTTTCGACTGCAGTGCCATCAGTCTCTGCTGGCATTGCCAACAGTCAGGGATGATGGGTCTAAGATCTGGAAGCTTGTAGTAAAGCATTCTGAAGGGTGGAATTGAGCAAAATACTCATTATTATTATTTTTTAAAGCATTTTTCTCCTGCCCATTATAAACAATAACAAAAAACCCCTTCTCTCTGAGTGCCTTACAAGTATCATTCCCTTCCCTCAAGTTTATAATCTAAAAGACACAGCACAAAAGGAAAAGGGATTGGGAGAAGAGGAGGAAAAAAGAATGTGCAGCAACCGTTTCTTAGTTGCAGAGTTTGTAGAATGACCAGCCAGAATGGAAAGACTTTAAGGAGTGGAGGAGCCAAAAGTTGCTGGCTGCTGTAGATGGCGATTAAGGGGAGCCGGCTGATGGAGACATCGTCCAATGTCAATGTCTCGTAAAGTGCCCCATGTATTGCAGCAATAATAATAATAATAATAATAATAATAATAATTATTATTATTATTATTATTATTATTATTTTATTTGTATTCCACCCACCTGACTGGGTTGCTCCCAACAGAATAGTAGGTGAAAGTAACATTGTTCTTGAGGATTAGGTGGCAAGCTTTTAAAAAAGGTTTCCTTTCCCAATAAATAACATTTCTCTTTTGAATGCTAAATGGAACACTTTGCGTTTTTCAGTGTATGTTTCAAATACAGCATGTACTTGCAGACAGCAGCTCCTGTTCACTACCCACACTTTTAAGTCTCATTAGTTCCTTGACAACAGTGAAATCTGGAGCAGTTCTTTAGCCAGCATCACCAGACAGAGAAAATGAGACAGAGAGATCAGCGTCTTCCTTCAACTGTCTCGCTTTGGATCATAGCTGAGCTTTGTATCGGAAATTCAAATTGCAAGGAGTTGAGAAGGAACAGTTGAAATAAAAGGCATGGATTTTAAAATGGAAAAGAATAGGTGTGCTACCAGTGAATGATACACACTTAGAAATTTGCAGCTAAGAGACACTGTCCTATTCCGCATCTCATCAGGAAGAGGAGGAAGAGATTCATCTTCTCAGTGATGCAGTTGCCAAGCACCTTTCGACTCCTCTCTGATCTCAGGGGAATAGGGCATTAGAAGGAGTTTCCTCATAGCTGTCAAGTGTCCCTTATTTGAAGGGACAGTCCCTTATTCCAGCACCATGTCCCGCTGCTGTCCCTTATTGATAGATGCCCCTTAAATGTCCCTTAAATTATGTCCCTTAAATTTCAAAGGAAGCAGCTCCTTTCCCTCCCTCCCTGCCAGCCAGGGAGGAGGGAGGCTCCAACTGTGTTGCTTGGCTGTGTTGCTCACCCAATAAGAAGTCTAAGAACAACTGGGGGGGGGGGGTGGAGCTTGCATGCTGTGTGTGTGACTAGTTAATGCAAGCTGAGGAGGTTTTTGAATGCTGGACGCCATTTTGTTGCACGTGCTGCTGCAAACTTTGTAGTGCAAAGCCAGGCCGGGGAGCCATCTTAAGTTGAGGCTGTATAGGCCTTGTGGTGCATGTGATTCAGATTCTATTCCGTTGAACCTCTGGTTACAAAGTTGGTTGGACAGTGTTCTCAAAGCTACCAGCATGAGTTTGACCAGACTGCAGGAGGACAGGAAGACTGGAGTGCCTGGAACAGGTGAGGCTGCAGGTCCCTTATTTTGGCTGCTGGTCCCTTATTTTCAAGGCTGCTGGTCCCTTATTTTCAAATCTGTAAGTTGACAGCTATGGGTTTCCTCCAAGCAAAAGGGCGCAAATTCCATCTTGAATTTTGTGACATCTCTTGGGCCTCAGTGTCTGGAGTCCTGAAGAATGGGGAAGTACATCATCATCATCATCATCAGACCTTTTATTGGCATCACATACAAACATCCAAAACAAATCAATACAGAATTACCACTTCCCCAGTGGCACAAAAGATTTGCTAAAAGAAAGGAGGCAGAGCAGTCTATTGTCACATCTCTAGGTCTCCAGGGAGATCAGACGTCTGCAATGTATTTCGACGACAAAAAACCAAATGGAGATATTTAGCCACTAACTTGGTGAGCTCCTGATCATTCGAATGGGGAAGTACCTAGGAAGTAATGAACAGGTTCGAGCCCTATTGTCAGGGAACTGCCATCGGAGAGTCAGGTGGTGGAAGGGCTCAAGGAGGCTAGGAGACCCTCGGATGCTGAGGAAGGAACCAGCAGGGGGAGAGGGAGAGTTCCTGCAGAAACTCAGTCGGAGGAATGGCTCCAAGATGCTTCCAGTGAGAACAGCGGGGAGGGCTCAGGACCTCCACTGGGGACGCCTACTCCGCGCAGGAAACTGTCACGCAGAGAATCCAGAAGGAGAGTTTTCGTCAAGGAACTCTTATGTTGACGTAAATTCGGGAAGTGCCCACTGACGGATTCTGCCAGCGATTGAGGTAGCCATGCATCCATGGCTCCGCGGACTGGGAGAGTTTAGAAACTGATGGCAAAGCTTTGAGGGCTTAAACACTTACGCACGAGCAGCCCCCTTATCCCATTACACCTATGTTGGGTGAAAGATTCCTGCATTGCAAGGGGTTGGACTAGATGACCCTTGGGGTCCCTTCCAACTCTACAACGTTATAAAACAACACCCTGGTAAAGTTGGAGAAATATGTAGCCTTTTTCTGGACACTGCTGTATATAAATGTTGTTAAATAAATAAATAAAATTTGGACATGTCCAGGTAAATCCTAGTTAGAAGTTTTAGATGTGCTCAGCATACCGAGTTAATCTAATCTGAATAAATGCCTTTTAACATGGTAAGGACTGCGTATGGCAGACGTACACGCAGGCTTTCAACTCTGCATTCTGACTCGAAATTTGACTTGCTAATTATCTGCTTTAGTTTGGCATTAATTTACTGTGAACCTTAAGGGATACATAGAATATTTATGCCCATCTCACACGGAATGAACCTTATTGTTGCACAACAGAATCAGAATGGAATTCTAGCCATGCTGGATGAAGAATGCTTGCGGCCAGGAGCTGTTACGGACGACACGTTCTTAGAGAAGTTGAACCAGGTCTGCGCCACTCACCAGCACTTTGAGAGCAGGATGAGCAAATGTTCACGCTTCTTGAACGACACTTCCCTGCCCCACTGTTGCTTCAGAATCCAGCATTACGCTGGCAAGGTAATGCATGGTGTACAGAGCCTAGACTTGCCAATCAGAAGGCAGTTTGAAAGCACGTCAAAGTCCAAGTAGATAAATAGGTACCGCTCTGGCGGGAAGGTAAACAGCGTTTTTGTGCGCTGCTCTGGTTCGCCAGAAGTTGCTTAGCCATGTTGGCCACATGACCGGAAGCTGTACGCCGGCTCCCTCGGCCAATAAAGCGAGATGAGCACTGCAACCCCAGAGTCGGCCACGACTGGACCTAATGGTCAGGGGTCCCTTTACCTTTACCTTTTATAACATTCCAGCTTTGGACAACTTGAAAGCATGCTTGCCGTAGATGCCCCAAGGCGAGATATTGAGCCAAAAAAAGAGATGCAGAAAATACTACAGATACAGCCTTCCTTCATGTTTCCACTGCAGCCATCCCAGTCATGAAGAGATAAGCCAGAACACCGAGCTTCTCTCTTTTATTTATGGTGCACACAACTGGGATCAGGAAAGGGCTTAAGGCAAGGGAAATTTGTGGTCTGTGTGAATTTAGTTTACTTAACATGCAGCAGGGGAACCATCTAGGGGGGCCAAGGGGCCGAGCAGCCTCCTCCCTGAATTTTTCAAGGAGGGGGCCTGACGCCATCAACATTTCGCAGCCTGCGACGGGCCTCACCATGTCTACTCGCTGCTGCGACAGGCCCTGTCAGTCCTTCCTGCGATTGTGACGGGCCTCTCCGGGCCTAACCACGACTGAGGCAGGACTTGTAGCTTCCTGTCACCATGTGATAACACATGTGTGCACTGGGCACCCTCAAAGTTGGGCGGGACCCAGTGCCTCTGGCATGCAGCATTAATATTTTGGAGGCATTAGCCATTTGTTCTTGACTTTTGTTTTCCCCCCTCCCTTGGTTTGATTATCTCTTGTTCATTGAAACACTCTTGATTCGCATTGTTAGGTGATGTATCAGGTAGAAGGATTTGTCGACAAGAACAACGACCTGCTTTACCGCGACCTGTCCCAGGCCATGTGGAGGGCCAACCACTCCCTCATTAAAGCACTCTTCCCAGAAGGAAACCCGGCCAAGATTAACCTAAAGAGGCCCCCAACAGCAGGTTCGCAGTTCAAGGCTTCCGTGGCAACCTTGATGAAGAACTTGCAGACCAAAAATCCCAACTACATCAGGTAACCTTCAAGGAATCCAGTTCCCTGGCCTTGTAATGAGCATAATAAAACAGTAACTCATTGCTACTGAAAATGCTGGAGCCACATGAAGCATTTGACCAACTCGAATGGGCTTTTTGTCTTTCTAAAACTTTTTGAAATTACTGTATCTGGGGGTGGAATTACATGTGCTATAACAAAACTTATTTAGTACTTAATGGGCAGTAGTGAAAACCAATGATTGGGGGGTGGGTTTGCTTTGAACTTTTTTCACGTATTAAACAGGGGTGTCTCTGGACTACCCTATTTGTTTTATCTCCCAAGCTCTTCAACGTTTACATTGCAGGGGAATGATGCGGTTACAAGGTACACCATAGAAGGCAGAGAACATCTAAGTTCATTTGCTAATGATATTGTGATAATGCTGTAAGACCCGATAGAGGTCTTACCAGATATAATTAAGGAGTTGGCATGGTATGGGGTGGTTGCAAGGTTAAAAGTTTGTTATGAGAAGCCTGTAGTGTAAACATGGCTCCCAAATTGCAAGGCCAAGTGTGCTATGGGGATCCCGCCTTACGTTAAATCACTCTTGAGATCTGGGAGTTCAGATTCCAAAAGATCTAAGTAAACTTTGTGCCTTAAACTTATGCTCAGTGCTCAGAAGAATTAGGAAAGAAACAAAAAGCTGGATAAGCTGAAAGTTGTCCCTTTTAGGCAGAATAGCAATAAAAATGTCAAACCTCCCCAAGCTGTTATTTATGTTTCAGGTGTTTCTCATTTTTAATTCCGGGAAAGGTTCTTTGAAAATGGCAAGCTTCCATTAATAAATTTATTTTCTGAGAATGAAAGGGCCAGGCTGCGTTGTGATTTACTATGCAGAAGGACAATCCATATGGCATGAGGAATTCCATATTAACTTTTTTATATATATAAAAAAAAGCTTGTCAGTAATGTCACTTAATTTATTTTATACTGGGTGATAAAGGCAAGGCCTTGTTGGGCATGGGATGGTCAGGATCAGAGACAGTCGCTCTGCAGGCACAACCTTTCCCTTCCAATAAACTCCCATACAATTGCAAAGCTTCGTAATGTGTTCACATGGTGCAATTTTTTGCAGTCTAGAAAGCATGGCAATCCAAATTAATCCCAAATAGGTGCCCCTGGTACTGATATATTAAATCATTCACCCTTCTACAGTGCAGACAGAGAGACACAGTTTCAGGGGCTGAAAAGGAGAGAGACTGTACCAGCTTAAGGCTTCTGTATAACACCTATCCATTTACAGACGAGTAGTTGAGAGATTGATTAGCCAGCGTTGAACTCAACTGGCTTAATATCCATCCAAGCTGTTACTTTATTTCCAACAGGGAGATTTGGGAGCAAGGTACTAAAAGTCTCTCTCACAGTTTGTGGCATTGGTTTTGGGTTCAGCGGATGAACGGAGGGACCTGATTTCCGATATATATTCTGCAGCAGCAAAGGTGGAAAGCCGTAGGGTGATTTGAGTGGGAGTTAGAGGGGTGGAAATTCTACCTAATCAACGGGATAGCTTCTGGAAAATGAAGGTGCTGGGACTGGTTCCCCGTATGTCAGAGAGAATACATAAAAACCCACAGATCATATGAAAGCATAATGAGATTCATACACATGCTGGCTACGATGTCCCCAGACTGCTGGAAGGGTTATGGGTCAGTGGGGTACATGCATTCATCTATGGTGGAAGTGCCCATATCTAGCAAGACTTTGGGATAAAGTACTCAAGGAGATAAACACTACTGTGGGGCAAACAATTGTTAGAACACCAAAATCAATGCTATTTTCACCATTAGACTCTGAGGGAGGCGGTTGTAAGCTTGAACAGAATTACAAACCAGGAAGGTTTAAAAAAAATCACTTTTCCTTATATACATGATTAGATTTAGAACCTAATTAATAGACTAGTGACAGCACAACTGTGGAAGAGCAAAAGGACTCCTTGTTTTATATCTCTGGTGCAGTGAACGTTACAGAGACGCTTACACATCAAATCCATGTCATCAAGTGACAAGCAAAACAGGATGCCTTTTCGGGGCGTAGAATGAAGTAGTTCTATTTTGCATTCTAGTAAGATTGTGACAGTAAAAGGCTCTGAGCCCCAGGGCTTCCTCCCCAGGGCAGGAAGGGAAGGATACAAATTTAATTAGTAAATAGGGACACTTGCAATTCGATATGCAGCTATTTGGAAAAATAATGAGCCAAGTGTCTCTGGAATTACCATAAGTTAATGTTTATAATGTCTTAAGCTCCATTGTCTGATGAATATGATAAGCGTGATTGCCTTCTATATTTAATCCATAATGGGAGAGAAGATTATGTTACCTGTTTTAGTCATTTATTGTTGTTTCTGTCTGAGACGGGCAAATGATTGCAGTCAATTGCATGTTAAACCAACCGAGTGGAAAATAAATAGTTGTGCTTGTGTAGCAGAAATTATTGTGCAATATCTTAATGAATGTTCTTTTTCATGCAGATGCATTAAGCCCAATGACAAAAAAGCAGCACATATCTTCAACGAGGCTCTAGTTTGTCATCAGGTCCGGTATTTGGGTCTGCTGGAAAATGTTCGTGTCAGAAGGGCAGGATATGCATTCAGGCAACCTTACGAGCCTTGTCTAGAAAGATATAAAATGCTTTGTAAGCAGACATGGCCACACTGGAGAGGTCCTGCCAGGTAAGAGTCACTAACTAATTAGTGCAGGTGCCGGTATATTGGTGTGGCACTGTGGTGTAAACCACTGAGCCTTGGGCTTGCCGATCAGAAGGTTGGTGGTTCGAACCCCACGACGGGGTGAGCTCCCGTTGCTCGGTCCCTGCTCCTGCCAACCTAGCAGTTCGAAAGCACGCCAAAGTGCAAGTAGATAAATAGGTACCGCTCTGGCAGGAAGATAAATGGTGTTTCCGTGGCCTGCTCTGGTTTCGCCAGAAACAGCTTAGACATGCTGGCCACATGACCTGGAAAAACTGTCTGCGGACAAACGCCGGCTCCCTCAGCCAGCAAATCAAGATGAGTGTCGCAACCCCACAGTCGTTCGCGACTGGACTTACCGTATTTTTCGCTCTATAGGACACACCAGACGATAGGACGCACTTAGTTTGGGGGGGGGGGGAGGAAACAAGAAAAATAAATTCTGAATCCCAGAAGCCAGAACAGCAAGAAGGATCTGGCTTCTGGGATAGCCTCTTGTTGTTCTGGCTTCTGGGATAGCTGCTGGGATAGCTGGTCTAGCTTTGCGCAAAACCTTCACAGGGTATGGGGAGCCTTTATCCCGTGCCCTGCAGAGGCTTCTGGGACAGCCTGTGAAGTCTCCACAGGGCAGCAGGATGAAGGCACCCCGCTGCCCTGCAGAGGCTTTGCCCCGCTAACCCCAAAGCTAGAACAGCGAGAGGGAGCGTTGCACAGCGCTCCGTCTCTCTGTTCTGGCTTCTGGCTTAGCCGAGCAGCCTGCATTCGCTCCATAAGACACACACATATTTTCCCTTACTTTTTAGGAGAGAAAAAGTGCCTCTTAGAGAGCGGAAAATACGGTAACTGTCAAGGGGTCCTTTAGCTTTTTATTGGTGTTTATTTGGCCCAGCACCAATTGCTTAGCATGCCTATGGGATTGCATGCTCTTTCCAGAAAAAAATCTGACCTCTTAAGCCACACCCTATTAACTTCCCTGCTCTTTGCCCTTCCTGGATTTCAAAATGCTCTCAGGGAGCGAAACATGGTGCCATAATTTTGCATGTTGCTACAAAGGTTCTTCATATGCGTTGAAGGTATGCAAAACTGGCCTCTGCACCTGATTCTTGAGATTATCTTGCACCTCATCTGTACGGCACAGAGCCAGTTACAAAACTATCCCGTGAAGATGCGATCCCAAGGAAATCATATTCAGTAAAAGGCATAAAAGGATTGATTGAAGAACCACTGTATTGTTTCTATCAAAGCTCCTCTCACCTTTTTATCTGCATACCTTCCCTATTTTAAATTGCAGATTTATTTTGTCTTGTGGCAACCCGAATTAAAATTAAACATGGATTAACCTTTCAATTTCGGGTTCGTGTCTCTTTCATATGTTTTCCCCACAATTCCACTCCATTTTGCTTCAAACTGCATGTTTTATAAATTAAATAAATATTTTGCTACATTTAAATTGCCAAGAACTGTGAAATATGTTTGGAGAGCTTAAGTTCGATTTGTACATAAGTTTGGGAGGTGGGGTTTAGGACATTTCCACTACAAATTCATAAAAAGGTACCTTGGTTCTCAAACTTAATCGGTTCCAGAAGTCCGTTCCAAAACCAAAGCGTTCCAAAACCAAGGCGCGCTTTCCTAAAGAAAGTAATGCAAAATGGATTAATCCGTTCCAGGCTTTTAAAAACAACCCCTAAAACAGCAATTTAACATGAATTTTACTATCGAGACCATTGATCCATAAAACGAAAGCAATAATCAACGTACTATACTATAAAACAAATAAGACAGTATTGTAGATGATAAAAAATGAAATTATTTTTTGTTTCCTTACCTGCACTGATGATAGTCATTGTTTGGATGGGGGGGCTTCTGTCCATTTCCCCAGTCACACAATCAATCAATCAATGAATCAATCAATCAATCAATCAATCAATCAGTAGCTGAACTGGGTTCCACACAGTCACAAAAACAAATTAACAAAAAAAAGCCTCGAAAACAAAACTGCAAAATAAATAGCAAAATCAAAAGCACCAAACTTAATCTGTTCCAGAAGTCTGTTCGACTTCTGAAATGTTTGAAAACCTGGGTGCGGCTTCTGATTGGTGCAGGCACCCTGGAAACAATAGCAGACAACCGCATCAGATGTTCAGCTTCGAAAAATGTTTGAAAAGTAGAACGCTTACTGCCAGGTTTTCGGCATTTGGGAATCAAGGCGTTTGAGTACCAAGGTACCACTGTACCTCTGTTTAAAACATTTCTTTGCCAATTTCACAATCTGGCTGGAACTTTCTAATCCTTAATGACTTTATCAGAGCAGACATTTGTTATTTTGTATACCATTTTCACATCTGAAGCGCAAGTGTTTGCAAACAGAATAGGTAAAATTACTGGCCTTTTGTTTTTTTAAGTGCCTATGCTAAAGCAGAGTTTTCCCTTTAACAATATGCTTATTGTATTCTCAGCCTGTGTAAGAGGTGCTACTTTTGAGAGAGAGAATCACTTCCATTTGTTTTCTGTTGTAGAGCTGGTGTAGAGGTATTGTTCAGTGAGCTGGAAGTCCCTGAAGAAGAATATTCCTTGGGAAGATCAAAAATATTCATCCGCAACCCAAGAACAGTATGTGAACCAATTTTTCTTCCATTACGGCAAAGGCAGCTCAAGTACATTTGTCTCTTTCTTCCTGCTCCTCCTCTTTCTTTACAAGATATCAAGAGTTTTAAGGCCAAATTCAGGTTGTTAGGTGATGGAGGGCTAAAGCTTAGGTTTTGGAAAGAAGAGGGAAATAAATTTAATCCAGCATATTTTTTTACTTGTCACCGTGACATGCCATCTAACAATTGTATCACACATTCCTCCAAAAGTTGGTTTTGTGTGGGCCTCAGTTGCAGACAAAAAAAGCAGCTTGTTAAAGTTCGTTTGTTGCATTCCACCTTCGCTCCCTAGCTGTATTTTGACATCACAACAACTCTTAGTCCCGGGTAAATGACAGAATAGGAAGGACAAGATGACAACACTTGCAGTTTATGAACTGACTGCTTACAGACGTAGATTTTGTTTGGATAAATGTGACAACACTTGGAATGTAGTAGGCTGTTAAAATCTACATATGTATTAGGATAATAACACTGTATCAATTTATATAAGAATCTATGGGAGAATATTACATTGCATTTTTGTATATACATATTTCTTATACACAACTCTGCTCTTTTTTTAACCTAACTTTCCCCCTCTTTATCACTTTATTTCTATATAACTGAAATTCTTTCAATAAAATATTAGTATTATTTTTTTTTTAAGTACAGTCATACCTCGGGTTAAATATGCTTCGAGTTGAGTGCGTTCGAGTTGCCGTTTGCACATGTGCAGACGCTTAAAATGACGTCACGCGCATGCGCAGAAGTGGCGAAAAGCGACACGTGCGTGTGCAGACGTGCCATCGCTAGTTACGTTTACCTCTAGATGCAAACAGGGCTCTGGAACGGATCCCGTTCGTATCTAGAGGTACCACTGTATAGGAATGGATTGTTCCTAGTTTGAATTGCAGCTGGGGAATGCCCTTTCTGAATGCATTCTCATGTAAAACTCCTCGCTGGCAAAAAGCCAATACACCAGTGAGAGGTTCAAGCTTGCTCCCTGCAGAATTAGTTTTCCTCATGAGGATTTTTGTTTTTAAACATAGGGGGCATTTAAAACATAATCTCTCCACCCACATTGTCAAATGGTCCAGCCCGTTGTACCACCTCTGGTCTCTGATACCTCGCTGCCACCACATTCTGCTGCATGTGTGTGCAAAACCTAAAATAACTTAGGTGTCAAACATTTTACTCTTCCTTCTTGTTAAGTTGTGGGCGAACATATCAGACGACACAGCGATTCTTCAAACAGCTCTTGTTTATTCAGAGGCCAGAACAGAACTGAGCTGAAGGGCTCAGTCAGCCTGCTTATATAGAGCTCCACTACAACGTTACTATAGCAACTTTCTAAAACTATCCAATCACTGAACGTCACTTTCGATCCTTCATTTGCATAACCATCTACAGTATCCCCCTGCTGGCCCAGGGTGAGAACTTCAGTGCATAACACTTCTCATTTCTCCTTCCTTCCCCAACCCCCCCCCCAGCTCTTCAAATTAGAAGATCTAAGAAAACAGCGCCTTGAGGATTTGGCTACCCTGATCCAGAAGATCTACAGGGGCTGGAAGTGTCGCACACGTTTTCTTCTCATGAAAAGGAGTCAGATTGTGATTGCTGCTTGGTACAGGAGATATGCAGTAAGAAAATATTATATGTGGGGCTTTTTTAATCCTGTCCCTTCTCAAGAGTTCAGTGCAGTTTGCAATACTTAGCAAAAAATAAAAATAAAAATTGTGACATCTGTGGTTAAACTAAAGTACCCAGTGAATTTTTTAAAAAATGGCTGTAAACTCAGAACTGTGCCCTGCTTTTGTAGTGAGTATTCTTGGAAGATGCTCAGGTTTGGATGTTGATAAGTCTTGCCACAGCTTTGTAATCTTAAAACAATTAGTTGAGGGATGCGTCTTAGAGTACTCTTAGTTGGTCTCAACATGCACTGTTAATTCAGCTTGAAAAGCCACAGAAACAGCAGTAGAGCTCTTGGACCCAAAGCAGACGTAGTATGGTTTGCTGCCTTAATCCTGATTCAGGTTCCAAATGCCCAGTGAAACCATGTTTTTTCCCCTTTGCTTGGCTAAAATATGCCTCCAGGTGACATGTATAAGGAGACGCCTTGTGAACCGAGAGGCTGAGTTGATCAGAAACTGTCTTTAACCAGGTTTTGCTCATTGCCGACGTAAACACTTAACCATTGCCAATACAGCCATGGTTTGCAAACCTGCTTCAAACCACGGTTTCAGGTGCTGGTTAGTGGCCAATTATTGACAAATGTCTATTCACCGTTCAGCGTGTTGCTCTTAGAAGTGCAGTGTGCTTCTAGCAAACAGGTTGTATCACTCACCGAGGCAGTCCCTACATAGCATGCATCCCTAATAGAACAAGTACAAAGTGTGTGTGTGACAAGCTGAGTATATTTCAGTTATGTAAAACTCATTCTTGTTTAAATTTTCAATGCAGCAACAAAAGAAGTACCAGCAGATCAAGAGTTCTGCCATCGTGATGCAGTCTTATATCAGAGGATGGAAGGTGAGAAAAAGTCAATTCAGCCCCTTGGGTTGTAACTACGTCATCCACGGCCAATTTCCGTGGTAGAGAAAAGGGGTACTTGTACCTGTGTTTCATTCCCAGACGTGTATTTAGACTCCTAGGTTGGTGCAGGGAAATAAAAGTGTTAAACCCTCGCTTGTTCACTTATTCTTACCTGAGAATCACACCCTGCCGTTGGAAAACCTTCTTGTTGTTTTTAAAAAGGATGTAATTAATGGATTTACTGCTTTTCGGTGTAAAAGCAGTGGCTGGGGTTCAGAAAGGCAAGCTGGACATGCGAGATTTAGGTCCAACCATAATGTTCTTTAAAAAACAAGTAGGGCTGCTTAGAATGTGCTGAAGGAATCGAAAATAAGAACCCAGTCAAGCAAAATGTGGTTTACCAGAATGCTGTTTGGATTATTCTTAAAATGATTTTCTATTCCACCCCTCCCCAATCTGTTTTACGTGCATTTGCTGATGTATTTTGAAAACTTGAGTAATTGTGGCTTAAAATCCCAAGCCACCAGTAGAATTAGATGGGCCTAGGAAAACTTCCCTAAACAGGGCTGCCTTCAGATGTCTTCTAAAAGTCAGATAGTTGTTTATTTCCTTGACATCTGGTGGGATGACGTTCCACAGGGTGGGCGCCACTACAGTGGTACCTCAGGTTAAGTACTTAATTCGTTCTAGAGATCCGTTCTTAACTTGAAACTGTTCTTAACCTGAAGCACCACTTTAGCTAATGGGGCCTCCTGCTGCTGGCGCACCGCTGGAGCACAATTTCTGTTCTCATCCTGAAGCAAAGTTCTTAATCTGAGGTAATACTTCTGGGTTAGCGGAGTCTGTAACCTGAAGCGTCTGTAACCTGAAGCGTCTGTAACCTGAAGCGTATGTATCCTGAGGTACCACTGTACTGAGAAGGCCCTCTGCCTGGTTCCCTGTAACCTCACTTCTCACAGTGAGTGAACTGCCAGAAGGCCCTCGGAGCTGGACCTCAGTGTCTGGGCTGAACGATGGGGGTGGAGACGCTCCTTCAGGTATACTGGGCCGAGGTCATTTAGGGCTTTAAAGCTCAGCACCAACACTTTGAATTGTGCTCGGAAATGTACTGGGATGGAATAATTATGAAATGTTTGCTAGGTCTGGGAGTTTGAAGTGGGCAGGTGGGCATCAGATCGCTCTGTTATCTTTTGCACAGCTGTATTTTAAGCGCTAACTCTTCTTTGGCACGGGCTATTGCTGTTTCACAGGCTCGAAAGCTGCTTCGCGAACTCAAGCATCAGAAACGCTGTCAGGAAGCTGTTACAACTATTGCCGCTTATTGGCACGGAGCTCAGGTAAGAAAACACAAGCCGGCTTCTGTTTGTTTCCAAGCCGGCTACGTGGTGCAAAGGTTGCCTTTTCGATGGAAAGAGTGGCAGAAATGTTTTCAGCTGCTTACTTCCCTTCACTTGAGTTTTCTCTACTTCCCTCACCCCACTCCAAACTGTGCTTTTCGGTCTAAAAATCCAGGCACACACTTTTCATTTATTCTGTGTGAAACGGCTTCCTTTCTGTCCATTGGGAAAACTGAAGCAAACTCTTTTCTTTTCTTTCCTTTGTCTCTTTCAAAACTTCCTGCAATTCATTTTCAAATGCACTGCAGGCGCGAAGGGAGCTGAGGCGGCTGAAGGAGGAGGCTAGGAATAAGCTTGCT
This sequence comes from Podarcis gaigeae, assembly GCF_964106915.1. Lineage (NCBI taxonomy): Eukaryota > Metazoa > Chordata > Lepidosauria > Squamata > Lacertidae > Podarcis > Podarcis gaigeae. The sequence continues at coordinate 123,633,067 of NC_139678.1, read as the reverse complement.
ATTGCTGTTATTTGGGCTTACTGGCTTGGATTAAAGGTACTACATGCAAGCGTCATGTGCCCCCTTCCCTTATCCCACTCCCTTTTTTTTAAAGCAAGAATTAATTATTTGTGCTGGCTTACTAAACAGGAGCATGCCACCGCTGATAGCTTTTCCTTTACATCTTTGCCCCACTTAACCTGAAAAAAGTTCCATAAACTAAAAAAAGTCCAGGCATGCCCAGCTGTTTAGCACTAATTGCTTGTTAACAAGCCATAAAGCATCTAGACTGAAAAAGGGGCTCTAAAATGTATTTAACTAAACTTGCATGTCTCGAAGCAAAGGCCCTTTTATTAGCATGCACATGCAGTACTAATTTTATAGGTTCCCACGCTAAGAGCCGAGGCGGAAAAATGTTCTAATAATTAAATTCACAGCAGTGCACATAGGTTCTAACCCATGTCCTAATATTTCACAATTTGTGAGAAAGTGTTGTTGTTTATTTTAATCCCAAAAGAATTCTATGGTCTAAATTTCTCATTTTTATAGAATAATAATAATAATAACAACAATATTATTATTATTATTATTATTATTATTATTATTATTATTATTATTTATTATTTATACCCCACGCATCTGGGTGGTTTCCAACAAAACACTAAATGACACAGGAAAATCCCAAGATGAATAGTCATACCAAAAGTTTACAGCAGGCATGTCCGAAGTCCGTTTTGGGGCCCTAATCAACTAAAACTTAAATCTGGTCAACTAAATCTTAAATCTGGTGGCAGTATATATATCCTGCTCAACAACTCAGGGGTAGAATTGTAAAAAAAGGTCAACAACTTTGGTTGGTCCTCCCGCATGTTCACTTCATCAAATCTTTAAAAAAAGTTTGGGCACCCCTGGTTTACAGTGAGCAACTGATTGCACAATATTGATACAGAGAAAAGAAGAAAACGTGTGTTATGTAACGAAAGCTCCTCCCTAGAGAACGTTCTTTTGAAACAACTAACTATACTGAAGAGCCTTACCAAATGTGGCTGTACCTTAGGGAAGTAAATGCTGCCTGGTACATCACTATTTGCTGCAGCTGTTTTTATTTTTATTTTTTGTATGGCAAAATGCTCCACTTAGATGAAATGATTCAACTGTTTGGGCCTTAGTAGTGATATACCATAAAAAGTAGCTTGAGGGTTATAGGTTTAATTTGGAAAACCAAGCTCTTCTGTTTGTGATAGCTGGGATACTGTCAAAGTAAACTAGCATTGAATCACGTCATGTGGTTGTTGGCCCCTTTGGAGTGGAAATTTACTTTAGGAAACAACTGGAAATTCTCCTGCAAGATAGCTTTGACTGATTTGTTTGAGGAAAAGTATTTTTTTAATAATAATTATAATAATAGGTGTTTGGTATGACCAGCCACTTGATCTGTAGAATTTCAAATGTTTATTTGATTTGGTGATCAAATTGCACAGGGCACCACCACCACCATGTAATTCAAACAAAACAAAACACATACACACAACATCTTCCCAAAAACACTTTAGGCATGAGGGGTTCATAAACTGAACCCATTCATGAAACAATCATCCATTGCTGACCATAAACAAAAATATCATTGAGAGTAAATTGATCATTGCCTGAACCCTAATGACACTGCAATTCCCTCCAACATTCGTATGCCATTTACTAAGAACTTAAATGCGCTTGTGTGAACTTCTATTTGAATACAGACTTAAGTAGCAGAGCATGCTTTTGTTACGGACTGCAAAATTTGCAAGACAAACATTCTGTGGGATGAACTATGTCTCAATGCTGCAGGTGCATAACTATGGCTATACTCAAACAACCATTTGAACTCTGAAGATGCCTGTCCTCTACTAACCCTAAAATACCCAAAAGCAATAACAGAATCTCATGGCCATACAGAATGTATAGATCTTTAACATCCCTTTTTGTGTTACCCATTCCCTGTGCTCTACACATACTGAAGTCATGTTGATGTGATGTGATGTGCATGTATGTCTCTGTGTGACATCAAAGAAGAAGCTCGTTTACAAGATTTTGGAAGAAAGCGCATTGACACCCAAAATTGTGTAAGGCTGGCCTAAACTGGGTTCCTTAAGTACTTCATGTTCAGACCTTAGTGCTTTAATGGGGCGTGTCCTAATGTTTTACCTGGAATAACAACCCTTTGGGCTGCAACTGTGCAGAAAGTTTTCTATTTAAAATTGAGAGCTATGCAGCATTTGCCAGACCTAACATGCCATATGAGAGTGCCAGAACCCAGGGAACTTCTGCTACTCTTACTTCTCTTACCTGGCTTGGTGAAGCAGCGCTGAGGGGTCTGCTTGCACTTTCACCCTCTCTTCACCCTTCCATGCTGGGGTTCTAAAAGTTGCATATGTTCTTCCATCTTCCTGTATTGGCTTGTTCTATCAGTGGGAGAATTCAGTTCCTGGTCATTGTGCTTACCTGCATCAGGCTGTCTCTGTGATTCACTGTCTAAACCTTTTAGGCTCGAAGGGAGTTGAAACGCTTGAAGGAAGAGGCTAGGCGTAAGCATGCTGTTGCAGTCATTTGGGCTTACTGGCTTGGACTAAAGGTACTCTCTTAAACGACTCCCTTATGTCAATAATGAACTCAATAAAAAGCGTGCTCTCTACTAACGCATAATCAACCTCTGGTGCTGTGAGATTGCTCTAGCAAGCATGATCTTTAAGGAAATTATTCTTTCCCATAGATTAGACTCTTAGAAACAAGCAAGCAAAATGGCGTTGCAGATTATGCCAGACAACTTTATGTGTGTGCGTTTTCAAATCTATCCAGCTGTTTCAAAAACATTGCTAATCTTACCAGCAGTGCGACTTATCAAAGGGATAATAAATAGTTTTAACTAATGGGGTGTCATTGCAGCTATTGACACCAGCTGGCATTGGCGACAATTCAAGTAATGGCAGACAATTCTTTTCTGAACCACCTTTTGCTGTTGTGTGACGATAGCTCTCTGCTTTCGTTGGTACATGATTGTCCAGAATTACTAAACGTTAAGTATGCTTAAAGGGACGCGGGTGCCGCTGTGGGTAAAACCTCAGCGCCTAGGACTTGCCGATCGCATGGTCGGCGGTTTGAATCCCCGTGGCGGGGTGCGCTCCCGTCATTCTGTCCCAGCGCCTGCCAACCTAGCAGTTTGAAAGCACCCTCGGGTGCAAGTAAATAAATAGGGACCGCTTACCAGCGGGAAGGCAAACAGCGTTCCGTGTGCTGCGCTGGCTCGCCAGATGCAGCTTGTCACGCTGGCCACGTGACCCGGAAGTGTCTGCGGACAGCGCTGGCTCCCGGCCTCTAGAGTGAGATGAGCGCACAACCCTAGAGTCTGGCAAGACTGGCCGGTACGGGCAGGGGTACCTTTACCTTTACCTTTTTAAGTATGCTTAATTTTCCTTCTGATGAGGATGGATCCCTGCCGGCAAATGGATTACACCCACATGGAGTGACGATTTGTGTGAGCGGATGCTTCCAGGGGATGGGGGCAAGAGAGGAGGCTAGATATGTGACCGCTACAATTTCTGCGGCTGCAGCAAAACTCCTCCTGCAACAGTCATACAGGAATCGCAGCAGCCACACACAGTCCTGATTTGCGTGCCACACTAAGCCAAATTATGGCTTAGTGCAGGTGTGGGGGAACCCTCCCGATGTTGCTGAACTACAGCTCCCAACATCCCCGGTCACTGGCCATGTTTGCCAGGGGTGATGGGAGCTGGAAGTCAGCAACATCTGAAGGGTCCCCCCACACCTGGTATAGTGTGAGCCGTTTATGCATACAGGGTCCCCGAGCAAAGTTTGCAGGCATTTTGCAGCTCCCTGGTTCTTTGATGCGGCTGTGTCATGCCGACGTGCGGCCGAGCCAGGTTCTTTCATCGCTGACCACGACCTGTAAGCAACTGAAACAAGGGCAAATTTCTTAAAGGTGCAACCCCATTCCATTCAAATCAAGAAGGGGATTGCCATTGATCCTTTATATTTGTGTTGCAAGTCAAATACCGTATTTTTTGCTCTATAGGACACACTTTCCCCCCTCCAAAAATGAAGGGGAAATGTGTGTGCGTCCTATGGAGCGAATGCAGGCTCCTTGGCTTCAGCGATAGAAACGCGAAGTCTCTGAAGCACAGAGGGAGAGCTCCCCCCGCCCTCTGGAGGCTTCGCGTTGCTTTCGCTGAAGCTGCCTGAAGCCCCCAGAGTGCAGCGGGAACTCCTGCTGTGCTCTGGAGGCTTCAGGCAGCTATCTGCAAGCCTTCGGAGCGCAGCAGGAGTTCCTGCCATGCTCCAAAGGCTTGCGGATAGCCGCCTGAAGCCTGGAGAGCGAGAGGGGTCGGTGCACACCTATCACTCTTGCTCCCCAGGCTTCACTTCACTGGAGAGGCACTGCACAGTTTTCCCTCTCTGCGCAGCACCCCTTCAGCGAAGAGGGAGGAGAAATGGAAGGGGCTCCGTTTCTCCTGCCGATTGGCTGAAGGGGCACTGAGCAGAGAGGGGGAGGTTCCCCGCCCCCCTCTCTCCCCCTCCTATGGTCCGGTGCGTCCTATGGAACGGTGCATCCTATAGAGCGAAAAATACCGTATATGAAGACGCTGTATATTCTTGCTGCTTTTTGCAGCGTCGGAGCATGTGCCCGTGCTGCCCCAGATGGGTGTGCTCCTGAGGGGCGTGGGGCGCAGAGGGTGCCCTCCCAGGCGCGGGATACTGCTCGGGTGCACAGAGCGGTGCACCCACAGCGGTAGAGCGAGCCATTCAAGGCGGACATTCGGCGCACCACCCGCCCGCGACTCCCAAACCACTCCCAGCGGTCAAAACAAAGGGGGAAGGGGGGAAGGCTTTGTAAAATGGCAATGCTTAAGCGTCCACAGTCATTTTGCAAGGGGGGAGGGTGGGAAAAAAACAGAACTAGGCTGCCCCCCTGTGACTGCTCATTGGCCAAGGCTCTGTAACCTCCTGAGAGCTCCATTGGGTCATAGGCAGGAAGTCAGGTTTCCTGATAATAATAAACACATCCAGAAATGCTAAAGCCTCTTAAGTAGTTAATGAGGATTTTTATTTTGCCTGTGTTTACCTTAACGTTTTGTATCGGGGGGGGGGGTCTAGATTGTGGTCTTGCCTCTGCAGAACAACACTAAAAATTGTCTCCTTGGAAATCAGTGTACTACTTATGCTTATGAGAAGAAAACAAAAACAAAAGCTGAATGTTTACTCTTGAGTTTTTAATTTTTCAGGTCCGTAGAGAGTACAGGAAATTCTTCCGGGCCAACGCTGGAAGGAAGATCTACGAATTTATACTTCAGAAAATTGTACGTTTCCTTTTCCTCTTATACAATTACTGCAGCCAGTCATCATTCACCTGCAGCCAGTCATCAGAAAAGAATAGCAAACACAATCATTTGAAGTTGTTTTATTTCTCAACATACATAAGAGGGGCTGATTGGAGGAATACATAGTACATAGAGAACAACACTGCTTTCTCTATTAATGTGTTTTGTTTTTTTAATTATCTGTGCTGCAGATGGCAAAGTAGACTGCATTTAACCAAAAACAAAAAGTTGCTCAGCTCCTCACAGCAGTGCCACAGAAAGAGCAGGAGTACATGAGCCCATGGCTTGCTGTGGCTTAGTCTTGCAATGTTAAACTGTGGTTTGGTGCCAGCGTTGAGAACCTTTGTTCCTCCAGATAATTGCTGAGCTACAATTCCCATTCCCCTTGACCATTGGTCATGCTGGCTGGGATGAGTGGGAGGTGTAGTCACATCAGAACCAGCTCATTGGCTTAGTAAAAAGTACAATGGTTTTACACTCAGTTGTTGCCAGCAGTGTAATATCTTTTTGTGTAAATGAAGCTGGATGTTGGTTTGACAGATCTCTTGAATAGGGAATGTGAATAGGGAAAGCCTGCTTGAATAAAAAAAAATTGATCATTTAAAAGCAAACAAAAAAAACACACAGGTTGCTTAATTCTTCTTACCATAGATGCAAAAGTATTTCTTGGAAATGAAGAATAAGATGCCTTCTTTATCGCCAATCGATAAAAACTGGCCAGCAAGGCCTTATCTCTTCTTGGATTCAACTCACAAGGAACTGAAGAGGATATTCCACTTGTGGAGGGTAACCATATGATACAAGAGTTAATTGTATTTGTTTGTTTGTTTGTATTTTTATTTATAGTCTGTTCTACCTTCTGCTCTCAGGCACTCAAAGCAATTTAATGTATAATATAGTGTTTTGTTTTATTGTATGAAACATAAACATGAAGCATTGGAACATCTGAACAAATAAAATACGATAAAAGCCATTAATAAAGGACCAGGGGGACTAAACATGCAGTGCTCCTTATTTTTCATTAGAAGTGTCTCAGCAAAAATATGTATTTCAGAGGCTGTCAATAGTTTCAAATAGCAACAGTCCAAAGAGACTGAAATTGCTCTTGGGTTTCATTTGTTAGTGGGGAGCTAACATTTTCTCCCCATGAAAAGGTAGTGCCTTTAATCTTCCTTAGTAGCGCCTGTATAGTCATCAATCTTGTGAGAGAAGGTAGCTGTTAAATTCTATTTACAGAAAGCTTAAAAGTGTGACTGCCTTACTGAACTCTAGCAAAGTCCAACTGGGAACTGTGCACATGTTATTTGGAACTTCCCAGATAAACTGGCTAAAGGTCGGGGGTCTCTGTGTTCTCTCTCTCTCTCTCTCTCTCTCTCTCTCTCTCTCCTTCCTTCCTTCCTTCCTTCCTTCCTTCCTTAGTTTAGTTAAGTTGCTGAGGATGGCTGAATCAAAATGAGAAGTGTAAGCAACAGTTCTTGAAACAGCCCTCTGGGTGATTCCCATATTTCCCCATTAATCTACACTTTCCCCAGCCATTAGAATTTCCCTAAGCCTCGTATTCTGGCCTGTATGTTACTAATTAGTTTTATGAGGCAGAGGGAACATGTGTAACGATCGCTGTGAGCATATCTGTTCATCCTGCGAGATTTAGTCAGAGGAGTTATTTAAGAAGCAAAAGGTAAAGGTATAGGTAAAGGGACCCCAGACAGTCCAGTCGTGAACGACTCTGGGGTTGCGGCGCTCATCTCGCTTTACTGAACAAGGGAGCCAGCGTTTGTCCGCAGACAGCTTCTGGGTCATGTCACCAGCATGACTAAGCCACTTCTGGCGAACCAGAGCAGCGCACGTAAACGCCATTTACCTTCCCGCCGGAGCGGTACCTATTTATCTACTTGCACATTTTTTCACCCAAGGATAGCCAATGTGGTACCTTTCAAATGTTGTTGGACTACAACTTCCATCTTCCCTGACCATTGGCCATGCTGGCTGGGGCTGATGGGAGCTGGAATCCAACAATATATGGAGGGCACAATGTTGGCTAACCATTTGAATCACTGTTCCTGCCTTCACATGTGTCTAACCACCCACAGAGATCCATAAAATAAGTATTCCTACGTATATGCTTACTATGTCCATGTAAGGTAAAGGTAAAGGGACCCCTGACCATTAGGTCCAGTTGTGACCGACTCTGGGGTTGCGGCGCTCATTTCGCTTTATTGGCTGAGGGAGCTGGAGTACAGCTTCCGGGTCATGTGGCCAGCATGACTAAGCCACTTCTGGCGAACCAGAGCAGCGCAAAGAAACGCCATTTACCTTCCCGCCGGAGCGGTACCTATTTATCTACTTGACATGCTTTTGAATTGCTAGGTCGGCAGGAGCAGGGACCGAACAACGAGAGCTCACCCTGTCGCGGGGATTTGAACCGCCAACCTTTTGATCGGCAAGCCCTAGGCTCTGTGGTTTAGACCACAGCTCCACCCCCGTCCCAGATAAGCAAATGGTAGCCAAGCAGAAATTTTTATTTTTTTTATTTTTTTACATTTTGATGCCCTGCCTAGGTTGTCTTCTGATGAATGCGTGTTCACAGGGAAACAGGTAGAAAATGAGGTACTTCTTGTGGAGCTGATTGCTGCGTTTATATAATTGCCTGTGGGATGTGACTGATTCAATCCAGAAATGCATTAAAATTGGCTTCTTATGCACAAAGGGAATAGCAAGCCATGGCAGCTGCTCTTCTGAAGCCACTTTCAAAGAAAAGCTTTGTGATTCATCTGTAATGCTGTTTTCGTAGTGTAAAAAGTACCGGGACCAGTTCACGGACCAGAAGAAACTGGTTTATGAAGAAAAACTGGAAGCTAGCGAACTTTTCAAGGACAAGAAAGCTTTATACGCAGCCAGGTAATCAGCCGTTCGGAGTCCTATGCAGAGGCTGCAAGATTGAAATGACCTTATTTCATAAGCATTGAGGGGGAAATTTGCTAGGGAATCCTACTTATCTCTACTAGCAGATGCTGCCCGTTGTAGGCTTTCACAACTTTGCTTATCTCCATGGGCTTGCCCAGAGAGCTTATATTACATGGATTATTGGCTTAGTAAAATATTTCTTCCAATGGCTTTACATCTGGAAAATTGAATCTAAGTTGGTTAAGCACACTGAACACGCCGCGTACAAGGCTATCGAATTTAGGTACTATGTAGGTTTCAAATGGATGTTACATAAAATCATAACATTTTTTAAAAAACAACAACAACAACTTTATGCCCTTCCCCATTTCTCCCATGCCAAAGTGCAAGAGAGGGGATTACTGAAAACTAGGAATGAAGAAGCTTTCTAGGAGATGCCTCGTCATTTTAAAATTACACACTTCCCAGGAGTGTGTTGTGTTGTATGTGTTTGCATCTTTGTGAGGCCTGCCTGGTATCAGTCAGCGACTCGCGCAAATATTCTGAAGAAGGGATTTATGTATTTATTTTTTAAATTAAAACCTCGCATTCTAGGAAACCTCTGTGGGGAGCAGGGACTTATTGTGGAAACGTAGATCCCTGCGTGATGACCGTGGAAAATTCCAAGTTTCATGCTAGGGATTATTAGGGAAAGGACTGAAAATAAAATGTCAATTCAGTGATGCTTTGGAAAAAGGAACAGAAAAAGGAGCAAGACCTCTGTGAAGAAAGACCACAGCCATATACATTGAAGCTTCTAGTTTAGTTTACAGCGAAAAAGGGGCAACACAATAGTGGTTTATAAAGTTACATGTGGTTTGAAGGAATTTGAGATTTCTCCTCTCGTAATCCAGATCTTGGGGGTCATCCGGTGAAAATTAATTAGTGGGTGATGCAGGAAAGACGTAAGGAAGGACTATTTTGAACACAGCCCATAATTAACTTAAGACGTGTGTTCGGATACCACTCAGGTCTTTTTTCACTTCGGTATTTAAAAAAAGCAGCCAAAGTTAAGTTCTTTATCTTATCAGTTTCTTAGACAGGTAGGAGCCGGCCATCATATGTTTGGATGAATCTCAGGCAGCACTCCTTGTTCCAGACAGGGGTACACACAGTTCATATTGCTTCAGGAGTTGTAACACTGTCTGCATTCCTTCTTCCTTTGGAAGCGGGGGGGGGGGGGGAATCTAATGCAAAATGACGACAAAAAATTGTTTGGGAATCTTAATAAGTGTTGTAAGAAATGTATTCTTTTTGTAATTAAATATATGTTGGGTGTCTGTTTTGTTAGGAGAGTCCTCTGACATAGTTGCGGATTAGACTCCTGGGCTACATGGCTATAGGGCTATGTGTTCGTCTCACTGGGTTTTGCTCTCAGGGTTTGTACCCCCGTCTCAGTTTCCCAGATGAGGAAATGTGTCTAAAGTAGCCAGAAGTGGTAATTGTTACATCACAAATACACATGTCACACACAACTGGATTTCCTGTGAGGCAAAGCTCTGAGGGGCAAAGGATTTTATTTTATTGCTCGTGCAGGGTCTTAATTTACCTACTGATTATAATGTAGAGGCATGGCTCCCTTAATAGTAGGGGGAAATTGAGTGTACAGGAAACCCAGAAATTCTTCTTCAGCCTAGGAAAATTCTGGGGGCTGAAAACCTCATCATTCCTTTCAGGTTGAGCATAGTGAGCTAGCAAAGCTATCTTCCAAACCTGTCATAATAGTGGTGGTGATGATGTTGATGACAACAACAACTTTATTATTTATACGCGTCCCATCTGACTGGGGTGCCCCAGCCACTCTGGGTAGCTTCCAGCAAAATATAAAAAACACACATAAGAGAACTTTTGTCAGCATCTCCCATTAAATGCTCCCTAAACAGCTCAAAGCCACAATACCTCAAGGACTGCCTCCCCACACATGAACTGACCCAGAACCTTGACCATAATCTGAGGTTATTCTTTGTGTGCCTCCTCCATGAGAGCTCCAGAGGGTGGCACCACAAGAAAGACCTTTTCTGCAGTGGCTCCCTGCTTGTGAAATGCTCTCCCCAGGGAGGCTTGCCTGGCACCTTCATTGCATGTCTTTAGGTGCCAGGTAAAAACATTCCCCTTCTCCCAAGCCTTTTGATAATTCCTGGGTAATTACTGGATAATTAAACTGTCTATGGCCTTTTAAACTGGGGCGGGGGGTGTATTGTTTTCCTTATGTTACTGTGTTAGATATTTTTCTGCTTTTATATTGTAAACCGCCCACTGATCCCCGGATGAAGGGCAGTATAGAAATTTCATTAATCGCCAGGCAAGTGGCTGTTTGCAAGCTTGACTAAAGGCATGCCAGTGGAGCCATTTTATGAGCTTTCTTCATCTCTTTCTTTCTGTTGTCTCCCTCCAGTGTTGGGCAGCCTTTCCAAGGGGCTTACCTCGAAATCAGCAAAAACCCCAAGTATAAGAAACTAAAGGATGCCGTGGAGGAAAAAATCATCATTGCTGAAGTAGTAAACAAAATCAACAGAGCAAATGGAAAGGTAACACACACAAAAAAAGCTTATACCCAATGAGATTCATTTTTTGTTCCCTTTGACTTATTTTACATAAGCTTATTACTGTGTGAAGCAAAAGCAAAAAAATGTTGCTTTTAAAAATCCTGTATCCCCAGTGCTAAGGGTCCTTCATTCTAGTTTGCCTTATTTTAGAATAGCTATTCCCAATGGTGATGGAATGTTCAAAGGCATAAGCATCAGTGAGACTTGTGACTTATCCTGTCCCTAGTTAACTAGATCCTTATTCCCATTTCCGTAGCCATTTTGTAATTCATTCCTCCATTTCAAGATCGCAAATTCATTTGGAAAGGGTGGCCCTTTCGCCACTGAACCAAAATGGCTGCTACTTTTGTCATGTAGACTTGAAAAATCTTGGTACAAGCCAGACCTTGAAGTTGCATTGCTTCTTTAATAGCTACCCCTATGTATTAGCCCCGTGAATAATCCCTGTTGTTCTTCCTCAGTGCACTGCTAGGATTTTCCTGCTCACAAAAAACAACGTGCTGCTTGCCGATCAGAAATCAGGGCATATCAAATCAGAGGTTCCTCTAGGGGACGTCACGAAGGTGTCCATGAGCTCCCAGAATGATGGCTTCTTTGCTGTGCATCTCAAAGAGGTAGGTAGGAAATCCTGTATAATATGAGCAAACGCTTCATAATTCAAAACTCGGGATGGTAGTAAATCACAGCCTATACAGAATAAAATGGGAATTTTCTGCTATCTGCACACTGTATGTGTAAATACATGATGTTTCCTTTGAACTGGCAGCCTCAACTACAAGTTTGCTATACTTTCAGCCCCTTCCCTATCCCCCCCCTTTGAACAACATATAGCAACAATAACGTGCCCAGTGGTACATTCCACTAAAGTTTCGTATGTACTATGTACAGTGGAACCTCTGTTTTCAAACGTAATCTGTTCCGGAAGTCCTTCGACTTCTGAAATGTTCAAAAACCGAAAATCAAAGTGCTGTCAACAAAGTGAATGGTGAAAATGGAAAGACGTGCTGCGAAAGCTGTTCAACTTCTGAGGCACGTTCAAAAACAGAAGCATTCACTTCCAGGTTTTCAGCGTTTGGCTTCTGAAACGTTCAGCAGTCAAGACGTTTGAAAACCGAGGTTCCACTGTAGTACACAATAAGTTTATCTGTGTATTATAAATTTTAAAATGCTGTCCACAGGGACAGTTGTAGGCAGAATAAAAGTATTTTCTGTCTCATTTGTAAAGGAAAAGAAGGCAAAGCACGTTTCACCAAAAATGTCCTTCCTTGAAGTGCCTTCTGTGCCGAGTAGGGCACATTCCAAATATTATTTAGCCAAACTTCAATAGGGATTTTAATAGATTGTTTCCAGTACTGGGCTTTGGTTAATTGGGCTGCTGATAACAGAAAAAAATGCTGCGGGCTTATCCACACTTATCCTTTGCCCTATGCGTTCCAGGCACAACTCCACACTTTAAAGCTCCTTGTTCAAGTGCTCTTTTTTCCACTCACTTTTCCTGTGAAAACCTGCTCTCTAAAGCTGAAGCGCAGCAAACAGCAATTCAGGTGTTTCATGGATTGCTGTTTGCTCCAAATCAGCTGCAAAGAGCTGGTTTTCAGGAAAGCTCTGGGGCAGGAAAAAATAGCGCCAGGAAACAGAGCTCTAAAGCTGGGAGAAAGTACGGATAATCCCTGTTTGAATTTGATTGAATGATAATGTGCGAGTTTCCTTTTCTGTGCCAGGGATCTGGAGCAGCTGGGAAAGGGGACTTCCTGTTCAGCAGCGATCACCTGATTGAAATGGCCACGAAGCTTTACCGCACGACGCTCAGCCAAACCAAGCAGAAGCTCAACATTGAAATATCTGATGAGTATGTGCTGGCATTTGCCCACTTTAAACAGCTTCTGCTGGGAGAATTTGAAATGACTCTAAATGAAAAGATTGAAACTGATTTAATAATATGAAAACAAACTGAAGGTTAAAAATAGGAAGGCTGATGAGAAACAAACCACCATGGAGAGACAGGGAAAGCATGTGGAAGCAACAGCCTTGAAACTGTTTAGCGAGGGGGCCACCACAGAAGTGGCCACACTCTGCTCTCCATTTCCCCAACCTGCCTGACTACAGCTGTAAGTCTGGGAAGCCAGTGTTAGGACTCCTCCCTACAATAAGGTAGTTTTCAAAAAGAACTTCAGTTATCCCTTTGCTGCCTTATGCAGCATTGCTCCCTAACAATATTCAAAGCCTGCCCACATGACATGGGTCAATGGCCCATCTGGTTGTACGATTTGGATCTTTGGGTCTCTCTCTGCTATTTGAGCAGGGACGCACATTTATGCTTTTAAAACAGTCTTTTCAGGAGTTATTTCTTAGCCCCAGCTTCATCTTGACAATTTGACTGGGACTTAGTAATGTGTGGAACATAATTGATTCCACTGCATGATCAGTTTTCTTACTCTTCCTTTGAATAAGAGGCGATAAAAATCAGAGTCCCCTAGTAATCTTGGTGTGTGTTCTTGTAAAACGGGGGTCTTATGCATTCCATTACTTTCTCACCCATTTATTGCTATAGAATTACTTGCTCGCAGGAGGGTCTGGAAGAAAGGGAGACTTGTGAATTTTCAGATGACTTATTTTTGGCGTAAGCTGAATTGTCAGCGCAGATGGTGTTTTGGAGCCCTTTTTTATGCAATAGGAGGGGGAAATTGATTTAATCTACTAGTAAACCATAATTTTCGATAGCCTTTGCTTCCAAAGGTGCCAGACTTGATCAAAATTAAATCTGTGTGTGCTTGGTAAATATTTAGCACACTGGATGAGTCTGCTTAAGGCAATTTCACTTACGTGATGTAACCCTGCAAGTCTGTTTCCTAATGATGCAAACAAGGCCAGACTATGGTAATCCCTAGCGTACAACTACTTGTGTTTGCATTTGTGTAGGTAAGGGGACTGCTAGTTCTACAAAGCATCGAAAAGTAGGTATACAGGACTTGCAGGGAGCATGTGAGCGTATGGTCTTCAAACGCAATTATGGTTGTGCTTGTATGTTGCTCCTTTAGTCTAGCAATGACATATGTTTATACAGGTGTACCTTGGTTTTTGAACACCTTAGTTCTCGAACGTTTTGGCTCCCAAACGCTGCAAACCTGGAAGTGATTGTTCCAGTTTGCGAGCTGTTTTTGGAAGCCGAATGTCCAATGGGGCTTCCATGGCTTCCGATTGACTGCACGATCTTCCTGCAGCCAATCGCAAGCCGCGCTTTGGTTTCTGAACGTTTTGGAAGTCAAACGGACTTCCGAAACGGATTCCGTTTGACTTCCAAGGGACGACTGTATTACCAGGTGTCCCTTTGGGGCAGAGGGATCGAAAAGAAACTGAGGAGCAGTGCTTAACACCTTTAATTGGGACTACTGCTCTGCCCCTAGAAACTGCATGAAAGGCGATGGTGCATTGGAGCTCAGAATATTAGTTGGGGGGCACTGCAACTCAGGGACAGACCATGTGCTTTTGCTTTCAGAATGTCCCAGGTCCAATCCCCAGCATCTCTGGGTAGGGCTGGGAAATATTCCTCCCATGATTCCCTGGAGAACTTAGCATAGGCAATACTGAAGTGAACAGACCAATGATTCGACTTTGTGTAAGGTAGTTTTTATGAGCTGGGGGCCCTCAGCCACCAACAGATGAGGAAGGTGCGTTAGGTTTCTCTACATTGGCTTACAACAGCGTAACTACTTCCACCATCCCTAGCTAGCAGGACCAGTGGTCAAGGATAATTGGAACTGTACAGTCGAACCTTGGTTGTCAAATGTCTTGGTCGTCAAACGTTTTGGCTCCCGAACGCCGCAAACTCGGAAGTGAGTGTTCTGGTTTGCAAACATTCTTTGGAAGCCGAACATCTGACGTGGCTTCCTGTGGAGTGCAGGAAGCTCCTGCAGGCAATCGGAAGCCACACCTTGGTTGTTTTCTAACGTTTTCAGAAGTCGAACGAACAACCAAGGTACGACTGTATTCCAAAAACAACCAGAGACCCAAGTTTTGGAAACACTGGCTTACAGCAACTGTTGCCCTTCTTCTATGCATCATTATTTGTTGTGGTCCTTTCCTTGCAGCCTTTCAGATGATGGCGCATGATGAAAATATGAATAAACATTGCTCACTAGGACTTGTAGTTAACTGGTGTTTGGGACAGGATTGGTGTAACACTGCTGACCATTAGCCACAGTTTTTCAGTTGCTGGCTGACGTGCCGTTTATGTATTTATTTAATCAGTTATTCCTCTCCTGCCTTTCACGATTGCAATCCATCTAAAGTGGATTACATGTTACAGTGCTTTTTAGTTGAGGGAGAGCGAGAGAGAAAGAGATGCAATCCATCACCAATGATGGATGGAGCACTGCACTCTAAAAGGCTGACCACTTTTGCCATAAGGTTTTAGGGGAAGGGTTTGAGTGGATGGGAGTTCTGGGCTAATGCCTCATCAGGGACTCCCAGCTGGGTAGGTGGAAAGATGTACTCTGTAGAAGCTCTGAGAAGATCAGGCTCCTTCGTCCCAGGAGCTCTGCAGTTAGTTTGATTTGTGGCTTCTGATTTAAGGCAAAAATCCTTTTGAAGTGTGCTAAATCCCTGTTGGAAACCTCGCTTAAGATAAAATGCTGGAAAGAGAGGCTGCCTCTTCTAAAAAGGTGGCGTGC
Organism: Podarcis gaigeae; assembly: GCF_964106915.1. NCBI lineage: Eukaryota > Metazoa > Chordata > Lepidosauria > Squamata > Lacertidae > Podarcis > Podarcis gaigeae. The sequence goes on along the minus strand of NC_139678.1, from coordinate 123,617,557 downwards.
TTTCCTGCTTTGTTACCAATGGGATCTGTCAGTGCTAAATGGTGCTATGATGTTTATTGTTTCTGGAGCTGCTGTACTGAATGTGGAGGAGGGGAATATTCAGTAACACTTAAACTAATGGTTTGCAAGCTACTGGGAATTTAGCCTAGCCACTTGGACGTAGCAAAGCCAAGAGAGGGGAGAGGGTGTCCAAGAATTCAGTTACACAACTTGGACAGGGCTAAGTAGGAAATAACGTGGTCACTGTGAAAAGCTGAATAATATGAAAATGAAGGGTTTTAGATATTAAATGGATTCAGATAAGCCCTAAATTATCATACAGCAGATATTTGGGAGACAGGGCCCAGATGTAGCCAGTTCTACCCTACCCACCAAGATGTTTCTTAGAAGCTTGGTTTTACCTTATTATTTTTAACAAAGCCTTTCCAATGGCTGAGAGAACCCTCCAAATGTGATTGTGCAGTTGCCTTGAAGAGCATTCCTTACATGCAACAAGGATGTATCAGCATGTTGTTTGAAAAGCAAGGCACCGCCGACCCAAAGTTAAACCGTTGATTTCAACTGGAGAGGGTTGGACACATGCCTTGCTTCCCCGTTGCAGTAAATGGGGTCTAAAAAGTGATTAATTTTGGCTGAATTGTGCCCATGGTGGTTACTTTTGTAGGACAGGGCCTGGTGTGTCCAGCAAAGAACCATTCAGTCTATCAGCAGCAAGGGAGAGGGACATTCTGATGGGAGCAGCTAGAAGGGAGGAGGGTTGAAATTGGTAGGAAGAAGGGACCAGGCTTTGGAAATTACATTGGAGCTACATGGGACGCAGGTGGCGCTGTGGGTTAAATCACAGAGCCTAGGACTTGCCGATCAGAAGGTTGGCAGTTCGAATCCCCGCGATGAGGTGAGCTCCCGTTGCTCAGTCCCTGCTCCTGCCAACCTAGCAGTTCAAAAGCACGTCAAAGTGCAAGTAGATAAATAGGTACCGCTCCAGCGGGAAGGTAAACGGTGTTTCCGTGCGCTGCTCTGGTTCGCCAGAAGCGGCTTAGTCATGCTGGCCACATGACCCGGAAGCTGTACTCCAGCTCCCTCAGCCAATAAAGCGAAATGAGCGCCGCAACCCCAGAGTCGGTCACAACTGGACCTAATGGTCAGGGGTCCCTTTACCTTTACCTTACATGGACATAGTAAGCATATACGTATTAATACTTATTTTATGGATCTCTGTGGGTGGTTAGACACATGTGAAGGCAGGAACAGTGATTCAAATGGTTAGCCAACATTGTGCCCTCCATATATTGTTGGATTCCAGCTCCCATCAGCCCCAGCCAGCATGGCCAATGGTCAGGGAAGATGGAAGTTGTAGTCCAACAACATTTGAAAGGTACCACATTGGCTATCCTTGGGTGAAAAAATCTGTTGAGGGCCGGGGGGTGGGGGCTGTTTCTGAATTGAGGGATTTGGTAAGAGTAGTTCACAAACAGGACCAGGTTAGGTAGTACCCCTTAGAGTACACCTCAAAGGAAAAGTGGGCCGTTTGTGGAAAATGTGGGCTTTCCAACTTCGTTTACTCAGTGGCGTAGCGTGGGTTGTCAGCACCCGGGGCAAGGCAAGTAATTTGCGCCCCCTAACCCGTGGATTTGCGCCCCCTAACCCTATCCCCCAGATGTTGCGCCCGGTGCGGCCGGCCCCCCCTGCACCCCCCACGCTACGCCACTGCGTTTACTAACTCTGCCACCCTCCGTAAAGGTTTCTTTTTATTTGTCAGAATTGCTTTGACTTGACTTTAGAGCAGGGGTCAGCAAATGTTTTCAGCAGGGGGCCGGTCCACTGTCCCTCAGACCTTGTGGGGGGGCCGGACTATATTTTGAAGGGGGAACAGAACGAATTCCTATGCCCCACAAATAACCCAGAGATGCAGTTTAAATAAAAGGACACATTCTACTCATGTAAAAACACACTGATTCCTGGATCGTCCACGGGCCAGATTTAGAAGGCAATTGGGCCTTAGTTTGCCTACCCATGCTTTAGAGGATTAAAAAAGAAAGACATCGCAGAATACATTAGCTAGCAAAGATTTCATGACTTGAGAATAGAGAGCAGTCAGTTTGCAGTGAGCAATTAAGACTTTGCTTTCTTCTGTCTTAAGCAGAAGGAGGATGAAGGAATCTCTTGGTATCTTCCTTGTTCCATGAGACCCACCAGGCGGGGTTGGAGGAATGTGTCCCATTTTGACTCCATTATTTCCTCGCGTCAAGTGTGGCGGGGAATAAATTTATCTGTACTCAATGTGCTGGAGGCTGGGATACAGCTGAAAAACATTTTTGATTGTTTCAGCCGGCAGTAGAAATTCCGGCACACCATATTGAGCCAATCTTGAACGTAAAGCCAAATTGTGACATTTTGTATTTATTCCAGTGTCTGCATTTTGATTTTATTTTTGTAAAAGCATGCTAAGTGCTGTAGGGCAACACAGTAAGTGTGCCAGCCACCTTCTTTCCTTTTCTCTGTATGATTCTCTCTGCTGTACTCCGTGCTCTGGCAACTTTCCACATTAGCTTATTGCAACACACTCTACGTGGGGCTGCCCTTGTAGATGATTTGGAAACTTCAGTTGGTCCAAAACAACTGAAGTTATCTTTTATCAAATAGCAGCCCTAGTATTTGCTTTTTAAACGGTACTTGGCCTGATACCCGAGATAGAAAATCTGGACATTCTTCTTGTCTGCCCTCAACAGTAATATTTCTATTTTTTTTTTAAAAAGCAAACCTTTTGTATTTGTTTAAAAACCAATAAAAAAATTGTGTTTTTTTTAAAAAAGCAAACAAAAGTATCTGGCATTTGCAACCTGTTAATAACCCATTAACAGAATGTACAACCTGCCTCACTGCCTGGTATAAGCAAATTTTGGAGGTAGGTCACTAACTTAGCACTATGGAAGATAAGCGAAAATCAAGGGTGGCGGGAAGGGGGAGTAGATTTGCAGTGAGTTACTGGGTAGGAATATCCAACGTTGGCCATATTCAGGTCCATTGATTTTAGCATGTCTTCTCCAAGTATGATTAACGTGAGATAATCACCTTCTATTTTATTGCTAATATGAAGAGGGCTTGTGATGTGTTTGCACTTCATTGCTTTCTCCTTTCTGCTGCAGCCAACTGGGACGAACACCATACCAAACTGAAACCTGGGTTTTTTTTGCACCTCCTAGGTTCCTCGTTCAGTTCAGACAAGACAAAGTGTGCGTCAAGTTTGTGCGGGGCAACCAGAAGAACGGCAACGTGCCCACTTGCAAGCGAAAAAACAACCGGCTTCTCGAAGTTGCTGTACCTTAATTTATGCACGCACTCTCCCTTCAATTCTCCGCAATGGTGCAATTTTACTCATTTGGCAGGGGGGTGGGGTGGGATTTGAGGGGGGAGCAGTCTGCTAAAAGGTGCGACTAACTTATTGACCACCCCCCTTTTTTTTTTTAGTTGTTACAGCTTTTGGTTGATTTTTATATATAGGCTTTGTGTGCTGATAGCATATTATAAACAGAAGGATGCCTTGTCGCAAATAATTTCTGTGGTCATTCCTTACTTTTTAATGCCGCATATCGTAAACCCTTTCATGGCCCATTCCTCATATTTATTCTTTAGAGCAGAATCCTTCGCCGCAGGCTATATATATCCATTTCCTCCCAACCCTATTCTGTGGCAGAGCTCAGTCCAAAGGGTTAATCATAAACCAGGACTGGAGAGTCTGGCAAAATTCTGGGGCTGCTGCAGCTACCTTGTTAATTGCAAACAGCACAAAGCACCAAGTAATTTGATCTTTAATGGAATATGTGGGTCAGAAAACCCTAATTCTGCAAAGCAGAAGGAATGTACGACTGCATATGTAGCAGCTGCATATGGTTTTTTGTTTTGTTTTATTTACAGTGCGGGTGGGGGAAACCTAGCATTCTGCCTCAGACTTTTTAATTGTCAGCTTTTAATGCCTTTGTAAGACTAGGAAGCAGAAATGAGTCCATTAAAGAGGCAAGAAGTGCGTTAAACGGTTAACAATAGCCACACAACAGCGCAATGCATCTCTTTTGTTCTCTATGGGGTCTCCCACCCCTCTTTAAAATGACCCTTCAATGTTTAAAACTCCTTAAAAAGCAGTTGTTTGCATGGGGAAATGAGAGGGCAAGGTATTTTACACTACGTGTCAAATGAAGGGATAGAGGAATTTTCTCTCTCTCCCCCAGATGTTGGCATGCGTGCTGTACAATGTGCAATAAAGCATTCATACAACTTGTGAAAATTATTTATAATAACTTCTGTGGGTAATAAAAGAGGAGAGATCCTGCGTATTTGTTGTGAGGACTTAAGTTAGGCTAGTTCTATCTTAATGTTGACGTTATCACTTTGGAAGAAGGGGAAATCATTTCGGTGGGGAGGTATGATGTACATAAATTTGATATTAATGATAAATAATTGTTTTAATTCTGTGCTGTTTGGTACTCTTGTGATAACCATATTTTTGTATTTCAACCAGTTTTATATAAGTTTGTGTGCCTGATATGTAATGTGTGCACAGAAACACTTTACAATCAAGAACTGCATTCTAAACTTCCTGAATGGAGATTGCAGCTTAAAGCCTTGTATAAACCAGGAGAATTAGTGGAACGCCTTGATTTATGGAGTATCGTTTTCCAGTGTTTAGACAAAAGTTAGCTAAAAGAGATTGTTGAATGTGACTGTTTGACTTGTTGATGTAAGGATGGTTTTAGATCTATTGTATTCTCAGACTGATGCAAGAACTTGCCTTCAAGGAAAGCTTTCTGCACAATATGTGCAATGCAAAAAACAAACAAACCCAAGTATAAATAAAGAGAAGCTTTGAAGCAATGGCTTGTCATGTTTGGCCTTGGGTTATTTATCAGCCATCAAATACGTGGTGCTTTCTTGTAAGAGTGCAGAGTAGAAGAATTAACGACAGCAGATCTATTGATAATATAGGACCCCCCCCCCCCCGATGCATTTCTTAAATAGAAATCTTCCTGCATCTGTATTTCCATCCCATTTGATCTTTGGTGAAGTAGCTTCAGAAGAGCTTTTAACCACTTGAGCTGCTGCTTCATATTAAAAGCAGAAAACCCAAATTTACACAGCTCATATTAAATAGTAGCTTCACCATCTGAACTAAGAGGATTCTTCCAATATATGGAGCTGAATGCGATCCCAACACCTCTGCATATTTGTGTGGCCATGGAACCTAATGATGCTATTCAGATGAAGAGGCAGGAGACCTCACAGGTTGGTTTCTCAGTGGCTGGGGTCAGCAGGAAACAGGCCTATCTCCCAGCCCAATAGTGCCCCCCCAAATGAACCCCTTTATCCCCACATAAGTGGGTGGGCAGGTATGATTAATTCATGTGGGAAAAGTAAAACACAATTAACATTCAGGGGATCTGGCTACTAGGGCTAGGAGATATATCAATATATTGTCCAAAACCCAGTTTGAAGTCCATATCGTGATAATTGGTTTCATCGTTTTGGACCAATATATCGCAAGTCATGGGCATGTGTGTTTTACGCAAAAATCATTATGTAGAGAAAACCATGAAGGCAGCCAATGCCCCATCACAATATATCAATATATTGTGATGTTTAGCTGGTGATATATATTTCAATGTTGAAAACCGGATATTGGCCAGCCGTAGCTGCTACAGTGAGGATAACATTTGACCTGCTGCCTCGACCACCACAGATAAAGAGCTGGCATGGAGATGGAGAGCAATATCCCCCTGCTGGAAGCGAACAGATGTCATTTGGCCCTCATGGAAAAGAGCAGAATGCAGTCCACAAGAACACTGCAGGGGGGGACATGTTGCAGACCGTGTTAAAAAAACAAAATGAAAACCAGACAGGAGCAAACCCAGTGGTTTTCTCTCTGGAGGAAGAAACCTAAAATGAGATAGAGGAGTATGCTTTCTTCAACTTCCATTTCCTCTCTCTGTTTTTAATAATCCTGTCTTTAGTGGGAAAGTCTAGCCATCCTTATTAAGAGACCCGCCCAAGTCCCTTAGAGAGAGGGGCATTGTCCCTTTACAAGATGCTTCCTGTGCAGAACCCGTGAGGACCAGTGGATAATCCGTGGAGATTGCAGGCTTCATCTCTCTGCTGCATCTCGCATCTGTTTTAAGCCTCTGAGCGTGGAATGTTAAGGGCTGGGAAAGGGAATGGACCACTGGGGAATTTCACAGCCCACTCTCATCCCCTCCCTTATATTTTAACATGGCAAGAAAGGCTACAGCTACACAGCTCTTTGCTCACTGACCTCAGCTACCCTCTGTGACTCGGTTGGGAAAAGTCAGCGGAGGGCTGCTTCTGGATGTCACCAAGGCGGATTTTGCAGATCAGCCCACCAGTTATGGCCAAAAGCTTTCTTTTGATGTGTGGCTTTTCCTGCAGTGCACTCTCCCGACGTGATGAGCATAGGGGAGTTTGGCAGAAGGAAAACATGGCTCCACAGAGGGAGATTGTACTTTATGCGTTCCTCCATTCCCCCACCTCTGTAGAAATTGGTGGGTGAAATGCAGTTTTTGCATTGATCGTGAAACTCAGGAGTGGTAAAGTTTGGAATCTTAATTGTTAAAGATTCAAGTGTTGCTCTGTCCTTCCCCCATCTGAATCTCATTAAGCACATGTCATTTTTCTTCTGTTTTTAATTTACCATTTCCATCCCTATGAGCTGGGCTTAAGATCCAGATTTCCGTCCTTATCGACAATCCAACTGCTGATGAGACGTGCAAAACCTTAGAAGTTAGTGCAGATAGTGCAATATCTGTGCGCTTTGTGCTCCCCCCCTTTTTTGAGGGAGCGTGCAACACAGAGCTCAGGCTTGGCATTCTGGAAGACATGGTTATGGTCATGCATACACTCAGTGCTTGTTGTTATTGTTGTTTAGTCATTTAGTCATGTCCGACTCTTCGTGACCCCATGGACCAGAGCACGCCAGGCACTTCTGTCTTCCACTGCCTCCTGCAGTTTGGTCAAACTCATGCTGGTAGCTTCGAGAACACTATCCAACCATCTCATCCTCTGTCGTCCCTTTCTCCCTGTGCCCTCCATCTTTCCCAACATCAGGGTCTTTTCCAGGGAGTCTTCTCTTCTCATGAGGTGGCCAACGTGTTGGAGCCTCAGCTTCAGGATCTGTCCTTCCAGTGAGCACTCAGGGCTGATTTCCTTAAGAATGGATAGATTTGTTCTTCTTGCAGTCCATGGGACTCTCAAGAGTCTCCTCCAGCACCAGAATTCAAAAGCATCAATTCTTCGGCGATCAGCCTTCTTTATGGTCCAGCTCTCACTTCCATACATCACTACTGGGAAAACCATAGCTTTTACTATATGGACCTTTGTTGGCAAGGTGATGTCTCTACTTTTTAAGATGCTGTCTAGGTTTGTCATTGCTTTTCTCCCAAGAAGCAGGCGTCTTTTAATTTCGTGACTGCTGTCACCATCTGCAGTGAGAAAGTAAAATCTCTCACTGCCTCCATTTCTTCCCCTTCTATTTGCCAGGAGGTGCTATCTAACCCTCAGTGCTATCTTTCTAGAAAAAGAGGTGCCGGAACTCACCATGAAACTTCTCCCTTGTTCTCTTAGCATGGCAATGGCATCTACTTGAGAGGTGCCGGAGCTGAGCTCTGGCTGAAAAAAAGCCCTGCTTACGTTAACTGTCTGTCACACAGCTTCTATTTTGCTTGACAAAGTAACACGAGACAAATGTTTTCCTCTGGAAAGGAGCATTGTGGCGAGCGTTGGACTCAGATGTTGTCTAGGAAGTTCTTCTGGAGCAGCAACATGGGTCAGGAATGGCTTTGCCCAACTTAGGCTGATGCACCAGTTTCAGTCATTCCTTATGATGTTAAAGTAACACACCTGAGGTTTGATTACTGCAATGCAGACCTCAGATGGATGCAGTACAGTGGTACCTTGGGTTACATATGCTTCAGGTTACAGACTCTGCTAACCCAGAAATAGTACCCCGGGTTAAGAACTTTGCTTCAGGATGAGAACAAAAATCGCACAGTGGCGGCGCAGCAGTAGCGGGAGGCCCCATTAGCTAAAGTGGTGCTTTAGGTTAAGAACAGTTTCAGGTTAAGAGCGGACCTCTGGAACGAATTAAGTACTTAACCCGAGGTACCACTGTACTGACCACTGAGGGGCACCGTTTTGTACAGATTAGTTTTGGTTATATCTTATACATTTCTGATATTTTGAATAATTTTACCATTTTGGAAATAACTAGAATTGTTTTTATGTGTATATGAAATAGATAGACCATAGAATTGATTGGAGGTTACGTAATGTAAGAAGTGAAAATGCATTTAATTTTAAATATCACAGTCACACCTTCATCTTATTGAAAATGTATTCATGGTTCTAGTGAGCTATGGTTGATGAAGGATGGGGGGGGGGGGAAACAACCTTCTGGAACTCAGTACTGCAAACGAAAGGCAGAAAAAGCTAAAGAGCAAGCAAAGCGAGAGAAATTCTTCCTGAAATACCATTGTACCCAGAAAGCAATTGGAAGAACAGGAATTGCTGAAATTAGCTCTTAGGAAGCTGTGATGCTCCTACTACAAATGATTTAAACTCTAAAGCAGAAGTTTACTCTGAACCTTGTTTTGTTTGTTTGATCCTGCAGTTTTTAATGAAAATATTTCATGTGCCTCTTGCCCAAGAGGCCTGGAGGGCGGCAACACGAAAACAGACCTTTTCTGCGGTGGCTCCCCATTTGTGGAATGCTCTCCCCAGGGAGATTCGCCTGGTGCTTTCATTATATATCTTTATGTGCCAGGCCAAACCATTTCTCTGTAACCAGGCCTTGGGCTGATTGACATCCAATGCCCTTTAAAAATGTTTGGGAAGGGGGCAAGTCATTGGATTGTGATTTTATATTGTGAACTGCCCAAGACCTGTAAGTATAGGGCAGTAAACAAATTTAATTAATAACGAAAATAATACAGTGGTACCTTGGGTTACATACGCTTCAGGTTACAGACTCAGCTAACCCAGGAATAGTACCTTGGGTTAAGAACTTTGCTTCAGGATGAGAACAGAAATCATGTTCTGGTGGCGTGGTGGCAGCAGGAGGCCCCATTAGCTAAAGTGGTGCTTCAGGTTAAGAACAGTTTCAGGTTAAGAACGGACCTCCGGAATGAATTAAGTACTTAACCCGAGGTACCACTGTAATGATGATGATTTGAATTGCCATAAGCCACATTGAGTGATGCGCAGCATTAGAAAGGTGGGGCAGAAATGAAAAAGTAGGATGTTGACATGATGCCACAATCTGCTGTTTTTCACCAAGACTGAAAGGTGGTCCAGGCAATTCATTAGTCCAGCATGAAAAATAAAAAAGTTTCATGATCCTACAGCACAACAGAAAAGTCTTTTGTCATGTTGGGGGAAACTAGTACAGTGCTACCTTGGGTTAAGTACTTAATTTGTTCCGGAGGTCCATTCTTAACCTGAAACTGTTCTTAACCTGAAGCACCACTTTAGCTAATGGGGCCTCCTGCTGCCGCCGTGCTGCCAGAGCACGATTTCTGTTCTCATCCTGAAGCAAAGGTCTTAACCCAAGGTACTATTTCTGGGTTAGCGGAGTCTGTAACCTGAAGCGTATGTAACTAGAAGCGTATGTAACCCGAGGTACCACTGTAACCAGAACAGGAATGGAGAGCAGGAGAGGTAGAATAAAAACCATTGCTTCTTAGAGAATTGTTTGGAGACGTTGTTAGCTGTTGTGTTTTTCCAGAACCAGCCTCTTCTTGGGCGAGAGAGACTGTAGTAGCACGTAGCAAATAGCTGCAGCTGGGGCATAGCAAAGAGGCACATACATGCTGCTTTCTAGGGATTTACAGATTGTATGTTTATATTCTGGCATGCTCTTTCCAGCTCAAACATTCTGCATCCTGTCGCTGGGGAAATTATATGCAATATCCTCAAATGGGACAAAACCCCATTTTTTCATGCAGGGGGAGGAGGAGGGTTTCCTTCTTTCCTTCTTTCCTTCTCCCCCCCCCCCAAGCAATTTTACCTACTTCCAACAGCTTTTTACGTGTAGAGAATGAACGTGAATAGACGCATAGGCAGAAGCAAGAAAGGGTCGCCCCATTGCTCTGCATCTTTTGGAATCATGTTCCCTTGTTCCAGATGTTCTGCATCACAAGTAGAGAAATGTTTGGCATTGGATTTTTGTTTGAAACTGATTGTTGATAGTCTCCCGAGACAGCCTGTGACAAACTGTATAATAAAAATGTTAAAAATAGTGCGGCCATCCCCTGGTAAAGCAAAAGTTCCCACAATTCAGTGTGCTGGGAAAGTTGTTGAACTTTCCTTTGACAGAATGTGCTGGTCCTCTGCTTTTACAACCTTCCACTGATCCTCAGTTCCTTGTTTACATGCAGTTCTTTTCCTGCCTTCTCCAAGTAATAGTTGGTTCTGACTCCTCCAAAAACGATGGAGGAATATCCTAAGAAACCTCTAAGAAAAGCGCTTAATGCAACTGCAGACGGTGAAATATTTGATGACCAATGCTTGACTGAAGGCAAAGAGGGCATACCCTCCAACATGAAAATAGAGATGTCCTATTTAAGAAGAAGAAGAAGAAGAAGAAGAAGAAGAAGAAGAAGAAGAAGAAGAAGAAGAAGAAGAATACCCGGCCCATACAGGGAGCCTTCAGGTGTCTTCTAAAGGCTGTATAGTTACTTATCTCCTTGGCTCGGGGGTCACATAATTCCATACCGTCCAACATTTCTCCAATGAAAAGAGGATGTCCTAAGGAAAAGGGGGACATTCCAGGATCAAATTGGAAACTGGGACGGCTTCTGTAAATCTGGGACAGTCTCTGGAAAATAGGCTGAAAGCAATGGACCTTTCAGAAACTATGGACCCTTGGCAGGTGCCTTATCATTCCTGTGCCAAAACAAATGTAGGGAAAGGCAAAGGAATATCCAAAGCTCTGCAAGTTGTCCTGTTCCACAGCTTATTCCTTGTTCAGAAGTTCATGAGAAGTTCTGCACACTTGAACCATTAGGTTAAAGGTAAAGGGACCCCTGACCATGAGGTCCACCCATGACAAACTCTGGGGTTGCGGCGCTCATCTCGCTTTACTGGCCGAGGGAGCCGGCGTATAGCTTCCGGGTCATGTGGCCAGCATGACTAAGCTGCTTCTGGCGAACCAGAGCAGCGCACAGAAACGCCGTTTACCTTCCTGCTGGAGCGGTACCTATTTATCTACTTGCACTTCATGCTTTCAAACTGCTAGGTTGGCAGGAGCTGGGACCGAGCAACGGGAGCTCACCCCGTTGCGGGGATTCGAACTCCCGACCTTCTGGTCGGCAAGTCCTAGGCTCTGTGGTTTAACCCACAGCGCCACCCGCGTCCCTTACCATTAGGTTAGGATTGACTATATATGTAGGAATGTGGTTTAAGCCTGCAATCCTGCCACGCACCAGGAGTAAGCACCATTGAAATTAGTAAAGTTTAATTCGGATTAGACTGGGACAGGCTGGTGCTTCATGACCACAGCAAGTGATATCCTAACACTGCAGCTCGCTTGCACAAGAATCCTATTCTTAGCATAGCGCAGCAGCGAAATCCAATGGGTGCCTTGTGTTTTTGAAAGACCTTGCACGCCTGCTATTCTTATATTTGGGGACAGTTCAGCTTTTCACACCAACTCTTGTACTTTCTCTTGCAAAACATCGCACCAACGTGCAAACGTCTGGATCTTGCCTAATACATGCATCTCATTGGGGAAATGTTACAAAACAGAAAGTAAATGCTACACATCGCTCTAGAAGCCAGTGATTTTTATTCTCGTCATTATCTCATTCTCTGCAATATAAAAGAAATAGTCTTTGGGTGCCAATCTACTTAAAGAAGATGTTTCAACATATCTTTTCAGCTGCCTGCATTGCTAAGCTTTTTATGCCAGGTGGAAATAGCCGGCATTAAGGATGTATAAATCTTGTCTAGTACACAAATCTCCACTTTTCCGTAAGCCTCAATTTTTGTAGTTGCTGCAGGTTTGAAGTCATGGCTGCTTATTGTGTATTCAGAACCCTGCGTGCAAATCCATTCAAATTATTTATGGTTTTCTCCTGTACCACCTTTCGGTAATACAGATTTCCCCCATCTCCCGCCCCACAATGGTTATATCTCCTAGAGATCTGTTTGATGGCGTGGTTGTACAGAGTTTGATGTGCAAATCAGCCTCACCTACAGAATTCGACCCCCCCCCCCAAATAAAGCATGCTAAAATGCTGATATTAATAAAAGCAGCATAATCCCAGGGCTGAACAACAAAATGCAGTATTGTAAATCAAACTGGGGGCAGGGGGGAGATGGGATTCTGGGATATACAGAAATTATGCAAATAGGCAGTCATGAATATGTGTTTTCCTATTTTGCATGATTTACAACAGAGGCCTCTGCATGCTTGCTTAGAAGTAAGTCCCATTGTGCAGTGGGGCTTACTCCCAAGTAACTATTGAACTCCCCGCTGCATTAACCTCATGGTATCAAGGTTCACCCCTTCCATCTCCTCCTAGATTCCCCATAATGTTGTTTCATGGTGGCTGCAGTTCTGTCCTGTCCTGCAGCCTTATCTCAGACCCTCCAAGTGTCCCTATTTCTGATTTGATCCCGGATTGTCCCCATTTTGCTTAGGATGTCCCTATTTTCTCTGGAGGGATGTTGGAGAGTATGGAATTATGCATCCCCTGAGCCAAGGAGATAAATAACTATACAACCTTTAGAAGACATCTGAAGGTAGCTCTATCTAGGGAAGTTTTTAAATCTTTCATGTTTTATTATGTTTTTATATACAGTCATACCTCGAGTTGAATGTGCTTCGGGTTGAGTGCATTCGAGTTGCGCTCCGCGGCAACCCGGAAGTAACAGAGTGCGTTACTTCCGGGTTTTGCCGCTCGCGCATGCGCAGACGCTCAAAATGACATCACACGCATGCGCAGAAGCAGCGAAACGCAACCCGCACCCATGCAGACGCGTCGTCGCATCTTGCGTTCCATTCGGGATGTGAATGGGGCTCCGGAACAGATCCCGTTCGCATCCCGAGGTACCACTGTAAGTGGCTGGGGCAGGAGTCAGCAAAGTTTTTGTGGCTTGGGCCAGTTCACGGTCCTGCGGACTGCCGTGGTGGGCCGGAGTGCGCGCACACACATGCATAAACACTATTTCCGGTGCTCCTTCCGGTACAGAGGAGGCGTGCGCAGCTTCCCATTGGCTGAGGAGCTTCCTGTAGCCAATGGGAAGCCAACCAGCGTTGCAGAAGGCGCTCTCCACTCTTCCCCATGCCAGTTTAGCATGACACACAGGAGCCGACCAAGTGAGCGCGTGGTGGGGGTCCCCGAGTGGACAGCGGGGGTCCATGGGCCGGTTAAGCAACCCCCATGGGCCTTAGGTTGTTGACCCCTGGGCTGGAGCAACCCAGTCAGATGGGCAGGGTGCAAATAATAAAATTGTTGTTATTGAATAGGACGTCTGTATTTTCATTGGAGAAATGCTGGAGGGCATGTTATACAAAGTAAGCCCACTGACTACAACAGTATGGTATCGCAAGCAGAGTATAGAAGTGGAAACTTACTGGGAGACATTGTGGCCAGCATGATCTATCTCACATGTTTGTTGAGAGGGTGTACTGGGCAGATGTGGGTGCTAAATAGACACAAGTAAATAAGAACCCCTTCAAATAACAAAGGCACAGTTTGGGAGATGCTGAGTAGACCTAGCAAGATTTTACAAAACTTTCTTTTTTTAAAAAAAAAAAATATTAATTTGTAGCATACACAAATTATACCACACAAATTATTATACATATGTCCTTGTTTGGGCTTCCTTCAGCATCTCTGATAGTATACTGTCTTGATTATTTCTTCTGCAATTCTTAACTTAATATTGCCTTTACCTTTTCTAACAAATTATTCCTCCCTTTCCATTTTTACAGTATTTCTTAAATTACTCCTCACAGAACTTCTTGTAGTCCTACAAACGTAATCTGATCATCACAAATACTTTTCAAATACTCAGTAAATTTAGTCCAGTCTTCGGTAAACCTCTGGTCCTGCCGGTCTCGGATCCTTCCTGTTAGCTTGTCTAATTCTGTGTAGTCCATCAATTTCCTCCTCCATTCTTCTAATGTTGGTAGTTCTTCTTGCTTACATTTTTGGGCCAATAATATTCTTGCTGCTGTTACTGCAGAAGATTTTACGAAACTTTCTAGGGGATGTCTACCCTTTGATCAATACGGCCAAACTTAACTTCCTTTTGGAACCCAAACTTTCATGACTCCCAAGTTCAGCTGCCCTTTGGTTGCTGAACCTTTCCAGTAGTACAAATGAAAAAGATGTAATAAAAATAACCAACTGTTCTAGGGACATAAAACTTGGTTGCAGATATGTCTGATAAGCTTCAGATTTGTTTCTTAAGGACTCATGGACACTGAAAAGGATACACATGAATTGTGGGAAAACGGCTGTTCAGTAATCAGATACTTCCATGTTCTTGGGCATTCAAATCCAGGGTTTAAACTCTTTCTCGGGATTCGGTGACAGCCTGAAAATGTTTTGTCTTAAAACCTCAAAGTCGGAGGGAGAGAATGGCCCCGAACAGCCACTGCTTGAGTAAGTAGATAGCAGGAGTTCCTAGGTAACTTTGCCTCTTTGGCAGCAAATCAGCAGCCGATTTAAACAAATGAGCAACTATATACTTCATTCTGCTTGAATTCATTAACCTTTTCATAATTACAGCTTTCAGCGTTAGCCACCTTTTGTCCTGTTACCTAGCACCCGGGAACTGCGGCTGGCACCTGCCTTTAACCCTGTTGATCCACAGCTGCTTTCTAGAATACTGTAGCCTAGTCGGTGAATCCTGGGAGCAAATGTTAGGCTGCAAATCAGGGGCGACTGATCTGGAGACACACGGCAGTAGCTAGATTTGTTTTGCTTCTAGTCAAGAGACTTGGCTCAAGGAAGCAGGCCATCACCACGCGATTGGTGTAAACTCATCACTGTAAGACTCCTTTCTCTGAATTTATTTTTTTATGTGCTATTTGGTGGGAGATTGAGCCATCTCTTGAACTGTTTAACGTTATTTTTATAGTTCACATAGTAGAAGGGAAGGAAGAGGAAGAGAGGCATCTGTAAAGCAACCAAACTGTTAAGTTGTGGGTGAACATATCAGACGACACAGCGATTCTTCAAACAGCTCTTCTTTATTCAGAGGCCAGAACAGAACAGAACTGAACTGAGGTGTTCAGTCAGCCTGCTTATATAGAGCTCCAGAACAACGTAACTGTTGCAACTTTCTAAAACTATCCAATCACTGAACATCACTTTCGATCCTTCGTTTGCATACAAACTATCCAATCACTGAACATCACTTTTGATCCTTCATTTGCATACAAACTATCCAATCACTGAACGTCACTTTCGATCCTTCATTTGCATACAAGCTATCCAATCACTGAACGTCACTTTCGATCCTTCATTTGCATACAAACTATCCAATCACTGGACGTCACTTTCGATCCTTCATTTGCATACAAACTATCCAATCACTGAACATCACTTTCGATCCTTCATTTGCGTAAATATCTACAGTATCCCCCTGCTGGCCCAGGGTGAGAACTTCAGTACATAACACAAACCTTCTGGGCTATTTTCATACAGCCTAGCCAACTGGATCTCAGAGCCACCTTTAAGCCTGAAATGTGACAATGCCTTGGGGTCTTTCAGATAGTGGCTGGATCTCACAAAAGGTTGAAGGTGAAGTATTATTGCTGGGAAGTAAGCTTAAGTGAATGCAGCAGGTCTTAATTCTGGACATGCCGAAGATCAGGCTAACGCTATCAGATTAGGTCAAATGGTATGAATTTTGTCCCTTAGCTTCCCACCTGCAAAAATGCAATAGTGGAATAACTGAGCCTAACTCTTTCAGTGGGTTGTATTGGGTTGTGGCCATTTGGTGCATCTAAGCTTCTGCGTGTACACCAATAGTAAGTCATGATTTAATCCCTTTTGGAAGAAAAGGACTTGGTCCGCATTGTTAAAGGATTGTGCCTTTAGCACGCAAGCAAAGAGAACAGGCAAGGGAGCGATGAAGACCTTATGCTCATATGATAACTGAGAACAAGGAGAACTGATGCACACATCTCGAAAGGCAGGCTTAATCCACATTTCAAAAAGGGAGAGGACTGCTTTGTTTTCTTTTCTTCCTGCTTTGCTGATCCGCTCCAGCACTCTCTAGTGCCATTAGCAAGTGACCTTCGGAGATTACCATCTGCTTCAAGAAGAGTGCTGTGGCCTAGCAGGCCTCATGTGTCTTCTTGACCTTTTAACCCCAACTGCTTTCCCAAGCTTCTCAAGGGGGGACATCCTCTTGAAACATTAGCCACATGTCCCATCTCCCCTGCGATTCTCAGCAGATGTAACGGTGCTGAGGCCAATTTGTTGCTGGAGGCAGACGGATGCTCTTGCTTTTTTGAGCATCTAGCGGACGAGCTTTCCTTCCTCCCAAGTTGGGATAAGTAATGAAATAATGTGCAAACGGAATGTGAAAAATCTGAAGACACCATTTTGGACTTGGCATTCTTTATGAGATGTATGGACCCATTTTTCAAGGGAAAGGATGGAGGGAGAGCTTGTTGACCTTATGTGAATGGTGATATGTGTCCAATCCGTACATTGGAAACTTCGGTGTGTCCTAAATTCTGCTTACAAATGCCATCAACTGCAAAGACAAGGTGGGGTGTTCTGCCTGAGATAGATGCTTTCGACAAAGAGACAGAGTACTTCTGTTTTTTAGGTGCCTGCATTGCCTACCTTTCTCAACGTGCCAAATTGATTCTCCAGGAAGAAACTCTGCAAATGTCTCCAGATCTAATTTGTGTCGACTCTCTTTACCATTCTGTTCATTATAAAACCCCTAATTTATCCTGATTGCATGCTTGGCTCAAGTAGATCTGATTAGTGCCTATGCATTTTTCCTGACAGCTATTAGGAACAAAGTTGTAATTACGCGTTACGTTCAGGTTTGTTTGCTTGCTTGCTTGCTTCTGAATGACCTTGAAATAGTCACACAGAAATTCTTGCAGCTGAATCGTCTTCAGAACCGTCTCCTGACTGCAATCACCTTTGAAGGGCCTAATGTTCAAAATGGCCTAAATATGACAGAAAGTTTTGTCAACATGGTACGTATATTGTCATGGTTACTGCTGCCTAACCAGAAGAAGAAGAGTTTGGATTTGATATCCCGCTTTATCACTACCCGAAGGAGTCTCAAAGCGGCTAACATTCTCCTTTCCCTTCCTCCCCCACAACAAACACTCTGTGAGGTGAGTGGGGCTGAGAGACTTCAGAGAAGTGTGACTGGCCCAAGGTCACCCAGCAGCTGCATGTGGAGGAGCGGGGAAGCGAACCCGGTTCACCAGATTACGAGACTACCACTCTTAACCACTACACCACACTGGTTTAAAGGATTAGAAAGGACCACCACTAGGTCTAATGACTTGGACTCAGATCATCTGATAATGTCTTGGATATTCAGACAGGTCACGCTAAACTCATTGGCCCTAAGGTGGATGACCAATCAGAAAAATAACTCCTGGGGGCAAGGATCAAAACATATCTTCCTGCCTTTAAAAATAAAAATCTTTTTATATAAAAAACACTATTATTTTATTTTCTCATTACATTTATATCTCACTATTCCTCCGTATACAGTGGTACCTCCGGTTAAGAACTTAATTCATTCCGGAGGTCCGTTCTTAACCTGAAACTGCTCTTAACCTGAGGTTCCACTTTGGCTAATGGGGCCTCCCGCTGCCACCACGCTGCCACTGCGTGATTTCTGTTCTCATCCTGAAGCAAAGTTCTTAACCAAGGTACTATTTCTGGGTTAGCAGAGTCTGTAACCTGAAGCATTTGTAACCCGAGGTACCACTGTACTCCATATTTTCTTTTGTTTTCAAGCAGAAAGATTTTGTGCACTGTTCTTCACTGTGTTTAGACATCTGATAATATACAGTTACCATATTTTAAAGTGAAAACCCAGACACAAAAAGTTTTTGTTTTTTTTCCCGGGGTTGGGGGCAATGTTCCGATATGGACTGCCATACACACAGGTTTTCCCAGACATTTTATCCGCTTTGTCATTTTTGGCGGACGAATCCCAGCTACGCCCGGAAAATTCCAGACCTATGGCAGCCCTAGTTAATATAACTTCTCATAAGAACATGCAAACAATTTTGCGTGGATGTTACTGGCCCAGAAGATAAAGTCCCTACCAGAGAAGAATGGCAGATGACGTTAATGGACTATGCTGAAATGGCTAAAATGACCAGAAATCAGGAAGACCAAAATTTTAATAAGGAACGGGGGAAATTTATAACTTATCTTAAAGACCATTGTAAACAGTTAAAATCGTTAGCAGGATTGGAATATCACTTGTAGTTTAATGGTGAATTTTGGATACAATGCAGAGATAAAAGATCTGGATTATTATAAAAGATACAGGAGGAAATGATTACCAGTAGGACCCACAAAGGGGAGGAAGGAAGTCCAAGAGATTACCATATTTTTCCGTTTATAAGATGCCCCCATGTATAAGACAACCGCTACTTTTGGGGACCCCAACTTTAGAAAATGGGCATATGCACTATCCTTGTGTAAGACGCCCCCAGATTTTTAACCTTATTTTAAAGTAAAAAAAACTCTAGTCTTATACATGGAAAAGTACAGCAATTGGAGTCTAGCTTTTATGTTGTATGTTGGATATGTGACAGTAAAAATTCAATCTGAAAAACCAAATGAATAAATTTCTTTTTTTAAAAAAACCAAGCAAACATTATGTGCCACAAGCGTACAATTTCTGAAACTGCGTACACCAGTAGTTGAGCCATACGCTTGTACTGGCATTCACACATAACGTTCAGAAAGTGTACTTCCTGCATACAGTGTGCGCAGTAGCTGAAGCTGTACACATCAACGACTGTACAGTCTTTCGCACTGGGAGCAAAAGTGGGTGAGAACCTGGACTGCCTCTACACAATTCAGCGGAATGAAATGTGTGAACAGAATTTTTAAAGACTTTCTTACAACATCAATAGTGTCACCCTATACATGTCTACTCGGAAGTAGGGTCCATGGGACGTAATCCCAGGGAAGCAGGTACAGGATTGCAGCTCAAGTCCCACTAATTTTCAGGAGCCACTGAAATAGAAATATAATGCTGACCATTGACTGTAGCAGCAAAAGATTTGATTTGGAATGTACCTTTATAAAATATTAAGTAGTATGCTGAGATAATTCTTGTAGGGTTCCTTTTTTATATTAATATTTATGGGCTATTTTTTTCCAACTTATAGGCTTACAAAGCATATCACAAAGTTTAAAAATGACAGGTGTTTTTTTGGTTTTTTAAAAAATGCAGTGCCCAAACAATAAATTTTATTTTATTTTTCATCTTTCTGCGCTTTCCTATTTATGGGTTGGTATATTCCTCCCAGGCTGAAACTGAGGCTACTACAACAGCAGCAGCAGCAGCAGCAGCAACGACGACAATTATTATTATTATTATTATTATTATTATTATTATTATTTATACCTCACCCATCTGGCTGGGTTTAGAGCACATCTTTTACCCAAAAGGAATTCTGGAAACTTTAGTATACCCCCTCAACCAAGCTACAATTCCCATCACCCTCAACAAATGACAGTTCCCACGATTCTTGGCTGCAGCGGCGGGCGGGAGTCATGTGCTTTTAAATATATGGTCTAATTTACCTAGGAGTGCTAATTTTCACTCATTTAGTCCTTTGAATGCTTCCTCTTACCTTTCCCCCAGGTGTTTCCTTGCCTCCAGGGAGGATCAAAAAACCATCGCTTTGCCCCCGCCCTCCCAGAAACAGACATTTTGATTGAGCACCTGCCCACAGTTGTCACGGTGACAGCCAATCAGAAGGAGCGTTCCTAAGACCCGTTAAGGTAGAGCCTAGGGGAAACCTCAGACCTGGGTCTGAATGTGGCCCTCTAAGCCTCGCTATTCGGCCCTCGGGACTCCCCAAGCCACACATCCTACTGGCACTGGTCCAAACCTTCCTTGAGTGGTTATTTATCCCCCCCCCCCCGACTGGAATATATCCTTGAAAGGTGATAACGCCTCTGGCTTGCCCAGATATGCTTTATGTGCTTTTTTTGCCCCAGTTGCCACGGGCGTGTATAGCCCCATAGCTGCCAACCGTCCCTTATTTGGCGGGAAACTCCCTTATCCCAGCGCCATGTCCCGCTGCTGTCCCTTATTGATGATGTCCCTTAAATTTCCCGGGTTTCAAAGGAAGCAGCTCCTCTCCCTCCCTCCCTGCCGGCCAGGGAGGAGGGAGGCTTCAACTGGGTTGCTTGACTGCCCAGCCTGCTCCCCTCCGGCCTCCTCTCACCAGCCTCGGCCCCCGGGAACCCCTCCCCGCAGGGACTGGCGGGAGCCTCAGGCCCTTCCGCCGCCATCCTCCTTGCGGCCGCCGAACTGAGCTTCTCTGCCTGGGGACTCCCCTCTGCCCGCCGCCAGCCGCCAAAGGACCCGGATGAGATGGGCCGCCAGGGGCGGCCTTTGAATTGCTGAGGTGTCTTGAGAGGAGAGGGAGGGCAACCATAGAGGAAGCAGTTCAGAGAGAGGAGGCGTAGGCAGGTGTTCAAGGGCTAACCATAGAGGGGGAAAGCGGAGGAAGGACCGCAAGCGCTTTTCCCATAGATTTGTAGTGGTAAACTAGCATAGATGGTCTGATCTGCAGGTTTACTTCGGGCGCTATTTCCCCCCCTCCTCCTGCCCCGCCTGATGGAACTGAGAGCTGCAGATGGAGCACGAGAGAAAAGATACAGAACTGCAGCAGCATCTTCGTAGCTTGGACTTCGTTTTGCACAAAAAGTGGTTGCTGCTTGTAGTTATTTAATTGCATTGTTTCATCAGCTGGTGTCTTGAGTAGCAACCTCTGGAAATGAAGGGCTAAAAACCAGCGCTGCTCTCCAAAATTATCTGGTCCCTTTTAACTTCGTATTTCAGCTGGTTGACTAAAATCCCTTATTTTGGCTGCTGATCCCTCGTTTTCGAGGCTGCTGGTCCCTTATTTTCAAATCTGTAAGTTGACAGCTATGGTATAGCCCTCCTAAGGGAATGCAGCCCCCGGTGTGAAATTACCGAAACTGCACTACCTAAACACACACAGCCTACCCTCCCAACATTTCTCCCATGCAAATAGGGACGTCCCATTCCATAATAATAATTTTACTATTTATTCCTCACACATCTTACTGACTTGCCCCAGCCACTCTGGGCAACTTCCAGCAAATATATATGCTGCTATGAGGTGCTTTGTTTTGTTCTGATAAAATGTCTGATAAAATGGGTTGACAATCCTACTAAAGTACTGTACTCAAAGTGCTTGTCCCTCATAGCCTCCAACATTGATCCGGTGAAAATAGGGACGTCTATTATTATTATTATTATTATTATTATTATTATTATTATCATCATCATCATCATCATCATCACCTATCTGACTGGGTTGCACCAGCCACTCTGGGTGACTTCCAACAAATATAAAAAATAATAATAAAACGTTAAACATTTTTTTTAAATAAAAAAAAATCCTATGCAGGGCTGTCTTCAGATGTCTTCTAAAGGTTGCGTAGTTACTTATCTCTTTGGCACAAGGGTTGCATAACACCATACCCTCCAACATTTCTCCAGCATGAAAATAGGGATGTCCTAAGGAAAAGTGGGGCATTCTGGGATCAAATCAGAAACCGGGATTTTATTTTATTTTATTTTATGTATTAGATTTATATACCGCTCTTCGTCAAAAGATTTCATGGAATAAAATACAAGGTAAAGTGCAAGTGAGCAATTAAACGAAAACAGCAAAACAAGACCACCACCCCTCCAGACACATTTAAAAGGCTATACAATATTTACCAGCCAAAGGCCTGATTAAAGAGTAACGTTTTCGCCTGGCGCCTAAAAATATAAAATTTAAGGCGAGTGGGGAATCTCTCTGGGGAAAAAGAGCACTACACAAACAGGGAGGCACCACAGAGAAGGCCCGTTCTCGTGTTGCCGCCCTCAGGACCTCGTGTGGAGGAAGCAGACTAAGAAGGGTTTCAGATGATGAACGCAGAGTCCAGGACGGTTTATATGGGGAGAGGCGCTCTTTCATGTTTATTCATTTATACTCCGCCTTTTCCCCTGGCAGGAGTCAAGGCGGCTTACAGATAAAAGGGAGAATGGCTAAAAACATGGAAGTAAATCATTTTAAAAATAATTAAACATGTATAGATTTTAAACCGTATAGGTAAGGTAAAGGCCCGCCCCCCTCTGACCATTAGGTCCAGTCGTGACCGACTCTGGGGTTGCAGCGCTCATCTCGCTTTATTGGCCGAGGGAGGCAGCGTACAGCTTCCAGGTCATGTGACCAACATGACTAAGCCACTTCTGGTGAACCAGAGCAGCACACAGAAACACTCTTTACCTTCCTACCAGAGTGGTACCCATGTATCTATTTGCACTTTAACGTGCTTTTCAACTGCTAGGTTGGCAGGAGCAGGGACCGAGCAATGGGAGCTCCCCACGTCACGGGGATTCAAACCACCAGCCTTCCAATTGGCAAGCCCTAGGCTTTGTGGTTTAACCCACAGTGCCACCCGCGTCCCGTTTAAACCGTATACATATAGTTTAAAATACACAGATAATTACACACACACACACACAAGCCCAGCATGGCATCAGCCCTTTCAATAAAAGCAGCCAGTTCCCCAAAGCCTGTTGGAACAAGGTCTAGGGCAGGCTTCCTCAAACTTGGCCCTCCAGATGTTTTTGGCCTACAACTCCCATGATCCCTAGCTAGCAGGACCAGTGGCCAGGGATGATGGAAGCCTGGTGTTGCATAGCTGTAGATCTAGAGATTTACTGTATTGGCCTGAATATAAGCTTCACTCCCCCCCCCCCAATTCCAACCATGACAAACAGCACCAGGAGTGCGGCAAAGCAGCGCCCGCCCCATGCGTAGTCCCCCCCCCCCGTCCTCTCCCCCAAGGCCAGGAAGGGAGAGAGCGAGGAAGGGGAAACGCAGCGAGGCTCCCCCCCCCCAGTATGCCGCCAGGAGCAGCGAGGAATGGAGCTGCTTATATTTGGGTATTTTTACTTGTGTCTCCCCCACTCCAATTTTAAAGGTGTGGCTTATATTCGGGTGCGGCTTATATTCAGTATTTATGGTGTACTTCTGTGCATGTCTACTCAGAAGCAGACCCCACTGAGTTCAAAGGGACTTCTCCCTAGGTCAGTTGTAGCCTCACCCATCCCTGGTTCTTACCTTACCTTCCTTTAAAGAAGTGAGAACAACATTGCAATCTCACAATAACCCTTTTGAGGTAGGTGGGAATTCAAGGGACTTGGCCACAGGCACTCACTGTGAGGTGAGATCCATGCTCCATCCATGCCTACCATGCTTTCCAGCACATTGTGCCACATCATTCCCAAATCAGTGCGTTTCCTTTGGGAATCAAGAAGTTCGGGGGGATGAAGGCCATTGCAATATATATAGATATAAATAAATAAAAAAGAGGAAGGGAACCCATTTAGAAAAGGACTGAAAGGTACAGAGAGGTCTCCAGGTGGGAGCTTCAGGGTTTATTTCTGGAATAGACTTCAGACGACACTGTGCAGCGGTATGTCTCGTTCCCTCGCTTGCCCGTTGGCCAGCTTTGGATCTGCAATGAAGTCCAAGTCTTTTGGCAAGGGTCACAGGTCTTTTCTCCTGCTGCAGGCTGCGCGGCTGCCCATTGGCGTGTGGTTTTGGGTACTGAAGGTTCCATCCGTCCAGTGTTTCTACTGCCCCCTCCTCCGGTCTTCTACCATGAAAGCCTTTGAATCCCATCTCCTTGGGCTCCATCTTGTCGCACCAGAAGCTTTCTCCGTTGGCACCTCTGAAGGTGGCATAATAAGCGCTGCCCCCCCTCCAGTCGTGACCCCAGACCGCTCTGTAGCTCCACCTTTGTCAATATCGCTTTAAGCATCTGTTCTTCCCCTCCCTACAGCAGCTCCAACAAGTCACACAGCTCCATCTGCCTTAATCGATCCTAGTATTGAGCGATCTGGAAGTGTCTTTGTTTAAGAGGGCTCCTTTCAGCCAGGTGTTTTTCGCCACCTGCCCCACTCCAGGCCGAGAGGCTGGGCTGAACTGAAGCAGTAGGGCGATGAGGGCTTTGCAGGCCTCGGGCAACGGTCCCAGGCCGTCTGGGTAGAACACCCCCTTCTTCTGTCGGCGTGGCATGCTGTGGATGTGGGTGTCGTCAAAGGGCATGCAGCCAGTCACCATCACATAAAGGACGACCCCCAGGCTCCACACATCATATTTCTTCGGGTCGTAGGGGATGCCCAGCAGTACCTCAGGGGAAGCGTAGGCAGCTGATCCGCAGTAAGTGGTGCTCAAGTCTGGATAGCCGCGGGACTCCCTGCCAAAGCCAAAGTCAGTCAGCTTTGCTCGGCGCCCGTCGGCGGTGAGCAGCACGTTCTCACACTTGAGGTCCCGGTGCACCAAGTTCCGGTCGTGCAAGTAGCGCACGGCAGCCACTACCTGGACAAAGATGTCCCGGGCGTCTGGGACGCAGGGCAGCTTCCCCAGCTGTTGCACCAGCTGCAGCAGGTCGGTGGAAGCGGCTTCCATCACGATGTAGAGCTTCCCATTGCAGACTTCGATGAACTCAAAGACGCGTACAATGTTTGGGTGGCGGATGGCTCGTAAGATGGACAGCTCTCGCGGGAGAAACTTGTGGACGAAATCGGGGGGTGCCCGGCGTCGGTCTACCACCTTGATGGCTAGTGGCCCCTTGTATTTGGCCGAGGTGGCTACTCTCACCTTAGAATAGCTCCCCTCCCCCAGTGTTTGGCCCAGCTTGTAGCCAAGCTCACTTAGCCACCTGTCCCCTCCAGAACTCTTCGACATGGTGCAGGGTGCCGCGGAGAGCTCTGATGGGTTTGACCGGGACTTAGATAGTAAAACTGGGACCGGAGGCTTTAACCCATTGTGTGTGGTAGATGTTAACCTGCACCCCCTCCCATGTTGCCACTGAGTGCTTAAGACAGCAGCTTTATACAACCTTACCCCAGGGTATTGTGATGTGCTAGAGGTGTCATGGGGTCACCCATCCTTGGGTTGCCAAGGCTGCTGTGCTTGCCTCCTTCATTTCACCTATACTTGTAGGACACGCACAAAACTCAGTGGTCGTAACATCTCTCCTACGATTACCAGTGTACCTCTATTCCTTTGGTCTAGAGTTAGGGCAATGTGGTCACAAGGACTTCAGCAAAAGCGTGCCCGATGGGAGTTTTATTCTACACTGCTATAGCCTTCACAAGAAGTGAGGTTGATGGGGGAAACATCTGATGTCTCCACCTCGAAAGATCTCAGGTAGCTTGCTGGAAAATGTCCCCTTCTGAATTCCCAGAGAACTGCTTTGTCCCTGTTGTCCAGTTCTGTTAGTTCAATAAAGGTTCTTGCTGTTATCACTTTGTCCTGCCTTGTGGGAACTCACCTACACTTCAATAAACATGCTCAGTTAAAACCAAAAGGTGTGGGAACAGGAGTACCCCTTTAAACAGTTGCAAGGTAAAGCTTAGGTTAGGCTTATTGGTTGTAAGTTAAGAAAATGACCACTTGGTTGTCTATTAAGCTCCCTCCAGATCTTTTTTTTGCTGCCCCTTGTTCAATTCGAAAGGTTTTGTGGGCCATGATATCCTTCCAGGGTTTAGGCGAGTCCCCACGTATCCAAGGAGGGACGCGGGTGGCGCTGTGGGTAAAAGCCTCAGCGCCTAGGGCTTGCCGATCGAAAGGTCGGTGGTTCGAATCCCCGCGGCGGGGTGCGCTCCCGTTGCTCGGTCCCAGCACCTGCCAACCTAGCAGTTCGAAAGCACCCTCGGGTGCAAGTAGATAAATAGGGACCGCTTACCAGCGGGAAGGTAAACGGTGTTTCCGTGTGCAGCTCTGGCTCGCCAGAGCAGCGATGTCACACTGGCCACGTGACCCGGAAGTGTCTTCGGACAGCGCTGGCCCCTGGCCTCTTGAGTGAGATGGGCGCACAACCCCAGAGTCTGGCAAGACTGGCCCGTACGGGCAGGGGTACCTTTACCTTTACCTTTTACCACGTATCCAAGTAGCACATTTCCCCCCCACCTCCCTGATCTGGTTGGGCTCTAATCTTCTGGGTCAGCTTTGGACTTTGTCTAGTCTTATTGATGTAGCCCAGAGCAGCAGGTCTGCTGCTTCCAAACTGCAAGCTCTCTTGGCTGGCCACGACCGAGAATCCTGACATTGAAATCAGGCCCGTTTGACAGAGCTATCTGCATAGAAAGAGAACAGAGAAGGTTTTGAACGTCCTGCCCAACATCCATCGCCGTGCAGGGCCAGACCCACAGAGACTTTCCATTCGGTTGGATCCTAGAGTTTCTATTGAAGTGGTTTAGTCATAAAAACGCCTTTCTGCAGAGGCAACCATCCAACTTCCTGGCTTCATGGAACGATGGGAAATGAGGGGGAGGGGTTGGTTGGGGACGTGGAAGAAGCAGCAAGCTACGTTTACGAAAGCCAATAATTAAAACCAAAGCGGAGGAAAAAGAGCGAGAGAAGCAAGTATCCACTTCCAAAAATGTTAAGTCTAGGAGTTTGCATGCCACAAAGGCGATTATTTTAGCACAGGAGGAAAACCGAGCCACTGGCCAATTGTAGGATGCCATCTACTTTTGTGGGCAGCTTATTAACTCCAGGCGCTTAACGTGAATGAATCATAGCTACAGATGAACTCTTTGGTGCCCTTTTTAGCACGAGCAAAAACCGTACCAAGAAAGCAGTCATAAATGGTATGAGGGTTTTCCCCCTAGTTTTCATTTGGAGGTCAGAATTCCCCTTTCCTTCACCTTGCTCAGTCCCCCTGGAGAAATTCAGAAATGTTCCCCGTCCCCAGTCCCTAATGGAACAGACATGCTGGGTGCATCTAGACACACCCAAAAAGTGATTTGGTTATGGTTTTCCCAGTACTGATGTATGGAAGTGAGAGCTGGACCATCAAGAAGGCTGATCGCCAAAGAATTGATGCTTTGGATTATGGTGCTGGAGGAGACTCTTGAGAGTCTCATGGACTGCAAGAAGAACAAACCTCTCCATTCTCAAGGAAATCAGCCCTGAGTGCTCACTGGAAGGACAGATCCTGAAGCTGAGGCTCCAATATTTTGGCCACCTCATGAGAAGAGAAGACTCCCTGGAAAAGACCCTGATGTTGGGAAAGACTGAGGGCCCAAGGAGGGCCCATAGGACGAGATGGCTGGACAGTGTTCTTGAAGCTACCAGCATGAGTTTAACCAAACTGCGGGAGGCCGTGGAAGACAGGAGTGCCTGGTGTGCTCTGGTCCATGGGGTCACGAAGAATCGGACATGACTAAATGACTAAACAACAACAACAACAACAACTTCATACAGGGAAATCCCGTTGGCAAAAGATGGGACTCCACAGCGCCATCTGGTGTCACAGTGTTATAACACATATAAAGTGCTTTATCTTTATGCCTGTAGCTGTCCACTGTTAACGATGGGCATATGTATAAATAAGATGGTTGTGGTAGAACAACCTACTACATGCCCTAAATGTAGCAAAAGCCGGGATGGCTTCTGTAAATCTGGGACTATCCCTGGGAAACAGGGAGAGTTGTAAATGGAAGATCAGCTTCTCAGCTCTACGGATGTGTTTTGAGATCCTTGTGTGACGGCGTCAGTGTAGAATTCCCTGTATGGTGCAAAATTCCCTCTAAGCACAGATAAAAGAAAATTGCCTTTGATTTGAGCACTGCTAGTGACAGTGTTGTTGCTTGACCTGAGAGTAAACTCAGGGATTATTAGAAAGTGTTTTTTTTAAAGAAAGAAAGAAAGAAAGAAAGAAAGAAAGAAAGAAAGAAAGAAAGAAAGAAAGAAATTTTGAAATATAATTGGGTGGCCCCTGGTGTGTTGCTGAGCAGAATGTGTAAATGGTCTGCTTTGAGTCATAGTCATAACCGTGTTCCAGGGAAGAAGCACAGAAGCATAATGCTTAGAGCTAAATGGGTAAAGCTCAGCTTTGTAACAAGACCCATCCTCCCTCCCCGCTCCTTCAACAGGAGCTCAAAACACAGCGTTCAAGTTAATCAAACCTTGCTAGGTATTGTGTTCAATTGTGCCTTTCATTCAGCTTCCAGAGGCAGAACAATGGCTGTTTTACTAATTGGTTTCTGAAGTACTAAGTGTCATTCAGTACAGAAAATAGAACTTTTTTAAAAAAACAAACAAACAAAAAACAACAACAACGGTCGGTCTTATTTTGCATCTTAATCACCTGTCAACTACTTTGGCTCTAAATTATTTTTCAAGGTTAAATGTTAAGAATACAGTACTGTATAGCCCGAATATAGGCTTGTTCGTTTGTTTTAAATCAAATGTAAACAGGTGGGTTAG
This sequence comes from Podarcis gaigeae, assembly GCF_964106915.1. Lineage (NCBI taxonomy): Eukaryota > Metazoa > Chordata > Lepidosauria > Squamata > Lacertidae > Podarcis > Podarcis gaigeae. Next base: position 123,588,984 of record NC_139678.1, on the reverse strand, counting down.
GGAAGCGGGTGGCGCTGTGGGTTAAACCACAGAGCCTAGGACTTGCCGATCAGAAAGTCGGCAGTTCGAATCCCTGCGACGGGGTGAGCTCCTGTTGCTCAGTCCCTGCTCCTGCAAACCTAGCAGTTCAAAAGCACGTCAAAGTGCAAGTAGATAAATAGGTACTGCTTCGGCGGGAAGGTAAACAGCGTTTCTGTGTGCTGCTCTGCTTTTCCAGAAGCGGCTTAGTCAGCTGGCCACATGACCCGGAAGCTGTACGCCGGCTCCCTTGGCCAATAAAGCGAGATGAGCGCCGCAACCCCAGAGTTGGCCATGACTGGACCTAATGGTCAGGGGTCCCTTTACCCTTTACCTTTAATTGCTAGTTAGCAGAGCACTAGATCCCAGTAGGACAGAACACTTCCACTGGCAGACACAGGGTGTGTGTGTGTGTGTGCAAAACCTTGTGGATCTCAAAAAGAGGACTGATACCTGGGCTTGTCACCTGTGCCAAACTGAAGCAACTGTATATAAAAAAAGCAGGGGAGAAAACCTCCCTGATTTCTTCCCTGGTTGGTGTGAACTGGCTGGACTTCAAATGAAGTTCTTCATCTGCTGCTTTCCTGTTAACACAGCAATCCTAACCTCCAAATTTGCTGGCCGAAGTGTGTTAAAATGAAGCGGGAACTTCTCCACTGCAAGCCGAGAGCAGCTCAGTTGGCCAGAGGGCACCGGTGGCACCTGGCATGTCTCCAGAAAGTTCCATAGGTGCACATCTGTTGCCGGCAGGCTCCCAAGGGTCAAAGTGGCCAAGGATCTACAGGGAGAGTCCATCAACAGCAGCTCCCTCCATCTTGACATCACCTTTTGAAGTGGGTCTAAGTATTACGATGCGTCAAGAGAAGACAAAGTGTGCATTTTTGTATGTATGCCTGCGCAGAGCCTTATGTACTTGAGTAAAGTGCCAGCGAGGAAGAACACGCTTTTCAGTCTTTTGCTCTCTTCTCCTTTGCAATTTTCTGCGTTGTTTTCGGTTACCGCTGTCTCTTGCTTCGCGGGTGGGAAATGGTTGGTCTCTTAGACATAAGAGCGCTGTGGAGCTGCTTTAAAGGGCAAGCTGTCCTACTTTGGGGGTCACATTCAGCTGACCCTGCTGTTGGGCATAGGCTGTGGCACAGAAAGTGGGTCTTTGTGAATATTTCCCTTGCTGAGTTAGCTTCAGAGTACAGTATGGCATGGTCAGTAGTGGAGAAGCTCCTTTGCTTACTTAAGCTCTCCTGACGAGAGAGAGGAAGGAAGGAAGGAAGGAAGGAAGGAAGGGCATAAGAGAGAGAGAGAGAGAGAGAGAGAGAGAGAGAGAGAGAGAGAGAGCTCACCTCCTAGGCCTAGGATGGCGAAATAAGGCTAATATTCCGGAAATCCTTGTCTTAGACTCTGTGAAAGGATTCTGTGGAACTGTAACAACCCTTCTTGTGGATTATTGGACTCTTTGAACAGACAGGTGGAATAGATACTTATACATGTATAGACCTTATGCATGAACTGACTAGAGAATGAACTGATCCACTGGGTCTTCTGCTTTTTTCGTTGAACTTTATAAGACTTCCGTTGAAATCTACAATGAATAGTATACCTTATTTATTCAAAAGTAGAGCCGGTTACGTCTTGTGTGTTTCTCAGAGTACAGTATGGCATGGTCAGTAGTGGAGAAGGTCCTTTGCTTACTTAAGCTCTCCTGACGAGAGAGAGGAAGGAAGAGAGAAAGAAGGAGAGAGAATAAGACAGAGAAAGAAAGCTCACCTCCTGGGCCTGGGTCTATCTGCATCACAGGCTCAGAGCTGCAGCTGTGTGAGAGAGGCCAGGGATCCCTAACAGAGAATGCTCAGCATCTTCACCAAATTACAGTTCCCAGAATTCTTGGGAGGGAAGCTGTGACTGTTAAGCTGGTATCATGCCAAAATATCTCCAATGCTTGACTGCTTGACTGAGGTCAGCTACTTTGATTGCAGGTCAGTTTGACAAGATGATCCTCAGGGACTCATCCAACTCTACAATTCTATGGTTCTAAAAGCTACAGAGTATGCAGGTATGAGTGCCAACGCTCCCTTAAAAGACCAGACTGGCCAATCTCTTTCCTTTTACTACCTGTGTGTGTTTCTGCTCTGCACACACAACTTCTCTCCATCGTTTTTCCCCGAGAAGAGAAATGAGGTTGTTCACAGGTGAGGTGATGCTGCGGTTGCTAGGTAACCACAACGGGCTGCTTCTCCCTTCTCCAAGAAAGGGCAAAATGGCTAACTGAAAACCTGAAGCGCAGGTGTAATCACCTTGCCCTTTCTCCCTTGGATCTTTGTCCCATCCTTCCCACAGCTTCCCATGGCAGTCTTACGCTACCCAATCAATCAAAAAACACAGTAAAAACATTGAAAACACAAACCAGATACCCACAAAGCATTCAGTTCTGATATATAAAGGAAACTTGTGTGAAACCCTCAGAAGAACTGAAAGCCTAGAAAACGGTGCTGAAAAATGTCCTCAAACTAGCCACCAGAGACAGCATCCTCCCTGGACAAAGCATGTCAAGGTGCCACCACCAGGTAGCCCCTTCCCCCTGGGTACCGTATTTTTCGCCCTATAGGACACACTTTCCCCCCTCAAAAAATGAAGGGGAAATGTGTGTGCGTCCTATGGGGCGATTGCAGGCTTTCGATGAAGCCTGGAGAGCTAGAGGGGTCGGTGTGCACCGCCCCAGCCCCGCGCCTGGGAAAAAAAATAATAATTCCCTCCCCCCAAAAAAACCTAGGTGCGCCCTATGCGACGAAAAATATGGTAACTGCCTGCCACATCTCAGTTAACTGGGAAATGAAGATCTCTGTGGAGCCAGTGAGTCCTTCAGATCTGCTGCTCTCAAGCCATGAAGACTTTTAAAGCAATACCTGATCTATTTGGCTGAGAACACTGTTAGGATATTTCCGTTCCACCTTAAGAGAGAGCAGGCTTGTGAGTCACAGAGTCTGCGTATTTCCTGTTTCTCAGGATGTTTATGTTTGCTATTGCTTTCGTTTTCTCTCTCTGCGCCAGAACACGCTAGCAGTCGGTCATGCTTTTCTTTGTTCTGACCAACGCTGAATAAACATTCTAAATGATACCCTCCTGAGTGCAACTTCTGCTGTGTGAATTCTGCTGACAGAGTGTGCACCAGCCTAAGAATGTGGCAATCTGTTTCTGAGGCTTGGTGTCGCTAATTGCTGATACTGCACGTCTACGGGAGGTCGATGGATCGTCCGGCAGCCGGCTTGGGGGCTCAGATGGACTTTATCTCCCTGGCAGTATCCCAACAAACACAACCAGCAAAGTGGAAGTTGCATCCACTGAGCACTTTGCTTCTTTTCAGCATTTATACGCCACAAAGTCTTTAATGGGTGCGAAATGGAAGAACTTCCCACAATCCATTCAAATCAATGGGCTTAAGCAATATTCCGCTCTGTATTGGTTTGTGAGCCCAAGTATGACTGCGTATCTATCTAACTGGAATTAGCACGACCCTTCTTTGGGAAAGTGCTTGAGAGGGTGGTGGTGGCTGTTCAGTTCTGGGTGGAAACTGATAATCTGGAGTCCTTCCAGTTTGAGTTCAGCCCTGGTTTCAGGACCAAATCAGCTCTGGTCACTCTTGAACTTTGTCAATCACACCATTCAAAGTTGGAGCCAACTCTTTTATTACAAAAAGTGTGATATTCACAGACCTGGCGGAGTGTCATTCCTAAGCTCATCTTCGGTAGGTCTTGCCCCCATGAAACAGTTGCTGAGACTGACGGTCCCCATCTCTCCACGGCTGCCTAAGTTCCCTCTTCTCCAGATTTAATTCCCAACCAGAGACTGTGTCTGCATGAAGCCAACCTTCTGCCCTTTTCATGCCTCCCGTAAACTGTACGCCAGCTCCTTCAGCTGTGAGAGGAGAGGTGCAACCCCAGAGTTGTCCACGACTGGACCTAATGGTTAGGGGTCCCTTTACCTTGGTGGCATGGAAAAGTTTTCAGCAGACATTTGGATGAGCATTCAACAGGGCTGGGTTGATGACACTAAAAACTTCGGATTCCTGTTGCTGCCTGCCAGAAGAGCCTCACCAGTGACCAATGATGCTCCTGCAAATAGTTCACCGATGGCATACAAGCTCACAAATGACAGGAATAGCACAGCCATGCCGGGTGAAGATGGCTCGCATGCTGCGCTGTTGTGATGGCCTGGGAATCGGGTTTGGAAGCTGAACCTGAGGAATCCCAGCCTGCACAGGGTTCCCCGCCTCCAGAACCAGCTGAGCCGGGGCTGGGGCATGAACGTGAAGGGTCCTCACCTGTGCTGGATCCTCAGGTGCAGGCACCAGCTGAGTCTGCTCTGGCTCCTGAAGGGATGGAGGACCCATTGCCTGCAGGTGCTCCACTCTCAGCCCTGTCAGGGGAAGCCGAGGTTGCCTCTGGGTCTGGTAACCCTCCAGCCTCTCCTGAGCTGCAGAGGCTCAGGGCAGAGAGGTGGAGGGAACTAAGTTCACGCAGGAGGAGTGCTTGCCTCCAGGCCAGGAGAGGCGAGTCACCTGAGGATCGGGGCCGCCCTATGCCTAGGGGTAGATAAAAGCCAGCCAGCCCCAGTCCCAAGTTGCAGGAGCAACATTGTTGGTTGTCAGTTCCAGCCTGATCCCTGACCTGCTTCCCTACCAGAGCTCCTGACCTCACCCGATGCCCTGCCCTGCACCCAGCTTCAACTTCTATGGACTGCCTTCATTTTGCACCATCAACCTCGGACTGGACTCGGACCTCGCCTCTTGGTTAGGCCCAGGACCAGCACAGCTATTAGCACTGCAATTGGGGCAGTGTGTGAGTGTGCAAAAGTGGTCAATTTTGGTGTCATCGTGAAAAATGGAAAGACCCATAGTTTTATGCAAAAGTCTTTATTTAACAATGCCCTCCTTATGCCTTCCATAAGTCGAAAAAAATACTTCAGCTTTTGGTTACTGGTTTCATACAGAACAGCATTACACAAGATGCGGTACTGACAGATCCCCTGTGACCCCCCCCCCCAATGCCATATAGTCCGCCCGAAAGTCTCTCCCAGGTATGTATTACAGTACTTGCATCACTGTCAATACAACAGCCTCCCTTGTCTTCGTGGTGGCCCATTTTCTTTCTACGTCGTGGTGGGCATGTCATTCTCTGTTGCAGCAGGAGTGGCTGGGTCAGGCTCTGGGACATACTGGTATTTGTTCACAAAATGGTCCACGAGACGCTGCCTGGTTGCTGCCACTTCTTTCTCATAGGCGTTTATTACGCTTTGGCCAGTTTTGCTCTGGAGAAGAAAGGGGGTAGATTTTATTTAGTTGCCATTTTTGAAGTTAAAGACTGCAAGCAGCTACTTTAGATATTGCATGATTATGGCAAGGAGCCTGGAACCGCCAGTGCCTCATGCTCAGTGTCCCCCTGCGTGGGGTGGTTGCATCTGAAAATGGGGACTTCTGACACGTTGCCCAGAGCAATGTGCACACAATTGCTACGAGAGAGGCACCTTACACACCTCTGGGGGGTGATAAGGAGCACTAGAGAAGTGGTACAGGGAACCAAAAGCATGAAGTGCAGTCGGCAAACATTTTGTGCACGTCCAATTGATATGCGACCGCCAATGCGCAGGTCATTTTGGACCTAGAAGGAGGCAGGCTTCTACACATTCCCCCGTGCCTGCAGGGGCCAGGAAAGGAACTCCCCTGCAAAATGTTGCCGCCTGCTACTTCGCACCAGTTGTTCCAGTGGCAAGATTTTCTCTAACCCTTTCCTACTTGAGTTAGGGTCAGAACTCTTTACCGCTGAATCAGAGCCAATGGCAATCTACTGGAGACCTGAATTGCTGTTTGCCGCACCTCAGAAGAAGAAGAAGAAGAAGAAGAAGAAGAAGAAGAAGAAGAAGAGTTTGGATTTGATATCCCGCTTTATCACTACCCAAAGGAGTCTCAAAGCGGCTAACATTCTCCTTTCCCTTCCTCCCCCACAACAAACACTCTGTGAAGTGAGTGGGGCTGAGAGACTTCAGAGAAGTGTGACTAGCCCAAGGTCACCCAGCAGCTGCATGTGGAGGAGCGGGGAATCGAACCCGGTTCCCCAGATTATGAATCTACCGCTCTTAACCACTACACCACACTGGCTCTCCAGCCTTAAGAAGCGGCGTTTTCTCAGGGAAAACTCTGGAGTTAAAAAAGGAGCATTCGGAAAACATGGGCCTTTGCCTGGAAGGCACAGAGAGAAAAAAGGTAAGTATGGACAAGCCCTTAGACACAAGAGATGCCAAGATTTACATGAACTAGTGGACAGGCAAAATTCATTTTGGTGCAAATTTCCAAAGCCCACAGATATCCGTGTCTTTACTTACAAGAAAGATCCTGACCCGCTCCATCTCTAGTTCGTAGTATTCTTCAACTGTCAGGTCGTCAAAACTCTTTGAAAGGGACAAAAACCCACAAGAGTCTTTGGCACGCTTGGAATGCTCCAGCCTGCAGTGGGAACAGTAAGGTGGCAAGTGAGCAGCTTAAGAGGACCAAGAGAGATTGACCAGTAAACTCAGAGGAAACTCAAAGCAAAAATTTGTGGGAAAATGGGATGGTTATAGAATATATGTTCAAAAATACAATAATAGTTTTGACTCCGTGCTAGCATTCGAGTGATAAAGGAACTAAAAGGAGGTGGATAACAATTAAGGATTTATTATGTTTTCAGAATGTATTAGAAAAAATATATAGAAAGGTTTATTGTTTTGTGTACATTCAAATGTAAGATAAAATATATGCAAAGGGACTTGACAAGAAGTCAAAGTTGAAGAAAAGATTTTGGAAGATAAAAGGGGGAAAATATTTACTTTCATTATTATCATTTTGTGTGCGGGTATGGGTGTGTGTGTGTGGGTGGGTGTCTGCACAAATGTGTGTTGTAAGCAATGTTTGGGAGGAAATAAGATGGTAAATAACAAATAACAAACTAAATATTGATGTATGTAATTTTTATTTCTTAATTATATTTAGTGGTAGTATGGCTGTATTGTTTTTTGTAACATAAAATCATTCAATAAAAATTATTATAAAAAAAGAGTACCAAGAGAGATTAGAGGAATTTTGTCCTCCTCCCTCCCCAACTTCAACAACTTTCTTCATACCACTTTCACTTCAATAAGATCTGTAACAATTTAAATTGGTGCTTTTCTAGCTAACCTGCATTAGCCAAGGTGAACATAGAGAGTGTAACCCAAATAGAAAGGCAGTCTTATCCACTGATCCCCACTTGGTATTTCATAGAGTTTTCACCTTGGGCAATTGCTAGGCCAGAGAACCCCGCTGGGCCTTTCTTACCAGGGATCGTGATCTGGCTCCCAGCCCTCCAACTCTATTAAGCAGAAGAAACACTTTGCCAGGTCAGGTTCATTTGCTCCTGGACAGTGGATCAAGCCAGCCCTGGCCATCTGAATGAGAAGAGCAGAACAACATACTGAAGACATTGGCAAGGAAGCTATGTTGTGCAACTTGGGGTGATTCTTGCCATCCTGACACTTTGGACTCTGACAGCTTAGAATATTTTCTTCCCCATGCTGAAAGTTAACAAGTATAAATCATGTAATCATAGAATTGCAGAGCTGGAAGGGAGTCACCTAGTCCAACCCTCTGCAAAGCAGGAATTTTTTTTTGGTCCGGTGTGGGACTCAAACCCATGACACTGAGATTAAGTGCCTTGTGCTCCGCCGACTGAGCTACCCAAGTTTAAGTAAGATAGAGTTGCAATTCTGCAAATCCTGTTTTTGCATGCATCTGAAGAAAATGAGGTGCTTCCTGCTGCCGTATTTTAAAGGCTTGGTAGCAGGTCTCATATTAAAGTTATGCTCCTCTCACGAGTTGTGCCCCAAGTACCTCCTGCTTAGCTTGATCACAGTAACTTGTCCAGTTTCTGCTACCCCAAGATCCAAGCTCTTCAACTTTACATCCAGCAGACCTCATTTAACATGCAAGGTAAAGTAAAGTTCTCTAAAGGTTTTGCTCTGCTGGTTCCTTGCAAGATTTATCTACCTTACGAGAGAGTTGTGTGCTTCTTTAATTTTGCACATTCGGTAGCATTTGTTTGCTCTTTACCAGAACCCCAAGGCATAGCTGTCAACTTTCAGATTTGAAAATAAGGGATCAGCAGCCTCACCTGTCCCAGGGACAGTCTACGGGATATCTAACAATCCGGGATAGCAGCGGGAAACGGCACTGGAATAAGGGAATTTCCCGCAAAAAAAGGGAAGGTTGACAGCTATGTCCCAAGGTTCTCATTTCCCCAACCTTAAGTACAGTCCTGCACATTTCCACATCCATTTGCTATTAATAAAACCCAAAACATTCTTGTGAAAATGGATCAGTATTAGAGAGTGAATTTCCCCTCATAGACACATTATTGTTTGCAGTCTTGCCCAACATACACATTTCTGCAAAGCAATTTCCCCTAATACAGAGCATCTTCATGTGATACTTTCAACAATATAGGTATTTTTGAAGTACACACTTTTCTCCAGCACATTCATTACTTGGCTGAAGACCTCATAAAATTCAGAGAACTGCGAATTTCAAAGGATGACTTGGTTTGATTTACATATTGTTTTAGAAAGTCAGATTAGGTAGATTCACTTTTAAATGCAAATTGAATCACATTTTGCCCTCCTTCTCTGCTTAGCCAAGGTACCAGAGCCAAGAGTGCAAGTCCTTTCACATAAAAATCCCCTCTTGGTCTCCTCTCCACCCCTCCCCACCCCCTGGGATCCTTTTAGGGAAAGAGGGAAGCTTTTTTAGTCTTTATGGTTAGACATCCAGGAGGCAGAAGTCCTTGCTAATCTACCTGAAGTCACTCAGATCCAACAGCAGATCCTCGTTTATCTTCTGCCCACTCCTGACCTCTAGGATTTGTAATAGCTACAAGGTAAAACCACAGTATGATGCAGGATTTTGGCGTAGGCAGGTGAGCAACAGAGCGTAGCTCAAGCCCTTTTCATCCTTAACCTGCAAGGATACTGTCAAAAGATACAAGCAAAAATGCTATTGAGATGAGATAAATTCTCTTTGGGAATTTAAGGAGTTTTGCTCACTTAAAAAAAAAAAACCCTGGACCTTCTTCAAGATAGTCTCCATTCCCAAAACCACTGAAAGACCACACCACCCAATCTCATGAATAAACCAAGACTACAAGATACTCACATCAATCTTGGTCAACTGCCTAAAAATTTTCCTACAGAAGTTGAAAGCCTCAGACCAGACTGGCTTCATCCCGGGTCGCAATATAACAGACCCCATTACTGAATCTGATTCAACACAGCAAGGCAACTAAACTCCCACTGACAATCAAGTCCCTAGACATCCTCAAAGCTTTTGATTGCTTAGAGTGGTAATACCTATTAGCAGTGCTAACTGACATGAAATTTGGTCCTAACTTCTTATAAACCCTCAAGCAAATATACTCCTGAGCCTCAGCAAAATGCAGGACTAACAGTATGGACGCCAATACCCTAGCAATCCCAAGAGGCACAAAACAAGAATGCCTGCTATCTCTCTCCCTATTCATCCTGGCTCTGGAACCCTTAGCAATCCAAATCCGAGCAGCCACAGACATCAAGGGAGTGGAAATAAAAGGCAGAACCTACAAATTAGGGCTCTTGGCAGATGACTTAATGGTCATAACACCAGACCCCATAAACACAGCAACTTCCCTAATCAGAGAACTCAACACATTTGCAATGGTGTCGGGCCTACAGGTAGATTTTGCAAAGTCCAGGGCTATGTGTTTCAACACCCTGCCCCCCTACCCAAAAATAATTTGCCCAGATAAAACTTTGTTGCACCAAGTTCAGATACCAAGGGGTACAAATAACCAGAAACATCAGCAAATTACAGTGGTGCCCCGCAAGATGAACGCCTCGCAAGACGGAAAACCCGCTAGACGAAAGGGTTTTCCGTTTTGGAGGCGCTTCGCAAAACGAATTTCCTGCGGCCCCCCCTTTTCCCCCCTTTTCCTAAGCCGCTTATCAGCTGATCCGCTAAAAGCCGCTAAACCGCTAATAGCGCTAATCCGCTAAGCTGTCAATGGGCTTGCTTCGCAAGACGAAAAAACCGCTATACGAAGAGCCTCATGGAACGGATTAATTTCGTCTTGCGAGGCACCACTGTATACCTTCACAACTACAACCCCTTGTGATGACAGATCAACAAAGACCTGAAGAGATGGAACAACACCAACTTCACTCTCTCAGGCAAAATAGCCATGATCAAGATGATCACCCTCCCAAAATTAACCTACCTATTCCAAACCCTCCCAATCAGGATTCCCCCAGCCCAACTTCGCAAATGGCAGAAAAAATTACTCATTTATCTTCTCACACAAAAAAAGAAAGAATAAGCCCCAAATACCTGCAACTCCCCTCTCCAACTCAATAGCACTTATGCTTGCCTGACCTACAAAAGCTGGTTTTCTTATTTGTTTGATTAAGTAGACCTACACTTTCAGGAGTACACTTGCAGTTCTCTTTAAAAGGCCAGCATGCAAAGCTTCTCAAGCGATTCTCATAATAATGCATGCTTCTATATTCAAGCAGGCACTTGGAGTTTGAGTTGACTTTGTTCAGCACAGTCTCCATTTCTGTGGCTCCTTAGCAGTGTTCCCCTGTCACGACTTACCTCTTTATATATAAGGCACTGCAATAAGCTGACTTGATTGGTCTCCCCTGTGAACATCAATGTAAATGAGCGAGGGGGAACCCCACCCAAAGCAATCTGCAGTTGTCAGAAAAGGAAAAAATAAAAGAGATAGCCCAGCAGCCAAGCCCGGTTTGGTTTATTAAAAATACTTTATTAAAATACTTTATTAAAAATATTTTTACTCTGCTTTTCAGCCAAAACAAAAGGCTCCTAGAGTGACTTAGCATGATCAATAATAAGCTTATGCTTACAATAACACACACACACAACACAAAAGGAAAAATGGCTTGCTGGGAGAAGAAGAAAAAAACACACCCTCAGGCACTAGTTTTCAGTTACAAGGTTTCTGTAAGTTTTCTTTCTGGTACGAAGAAGGAAAGCCAGCTCACTACAACTGTTCTTTCTTTGGCTGATTAGTCCAACCATTGAAGGCAGCCCTGTTTAGGGAAGTTTTTAATGTTCGATGTTTTATCGTGTTTTTAATATTCTGTCAGGAGCCATCCAAACAGGCACTTGGAGTTTGAGTTGCTCTTGCCCAGGGAAGTCTCTATTTAAGAATCCAAGTCTGTGACTTCTTAGCAACCTTTCCCTGACATGACTTATATTTAAAACCATATAGATATGATTCTATTCTGTGAACCGCCCTGAGACTCCCAGGTATAGGGCGGTATATGAATTCAATAAAATAAAATAAAATAAAGATAAACACGAGTGCATTGGGATAGGGGGTAGCAAAGGTGATGATAGTAGGATCTAGTCTCCTAATTTTTGTTACTCGCACAATCTTCTATCTAGCTCAGCTGGTAGAGAATGAGGCTCTTAATCTCAGGGTTGTCGGTTTGAGCCCCACGTTGGGCAAAATTTGTCTTTGTTGCAGGGGGTTGAGCTAGATGACCTTTGTTGTCCTTTCGAACTCCACAATTCTACGATTCCTGATCAAGTTCCTACATATATTGTTCTCATTATGAAGATTCAGGAGTGTTAGGTTGTCCTGTGGTTCTGAAAAGAAATTGTTAACTGGGATTTTATTGAGTTGTGTTTTAGAATTGCTTATTAAAGGTGCACCTTCCCTTTAGCCATTCATTTGCTTCCCCCTGGTGTTGAAATGTACGTATTGCTCTATAGCAGCCTTCCAGGATGAGGATCCTGCAGGTCTTGCTGAATTCCAGCTCCTCCCGTTTCTGAATTTTGGCTGTGCTGCCTGGGACTGAAGGGTGCAGAAGTCTTGACAGCATTTGGAGGGCAGCAGGTACCCCACCCCCATTCATGCAACTGCGAATAATAATACAAAAAGGGCAAATACAAGCACAATGTATGACTTAGCAAATTCTAGTTACAGGTAGGTAGCCGTGTTGGTCTGCCGTAATCGAAACAAAATAAAAAAGTTCCTTCCAGTAGCACCTTAGAGACCAGCTAAGTTTGTTATTGGTGTGAGCTTTCGTGTATCTGAAGCAGTGTGCATACACACGAAAGCTCATACCAATAACAAACTTAGCTGGTCTCTAAGGGGCTACTAGGGACGCGGGTGGCGCTGTGGGTTAAACCACAGAGCTTGGACTTGCTGATCAGAAGGTTGGTGGTTCGAATCCCCGCAACGGGGTGAGCTCCCATTGTTCGGTCCCTTCTCCTGCCAGCCTAGCAGTTCGAAAGCATGTCAAAGTGCAAGTAGATAAATAGGTACTGCTTCGGCGGGAAGGTAAACGGCGCTTCTGTGCGCTGCTCTGGTTCACCAGAAGTGGCTTTGCCATGCTGGCCACATGACCCAGAAGCTGTACGCTGGCTCCCTCGGCCAGCAAAGCGAGATGAGCGCTGCAACCCCAGAGTCGCTCACGACTGGACCTAATGGTCAGGGGTCCCTTTACCTTTACCTTTAAGGTGCTACTGGAAGGAATTTATTTTTATTTTCTTAGCAAATTGGAATAGTTAAGTGGCCAAAGGCAAATGTAGAGATTTTTTTTTTTAGGAAGTTCTTCTTTTTAAAAAAATATTTTTATTGAACAATTTCAACACAACAAATTATCAGTTAGGAAGTTCTTCAAATAGATTGCTCCTGTTCTATTCCTGTCTCGGCTCCTAAGCCAGGACTCCCCCCCCCCCACGCCCGATTGTTTATTCTATTTGCTATATCTTTCGTTGCCACATGAAGCATATGATATTGTTGTTTGTACAATACAACTTTAGATATTCCTTAAATATTTTCCATTCTCCGTATACTTTATGGTTTGACACTCCTCTGACTCTTCCTGTCAGTTTTGCTAGTTGCAGGTACTCTATCATAAGAGTCTGCCACTCTGTTATCGTTTGTAGTCTTTCATTTTTCCAGTTTCTTGCCACTATTATTCTAGCTGCCATGATTGCATACATGAACAATGGTCTTATACTTTTTAAAAATTCTATTGGTTGTTGTGGTTGTTTAGTTGTTTAGTTGTTTAGTTGTGTCCGACTCTTCATGACCCCATGGACCAGAGCACGCCAGGCACTCCTGTCTTCCACTGCCTCTTGCAGTTTGGTCAAACTCATGCTGGTAGCTTCGAGAACACTGTCCAACCATCTTGTGCTCTGTCGTCCCCTTCTCCTTGTGCCCTCCATCTTTCCCAACATCAGGGTCTTTTCCAGGGAGTCTTCTCTTCTCATGAGGTGGCTGAAGTATTGGAGCCTCAGCTTCAGGATCTGTCCTTAGTATACCTAATAAGAAGATCTCTGGTCTTTTTTTAAAATTTAAATAGTTTTCTGAGTTCACTGTAAATGTTGTTCCAAAATTCACGGATAACTACACTGTTCCACCACGTGTGAAAATATGACCTGATGCCATTTTTGCATCTCCAGCATGTTGGCGACCTGCCTTTATACATTTTAGCGAGTTTTAAAGGGGTATGGTGCCATCGGTATAGCCTCTTCATAGTGTTTTCCCTGAGATTGTAGCAGGCTAACTTGAACATATCAATCACCTTCACATGGGGGCACTTTTGAAAGGGAGCTGAGCTCAGCTTCCATCCATAGTGGCTGCCAGCCACTGTAAGTTACCCAAAATGAAATGCCCCTGCCCATATATCTGTGGAATCTGTAGGTTTTATCCATTGGCCATCGTACCCAAAAAATTCATGAGAGCCTTACAAGATCAGTGCACATTCAGCAAATGGTGTACATATGATTATGTCTCTGTGCACATCATACCCTTCAACATTTATCTGATGAAAATAAGGACATCCTATTCTATTATTCTTATTATTCTTATTATTCTTATTATTCTTATTATTCTTATTATTCTTATTATTCTTATTATTCTTATTATTATTATTATTGGGACATGGGTGGCGCTGTGGTCTAACCCACTGAGCCTTGCCCAACGGAAGGTCAGCAGTTCAAATTCCCACGACAGGGTGAGCTCCCTTTGCTCTGTCCCAGCTCCTGCCAACCTAGCAGTTCAAAAGCACACCAGTGTAAGTAGATGAAGAGGTACCGCTGTGGTTGGAAGGTAAATGGCATTTCTGTGTGGTCTGGTTTCATCATGGTGTTCTGTTGTGCCAGAAACAGTTTAGTCCTGCTGGCCACATGACCCGGAAAGCTGTCTGTAGACAAACACCAGCTCCCTCGGCCTGAAAGCAAGATGAGCGCCTTAACCCCATAGTCGCCTTTGACTGGACTTAACCGTCCAGCGGTCCTTTACCTTTTTTACCTTTATTATTATTATTATTATTACAGTGGTACCTCAGGTTACAAACACCTCAGGTTACAAACACTTTGGGTTACAGACTCCGCTAACCCGGAAGTAGTACCTTGGGTTAAGAACTTTACCTCAGGATGAGAACAGAAATCGTGTGCCGGCGCTGCGGTGGCAGCGGGAAGCCCCATTAGCTAAAGTGGTACCTCAGGTTAAGAATGGTTTCAGGTTAAGAATGGACCTCTGGAACGTATTAAGTTTGTAACCAGAGGTACCATTGTATTACTACTACTACTACTACTACTACTACTACTGTTAACCCCATAATTTTCATAGTGAATTGCCTACTTGCAGAAGACCATTGTACTATATGGCAGACCAGTCTGCATTTGAAAGGAGGTGGGGAAATCTGATATCACAATGAGCAGATCTAAGCCTAAGTTGTTCACCTTATCAACACCTTATAATGTTGATATAATTGGTATGCTGCCCTTCAGATATTCTTGGACTCCAACTCCCATCTGCCCCAGTCAGCATAGCCCATGGTCATGACTGGTGGGAGTCGTCCCAGCAACATCCCGAGGGCACCAGGTTGGCTAACCACAGATATGGTGCATATTACACCATCAACACTGTTGCCTTTGAGGAGCATGAAACCTACCAACATCTGCTGCCACCCTTTTACACGAAATGTTGTTTCGACCAGTTGAGACATTTCCCTTTTTGAGATGGTTTTGAGTAACAGTTTAGAATATGGTTTTTTTTTTCCGGTCCCGTTTTGAAAAGTCTTCTGTTTATAGTGTGAAATGGAAGGAAGCAAACATACTTTCAAGATGAAGGTGGCAGTGTGCGCTGCTGGATGCAAAACGCCTTCTGCAAATCCTCCCAGCTGAAACAGACTCAGTAAGAAACAAATTGTTTTAAAGGTAGAACATAATTAGCTGACGCTTCTCTATTCCAGCCCAGCTTCTTCGGGTCCCTAGTGCACTCATTGGGCTTGAAGCTCACCTCCACCCCCATTTTCATTGAAAGTGTGTGAAGAATGACTGTCACATCAGGTGGACATGACAGCTCCCTACTGACTGCTGGAAGCAACTCCAGAGGAGGCTGCTTTTTATTCCTTTGCATTACCACCAGGAAATCGCTTCTCGAGCATTAAAAACAAGCTATTGGAAATGTAGCAAATGAAATGAAATCAAGCCCAGAAGCTTGCTGGTACTTTTGCTGACTCTCATCTGCTATATGAAAGGAAATCAAGCCTTTGGTTTTTCAAATGTGGTGTGTGTGTGTGTGTGTGTTTGTAAAACCCACTGTTCAGCTAAGCTTTGTTAAGACTGTGAATGGTTCCCATTTGCATCACCTTCATGTCGTTGCATTTATAGTGAAAATGCAGTAGCTAAGTCCAGGGGGCGAGGTGTTTTTGGGCTCTCTCAATATCTGTGGGCAAGGGGCTGAGCCTTCTCAGTGTGGAGGGGGTGGAGGAGGCTCCCTACGGTTGGCAGTAGGGACTGTTGGAATACTGCCAGGGAGACATAGGTCATCACTGCCTCCACGCCGACTCCGGACGTCCATCGACCTCCCGTAGATACAGTATCAGTAATTAGCGACATGAGCTCCAGAAAATAGGCTTCCATATTCCAGAACTGATGCATGCTCTATCAGCAGAATTCACACAGCAAAAGTTGCACTCAGGAGAGCATTATTTAGAAAGTTTATTCAGCGTTGGTCAGAACAAAGAAAAACATGACCGCCTGCTAGCGTGTTCAGGCACCGAAAGAGAAACGAAAGCAACAGAAAACATAAACATCCTGTGAACAGGAAATACGCAGACTCTGTGACTCACAAACCCTGCTCCCTTTTAAGGTGGATCGGAAATATCCTAACAGGGATGCGGCTGGCACTGTGGTCTAAACCACTGAGTCTCTTGGGCTTGCCGATCAGAAGGTCGGTGGTTCAAATCCCAGCGATGGAGTGAGCTCCTGCTGCTCTGTCCCAGCTCCTGCCAACATAGCGGTTCGAAAGCACACCAGTGGCAGTAGATAAATAGGTACCACCGTGGCAGGAAGGTAAACAGCTTTTCCGTGTGCTCTAGCTTCCGTCACGGTGTTCTGTTGCACCACAAGCGGTTTAGTCATGCTGGCCACATGACCCAGAAAGCTGTCTGTGGACAAATGTCGGCTCCCTCGGCCTGAAAGCAAGATGAGTGCCGCAACCCCATAGTCGCCTTGACTGGACTTAACCGTCCAGGGGTCCTTTGCCTTTTTACCTTTATGGTTGGCCTTCCCGACCATCGACTTCCTCCAGTCACGTGTGTGACGTGTGTGTGCCATCACGCATCAGTCAAAGGTCCAACATTCTGGTGCAACCCTCTGAGGAGCCCAGTGTGCCAGTGATATCGCATACGTGAGATGGGCTCTCCTGATGTCGGGGGCCAACTTGGTGCCTCTGGCATTCCCCATATTCTGTGCAGGGACAGCAAACTCATTCTCTGAAACACATTGCCGGCTAAAAATGCAGCTGGGTTCTTCGCTTTCTCAATTTGGACCCAAGCTGGCTGGGGAAAGGAAATGCACCAAAATGCAATATTCCATAAGGAATGACAGGATAGATAAGGATTGTGGCAAAGGTCAGATGGTCACTGATTCCCAAACCAGCAGCGGCAGTGCGCTGACTGCAGAGTAAACGGGAGTGTGCCCAAAATAATTCGTGCAGAATCGGAAGGTTATCAGCATCTTCTGGGGGAACCTTGAGGTTTGCAGAAGCGCAAAACAGTCATTCTCAGTAGCTGCCTATGTTCTGTTATGTGGAACAGGATTCCTGCTGAGCTATGATACACACCTGCTATCTGGAAACGACAGAGGGCACTTGTGTTTCAACAAGTTTTTCCAGCTGGTTGAAAAGGTCTTTTCTGTAGGTGTTCATTTGGTATATTTTTTTTTAACCTATCCAGGTGAAGTGGGGTGTTGTTTTGTTTTAGAAATTATTTTTTGTGTTGTTTTTAATGTCCTGCAGCCCAGCTGGTGTGCAGACCCTGCAACATTTCTCTGTTGAAAACAGGGACGTCTTATAGCATAATACTGTACTAATACGAATAATTTTATTATTCATACCCCATCCATCTGGTTGGATTTCCCCAGTCACTCTGGGTAGCTTCCATCATATATAAAAACATGATAAGTGTTAAACATTAACAAAACTTCCCTATAGATATGGCTTGGGGGGTCAGATAACTCCATACCCTCCAGCATTTCTCTGATGAAAATAGGGATGCCTTAAGGAAAAGCGGGACATTCCGGGATCAATTCAGAAACTGGGATGGCTTCTGTAATTCTGGGACTGTCCCTGGAAAATAGAGGCACTTGGAGGATCTGCAAATGTATTGCTCTGCTTTCGTTTGAACCACAGCAGCAAGGCCAAGATGGGAGTCTTGACATCTGGGCAGCTAGGGACCTCCATCCACGCTGCCCAGGCTTGCACACCTTGGAAGGTCACTTCAGTGCTGCTAACACGGCAGTTTGACTTCACACCCAGAGGCACAGTCCATTGTCTCTTGAGGAAGAAGGATGCCAAGAACATATGCATGTGTGTATAACACCCACATGGCATGGCATCATCATCATCATCATCATCATTTGTTGAGTTTATATACCGCCCTACACCTGGAGGTCTCAGGTTGGTTCACAGAAAAGATCACAACATATATAATTAGAATAAAAACACCAATCCAATAATACCCCCCCCCCCGAAAAGAGCCACATTTTAAAAGGGTATAGGATGTCAAACAGATCAACCAAAGGCCTGGTTAAAAAGGAATGTTTTTGCCTGGCGCCTAAAGGTGTATAATGAAGGCACCAGGCAAACTTCCCTGGGGAGAGCATTCCACAAATGGGAGCCACGGCAGAGAAGGTCCATTCTTGTGTTGCCACCCTCCTGACCTCTCGAGGAGGAGGCACACGAAAGAGGGCCTCAGAAGGTGATCTCAGGGTCCGGGTGGGTTCATATGGAAAGAGGCGGTCCTTGAGGTACTGCGGTCCTGAGCTGTTTAAGGCTTTATAGGTCAAAACCAGCACTTTGAGTTGGGTCCGGAAACTAATTGGTAGCCAGTGCAGTCGGACCAGGACCGGTGTAATATGTTCAAACCATCTTGTTCCAGTGAGCAACCTAGCCTCTGAATTCTGCACCTGCTAAAGTTTCTGCACCGTCTTCAGAGGCAGCCCTATGTATAACGCATTGCAGTAATCTAACCTTGAAGTTACCAGAGCATAGACAACAGTAGTTAGGCTATCCCTGTCCAGATAGGGGCGAAGCTGATGGAAGGCTCTCCGGGCCACTGAGGCCACCTGAGTCTCAAGCGACAGCAAAGGATCCAGGAGTACTCGCAAGCTACAAAGAGCAGGCCCGTCTTACCCATAGAGGCTAGTGGCACGGGGCGCCAGGGTGCCAAGTTCTGCAGGGCGCCAGAAGGCTAAAAGGGAAAAAAAACAAGCCAACGCTCGGCGGGAGCAGCGCACGCACCCTCGCTTGGTGCAGGCCCACTCACTTGGTGTGCTGTCTGCTGTGGCCACCATGGCACAAAGCAGCCAGCTGAGCCGGGAGGCGCCGCGTCCAGCCTCTGCCTCTTCCCCGCGGAGGAGCCACCCTCCAGCTGCTGCCCGCCTCCTCCAGCCCTAAAAAAAGTTTGACAACTCTGGGAAAGGGGAGGGTGCCGGAGGGATCTTTGCACCACAGCGCAGGATATGCTTAAGAAGAAGAGCCGGGGATGGAGTGCTGTAGAACATGAATACAGGGCAGCTGTTCGGAGGAACCCTGGTGTGGAAACAGAGCTCTCTCTCGGGACAGAAGAGGAAGGTGCTTCATTGTTCAACTGTGCTAAGCAGTAAGGTACAAATGCAAATATTTTGGAGGAGGGGAAAACATACAATAGCTTTACACACCCGGCTGGCCAGCTTTTATGCAAAACCTGCCTTATGTGCTGGCTGGTTTCCAAGGCTACCGGGTGTCAATAACTAAAGCATCCTTTCCCAGCCTTCTTATTCACAGTCAAGTAAAGGATCACAAGTAGCTGACAATAACCGTTCAGCCAAAGTCATAGCAGAGAATGAACAACCAAACCAAAAGTGATATACTTATTTTGGAAGACGCAAGTGGGGGAAACTTGCCCCGTCATAACATCTAAGATTGGAACTATTTGTGTTGAGAAGAGCTTATGAAACCAATACGGTCACTGTGACTTCAACTTCTTCCAGGAACTTGTCTTATCAGAGAGGGTATATCAACATGAGAAGATAAGTTTCCTTTTCCTTAGAAACCCTGGGAATTGTGCTGACAGAGTTCTTAGCAACCTCATCATAAAACATAGCAGTTGGTAGTGTGAGGCCAGGAGCCTTTTATTTTATTTGTTTTAGAGGATTTCTGCCTGGGCCTCTTCCATTCATAGACTCTGTAAGGCGGCTTACAATAAAATGAAAGAACAACGTACATAAGAACACCACCTTCCTGCTTTGGCGATCACTCATAGCCGATTAAGATTGTCTTCTATAAATACGGTTTTAACAGTGAGTCTGTAAGTGATGGTGGAGGCCAATTCTGGATTCACACAGCCTTCCACAGTGGGGACAAAGGGTGGGAGTTGATCACAGTGAGGGTTTACAAAGCGTGCCTTACTCTTAGCACATTTCTTCTTTTCGTCCGGAGTTTGAGCATCTTCAAAGTCCATGACACCTTTGGTAAAGGCTGTTATCCAATTGGAGCGCTTGCAGGCCAGTGTTTCCCAGTTGTCAGTATTTATACTACTTTTTAAAGATCTACCTTGAGAGAGTCTTTAAACTGTTGACCACCAGCATTACGCTTTCCATTTTTAAGTTCGGAAAAGAGTGGTTGCTTTGGAAGATCACCATACAGGTGTTAAAAGCTGAGATTGAATGGCAGCAAAATATGGCTTGGGGTAGGCGGGAGTCGCGGGTGGGCAGTGCGCTGAATGTCACCCCCTTCGGGGATGACACCTGGGGCGGACTGCACTCACTGCACCCACCTTGCTCCGCCCCTGACTCCACTCCAGCTGCCTCCCTTGGAACTCTGGCCAGTCAGGAGCTGTTGCTAGATTAACCGTTTGCTGGCAGGGGGGAAAACCACTCGGTGACTCAACCTGCTCAGTAAACAAACTTTTCTGTCGCAGATGGCAGATCTCAAGCTCCCTTTTCATACACACAGAATGGGCAGCGGGAGTGGAATATGCCAACCCTAGAGATGGCATACTTGTTTCCTCCTGAAACCCCACCCCACCCTTTCCCTTGTCATGTCTGACACCAGCAGGACTCTGGACTGGGCAGTTCTTACATCAGATTTCCTACACTCTTCCTCTTGAAGTTCCAGTTGAAATCAATGGGACCTGCAGCAGCTAACTTACCTTGAAATCAATGGGACCTGCTGCAGCTAACTTACCTTGAAATCAATGGGACCTGCTGCAGCTAACTTACCTTGAAATCAATGGGACCTGCTGCAGCTAGCTTATCTTGAAATCAATGGGACCTGCTGCAGCTAACTTACCTTGCCCTCTTGATTCAGTGGGACCTACCTCAAATACACCACGTCTGACTCTTAACTCCCTGAATGCATTTCAGTAGGGGAGATGGTTGATTCTAGTCTGTAGCTCAAAATAAACAAATTCTGATAATGTAATGCTAAGGTTGGCGGTTCGAATCCCTGCGACGGGGTGAGCTCCCGTTGCTCGGTCCCTGCTCCTGCCAACCTAGCAGTTCGAAAGCACGTCAAAGTGCAAGTAGATAAATAGGTACCGCTCCGGCGGGAAGGTAAACAGCGTTTCTGTGTGCTGCTCTGGTTCGCCAGAAGCAGCTTAGTCATGCTGGCTACATGACCCAGAAGCTGTATGTCGGCTCCCTTGGCCAATAAAGCGAGATGAGTGCCGCAACCCCAGAGTTGGTCACGACTGGATCTAATGGTCAGGGGTCCCTTAACCCTTTACCTAAACAGACAATAAACTTATCCTGCAGATCAGGCAGGGAGGGGGGACATTTTGTTCGAAGCATTGCTTTCAGTCTCGTTTAAACAGCGTTATGTCTAAAAATAGGGAATAAACAACACTAAATTGGTTGTCTAAATTATACACTATACGGCTCCAGATGTGTTAAAGGTGAATTAGTTCCCGTGTCTAAAGCTGTCTGGGAAGTCCAGGTTTCTGCCTCTGAAATTCAGTCTCCCTTCAGAGTAAAAATCCTTCTGCTGTTGCATTCCAAAACAACAACATGGGAAATTCCTTCTGCAGACTTTGGAAAAAAATGAAAGGATCTTGATAAGCAGGAGTTGGCCTCTTTCCGCTTACAAGAGGCCTTCCTGTCCTCAAATGCTCTTTGTACGGTGGAGCAAGTTTCCTCTTCCCGTATATTGAAATACATATCTTCCCCTTACTTGCCATAGCAGCGAAAAGTTCCAGGTTTATTGTCATCGAATCATAGAATGATAGAGTTAGAAGAGACCACAAGGGCCATCGAGTCCAACCCCCTGCCAAGCAGGAAACACCATCAGAGCACTCCTGACATATGGTTGTCAAGCCTCTGCTTAAAGACCTCCAAAGAAGGAGACTCCACCACACTTCATGGCAGCAAATTCCACTGTCGAACAGCTCTTACTGTCAGGAAATTCTTCCTAATGTTTAGGTGGAATCTTCTTTCTTGTAGTTTGGAACCATTGCTCCGTGTCCGCTTCTCTGGAGCAGCAGAAAACAACCTTTCTCCCTCCTCTATGTGACATCCTTTTATATATTTGAACATGGCTATCATATCACCCCTTAACCTCCTCTTCTCCAGGCTAAACATGCCCAGCGCCCTTAGCTGTTCCTCATAAGAATCCTCATTGTCGAATGCTTTAGTTTACTTTCAGTGAGTAATAATTTAAAATTTGGTTTAATATTTGGACTTTGTGATATGTATTGATGTAATTTGGAATAATTAAGATGATATGATTGGTTTGGTAAATGGAAATTTAATAAAAATTATTTGGAAAAGTTTACTTTCAGTGAGAGAGGACAAGAAACACATGGAGTCTTGATCGCAATACAGAGCAAATAAACAGGCATAGCAAAGCAGAGTGGGGGAAAATATACATCTTCAGCAGGGAGCACGATAGCTAACCCTGTATCAGATTCCCAGAGAGCAGCTGTTGCAGCTGCCCCGTCCCACAACAAGGCTGCTTGCTTAACTCCAGCTAAACTCTCGGTTCTTTCCTCTTCTGGCTCAAACTGCAAACTCTCTCCCTACTCGCCCCCCTTGGTTCTCAGGGGTGTTGCCTTCATAAGGCTGGGCTCCATGTCATTTGGCAGGTATTAAAGTAGTTGAACTCAAATCATTCAAGACATCTCATGTGCGTAACAATAGAGATCAACTTCCTTGTAAAGAATGTTAGCAACTGGGAACAATATGCATGTTTCTGACGCCCATGAAGGGGAGCAGGAAGAAACTTAAACATGATGCAGAGTTTTCTGAAAAATAGACCAGAGGCAATTGTACTTCATCCAGCAGAGCTTTACTGAAGGCAAATGAGCATAATGGTCACAAATCCAATGCATTCAGGATTGACACATAAAGATCCAGTTACAATAAAACTTACAATACCTATAATAAGTCTAAAGCTTAACACTAAGTAAACTATGTACAGAACCCCACACCAGAAGGAAAAGAGATAGAATGAGAACGTGAAACCCAGGCTCCTTCTGGCCCTACTTTTATAGTTGGCATGACCTTGACAGAAAGAGGTAGCAGAACCAGTTTAAGCCAACTGTACTCAGCTTCCCAGAAAAAATAATGCAAACAAGAACCTTCTGCCTGCTTCTTTCACATAGAAAGAAAACTTTTCAGAACCCTCTTGAATTAATCAGAACAAGAAAGAGCTCTACACATCAGATCGATACTTTCTGTACTAAGAAATACAAGCTGACAGTTTCTACTCACAAGGTAGTTGCAGAACGAGTAAAGCTTTTGGACCGGCGGGGGCGAGGTATGAATACAATACACAATACAATCAAAATACGGGCCAGACAAAGGTGTAGAAAATACACAAAGATTCCCCCCTCGGACCGTCCCGCTCAAAGTGCAGAAGCTGGGAGGTGGAATGGATCTAGCCTTTCTTTTAGTCCTGCTCCTCTAGGCCATGGGTAGGCAAACTAAGGCCCGGGGGCCAGATCCGGCCCACGTATGGCCAGTGTGTTTTTACATGAGTAGAATGTGTGCTTTTATTTAAAATGCATCTCTGGGTTATTTGTGGGGCCTGCCTGGTGTTTTTACATGAGCAGAATGTGTGCTTTTATTTAAAATGCATCTCTGGGTTATTTGTGGGGCACAGGAATTCGTTCATTATTTTTTTTCCAAAATATAGTCTGGCCCTCCCCACAAGGTCTGAAGGACAGTGGACCGGCCCCCTGCTGAAAAAGTTTGCTGACCCCTGCTCTAGGCATTCTGAGAAACCATAGAGGCGGCTATCTAAACAGAGAATCTGCATTTAAAATCCTGTCATTGGATGTGTTCAACATTGTGCATTGCATAAGGAAATCCAAACCCGTGTACTTTAAGGCTGTCTATTGTGAATAAAAGACTGTTTATCTATGCAACAACAGCAGCAAGGATGCTTCTAGCCCAGAGATGGAAAGAAGAAGAAGTACCGATCAGAGGAGAGTGCCAGACCAAGCTGATGGAATATGCAGAAATGGCAAGACTGATGGGAAAGATCAGAAATCAGAAAGACCAAGTATTTTTTAAAAGACTGGAGTAACTTTTTAACATATTTGAGAGACCACTGTAAACAGTTGAAGTCATTGGCAGGAATACAATGACACTTGTAAAGTAACATGGATTTTGGATACTATGATTATATAATAGATAGATTACAGTAAAGGATGCAGGGTTTTTTATTTTAGAAATGGAACACATGGAGGGAAGGAAGGAGGTATGAAGGTTCAAAAGAACCCCTTTTAATTTTTGGAATTGTTATGTTTGTGGTGCACAACCTTTATGTAAAACCAATAAAAATTGTGTGTGTGTATCTATATCATCTATATCTATATCTATATCTATATATCTATATCTATGGCTGTCTACTGTCATGAGCACTCTTCTGTGGCTCCTCCTGTCATAATGCTATCACCACAGTTCCGCCGCCTTTTTTTAAAACCAAAGAACACCGTGAAATTCAACTCAGTTAGCTGACCTTTGTGTGTAAAACCACATTCGCCATTAAAGCGATATATGCTAGCATCTCCTTCCACCGCCCACATTTTGCTTTCTCCGGAAACGTGCACCCAACGTAATAGACAAAAAGCAAAAGTCACAAATATATCGTTTTAGTGCATTTGTCGACAGCAGAAGTGTGGCAAGTATTGGCTTGGCTTCATTTCACAAAACTCACTCACTCTTCCTAAAAATCATTGTAAAAAGAGACGAGAGCTAAAATTAGATTCCTTTATGGTTCTCCTGAAGGTCGAGGAGGTTGGAGGTAGACTTAAAGCAGTTAAGAGCACTACTTTGAACAGGAGCTTATGAACATTCATTTAGACATTTTAAAAACTCAGCTTTCAACTAAGGGATGGCATTTCAAAGGTGCTGACAGGCCAGCCAAGGTGCGGGCTGTGATATGACAACTTATATCCAGTCTCCTGGAAACTGTGCTTTGCCATTCTTCTTTTAGACTTTAACCTGCAGAGCACTGTTAAAATCTTTACCCAAGGGTTATTGTCAAATAATGAACGTTAGACTGTTATTTGCAGCATTCCCTCTTTGCCTCAGATGTATGAAACTAGTGAAATTATCTTTTGATGGGATGATTTCCATTAAGCTTTTTGCATTTAAAACAGGACTTTTCAAATTATTCCCATGAGCATGCATACACATACGTTTTTATTGGAATATTCCACTTACACAATGTGCTCAAATGTTTGCAAGTTTGCATATTTATATTAAAAAATGGAATCAGACTTTGTTTTCTTAAAAAAAATGAGTGTGAATCTGATTAATATTTTCTGGCTTTTGACATCACTGTGACAAAACTGATGAATGATCAGGATTTTTCAACGAAAGGACCTAAAAGTTTGTTAAGGGTGTCTTATTTGATGGCCTAGACAGTGTTCTTCAACATTGGGTCCCCATATGTGGGTGGACTACCACTCCCATCATCCTTGATCATTGGGCTACGCTGGCTGTGGATGATGGGTGTTGTAGTCTAGCCACACCTGGGGATCCAAGGTTGAAGAACATGGGCCTAGAATGTTTTGCCTGCCCAGGGAAGGTGATGCCCTCAAGCTAGTGGGAGACACAGTCTGTGTGTCTATACCACTGTTAATGTGCACGTGGGTCACACAGATCTGATGTGCTTTTCTGTGTTGTTCATCCACACATGAGAATGCCCCAAGGGAATGAGCCAGCTACCTCCGGCTCAATTCCTCTTAATAGCCACTGCTGAGAACAACAGCAGGATGTACATCTCTCATTTCCTCAGAATGCAGCTTTTATTTTCTCTTTTCAATGCAAACTTGATAAAAAGCATTTGAACTTTCACTGGTCCTTCTAAATGTGGGCAATTTAACAGCACTCCTCTGATTCAAGATGCAAGTTTAAACCAGGCAGCTGGAATCCACACGACATCCTTTGTATGACTGGGTATTCCCTCTTTCCCCAGCTTCAATTTTTTTTGGGGGGGGGGTATGATGTTAACAATAAAAAGAAAACAAGAGTACATGTAGATTTCCTGAGACCCTCCAAGTGTTCCTGTTTTCCAGGGATGTCCTTGATTTAGAGAATCCACCCCAGTTTTTGATTTGATCCTGGAATGCCCCGCTTTTCCTTAGGACGTCCCTATTTTCATTAGAGAAATGTTGGAGGGTATGGAGTTATCCGACCCCCGAGCCATTGGAGGGCAATCCTGTATAAGGAAGGGTTTTTTTTAAATGTTTTGTTATGTTATTATATACATTTGTACCTTGGATCCAGAACACCTTGGTACTCGGACGTTTTGGCACCCGAATGCCACAAACCCAGAAGTGAGTGTTCCTGTTTGCGAACGTTCTTTGGAAGAAAGAGCTTCCTGCAAACAATCAGAAGCTGTGCTTTGGTTTCTGAATGTTTTGGAAGTTGAACGGACTTCCGGAACGGATTGCGTTTGGCTTCCAAGGTATGAATGTATGTTGGAAGCTGCCCAGAGTGGCTGGGGCAACCCAGTAAGATGTGTAGGGTATAAATAGTAAAATTATCATTATGGAATGGGACGTCCCTATTTTCATGGGAGAAATGTTAGAGGATATGTGATCTACAAAGGTCAGGCTGTGAATATGATACAAATCTATCACATTCGTAAAAATATGTGTTTCCAAGCTTTGTAAGATGAGTATCATAGCCGCAGTAGATCGCTGCTGAATTTCAAATGCTATAGGACTAGAATGGCCAATCTGTGACACAGATGTCCTGATAAGCAGCTCAGGTAGTTTGAGCTTCAGCTCTGGCTCAGAAGCCAGCCTGTTTCTGTATCTCAGTAGAAAAGTTTGCACACATCTATTGTGGTGCAGACTGAAGTGGCCACACTTGCCAGAAGAAAAAAGTTGGCTACCACCAACTTTGAGAGCCAGTGTGGTGTAGTGGTTAAGAGTGGTAGTCTCGTAATCTGGGGAACCGGGTTCGCGTCTCTGCTCCTCCACATGCAGCTGCTGGGTGACCTTGGGCCAGTTACACTTCTCTGAAGTCTCTCAGCCCCATTCACCTCACAGAGTGTTTGTTGTGGGGGAGGAAGGGAAAGGAGAATGTTAGCCACTTTGAGACTCTTTCGGGTAGTGATAAAGCAGGATATCAAATCCAAACTCTTCTTCTTCTTCAAAGGAAGATCACAGAGCACCCACAATGAGTAGCTAGAAGAGCTTAGCAAACATGCTTTTCATTCATAGATAAGGTATAAGGTAAAGGACCCCTGGATGGTTAAGTCTAGTTGAATTTGACTATGGGGTGCAGCACTTTCAAGCCAAGGCAGCCAGCGTTTGTCCACAGACAGCTTTTCCTGGTCATGTGGCCAGCATGACTATACTGCTTCTGGTGCAGCAGGAGACCCTGACGGAAACCCGAGCACAGAGAAACACCGTTTACCTTCCTGCCGCAGCGGTACCTTTTTATCTACTTGCACTGGCGTGCTTTTGAACTGCTAGGTTGGCAGGAGCTGGGTTGAGAGAGTAATGGGAGCTCACCACTTCGCATGGATTCGAACCGCCAATCTTACGATTGGCAAGCCCAAGAGGCTCAGTGGTTTTAGACCACAGCGCCACCCGCTCCGCTTTTGTTCATAGAGAGGCGCGTCCTCTATTCCATTGTGTTTGTATAGTTTTGTGATGCTGGATCAGGGCCAGCCTTTCAGTAGAAGCATCGTAAGGGTGAGGTCTCTTCCATGACCTCAGTATGTGCAGCAAATCTGATTTCTCCCTAAACCTTTAAAAAGTTAGAATATGTGCGTCTGGGCTTTCTGTTACTGAGCTGTATTCCTGGTCTGTTCATTTCGCCTAGTCATTCTATCTATTTATCTCCCATCTCTCTCACATGCTGACATTTCTTCAAAGAATTCGGAGAGGTTCTCATATGGTTTCCATCCAGGCATTTTCCTGGGCCAGATGTCCAGAACTCCTTTTTTAAAAATACGAGTGCTAAACTGAATAAATCATACAGAGGGTAATGAATGTGCGCAAGGAGATTAGGGGGGAGAAGCTGAGCTTCAGGGAAATGGCTTGCTCTTCCGTAGGGGGCTTTCGAAATCCAGACAGATGTGTTTCCTAACGCTCTCATTTGGGCAACGGAGGGGCAGCCGTGTGCAAATCTGCTTAACAATAAATGTTATTAACACTAAGTCATTGCTCCCAGGGCTTCGCGATAGCAAAAAAATAATTAGCACACAGGACAAACAAACGGAAGATCAGAGCTGATTAAAATTATAATTAAAGTTCAGGAATGACACTTTGCTATCGCAGACATCTCTGTAGACTATTTGAAGAGGGCATTAAACAAAATCAATCATTTCTACATAATAACAGTATTTACAAGAGCACAATGGGAATGCAATATGTTTAACTGGAGACAAGCTGGAGCCTGAAGTGTGTTTGCAATATTAAAATACAGTGGAGTGTGTGTGTGTGTGTGTGTGTTTGTGAGAAATTATTAAAACTAAAATACTTCCCCCTGCCAGCTACTAGGCCTAATAATAATGAGAAAGGCAATGATAATGAAAACTGAGGATAGGGTGTGCTGAACTGGCATTTGAAAGAAGAGGATTTGCCAAGTAGATTTTAGCACAAAGCTGATTTTGATTGCACTACAATGACGCAAGATAACGCGGATGTGGGGACAGGAGGACCCTGATTCATAAACCTGAATCATTCACAGAGGAAAAAAATGCATTAAAAATAAGAATGATAGGTTGTGGTTAGCAGCTTCAGTCAATGCCTTCCTTGTATTTATAGTCTATGGAGATGATGAATAGCTCTTGCTGCATTAATCAGAAAAGAAGCAATAAAGAACTTGCATTTCAGTAGAAGTTGCACAATGTCTGGTGAGGACAATTACCAGGCTCTGTACAAACAAGAGCTTGCCAGGATGTAGGAGGCATTGATGAAGCACTGGGCCCACCCCAGCCCCCAATCCTCACCCCATGTTGTGGCCAAACTGGTTCTACAGCAAAAGCCAAAAATTATTCCCAGCAATAAATGCCTGTATGCCCTCTGGATGTCGTTGGATTACAGCTCCCACAATCTTTTAGCAGCAACCATGATGACCAGGGCTGATAGGAATAATAATAATAATAATAATAATAATAATAATAATAATAATAATAATAATTTCTTATTTATACCCCGCCCATCTGGCTGGGTTTCCCCAGCCACTCTGGGTGGCTTCCAACTGAATATTAAAAACAATACAGCATTAGACATTAAAAACTTCCCTAAAAAGGGCTGCCTTCAGTTGTCTTTTAAAAGTAAAATAGTTGTTTATTGCCTTGACATCTGCTGGGAGAGCGTTCCACAGGGCAGGCGCCACTACCGAGAAGGCCCTCTGCCTGGTTCCCTGTAATTTTACTTCTCGTAATGAGGGAACCGCCAGAAGGCCCTTGGAGCTGGAAGGGGAGTCCAAAAACATATTGGGGGGTGGTGGTGGTGAACAGATCACTGCTGCATGTTTGGATGTCACTGTCACAGACATTTATTCATCTTTCCCTGCCCAATATAGAGGGCTATTTGGTAAGGTCAGAAACAGCCAGAGTGTAGCTGCTTCTGGTCTCCAAAAATGAGCCCAAATTGAGAGGCCCTGCTTCTATATCACAGAAGGTTGACCTTTCATGGTGCACAGACTACCCAAAAGACCAGGGGTGAATGAACCTGTGCAGCTTGGGTTTCCCTCAACATCTCAAGAAGTTCCATTTGTTCTGTTTCCTCATCAGTTTATACATTGGGAGCTCACTTAAACCCCAGCTTCCTGGCTTCACCAGAGACATCTGGTTGGCTACTGTGTGAAAGAGGAGGCTGGACAACTTGACAGACCCTTGGTTTGATCCAGTAGGACCCATCGTAATTTCTTGTGGAAATGAAACCAAGACAGAATGAGACAGAAAGCTGAGCAGACAGATGGAAATCTCTGAGGGTGCCAGAATGCCTCTCAGGGGATCAGCTGTTGGCTGTGTGAGTTTGCTTTTTGTAGGATTGCTTAATCTTTTGACCTGTTTATTGAGCATTTATCCTGATTTGTTTTCAGGAAGGTTATATGATGTTGGCTATTTCATGAGCAGTTATTCCGTTTGGTTTGCAGGGCCAACAGCATCGCCTCAAATGTAACAATATGTTCCAGATATTCATTCTAGTTAAGCTGAAGATGTGCTCAAGATCTCAGCTGTGTTATATAAGTCACAACTGGAATGACAAAGGAGCTTGTCTCTGCTAGCAGAGGGAACTGCTGTTGTGAAAATGCTGGAGAAAGCTTCAGTTTTGTTATTCAATATCTTAACAGAAGGTGAAACCACGAAAAAATCACACAGTGAGTCTAGTATTGCTTGGACTGTGGCTTTGGCCTTGTGTTTCTCCAGTAGACCACCTCCTTTCCGATGGTAAACGTCCTTTGAAATAGAGGTGGCTTCCTAAAGCAGTTTGTGAGATGGAGCGGGAGAGTCAGTTGTTAAATCAATAAATGTTAAAGATCCCACTGGGTGTGTCACAACACATTTTGGATTCCAGCCTGAGGCTGCCTCCAGATGTTGTCTTCTCCTGTGCTGATCCAAAGTGGCACTTTGTGGCAGGAGATGTCAAAACTGGCAAAGGTGTCTCCAGACAACAGATGGCCTCATTTTCAGCTTCTTTGACCATAAAGCGAAGGGAGACTTCTAAAGTGTCAGAGAGCCCTGGATTTCTGGTACCAAACCGAAAGCACCATTTGGATAGCAGGACACTCTAGGAAGGTCACTCAGATGCCAAGTGCTCCTCTGCTCAATCTGTATCATGATGGTTCGTTATCAGAAACAGGAAGTGCTACTCAGTGTTGGAAATCCTGAGTAGCACTTCCTGTTTCTGATAATGAACCTCTGGAAAAGAACCTCAGGTCATGTTTCTCCAATGAAAATAGGGACATCCTATTCAACAACAACAACAACTTTATTATTTATACCCCGCCCATCTGACTGTGTTGCCCCAGCCACTCTGGGTGGCTTCCAGCATATATAAAAACATAATAAAACATTTAAAAAATCTTCCCTGTACAGGGCTGTCTTCAGATGTTTTCAAAAGGTTGTATGGTTACTTATCTAGGGCTGCCATATTTCAAAAAGTAAAAATCCGGACACAAAAGTTGTTGGGCTTTTTCTGTATATAAAAAGAGAGTTTTTGAGCTATTTTTAATTAAATTCGCCAAAATTTACACTTCTAGCATGGTCTGACATAAGGCTGTATTTTCCCAGACACTTCAGCGATTTCTGCCTGGACGCTGCTTACCAGGGTCGAATACCGGCTTCATCCAGGAAATTACAAGTGTATGGCAACCCTCTCTTATCTCCTTTGCTCGGGGTCACATAACTCCGTACCCTCCGACATTTCTCCAATGAAAATAGGGACGTCCTAAGGAAAAGCGGGATATTCCGGGATCAAAACAGAAACTGGGATTTGTGTCAATCCTGGACCGTCCTGGGAAAATAGGGACACTTGGAGGGTCTGAGGCTTCATTGTGAGAATTGACACCTGGAAGAACCTGAGCATAAGTCCCCCCCCAAAAAAAATAATAATCTGATCTGCACTGTCTCCATCACCAAAAAGGTCATACAGCCATCAAAGCATACCCTATCTGCATTTTCTTTAATTAGTTCTTATGCTACTGCAAAACATGGCTTTTCAATTAAGAAAGCAAAACAAGCACTTAACCTTGCACTGCTGGTGCACTTTATTAGCATTAAATGCTGCCTTTTAAAAACCTTTTAGTAAATGAATAACAGAAAAACCAGGACTCAGAAATACAGGAAATTTGTTTTCAAATGACGTTATAAATGGAGGGGTGGGGGTGGGGAGAAGCCTGTTCTCTCTTTTATAACCGAAGAGAAAAAGAAAATACAAGGTGGGGGGAAAATTTCCATTAAAGTTACATAAGACGGCAAATATTTGAGCAATTGGTAAATCAAATAGATAAGGACAGAAGAAATGTGATTCACAAGCCCTATCCCTTTTGTAATAGGTTAGAGAGGCATAGGAGAGAAAAAAAAACCATGGTTCTTTCTGACGATGAACTGAAGAATCCAGATTAAGAAAGCACAGCTCAGTTAAAAGAAAATAAATAGATAAATGATGAAGCATGCTGGTTGAGTTATCCTTTTTTAAAAAAAAAACATGCAAGAGCAATTGTTCTGCATATGCACAAAATAATAATAATAAAAAGGAACAGGGTCTTCCTCTCACACCTCTGAAGGAAGTTATTTTCTCAGTGCTCACTTGTGTTGAGTTACGAGGAGATAACCATAACAGAGGGAGTCAATTTAGCAAGAAGGAGAAGGCTGGAAGGAAGAGGAGAGAAATTATTGTTACAGAATAAAGCAGAATATTAAATGAAACGTCTGATGAAGGACGAAATGAAAGCTGTAGATCTAAGGTTGCCAACTGACCAGAAAACTGCCCTGGTCCGCTCATGTGCCTTTAATAGCAGCTCAATTGGTGGAAATACTCAGGTTTGTGACAACATCACTTTTTAATGCCTACAGATCAAGCAACTGTTAAAAGCACAGATATGATATGCAAAAAGTTGAGAGAGAGAGAGAAAGATGCTTGGATAAACCCATTCAAATATTAAACAAGGCATTCAAAATACATCTATAAATAATGTTACCCCCCTTTGTTCCCTGGCAGGCCTCGTGTAACTTGAATGGGCAGAAATTCAGCTGGTGAAACTTTCCCCCAACATAACTTCTCCACGCTAGAAAAGGAATTTAACGTCCTTCAATGTGTTCTGTTGTTGAAAGGAAAAGGTATATGGAGTTGGGTGTTTAGACATGCCCAATGCACATGTTTTATTCATTTATTTTATGTCCTGCCTTTCCCCCCACTATCAACATCTGTGGTGGTTTGTATGGAGCTTATAAAATATCTGCGGCAAGGAAAAACAAGTATTGGAGGAGTGGCTCGGAAAAGATAGGATGTGTTCACGCAGTGAAGTTATTTGCCTCCCCCCCTCCCCCTGGGGCACTTCACAGCTCTCTCTCCCCCCCCCCCCACAAGCCGTTCACATCAGCACAGCTTCATTAATGTTAGATTCGTTTCTGATTGTGTATACCCCAGGTCCAGAGGACTGGACAAGCATGTCTTAGCCTACGCAAACATGTTCACACCTTGCCAGAGACAAAGTAAGATCTGTTTAAGGGCTCTTATTGGTGTGATGCTAGTTTGCAAAACGATGCATCAAGCAGTGTTTTATAACAAAGCAAAGGATACAAGCACGTTTTGGATAATGTTATGTGAACGCGGATTAAAAACCCAGCACTGAAAATGCAGCAACAGGGCAGTGAACAGGAGTGTGAACAAAGCCAAGAAACTGCATATGTAGTGGGGTATCAGAATCAGGCAATGAATAGGAAGAGGTAGGTATCATTTAACATGAAGATGCTATTCGGTGCTGAGAATTCCTCATTCGAGATGCTTAGCCTCCGGCACAGAAGTGCAGTTCCCAGGGTTCTCTGGGACAATGGACTGACAAAATAGTTTATTTTGGTAATAATAATAATTTATTATTTATACCCTGCCCATCTGGTTGGGTTTCCCCAGCCACTCTGGGCGGCTCCCAGCAGAACACCAAAAACATGATCAAACATCAAACACTAAAAACTTCCCTAACAGGGCTGCCTTCAGATGTCTTCTAAAAGTCAGATAGTTGTTTATTTCCTTATTATCTGATGGGAGGGTGTTCCACAGGGCGGGCGCCACTGCTGAGAAGGCCATCTGCCTGGTTCCCTGTAACCTCATGTCTCGCAGCGAGGGAACCGCCAAAAGGCCCTCAGAGCTGGACCTCAGTAGATCTCATATCCAGACTTCAGCAGAGCTCAGGCATGTAAGCCAATCATAGTCTAATTGAAGGCTGTAGGTGGCGCTGCTCATCTCTTATTCAGCCCATGGCATCCCTAATCAGAAAACAGCAGCTCTGGGATACCTTTTTTTCCTTTTTTTCAGTATGGCGTTGCAGTTCCTCATGCAGCACATGCCTGCCTATGCACAGGTATTTAGAAGTTTGTCCTATTGCATTCAAAACAGATCACTCGCTAGTAAGTATGCAGAGGACTGCCACCTCAGCCATTCTTACAGCCTATGCATGATTACTCAGAAGTAATCCCCATTAAATTTGGCAGCGTTTATCACTACGTAGGTAGGGCTTGGGTGTCAGCCTCCAAGTTCCTGGATTTACAGGCATGGGGTGGTGAGGGGGCAGAGGAGGCATGAATGCTTTCAAAGGAATTCAAGAAAATACATACAGTTCAGAGGTAAACAAAGTCAGGTTAAAGGTAAAGGGACCCCTGACTGTTAGGTAAAGTCACAGATGACTCTGGGGTTGCGGCGCTCATCTCGTTTTATTGGCCGAGGGAGCCGGCGTATAGCTTCCGGGTCATGTGGCCAGTATGACTAACCCGCTTCTGGTGAACCAGAGCAGCGCATGGAAACGCTATTTACCTTCCCGCCAGAGTGGTACCTATTTATCTACTTGCACTTTGACGTGCTTTTGAACTGCTAGGTTGGCAGGAGCAGGGACCGAGCAACGGGAGCTCACCCCATCACGGGGATTCAAACTGCCGACCTTCTGATTGGCAAGCCCTACGCTCTGGGGTTGCAGCAGTCATCTCACATTATTGGCCGAGGGAGCCGGCATACAGCTTCCGGGTCATGTGGCCAGTATGACTAACCCGCTTCTGGTGAACCAGAGCAGCGCATGGAAACGCCATTTACTTTCCCGCCAGAGTGGTACCTATTTATCTACTTGCACTTTGACGTGCTTTTGAACTGCTAGGTTGGCAGGAACAGGGACCGAGCAACGGGAGCTCACCCCGCCGCAGGGATTCGAACCGCCGAACTTCTGATCGGCAAGCCCTACGCTCAGTGGTTTAATCCACAGCGCCACCCGCAAGTCAGGTTAGGTTAGGCTTATTAAATATGGGAGAAATTAAACATAATGGTCCTCTGATTGTTCTGCCAGTTTGCTAGATGGAACAATCCTCCCCAGTCTGGGGTCCTCCTGAGCCCCACTGGGCCAAATTCGGAAGGCATGGGGCAGAGGTGCTTACTTGTGCCCAAGATTGAGGGGGCCTGACATGCGTCTCTCTCCCCTATGTGATGTCATGCATGCATTGCACATTGCTCGTGTGATGTTGTGTCATTGGAAGGAGGTTGAGCACGGAGCTGAGTGTGGCGTATGGTGGCTCCTCCTCTCTCGTGCTCAAGAAGATCAAGGTAGAATGTTATCAACTGCTTCTTCTACGTTTGTTACCAGGAGGACAGTGTTCA
Source organism: Podarcis gaigeae (assembly GCF_964106915.1). Lineage (NCBI taxonomy): Eukaryota > Metazoa > Chordata > Lepidosauria > Squamata > Lacertidae > Podarcis > Podarcis gaigeae. The sequence goes on along the minus strand of NC_139678.1, from coordinate 123,553,572 downwards.
AAGCCTTTGTTAGAACACCTTGCTACTTCCTTGACTTCCTAACAATGATCTGGACGGTTTTCTCTTGATATACCTGGTGCTCATAACTGTACCAACCACAAGACAATCAGTTTGTCAGGTTCGGACAGGCAGAAATGCCCATGAACAAAGTTCCAGCTTGACCAAATGATCTGCACAGCGTGATCTCCCAAGAGTGTGCGCCCGTAATTTATGTCCCTTCCCTTTGAGCTCAGTTGGACTTTCTCCAGCATTCATAGAATGGAAGTTTCTGTTCTAGATCAACCGCTGTGTTTAGCTGCTGAGTAAACAAAGCATTAAAGAGCTGGTCCCAAATAGACATGATTTGGTCAAACACTTGAATTCCCACCATGGAAGGTTTTGCCTGGAAAAATGTGGGGTGTTAGGTGCCTCTGGTCCAGACTGCCTGTATTCTTCAGGAGATATTCAAGTAACAACACACACAACGTCACAGGCTGTTTTTGACTATGTAACTTCTATATTTCTAAATCGAAATATAATATCTCACAATGTGTAATTCCATAGACCAGCACATCATGCAAACAGAACATATCCTGAGAAATTAAAGTCCATTGGATGGTCAGGAGATAAAGTCCATTCAGTTCCTAAATTGGCATAATGATAATAACTACAATATGGTATGGTTATCTTATGGTGTTCCATGTATCACTGCTTTGAGGATTCTAACATTCCTTGTACAGTGGTACCTCAGGTTACATATGCTTCAGGTTACATACGTTTCAGGTTACAGACTCTGCTAACCCAGAAATAGTGCTTCAGGTTAAGCACTTTGCTTCAGGATGAGAACAGAAATTGTGCTCCAGCGGCGCGGCGGCAGCAGGAGGCCCCATTAGCTAAAGTGGTGCTTCAGGTTAAGAACAATTTCAGGTTAAATATGGACCTCCAGAATGAATTAAGTACTTAACCCGAGGTACCATTGTATGTAGATATCAAATCAGATGGAAAACTCAAAGGTATGGCACAACAAGGATTCCGGGATAATACCTTGTTTCGCCCAACCAGGTTTTGTCAGCCGTGCATACTCTAAATTAAACAAACATGATGTAACATAATCCTTATACAAACTAAGTAACATAACATACCAATTAAACAATAAGTTTACATACCATATTCTTATATAATGGAAACATGCTCACCAAATTTTTTATTGATAAGAAATACATTTGAAAACAAAAAGAAACAACCCCTAGCGGTGCTTGATTTTGAAAATATATCTGTCTATATTATGCTACACACACACACACACACACACACAAATACACATGCTATACTATACCACACTGAAATGTTTAAATGTTTCTTTGATTGTCCTTGAATCTTCCCGCCATGCTTGCCACACCTTGTGGCATGTCACACCCTTGGAGAATCACTGTTCTAGTCCAACATTTTTTTAGAAAAGAAATTGACTTTTTTGCAGTTAGGAAAGTGACAGGGAATTGCATCGAAAGGTGTGGAATGGGCAAATGAAAAATGAGAAGAGACGTGGAACCGCCCAGCAAGCAAATCGGGATGAGTGCTTGTTGTATAACTGCCATGAAGGCAAATCAGAACCAATGATCAGTTAAAACCAAATCTAACCTCCACGGAACCTTTCCGAAAGCAAAGCAAATAAAAATGAAAATGTCATTTGGGATGCCCACAAATGAATACTGATGACAACCGGTGGTCTAAGGCATATTCTAGGATGCACGGGGAGTTGACACATACCCGGTGTTCTTCTGCAGCTGCGCATTGCCCAGAAGATGAAGTGCGGTGGGTAAGAGAAGATGATCGGGTAAGTCTGTCCCTCATTATAGAGCCCTGAGAAGAAGAAGCACATGAAGGGGGGGGGGTGACAGTGACAGTGGCATGTTGCTGCTTGAAAGCAAAGAGATGGGGTGGGGGTGAGGTGGTGGTGAGGTCAGGGGAGGTTGTTGGCACCAGCACTGCAGGTGTACGCATGCCTGTGTGGCCATGATGAACCCAAAAATCCCCTGGCCTTTCTGGTGCCTTCTCTCTCCTGGTGAGAAACAAACCAACCACTTTACCAAGTCATCAGGGCCAGCCCTACCATTTGGCAGAATGAAGCGGGTACCTCGGGCAGCAGATGCCGGGGAGTGGGGCCACCAAGTTTGCCCAGTGCTTCCCTTAAGCTAGGCTAATACCCTCAGGTGCACCGCCTCATTTCTAGTGTGTAAGTAAGATTAAACTGCTGATCCATTTCCAGTCAGTTTATGTATGTCTGTGGAAAGAGGGAGAACCTTCTTCTTTGCCTCAGGCAGCGAAATATATTGGGCCAGCTCTGGTCATGTTGCAGCAAGCCAGGCCATACTGAGAAACTCATTTTAGTTATCCAAGAAGCGGGAGCCTCGTGAGGGCACATGAGTCTGCTGATAACAGAACAGATTGCTTTGGTGAAGGTTGGTGAGTCACTTTGCAGAAATGGTCAAAACAACATGTGTCTCTGTGCTCGAATTCTCCGAAGAAAAGGCATTAGTCTCCTACATAATTAAAAGATTGCTTCACCTTCTACACATCTCTGCCTGGGAGTACTGCGTTGCACCCTGTAATACTTGACTTTGACAAACTGAAGGAGAAGGGATTACACAACAGAAAATGAAATCTCCATGGAAAGAAAGATCCCTTCTTTATTGCCCTGCACACTTGTTCTGGTGACATTTGGCCAGATCCATGGCTTAATCAGAGACAAGTAAGTAAGCAAATAAAATAAAATAAGAATTGCAAGACAAATGACCATTGCGTGGGTTGATTTATTTAAAGATTGGCATTTCCCCATCCTACGAAAAAGGTAAGGCATATCCTTCAACAGTGAAAATATTTACATTTCTCCCTCCAATTCTCCTCGACCACCCATTTTTGTTCCCGCCCCTCCCCCCATCCTGGAAGCATTTTCTAGTGCCACTACTACTTCACCAACAGGGTACAGCACACATGATCAAACATCAAACACTAAAAACTTCCATAAACCGGGCTGCCTTCAGATGTTTTCTAAAAGTCAGGTAGTTGTTTATTTCCTTCACATCTTATGGGAGGGCGTTCCACAGGGCGGGTGCCACTACCGAGAAGGCCCTCTGCCTGGTTCCCTGTAACCTTACTACTTGAAATGAGGGAACTGCCAGAAGGGCCTCAGGGCTTGACCTCCGTGTCCAGACTGAACAATGGGTGTGGAGGTGCTCCTTCAGGTATACTGGACTGAGGTTGTTTAGGGCTTTCAAGGTCAGCACCAACACTTTGAATTGTGCTTGGAAACATACTGGGAGCCAATGTAGGTCTTTCAGGACTGGTGTTATGTGGTCTCGGCGGCCGCTCCCAGTCACTAGTCTAGCTGCCGCATTCTGGATTAGTTGTAATTCCCATGGGAGGAAGCCAGCAGCGATGGCCATGGGATGCTCCCTTGCTGCCAGTGTTTGGGACAAGCGCCGGTTCATCCTCCTCCCTGAGGTCAGTGGCCGCATGGGCAGGGGAAATAGGGACAATCCAGGATCAAATCAGAAGCTGGGATAGCTTTTATAATTCCAGGTCTGTCCCTGGAAAATCGGGACACTTGGAGGGTATCGGTAAGGTGGTGAGGATCCTCTCTTGTTAGATCATCATCATCATCATCAAACCTTTTATTGACATCACATACAACATCCAAAACAATTCAATACAGAATTATCACTTCCCCAGTGGCACAAAACATTTGCTAAAAGAAAGGAGGCAGAGCAGTTTATCGTCACATCTCTAGGTCTCCAGGGAGATCAGACATCTGCAGTGTATTTCTACGACAAAAAACCAAATAGAGATACTTAGTCACTAACTTGGTGAGCTCCTGATCATTCCCCAGTCATAGAAAATGTATGACCTCTGACTCTGGTTTCCATTTGGGGATACAGAGTTGATCTAGAAATTGCTGGCGGAGATCAGGATATAGTTTACAACTGAGAACAATATGTGTAGGGGTTTCCACAAGGTGGTCTTCACATGGGCAAGTTCTTTCTCCTTCTACCCTGCCTGAGAACCTTCCCCAAATGGAGGTTTGATGGATTTGAATTAAACCTGGCCAGCGAAAATGCCCTTCTTTCTTGAGGGTTAAGCAGAAATTCAAGGCTCTTCTTAGAGGTCTGTCCTCATCTTACAGGCTCCTGTGAGACTTAATTATGCAGTTTTAATTACTATACAAAATTTTACATATGTCTTTCCCTTCACCCAGAGTCTCTCCAATGTCCAAGACTGCGCAGTTGCCGTGTTACAGTCCCCACCTCAAGTCTACTTCATCTTGACTTTCTTTGCTGCCTCTGATGTTTTGAACCATTAGTCCCCAAACCCATTTGTCTAATCCTGCTGCATTTGCTGCCATCTCTGCTGGGGGTTTTCCCCCCTCACTTTATATGCAGGCTATTGCGTGTTCAGACCTTTAAACCTCCCCCTTAAATAAATTCAGACAAGACTCAAATTTTGGTTTGGTTTTTGGCAGAATTTAGGCCACAACTTTATTGATTACAGCAAATGACTGGTTGCATAGGCTCTGGTTCGACTAGCTCCCTGCACCGTTGCAGGTAGTGCTGACCCAGGGTTCCAGCATAGGTCAGCCTAGGGTGAACACCTGGATAAGCAGAAAGCCAGGAACAGGCTATCTCCGCCACCCAAATGTCCCCCTGGACTCCAGCACAGGCACAGCCCCCTCTCAGGGGTTGACCAAACCATTGAGTCCCTGAATTCCTTTAATGGAATATCTTTCACATAGGAATGGCAAGAGCGTTCTCCCATCCCAATCACCTGAACCCGAGCCTATCCACAACCTTACAAGTTGTGACGATTTGCTACGTGGCAGGCAAAACCCAAATGGCACCAGCCAAGTGGGGAAATTCCTGCCGTGCCTCTGTCCCAATGGCAGACGACACACGATGGCATAGCAAGATCAAGCGCACAGCCCTAAAAGTAGGGAGAGGTGGGCGGGTGTTTCAATGCACACGCCAAAAGAGGAAGTTCTGGGTCACATGCATAGGTATATATAGGTCCCTTGATCCGTTTAGTCTGCTTCCCATTGGCCTGATCAAACCCTGCATCAAGGGACCTACCAATCGGGTGTTGTGGCTATCCAAACGTACCCACCCACAACACAGGGTTAGGTTGCCAGGTCTCACTGCAACATGTGCCCACTTTAAGGGAGGACCCGATTTCTCCAAGTCGAGCTTCAGATCTAGTGAAATTGTGGGAGTCGGGGTTGTTCCTCAGCTACTTCTCCTCTCCACAATTGGTTTTAAGAAGCTTGTGGCAAAAGAGTCCTACTGGATTAACAGAACAGGGCGTCTGTACGTACCAACAAAAGAATTCTGCTGGTCAAACAGTAAAATGGGATGTTAACCTCCCCTTGGCAAACTTGATGCTTTCTGCCAGTGCTTAGGGACATTTATTGTTTAGCTGGTTGGGTGATCTAACTGATACTTTTTTCTCTTTGCTCTGCTGTTGGGGCACTTGCCCAATCCACCATTTCTTCTGTTTGCCTGCCAAGAACAAGTTGGGTTATACCAGTTTAGCAACACTCACAAAACATCTGGGCCAAACAGGAGCACACAAGACTTTAGCGGGTGTGTGTATGCAGCTAGGGCTATATATAACTAACGCGCACACACAATTTAAATTGACAGCTCTTAGGTTTTATGTTTTGCGTGTCTTACTGCACTTTCCCATCTGTAGGAGAAATTAAGGCTATAATTCTATGCGTGATTGCTTGCGAGTAAGTCCTTTTGACCTCAGATGAACTTCCCTCCAATCTACAAATGTTGGCTCTGTAAACTGTGGGACTGTGGAACCATTTGATGGCTTGATGGAAATCACCGGGAAGCAATTCTGTGTGAGCTTTATTTTATTTTATTGTTAGATGAGGCTTTTGCTTTCTGAGTGCTGCAATTTCTAGATTTAAAAGAAGAGAAGAAAAAAAAAGAGAGTAAACACTTAATTTGGTATTTCAAAATCAACACTTACCAACACTGGATTTGATCCAGTTTTGTTAATCCGGTGATTTTGCAGAACATGTAACAGCAAACAAATTACAATCTTAGTAGATCTCCCCCGCCCTTCAGTTCCTTATTCAGTTGTTGATCCACCAGTTGGTCCCACCAGATGGGGGGTATAAATAGTAAAATTATTATTATTATTATTATTATTATTATTGTTATTGTTATTGTTATTGTTATTGTTATTTGTTATGTACTGAAGTTCTCACCCTCGGCCAGCAGGGGGATACTGTAGATAGTTTTCACTCAGCTCCACATATGCAAATAAGGGATTGAAAGTGACGTTCAGTGATTGGATAGTTACAGAAAATGGTTACTGTTGCGTTCTAGCGGAGCTCTATATAAGCAGGCTGGCTGAACCCTTCAGTTCAGTTCTGTTCTGGCCTGTGAATAAACAAGAGCCGTTTGAAGAATCGCTGTGTCGTCTGCTATGTTCACCCACAACTTAACAAGTTAACATCATCATCATAATCATCATAATCATCATCATCATCATCATTATTCACTTTCTATGCTCCAGAAATAGATTAATTCAGGTTGTACAAGGAGCCTCTGATAAATACATTTCCTTCTCAAAATGGCCCAAAAGAAGCAGTTCTCTGGATAATTTAACATTTTTTGATCACAACAGTGACCATAGCATTGTTGTGGATTTGTGGGTCCTGATGCCCTTGGCTTTCTGGGTGCCCTGCCTCCTCTTAGATTCCTGGGTGTTATGGTTTAAAGCTAACAGGCACTGGATTTAGTAGTATAAAAATGCAGACTAAGCTTTCCCAGGCCAGGAAATCACCTGAGGGGAAGTCCTTAAAGAGTACAGAGGTGCTGATGACCAGTCATCAACACATCAAAGGAAGATTCTACAAATGGAGGTAGCCAGGGTGAAACTGGGCGATGACGACGTAAATGAGAGGGGGTGGTTGCCAGGATGACAGGGGGTGTGATGTCACCAAAGTAAAAAAATGTCCTTTTTACACAAGGCTTGGGTTGCGTTTTTAGCCACAGCCCTGACTGTGAGAACCAGGAAGCCAGTCTAGATGGAACATATTCTGACCCATCAGGGCTTTCCTGGGGTTTTTAATCAACGTCACATAAATCCTCCATCCTTGTACTCGTGTCTAGTCTTGGCAAATGTATGAGGCATGAAATGAAAACCGGATTGGCACCATGCTTTAACTTTGATATAAAGCTATCTTTAAAAAGGCGGAGACTTTCTTTACAATACAATATTATTTCCACTGAAGTTTTCCTGAAGTTCTCTTGCTCCCTGCTTCCTCTGTCTTCTTTTCTTTATGAAGTGTGCTTTGATGGTAATTTCAATATTCCTGCATCCTGGGTTCATAAAGTGTCCCCCCCCCCAGTTTTTATCGTTTTCATTTTTACACTTGAAACAAAGCGTGTTCTCACTAAAAGGAGAGCACGGGTTGCGGATGGGGCTATACAAGGCACCCCATGATTGCTAGGCAAGTTAAAGCCAGGGCTTGTTTAGATGGGAGGATCTGGTTATCTGGGGAAAGTTGATGTTGCAAACTTAGGGGTGGGGTCAGTGGCTATTTAAGCAAGGTCCACAGCTTTCTCTTTCTCTTTTGCTGTGGACATCGGATCTCATCGGATCTCTGAGTGACTACAGCAGAAGTTTGGGTCGTATACCTTTTCCCTTTGTTTTTCTTCCTCCATTTTCTCCTCTTTCTTTAATTTGTTGCTGAAAGATCCTTCCCCACTTTATTTAATTTTCCTGTTTGTTTTAATTCCCTTTAATTTAGTCGGGGGGGGGGTGCTCGGCCTGGGCCCAGGGGCCGTGTGGGGAGGGCTTCCCTCAATTCCCCTGCCCTCTTGCAGGGTCGATCCCCAGTCAAGGGAACATTTCTTCTCAGTTTGTCCTTGCTTCTCCCTTCCCCACAGGCTTCTGTTGGCTGCCTGGCTAGGGGTGGCTTACCTTGCCCTGTAGCAGGCCCTGGGAGGCCGGCCTGGTGTTGCTGGGGGGCTGGGTGCCGCTGGTTGTCCCCAGAGGTGCATTGATTTGAGCGGAGAGCTGTGAGGCCTCCATTTTGCAGCCTCATTAGGCGGGAGCGCCATTTTGATTCCTCTCGGCCACGTGGCGGCCTCTAGCGTTCAGGCCTAGTAATTGCAGGGCCTGGTGGTTGCTTTATCCTAGGCTGAGTATAATTGGTACTACTGCGACCTCTTGTGGCAGTTGATATGTTTGCAGGCAATTAATTTCTTCAATTGCACGCAGCCTGGACGGCTAGTGTAGGTGTGTGTGCTGGTAAAGAGCACAAGGTTGTGGTTTGTTTCCGTATTGGACAGCTTCTGATTTGGTGGCTGGTGCTCTTCCCAGCTGCTCCTGGGTTACCGATCTGTTGCATAATCTGTAAGCAAGTGGTTGCCTCCTGTCTACTGGTGCATCATTTTATAGTCTAGGTCTTAGTTTTAATTAACTATTTAATTCATTCTGCTTCATTTTCTTGCAGATTCTAGCGTCTTAAAGAACTTAGTTGGTTTTTGTTTTTTGTTTTTTGTTTGTTTTTTTTTTCCTTTTTCTTTTTGTTTTTTTTTTGTTTTTTTCTCTACTTAATTTTATTTTCTTTTCTTTTCTCACCAGTAGTAGGAATGGCTCCTAAGAAGGCAGCAGGAAGGCCTGTTCCAGCCCGCTCCTCGAAGCGGCCTATAAAAGGCCCATCCCAGGCCTTGCGATCTCCGCAGCCTGGTCAGTCCTTGAAACGCATCCAGGCTATGGTTTCAAGTTTGTCTGGCGACCCGGTGACACTGGCAAGGGTAGAGGCGGAGATGGATGGCCTGCTACACCGTTGCTCGACCCCGTCAACGTCATCAGCATTCCCGCCTCCCCCGGTGGATGTTTCCTCTCCTGCATCATCATCTAGTGAAGAAGGGGAGCCACTGTTAGCCGGAGTTGGCTTACCTGATGCTCCGCAGGTCCAACCTCCGGTGCTGCCTGTATCGCAGGATGCAGTGCCTAGGGGCCGTGGTCGTGCCAGGGTCGGCGCCAGAAGAAGCGCATCGACCCGGGGCCGCGCTGTACGGGGCTCACCTGTACGGCCCCCAGCGCTGGGGCATTCTAATCCAGTTCATTCACAAGTTGTCTCTGTTCAGTCAGCCCCAGGTGCAGTGCAACAGGGTGAAGCGTCAGATTCTTCGATTGAAGACAGTCTTCCTCTTCCTCCAAGGTCCTCTTCCGGTGGGCATCGTCGCCGAAAAAGGGGCTCCAGGAGGCACTCTAAGAAGAGACGGAGGGACACATCGTCCTCCACTTCAGGTACTTCCTCCATCAGCTCTAGCAGTGATGAGGGGGCCCCCCTTAAGCTTTACTGGGGCTACGGGGAGTCTCGGGGCTGCCAAAGTGGGTTTGGGAGCGTAGGGCAAATTCTCATAGGGCCAGGTATGGCGCCGTACAGGAGTGTCGAGAAGGGGTCCTGGTGCCTGACGTAAGAGTCTCCACCAATTCTGCTAGGGATATTATTCCTGGTGCCCGCTTGTCTTCCAAATTGCGGTCTAGGATTCTGGATGGCCGCTACGTGGATATTTTCAGCTTGGCTCCTCCGCTTGATGGTCAGGAGCCGCTGGACAAGGGCCTTTCCGTTCCCAAAAGACGGACAATTGTAGCAAAGGCTGACAGGACTTTTGAACGTTGGATGGATAGTTTCCAGGTTTTTGCTGGTGTGATTTCTGCAGCGTATCCCAAGAGGTCTCTGCACCTCTGGGTTTATCTGTCTATTGTCCGTTCAGCTTTTACGATGGCTGGCGAGACTGCTGCATTATCATATGACCAGAACTTTAGGCGTAGGGCGGCCAAGATACCGACGGCCCGCTGGGACAGGAAGGACTTGGATGTGTGGACCACTTATGTGGCACCACGTATTGAGAAGAAGGCTTCTGAGTTGCAAAAATTCAAGCCTGCCACCCAAAAAGTTGGGCGCAAGTGGTTCTGCTGGGACTTTAATAAGGGCATTTGCCAACGTCAAGCCTGTAAATTCGCACACCTTTGTGACAAATGCTCTGGGAGCCACTCGGCTTCTGCTTGCTCCGCGGCCAGGCGGCCCTTTTGCAGGGGAGGGGGCTCCCAGCAGCCCCCCAAGGTCCCTGCCCAGCCTCCTGTTCCCGGAGCAGGAAAGTGATATCTTTTCTTTGGCCTATACTCCGGTTCGGCTACAGCCGTTACTGGCGTTACTGGAATCTTACCCAGACAGAGAGTCAGCGTCGTATTTGAGTAATGGTTTTTCGCTGGGATTTAGGATCCCAGTGGTCGTGGCCCCTGTAGCCCAGAATCCTAGGAACCAGAAATCCGTTAAGGACATGCCTGGTGTGGCGCGTAAGAAAATTGAAAAGGAGCTGGCTTTACGTCGTATGGCTGGTCCTTTCGCCACCCCCCCCTTTCCTAATTTGCACATTTCACCCTTGGGAATAGTTCCCAAGAAGGCCCCGGGGGAGTTTCGCCTAATTCATAACCTCTCTCATCCTAATGGTACGTCGGTTAACGACGTAATTCCCCCGGAGCTCTGTTCGGTGAAGTATGCCTCTCTTGATCATGCGATCAAGATGATAAGGAAGTTTGGGCCTGGTGCCCTATTGGCCAAGTGCGACATTGAGTCGGCTTTTCGTTTGTTGCCAATTCATCCTGAGGATTTCTGGCTGCTGGGTTTTCAGTTTGACGGGGGATTCTATTTTGATAAGGCTATGCCCATGGGCTGCTCGGTAGCTTGTGCGGCTTTTGAGTGTTTCAGCTCATTCCTGGAATGGGCCTTGCGCGACAGAACCGGTTTGGGCGGGGTTACGCATTATTTGGATGATTTTTTACTGGCCTCCGCGAGGGACACGGGGAATTGCGTGGTTCTGCTGCGTGCCTTTGCGTCCCTGGCTGAAGACCTGGGGGTTCCATTAGCGGCAGAGAAAACTGAGGGTCCCACTACGCAACTTACCTATTTGGGTATCTTGTTGGATACCGTGGCCCAAACCTCTAGTTTGCCGCCAGATAAGTTAGTTGCTTTAAGGAAGGTCATTGAAGAACTGCTCCCATTGAGGAAGGTTACCTTGCGACAGCTTCAGTCGTTGCTAGGTCATTTAAACTTTGCTTGCAGGGTGGTGGCGCCGGGGCGCCCGTTCTGCTCTCGCCTGGCCAAACTTACCTCGGGGCTGCAGGCACCGCATCATAGGGTTCGTTTGTCCGCCCAAGTGCAAGCCGACCTCCGTGTGTGGCTGGAATTCCTGGAAGAATTTAATGGCGTATCACTGTGGCAGGACACTTTGAACCTCCACAATGATTTTCAAGTGCATTCGGACGCGGCAGGGTCACTGGGGTTTGGTTTGTTTTGGGACGGCAGGTGGTGTGCTGAACCTTGGCCCCAGGCTTGGTGTGGGGAAGCGATAACTCGAGACCTGACATTTCTTGAGTTTTTCCCCATAGTTGTTGCGGTACACTTGTGGGTCGAGCATTTTAAGGACCATCGGGTTTGTTTTTGGTCCGATAACCAGGCAGTAGTGACTGTTTTAGCTAAGCAGTCATCCCGGTCGTATAGGGTTTCGGCCTTGCTTCGGGTGTTTGTTTTGCACTGTCTGCGTTTTAATATTGTATTTTCTGCTCGCTTCGTTCCGGGTATTTCTAACGAGATTGCTGATGCTCTGTCCCGTTTTCAGATGGAACGATTCAGGTCATTGGCGCCAGAGGCTCGAGACCGTCCGGAGATTTTCCCGGATCATCTCTGGAACCTTGGCAACACTTAGTTTCACAGGGAGTAGCAGCATCAGTCGCCCCTTCCACGCTAAGGTCCTATAAGAAGGCCTGGGCTGATTTTCTGTCCTTTAATGGCCAATCGGCGGGGGCGGTCATCACCCCTCATTCTACTGCCCAGGTGCTTAAGTATCTGGCACATTTGTTCCAGATGCGCCGGGCGGCTAGGACCCTGCGACTTCACTCGGCAGCAATTTCTTTCTTTAGCAGGGCCACTTTTGACAAGGACCCATGTAGGAAGTTTGTGGTGCGCCGGGCATTGGAGGGATGGGGACGGCTCACCCCATCGAGGACTGTTCCCGGAAGTCCCATCACTTTTGAGTTGCTGATACAGATGCGCAGTAAACTGCGGAGCATCTGTTGGTCCAAGTTTGAGGCCCGTCTATTTTCAGCAGCCTTTTCCTTGGCATTCTTTGGGGCACTGAGGGTAGGCGAGGTGGTCCTGGAGCAAAAACGGGATGGAGGTTCCAGGGGTTTGCTGTTGCAGGACGTGAGCATGTCACAGTCGGACCTGAGGGTGCATATCAGGAATTCGAAGACCGACCAGGTGGGTAGGGGAGCCGTCATTCGGCTCTCGGCAACGGGAGAGAAGGGTCCTTGCCCCGTAAAGGATCTTAAGAGATACTTGTCCTTGCGGCCGGCAGGCGAGGGGCCTTTGTTTATTCATGAAAATGGGCACCCTTTAGTCCGGCATCAGTTCACTAAGGTGATGCGCAAGGTGGTAGTGGCCTGCGGCCGCAAAGCATCGGAATTTGCTCCTCACTCCTTCCGTATTGGTGCCGCAACGACAGCTGCCCATTGGGGTTTGTCTGCAAGGAGGATAAAGGACCTGGGTCGCTGGAGATCGGATGCATTCAAAGTATATGTGAGGAAATAATGGTGGTGTGTGTACTGACATTTTTGTGTTTTAACCCTAGGTCTGGCCGCTATCCGTATTTGGATAGTGGGACACAGCATTGTGCACTGGGCCGCTGTCAGAGCTCGTCAATCTGGTCTGGGAGCTGGCTTGGGCCTTCCGCAGCACGTGCAGGTGTCCTGGATTTCCAGACGAGGGATGCAGTGGAGAGAATTATTGCCTCTCATGCACAGACGGGTCCTCCACGCTGGCCCCCCTACAGCGATAGTGGTGCAGCTGGGGGAGAATGATATGGTTTCCTCTTCCTGCTTTGGGCTGCGTGCTGCCATATTACTGGACTTGAGGGATTTGGCGGCCTTGGTGCCTTCAACCACACTAATTTGGTCGCAGCTGCTGAAACGCCGCATTTGGAGGGGTAGCCCTTGCCCGGCGGCCACCGAAAGAGTTAGGAAGCGGATTAATTCCGCGGCAAGCAAATTGGTGGTTGGTTTGGGCGGATTTGTGATTCCTCACCCTCTGATTTCGTTCAAGGCCTCTGAATTATGCAGGGATGATGGGGTGCATCTTTCCCCGTTGGGGAATGATGTCTGGTTGGATGCAGTGGTGTCCAAGTTGAGGGTGTGGTTTAGTCTGTGAGTGGTTGGCGGCGAGCGTAAAGGGCTCGGGTGGCGGTTAGGCATTGGTTAAAATTGGTTGGTGGAGGGGTATGGATAGGCTGGGCCTGCCCCTCCAATGCTGCACGGGTATTCCGTTAAAGGAATTCTGGAACTTACCATCCCCTTCGTCCAAACCCTTGGTGCAGGGTGCGGGCCGTGTAAGTTCCAAGGAGCATGCGGGGATTAGCTGAGGGTCTGTTTCGCAGCTCCAGTTGACCCTGATCTTGCTCTTCCGCACTGACTACGGAGTCAGGGCTGTCCCCAAGGCGGGGAGGACAGATAGTCTAACCAATGCCTAAGCAACCACTCACAATTTGTATTGATAATAAAGTTGTGGCCAAAATTATGCCAAAAACCTTAAACAAAAATAATGTGTGAAGTTTGAGTTATTGGGTTTGGGGTGTCTTGGGGACCTCAGCACGCAAAGCGTGTTCTCACTAAAAGGAGAGCACGGGTTGCGGATGGGGCTATACAAGGCACCCCATGATTGCTAGGCAAGTTAAAGCCAGGGCTTGTTTAGATGGGAGGATCTGGTTATCTGGGGAAAGTTGATGTTGCAAACTTAGGGGTGGGGTCAGTGGCTATTTAAGCAAGGTCCACATCTTTCTCTTTCTCTTTTGCTGTGGACATCGGATCTCCCGCCCGCCCTCCCTTGTTGGGCTTCGCTTGACCTTGCTATGCCTGTCATGGGGTCGTTCGCCTTGGTGCGGGGGCCCAGTAGGAATTTACCTCTTGGCTGATTAGTGTGTGCCAATTGGGTTTTGCCTACTGCGTAGCAAATCGTCACAACTTGTAAGGTTGGCGGTTAGGCATTGGTTAAAATTGGTTGGTGGAGGGGTATGGATAGGCTGGGCCTGCCCCTCCAATGCTGCACGGGTATTCCGTTAAAGGAATTCTGGAACTTACCATCCCCTTCGTCCAAACCCTTGGTGCAGGGTGCGGGCCGTGTAAGTTCCAAGGAGCATGCGGGGATTAGCTGAGGGTCTGTTTCGCAGCTCCAGTTGACCCTGATCTTGCTCTTCCGCACTGACTACGGAGTCAGGGCTGTCCCCAAGGCGGGGAGGACAGATAGTCTAACCAATGCCTAAGCAACCACTCACAATTTGTATTGATAATAAAGTTGTGGCCAAAATTATGCCAAAAACCTTAAACAAAAATAATGTGTGAAGTTTGAGTTATTGGGTTTGGGGTGTCTTGGGGACCTCAGCACGCAAAACAAATCAAAACCACACAATTAATATTGACCCCCCTTCCATTCCTTCCATGGTTTGTTTTGTTACTTTCTTATTCCACTACATATTGTATTTTCCCCCTATATCTTATTCTTTATCGACTTTATATCTCAGAATTTCTTACTGCTGACTTTATCCTTTTACTGTTAACTTTTTGATATGTTTACAATATATTTCCAAATAATCCATAAAATATTCCCAATCTTCTTCAAATACTTTTTTTTGATCTTGTTCTCTTATTCTGTTTGTCAGTCTTTCCATTTCTATATATACTATTAGCTTCGTCTGCCATTCCTCCTTCGTCAGTATAGTATCTTCGCTCCACCTCTGAGCACTGGACTTATAAAGTTAGTTTGTCCCTTGCAATTTCCAGTGAATTACCTGGTAGGAACACTCCGCGCCCAAAGAATTGCAGGGATAAAATGGGAAGAAAAAAGAGTGAACAGCAACCTTTTGTCCACATGAGTGTAAACCAAATTTGAGATATCTGCATGCCAGCCAGTCAGAGCTTTCATAAGTGATTCAAACATGGACACGAAACAAGGCCCCAAAGTGGTATTTTAGCTCTCTGTGCCCCGCATTGTATAATTGTCGCCGTTTCTTGCTAAAATAATTTCTCTCTCTCTCTCCAGCGACGGCTTAGCAATTGCTGCCTATAATTGTGCAATCTGACTCAAATGGGAAATGGCTTGCTGAGCCTAATAAGCACTTAGGTGTGGGTCCTCTAAATGTACCTGCTGCCATGGCAACTCCTGTTTATAATACACAAGAAGGTAAGCCTGTTAAGTCAGTCTCTCTGTGCAGTTCTGTTCTGCCTGCCTTCCGTCTCTTAAAGCCAAGAGGCCTTGAATTTGCTAGAGCTGGTTTAATTACCAGACCTGGAAATGACCAGCCTTGATATTTAGATTAGTATCTGATTAACCTTGAGATGAACACATTTTAAGGTTCTGTAAATTCCTCATATTTTCACCCAGCCAACACAGATCAACTTTGCATGTGTTGTTGTTTAGTCGTTTGGTCGTGCCCGACTCTTTGTGACCCCATGGACCAGAGCACGCCAGGCACTCCTGTCTTCCACTGCCTCCCGCAGTTTGGTCAAACTCATGCTGGTAGCTTCAAGAACACTGTCCAACCATCTCGTCCTCTGTTGTTCCCTTCTCCTTGTGCCCTCCATCTTTCCCAACATCAGGGTCTTTTCCAGGGAGTCTTCTCTTCTCATGAGGTGGCCAAAGTATTGGAGTCTCAGCTTCAGGATCTGTCCTTCCAGTGAGCACTATGGGCTGATTTCCTTAATAATGGAGAGGTTTGATCTTCTTGCAGTCCATGGGATCCTCAAGAGTCTCCTCCAGCACCATAATTCAAAAGTATCAGTTCCTTGGCGATCAGCCTTCTTTATGGTCCAGCTCTCACTTCACTACTGGGAAAACCATAGCTTTAACTATCTGGACCTTTGTTGGCAAGGTGATGTCTCTGCTTTTTAAGATGATGTCTAGGTTTGTCATTGCTTTTCTCCCTAGAAGTAGGCGTCTTTTAATTTTGTGGCTGCTGTCACCATCTGCAGTGATCATGGAGCCCAAGAAAGTAAAATCTCTCACTGCCTCCATTTCTTCCCCTTCTATTTGTCAGGAGGTGATGGGCCCAGTGGCCATGATCTTCGTTTTTTTTTATGTTGAGCTCAAACCATATTTCATATTTCCGCTTCATATTTCATATTTCCCCTTCATGGATCACTGGCCCCTTCACGGATCACTGCCTTGCCATGGCGAAGAGGCTTAAATAACTCAGAGAAGCTATGAACTATGCCGTGCAGGCCATAGTGGAGAGTTTTGACCAAACGTGATCCACCTGGATTAGGAACCGGCAAGCCACTCCAATATCCCTGCCATAGTGGAGAGTTTTGACCAAACGTGATCCACCTGGAGTAGGAACCGGCAAGCCACTCCAGTATCACTGCCAAGAAAACTCCATGGACAAAGACAATTTTGCATGTAGAGATGGGCAAATTTCTACTGCAAAAAAAACTCCTCGCCCAGCATGAAGTCACCTGGTCCAGGTGTGGAGAACCTCTGGCCCTCCAAGTGCTGCTGAACTACAACTCCCATCAACCCCAGCAAGCATGGCCAATAGCCAGAGATCTATCATTGTCAATCAGTGACATCTGAAGGGCCAAAAGTTCTCTTATACCTTCTCCACCAGGTTTGCCAACTTTTCCTGTTGAACTTCAGCCCGTCGTGCTGCTTTTATGGGCAGAGGCAACCTACCTGATCCTGAACACACCCACGGTGGTGAAGAAAGCCTCACCTGCTGGATTTCTGCCTGTCATGCAAATGGACATGGACTGATGAATTTACACTACACTAAATTGATCAGTTTGGTCAATGGTGGAGCCGTGAAAGAAAAACCTTGGCATGTGTCTGTATGCTAGCACTTTTTATGAGGTATTTGCAAGGAGCAGTAGTAGTATCAATTTCACCTCCAGACATCTATGCATCATAATCCAAGCTGGTGGAGGTTGAAGGCTGCAAAGCTATATGAACCTTGCTTGTAACTGATATGATCACATTTCTTTATATATATATATATATATATATATATATATATATATATATATATATATACTGTGGTACCTCCACAACCCCAGAGTCGGTCACGACTGGACCTAATGGTCAGGGGTCCCTTTACCTTTACCTTTTACCTCGGGTTACAGACGCTTCAAGTTACAGACGTTTCAAGTTACAGACTCCGCTAACCCAGAAATATTACCTCGGGTTAAGAACTTTGCTTCAGCATGAGAACAGAAATTGCGCAGTGGTGGTGCGGCGGCAGCAGGAGGCCCTATTAGCTAAAGTGGTACCTCAGGTTAAGAACAGTTTCAGGTGAAGAACGAACCTACAGAACGAATTAAGTTCTTAACCCGAGGTACCACTGTGCTTTTCAGATACATACATTTCACTTATTTTACAATCATTTTGACATTTTAAAACTTGACTTCCCCCTCTTTCTGCGGTTCCTTAAGTTTATTTTTAAGATCCTCTGCATATCCAAATTAACTTAACTTGCTCATTTATTTATCCTGCCAATGCTTTTTATCTGTTTACAGTTTATTTGTAAATATTCAATAAACCATTTCCATTCTTTTATAAAAGGTTTATCTTGACTTCTTATTCTTACGGTAAGTTTCGCCATTTAGCATATTCCATAAATTTTTGTATTCATTTTTCCTTTGCTGGGACTTCTTCTTCTTTCCATTTTTGGGCAAGTAACATTCTTGCTGCTGTAGTCACATTAATGAATAAATATCTATATAATTTAGGTAGTGTAATTCCCAGAAAAAAGGCTTCTGGGTTGTTGTTTTTTACAAACATTATTTTAAACATCCTTTTCATTTCATTATATATCATCTCCCAGTAAGCCTTAACCTTACTGTGACCATGATTGGTCTGAAGCCCTGACAAGAGGACAGGGGCCATGTCACACCATTCTGTTGAGATATGTGGCACCTTCCATTTCCTCCTATTTATCCTGCTCTATCAAAGCATGAGAATTGTCGTTTTCGTAAAACCTTTCCTCATAGAGGAGTATCTTTATATAAAAAGATTCTTGAATGAAGGATAAAAAGTAATTTTTCAATACAGTGGTACCTTGATTCTCAAACTTAGTCTGTTCCGGATGTTCGTTCCAAAACCAAAGCATTCCAAAACCAAGGCGCACTTTCCCATAGAAAGTAATGCAAAATGGATTAATCCATTCCAGACTTTTGAAAACAACCCCTAAAACAGCAACTTAACATGAATTTTACTATCTAACAAGGCCACTGATCCATAAAATGAAAGCAATAAACAATGTGCTGCATTATAAAATCAGTAAGACAACATTGTAGATGATAAAAATAAAAATTATTTTTTTCTTATCTGCACTGATGTTAGTTATTGTTTGGCTGGGGGGCTTTTATCCATTTCCGCAGTCACACAATCAATCAATCAATCAATCAATCGCTGAACTGGGTTCCACACAGTCACAAAAACAAAACGAAAATGCAAAATAAATAACAAAAACAGACAGACCTCAGTGTAACACTCAAATCGGAAGCGTAACACTCAAAAGGGAGCACGTTCAGCTTCCGAAAAAAGTTCGCAAACTGGAACACTTACTTCCAGGTTTGCAGTGTTTGGGTTCCAAGTTGTTTGAGTACCAAGGCATTTGAGAACCAGGGTACCACTGTACTTGTAAGTGCACAGGGTGAAATAAGGCATAAAAAGCAGGGAGGGGGAAGAAAAAGAGAGAGAACACCCATACATACAAAACAAAACGAAAACGAAAACAGAACTTATAAACATTACAAGATTGTAGTCAACCTACATTTAACCCAGTGCAGTGTTTATAGAAACGAATTCCATGAGAGTTAATGGAAGCCTGGGGGGACGTAAACAGTTCTCTTGATCTGAGCTTGAGCTCCTTCTTTTTTGTCTTGGTAGTGAGGAGATAGTACGGAAGAAGCTTTTGAGACCCACCACATCCACCTCAGACTCACAGGTCTTGCCGGTGGGGTTCAGGACTAATGGAGGCATGCATCTCTTAGGGATGGAATTAGACCGGGTGAGGTCATTTCCTGTGTGATGCTGCAACTGACCTGGTTCAGCAGTGCCCAGGTAGTCATGAAAGACCGAGGAACAGGAAAAACCGGATGCCGGCTATTACGTGAGCCAGAACAGTACTTACCTCTGAGGAAAACATACATACTTCAAATGCAATTTATCAACTCCGGTCACATCCACACCATATATTTGAAGTGCATTTGGTCAATCACGGGGGCTGTCGTTTGTTAAGGGTGTTGGGAATTGTAGCTCTGGGAAGTGTAAAACTACAGTTCCCCAGAGGGAAGCCATATATTTTAAATGCACGTGGTGGACGTGACATCTGTTTTCTTCTGATTTTACTATTTTGGCTTGATATTTAAGGAATTCAGCCTCTAAATACAGGAAGCTCACAACTTGCGCACGTTTAACTTATGCATATTCCGCTTTACCTGCTTGGCAGAAATAAAAAAAAATTAAAAGGGGTGTGGAAATGGGGCGGGTGCCCAGGAAAAAAAAACACTTTTGCAATCCCACCCGCCATTGAATCCAATGTGCTTTGATGATATGTGATTTTGGCTTTAGGTATGATTCCCGTAATGTAACCCCCACATACCGTAATTTGTGGGAAATGGCACTGGGGCTGGTTAGTTATGGCACAGGAACCAAGTTTATTGTGGTAAGAAATGAAAGGCCTTGCTGCCATGAGGTGTTTTGTTTTGTTTTGAACTGTCTGATAAAACGGGTCGACAACCCTACTTGGGTACACAAAGTGTTTTCCCCTCATATCCTCCAACACTGAGCCTCTGAAAATAGGGACGTCCTATTCCATCATATTATTATTATTATTATTATTATTATTATTATTATTATTATTTACACGCCACCTATCTGACTGAGTTGCCCTAACTGAGTTGCTTCCAACAAATATAAAAACATAATAAAATATTAAACTTTTTTTATATATAATTTTTTTTCATACGGGGCTGCCTTCAGATGTCTTCTAAAGAGTGTATAGTCACTTATCTCCTTGGCTCAAGGGTTGCATAACTCCATACCCTCCAACCTTTCTCCAATGAAAATAGGGACGTTCTAAGGAAAAGTGGGACATTCTATGATCAAATCAGAAACAGGGATGGCTTTTGTCAGTGAAAAACAGGGACACTTGGAGGCTCTGTTGTCTGTGTGTTATGAACATCAATGGAGGGAGAGCTGGCCAGTCTGGAAAAGCACCTCAGGTCAGGTTGACAGACACGGCCGCTTGACTTTCACCTGGACTGTGCCTACATCATCTCTCCCATATGACCCCAATATTCTTATCTCATGGAGCAATTACTGAGGCAATATCATGGGAAGCCCCAAAGGCCAAACTAGATTAGAAGTTTGCCACATAGTTTGCCCTTGCGTCATTTCTCTCCCCTGCCGGTTCACTGCTGTAGGGAGGGGAATTTAACGCTTCGCCCCCACTGCAGTTCCAAAGGCACCCACGAGAGCTTCTCTTCCATTGTGAACAGCAGGTGTAAACCATTATGTGTGTGATTCTCCCTCAGGACCGTGGATCTTTATTTTAGTTTATTTGCTTTTGGATGTGACGGCTGAGTCAACGAGTCAATTTCTGAAAACGCAGAAGACATAAAGATTCTTGCATGGGGAGGAAAGGGGGCAAAAGCAGTGCAGAGAAAAAGCAGAGAGCAAGTGAGAACAGTCTGACGCAATTAGCTGCAGATAGGTTCACGAAGACAAAGGCTTTGGAGAACACCCTGAATGCCAGACTGCAGGACGATCTGCCTGTCCCGTTGGTGAAGCCTTGCCATGGACTGACCAGAAACGGCCAAAAGCCTTGCTTTCACCTGATGATGAGGAAACTGGCCATCCCCATGGCTGAAGGTGGCAAGTTAGGTTCCAGTGAGCCATCACTGACTGATAATCATATCCCCTATTATAGTGGAGACTTGGGCAATTCATAGAATCATAGAGTTCGAAGGGACCCTGGGGGTCATCTGGTCCAATGCAGGAATATGCAGCTGTATCTTATGGGAATCAAACCTGCAACCTTGGTGTTATCAGCACCATGCTCTAACCCAGTGTTTCCCAACCTTGGGCCTCCAGCTGTTTTTGGACTACAACTCCCATCATCCCTAGCTAGCAAGACCAGTGCTCAGGGATGATGGGAATTGTAGTTCAAAAACAGCTGGAGGCCCAAGGTTGGGAAACATTGCTCTAACCAACTGAGCTATGCATTGTATTGATTGGATGACTGCTTTGTGCATGGGTGTAGTCAAGGGGAGGGCAGCTGCCTGCCCCCCCCCACATCAAATGAAACAACAGAAATACAGTCGTATCTTGGAAGCCGAATGGAATCCGTTTCGGAAGTCCGTTCGACTTCCAAAAAGTTCAGAAACAAAAACATGGCTTCCGATTGGCTGCAGGAAGCTCCTGCAGCCAATCGGAAGCAGCGCTGGACATTCAGGTTCCAAAGAATATTCACAAACCAGAACACTCACTTCTGGGTTTGTGGCCTTCGGGAGCCAAAACGTTCAACTTGCAAGGCATTCGGGATCCAAGGTACGACTGTACTTAACTAACTGACCAATCATGTCAGTTCTGCCCCGCCAAACAAAAGTCCTGCAACCCCCCCCCCAAATCCTGGCCACACCCATGGCCTTCTGGACATTTCCACCATGATATACTATTGTGGGCCAATGCATTATTTTCGATACAGTTGAGTTGAGCCTTTTTCCAATCTGGACTTCTGTTACTGATTACATCATGGGTACACAAACTAAGGCCCGGGGGCCAGATCCGGTCCAATTGCCCTTTAAATCCGGCCCATGGATAGTCCGGGAATCAGTGTGTTTTTACATGAGTAGAATGTGTGCTTTTATTTAAAATGCATCTCTGGGTTATTTGTGGGGCATAGGAATTCGTTTTTGTTTTTGTTTTCCAAAATATAGTCTGGCCCCCACAAGGTCTGAGGGATAGTGGACCGGCCTCCTGCTGAAAAGGTTTGCTGACCCCTGGATTACATGGTCTGCATAAAAGGTAAATGTAAAGGTACCCCTGCCCGTCAGGGCCAGTCGTGACCGACTCTAGGGTTGCGCGCTCATCTCGCTCAGGAGGCCGGGAGCTGGTGCTGTCCGAAGACACTTCCGGGTCACGTGGCCAGCGTGACAAAGCTGCATCTGGCAAGCCAGCACCAGCGCTGCACACGGAAACGCCGTTTACCTTCCCGCTAGTAAGCGGTCCCTATTTATCTACTTGCACTTAGGGGTGCTTTCAAACTGCTAGGTGGGCAGGAGCTGGGACCGAACAACGGGAGCTCACCCCGCCACAGGGATTCGAACCGCCAACCTTTCGATCAGCAAGTCCTAGGCTCTGTGGTTTAACCCACAGCACCACCCGCGTCCCCTACATGGTCTGTATAATCCTGATCAACTCTCAGGATGGACTGTGACAGTGTTTACACGAGGTTCACGTACCATAAATTTAAAGCATGTTGCCCTTCACCCTGCAAATAATCCCTTTGATTTGGGAAAATTTGGATCCTAAGATCCTAGGGCCAGCTTACAATTTTTGTTGGGAATCCACGGTTGTCCTTTAAATATGAACCAATCGGAGAAGGGTACTTTTATAAGCATTTTGATTCCATAGGAAAAGCCTGACCATGCAGCTGCCTAGGACTGCACAATCAAAGGTACCCCATACCAAAGGCAGTGTGAGAGTCTTGTTTCTGGTCCAGCTCCTTCCAGTATGGCCAGGACCCCATCTATGCTGAGAGCGCACATAGAATCCTCTGAAATGCTGCAGGGGATTCTGACGCACTTCCTCAATACAGGATGCTACACTATGTGAGACACCGCTCCCTCAAACCAATTCCCCCAAACTTGAGCGATCCGTAGGAATCCCCTCCAAACAAACGAGAAGTATTGCCTGTTATGTACTGAAGTTCTCACCCTGGGCCAGCAGGGGGATACTGTAGATAGTTATGCAAATGAAGGATCGAAAGTGACGTTCAGTGATTGGATAGTTTTAGAAAGTTGCTACAGTTACATTGTTCTGGAGCTCTATAATAAGCAGGCTGACTGAACTCTTCAGTTCTGTTCTGGCCTCGGAATATCAAGAGCTGTCTGAAGAATCGCTGTGTTTGTTGTCTGATATGTACGCCCACAACTTAACATCGCCCTGAGCAGAATGAGAAGCTGACACACAAAAGTGGGTTTTAAAGATCTCATTGGCACCCCAAACCTAAATACATTTGTTTGGAAGTAAGTCCCGTTAATTTCAGAGGAACTTACATCTGAATTGCTTTTCTCTTTTTCCTTTCCCCCCATTAAATCAGTTTGCCCACTTACTTCTTCTCATGCTCAACAATCCCAGAAACCTTTCTGACAACTTAAAATGTTTCCATTGTCCGGTTAACTTGACCCCCCCTCCCTTGAAGCAACGGCGTCTGGTAGGTGTCCTGGCGACACCAGTGTAGGGAAAGCCATCGCACTTAGGCTTCCCCCTTCAGCCAGCTGTTCTTGGAAACTTGCCCCACACAGGGCCGGGATTCTGGGCTGAACTGGAGCAGCTGCTTAATAAGGGCTTGGCAGGGTTCCGCCAAAGCGGGCAGGTCTTCGGGGAAAACGACGCCTTTCTTCTGGCGGCACGGCATGTTATGGATGTGGGTGTCATCGAAGGGCATGCAGCCGGTTATCATCACGTAGAGCATGACGCCCAAACTCCACACGTCGTACTTTTTGGGGTCGTAGGGGACGCCCATGAGGACTTCGGGAGAGGCGTAGGCCGCAGAGCCACAGTAGGTGGTACTCAGCTCCGGGTACCCACGCGATTCTCTGCCAAAGCCAAAGTCGGTCAGCTTTGCTCGGCGGCCGTCCGAAGTGAGCAGCACGTTCTCGCACTTGAGATCCCGGTGCACCAAATGCCGGTCGTGGAGGTAGCGCACGGCACCCACCACCTGGGCAAAGATGTCCCGCGCCTCAGGGGCGCAGGGCAGTTTGCCTGTCTTCTGCACCATCTGCAGCAGGTCGGTAGACGCGGCCTCCATCACAATGTACAGCGTCCCATTGCAGACTTCGATGAACTCGTAGACCCTGACGATGTGCGGATGACGAATCCCTCTCAAGATGGAGAGTTCCCTCGGCAGAAACTTCTCCACAAAATCCCGGGGCGCTCGACGCCGGTCCACCATTTTGATGGCTAGTGGCCCCTTGTATTTGGCCGAAGTGGCTACTCTCACCTTGGAATAGCTGCCTTCCCCCAAGGTTTGGCCCAACTTGTAACCGAGGTCGCTCAGAAGTTTATCTCCTCTGGAAGCCCTTGACATGATGACCTGGTCAGGGTGACAAGGCCTGAAGTTTTTCTTCCCGGGACTCAGTGCTTTAACCCATTGTGATAGACATCTCTAGACTTTCACTCCCCATGTGCCCACTGAGGGCTTGACTTCGAAGTCATCACTACTCATACAGGTATTGTGAAGTGGCTGGGAGTGTCATGCGCTTCCTGTGCATAATCAGCAGTGCCAAGACCCTTGTGGTCCCAGAACTGGTCTGTCCAGCTTCGATATCAACACTGGGGAGTTTGAGGAGGTTTCAATTCCTCTTCTTCAAGGGATGGATTATATAACGTGCTTCCACTTTAAGGAGGAATTCCCAATGACATTCTTCTCTTTTTTTATACATAAAATTTATTTATTTGGCTTTTCAAATGAAAAATTCACAGAGATATATCACACATCAATCATAAAAACAAGATTCCAAGGAATCTCCTGGACTTCCATACTCCTCTTTGTGGGTCCTTTCCTATTAATCCTTTCCAAAACATAGGCTGCAGTAGTGGCATACATAAATAACCTTTTTTTGACACCTGGGAGTACCTGTTTGAAATACCCCCAACAAAAAGGACTCTGGGTTTTTTTTTTTGAAAGGTACTTTTAAACACTTTTTTCAATTCATTATAAATTATTTCCCAATACTATTTTACCCTTTTACAGGCCCACCACATATGAAAGAACAAGGCATTGTATACTTTGAAACTTTTCATCATTTCCTCCCTTGACCTGCTTCAGAAGTTCCTTCAGATCTGGGGGTGGAGAACATCTGGCCCTCCAGATGTTCTTGGACTCCAGCTCCCATCAGGCCCAGCTACCAAAGATGATGGGAACTGAAGCTCAACCGCATCTGGAGGGCTACAGGCTGCCCATCACCCCTGCTTTCGATTCTAAATCTTTTCAAATCGGCTGCGCACAGCTCAAATGTGCAGAACCAATTTTTGTGTATGCCAAGAACATAGAGAACATTTGAGGGAGTTCAGACTGTCTGGATTATGGAAATAGGCCCTCGACTTGAAAGGAAAAGTGAAGTCGAAATCTTTTATGCTAATACAAATTAGCATCATGGTTTATCCTAATGTGCATTTTAAAGGCAATCTGGGTTTGTCTCTCTGCAAAGGAGTTGCCCTGACAAAGAAGGCCTGAAAGAGATCTCCAAGGAGGGCAGGGAGCTCAAGGTCAAACTGGCAAGGTAAAAGCAAAACCTTTAATTTCTTCCAGTAAGAAATGCCACACAAATAGGAAGGTGTTTAACTCCTGTTAAGAGGTGTGACAAACAGGAAGTAGCTTGACACCTCTTATGAAATATGCTTTAATTAAATCCATCATTTTGATCCCTTGAAGCGCAACAACTAGATGGCCTACACCTACCTAGTAATAACAGCCTACCCTAAATGTTTGGGTGGCACACTTAGAAGCATATATAGAATAGTTAGAACCCCCTGCAATGCAAAGCACTGCTGATCATTGCTTTGGAAGCTCATGCTACAAGATTATACAGTATTCATCATAACTTTTAAAAACACCCCAAACTCTGGTGTTTTCCAATGTACAGACTCTCCATGTGTCCCTATTTTCCATGGACAGTCCTGGGTTTACAGAAGCTGTCCCAGTTTCTGATTTGATCTCAGAATGTTCCGTTTTTCCATAGGACATCCCTATTTTCATCGGAGAAATGTTGGAAGTTAAGGTAAGGCAAAGGTAAAGGGACCCCTGACCATTAGGTCCAGTCGTGACTGACTCTGGGGTTGCGGCGCTCATCTCGTTTTATTGGCCGAGGAAGCCGGCGTACAGCTTCCGGGTCATGTGGCCAGCATGACTAAGCTGCTTCTGGCGAACCAGAACAGCGCACGGAAATGCCGTTTACTTTTCTGCCGGAGCGGTACCTATTTATCTACTTGCACTTTGACGTGCTTTTGAACTGCTAGGTTGGCAGGAGCTGGGACCGAGCAACAGAAGCTCACCCTGTCACGGGGATTCGAACCGCCAACCTTCTGATTGGCAAGTCCTAGGCTCTGTGGTTTAACCCACAGCGCTACCCCTGTCCCATAAGTTAAGGTAGGATGTCTCTATTTTCACTGTGGAAATGTCGGAGCGTATGGAGTCATCCAATCCCCAAGCCAGCCCTGTACAGTGGTACCTCGGGTTACATACACTTCAGGTTACATACGCTGGTTACTTAGACTCTGCTAACCCAGAAATAGTACCTCGGGTTAAGAGCTTTGCTTCAGGATGAGAACAGAAATTGTGCTCCGGCGGTGCGGCAGCAGCAGCAGGAGGAGGCCCCATTAGCCAAAGTGGTACCTCAGGTTAAGAACAGTTTCAGGTTAAATATGGACCTCTGGAACAAATTAAGTACTTAACCTGAGGTACCACTGTATAAGGAGATTTTAAATGTTTAATGTTTTATTCTGTGTTTTTTTTAATATGTTGGAAGTCGCCCGGAGTGGGTAGGGTATAAATAGTAAAACTATTATGATGGAAAATGGAATTTTTATGGAATATTATTATTTTCATTGGAGAAATGTTGGAGGGTATGCAATGAGGAAACGGTGGAGGTTTCCCCAAGAAATCATTCATTCTAATTTAATTTCCATTTCCCGGAAGGAAAATGAATTAAGAGTCTGGGAATTCATGTGGTCACACAATTGTCTGAAGCGTTTCTATAATTTATGATTTCCCGCCTTTTAGCAACATTGCTGTAATGGGAATTGGGGTTGCTCGTGCGTAAGTTGCCGCTACTCTAGACAAAGTTGCCTGGCTAAACCTTTCCCTGGCTGCACAGCCCTTACTCCGCGGCTGTGTCAGTCACTGGCAGAATCCGTCAGTGGGCGTTTCCTGAACTTCTTCCAGCATAAAAGTTCTTTGACGCCAAGTCTCCGCCTAGCCTCCCTGCGCGGAAGTCTTCTGCGCAGGGTGGGCGTGGCCAGCGGAGGACCCGTGCTCTCCCCGCTGGTCTCTGTAGAAGAGTCCTGGAGCCATCTCTCTGAAGCCCTACCCTGCTCCCCTTTCTTCCTGGTGTCACGCTGATTTCCTTCCCCAGTAGATGAGTTCCCTCCCTCCCTGCTGGGCCTGTTGAATAGTGGGTAGACATGGCACAGTACATAACAGGGCCCTTCTCCAGCATCGCTGGGGAGCCTTACCTCCACCCCTGGCTCCGATGGCAGTTCCCTGACAATTGCAATAGCATCCTCTTTCCCAAAGTTAGCATATTCAACTGAATGGAGGAAGTGTGCAAAATTTAATCCCGTAAGAATACTGCATTCACACCAAGGGCACCAGGAAAGCCCTGTCAGTGGGTCTGTTTAGCCCTGCATTCTGCATCCTGTAGCAGCCAAGAAGATGCTTGGGTCTGAAGACAGTGGCCCTTCCTTGCTGTTGCTCTGCCAGCAACTGATATTCAATGCCACCATGCTGCCCCTGGGCAAAGAGACAGCCTATGAGTCAGTCTTGGATGAAATTATCTATGGATTTCCTGTCTATACCCAAAACACATTGAAGGGAAGTACATTCCAGTGATGTTCATAAAATTTACAGCCGCTTATATGAGACCCGAGATGAGCTGTGGGTTAAACCACAGAGCCTAGGACTTGCCCATCAGAAGGTCGGCGGTTCGAATCCCCGCAATGGGGTGAACTCCCGTTGCTTGGTCCCTGCTCCTGCCAACCTAGCAGTTTGAAAGCACGTCAAAGTGCAAGTAGATAAATAGGTACCGCTCCGGCGGGAAGGTAAACAGCATTTCTGTGCGCTGCTCTGGTTTGTCAGAAGCGGCTTAGTCATGCTGGCCACATGACCCAGAAGCTGTACACCGACTCCCTCAGCCAATAAAGCGAGATGAGCGCCACAACCCCAGAGTCAGTCACGACTGGACCTAATGGTCAGGGGTCCCTTTACCTTTTATATGGGACCCAGTCAGGGCCGGATATAGGTTTGAGGATGCCCTAAGCTACTGAAGATAATGGGGCCCTTTATATGTCCAGCTGTCCTTTGTCAACAACAAATTGTTGCTGTTTTTTGTGCTGCATATATGCTGTATGGTAATTTATGGACCTAATACAGGCATAGGCAAACTTGGTCCTTCAGATGTTTTGGGACTGCAATTCCCATCATCCCTAGTTAACAAGGCCAGTGGTCAGGGAAGATGGGAGTTGTAGTCCCAGAACATCTGGAGGGCCAAGTTTGCCTATGCCTCACCTAATAGGTATCTAAAGCCATTTGCACATAACAAAATATGTATTTTATCAAAGTAATTGTGAACTGAAACCAGTGATATTTTAGGGAGGAGGCTAGCAGGCGGGCCCTATTACTTACCGTACATCAGTGATGGCCAACCTTGGCCCTCCAGCTGTTTTGGGACTACAATTCCCATCATCCCTGACCACTGGTCCTGTTAGCAAGGGAGTTGTAGTCCCAAAACAGCTGGAGGGCCAAGTTTGCTCATCACTTACTTACATCATAGGAGCCTACAAAACACAAAACACTGTTGCTGTATGTAGGTTTTATTTTATTTGGGTTTTTTTATCTTATATTTTGGAAATGTACATCCAGGTTTTTTTTCCCTTTAAATTTTTTGGGGGTCCCCAAGAGAGTGGGGCCCTAAGCTATATCTTGTTTAGCTTATAAGTAAATTCAGCACTGGACCCAGCAAGGCAGCTGTGCAAATACTTATAGTTAAGAGGCTTTCATGAAAAATGCCCCATGCACTCATTGGGGGAAGCTCAGGGGTGAGGCATCAGTGGAGGAGGCTCTATTCAACAACAACAACAACTTCATTATTTATACCCCGCCCATCTGACTGGGTTGCCCCAGCCACTCTGGGTGGCTTCCAACATAGTCATACCTCGGGTTACAGATGCTTCAAGTTGCATTTTTTTGGGTTACGGACTGGCGAAACCCAGAAGTACTGGAATGGTTTACTTCCGGGTTTCGGCGGTCGCATATGCGCAAAAGCGCTAAATCGACCTTTGCGCATGCACAGAAGCACAGAAGCGCCGAATCGCAACCCGCGCGTGTGCAGATGTGCCACTGTGGGTTGCAAATGCTGTGGGTTGCGAATGATGCGGGTTGAGAATGTGCAAGCCGCACGGATCACGTTCGCAACCCGAGTGTCCACTGTATATAAAAACATTTAAAAAAATAAACATAAAAAACCTACCCTTTATAGATGTCTCTTAAAGGTTGTATAATTACTTAACCCCTTGGTTAATGAAAATAGGGACGTCCTAAGGAAAAGCGGAACATTACAGGATCAAATCAGAAACTGGGACGGCTTTGGTAAATCCGGGACTGTCCCTGGTAAATAGGGACACCTGGAGGATCGGCCCTCTGTGTTTGGTGTCCTAGGTTGCATCCAAAGTATTTGGAGCTGAGCGGTTGGAAATAATGAAGGCAGGGCTTTCTTTATTTCAGGGGAAACTCACTGGAACTTAGTTCCGGCACCTCTCAGGTGGGTTCTGGCACTTCTTCTGGCAAGTGCCATTGCCATTCTAAGAGAATGAGGGAGGCTTTCATGGTGAGTTCTGGCACCTCTTTTTCTAGAAAAAATATCACTGTATGGCCCAATAAATGTGGGTTCAAAAAACAACAACACCTTGCCTCTTGTTTCTATTTCTTTTATGTCCTTACCGCACCTGTGGGTAGCAGTTGAATATGGCAATCTAGAGTCATGTGCATCTACATGCATTATAATTATGAGACCACAGATAGCAAGGCGGTGTTTACATCTGTCATATATTGCTGGCTGGCAGGCAAATGGACAAACAGGACCAGGAGACTTGAAATAAAAAATGCACGAGAGGCAAACTGGAGGAAAAACAGGAAGGTTTTGTGCAAGAATGCTGTAATAATTTGCCGCCAGCAGATTCCGCCCTCCCGCCAAGGGAACCACAATTTGTTGCTGAAGGGCAGCATTTCAGGTTTTGATTAAGAGTCTCCCTCTGTTCAAATTTCACCTCATAGGTTAACTAAGTGGCATCTACAATTCCCAGAGTTCCCTGGGAAGAGGGGTTGCTAAACTACTCGGGGAACTGTAGCTATGTGGAGATGATACTGCTTTAAATGTACAGTGGTACCTCGGGTTAAGTACTTAATTTGTTCCGGAGGTCCGTACTTAACCTGAAACTGTTCTTAACCTGAAGACCACTTTAGCTAATGGGACCTCCCACTGCTGCCACAGCATGATTTCTGTTCTCATCCTGAAGCAAAGTTCTTAACCTGAAGCACTATTTCTGGGTTAGTGGAGTCTGTAACCTGAAGCGTTTGTAACCTGAAGTGTATGTAACCCGAGGTACCACTGTATAGTGTTGGCCTGGGTATGACTAACATTTCCTACAGCCCTAGATCTGCTCTACTGAGCACTTTGTTTGCTGGGAAATTGTATAAATGATGAACGTTCTTCCTGAATTTATCCTGATTTGGTTGTAGTTATACATCTTCTAATTAATCAACCATTTATCCCACTCATTTTAAGTGCATTTCTGCATCTTTTCTAACCACAAAACCTGCACACGGAAGCTTATACCCAGAACAAACTTAGTTGGTCTCTAAGGTGCTACTGGACAATCTTTTATTTATTTCGACTGTGTCAGACCAACATGGCTACCTACCTGAATCTAGAACCACAAAACCTGTTATTGTTTTGAAAAGAAAGATGGGTGTGTTGCACCACGACACTTGAGTTGCACAAACCTAAATTTCCAGTTTGGACTGAATCTCTCCTACAAAATACTGGCAGTCTGGAGGCGACCTATGACTTCTGCTGCAAAAACCACACTTATGAAAGCCCACATGGTAGTGGTGTTACCCTGGCATGTGAGTGACTGCGAAATTAGAGGTCCCTTCCTAAGGCATAGAAAAATAAACAGGTGATCATTAGTAGGTGACTAAGAGGGCAGGTTTGGGATGTGGGTGGCGCTGTGGGTTAAACCACAGAGCCTAGGACTTGCCGATCAGAAGGTCGGCGGTTCGAATCCCCGCGACGGGGTGAGCTCCCATTGTTCAGTCCCTGCTCCTGCCCACCTAGCAGTTCAAAAGCACGTCAAGTGCAAGTAGATAAATAGGTACCACTCCGGTGGGAAGGTAAATGGCGTTTCTGTGCGCTGCTCTGGTTCGCCAGAAGCGGCTGTTATGCTGGCCACATGACCCCGGAAGCTGTCTGCGGACAAACGCCAGCTCCCTCGGCCAGTAAAGCAAGATGAGTGCCACAACCCCAGAGTCGTCCTTGACTGGACTTAACAGCCAGGGGTCCCTTTACTTTTAAGAGGGCAGGAGGGAGGATGGTGAACATGAAGAACCTAGTGATGGAATGGACAGAGCAATTTGGAAGATGATCTGAGATGCATAAATACCTTTAACATTCTGCTGGATGAACAGTTCTGAACACTGCGAAGGCTCGCTAGCTATTTTGTGGGCATTTTTTTGGGGGGGGTCACTGCTGATAAAGGCGCTGTGCCTAACCGTGGCTCTCTCTCTCTCACGGACTGACCCACACGGCCTCCTTTGCTTTAAAATGCTTTATGGCTCAGTTAGTTTCCTTTAAGAACAGCACAATCTGATTCCTCACGTCCTCTTCCAATCAAACATATCCCGCATTATAGATTAATAATAATAATAATTTTTTATTTATACCCCGCCCTCCGCAACCAAGACCGGGCGCAAGGCGGCTAACAACCAATAAAAAAACAAGTTGATTAAAATACGATTTAAAAGATTAAGATACAACATTAAAACATTGGGATGCAGCCTCTTCACAGGAGGAGAAAGGAAACAGAAAGAGGGGTAGGGAAGTAAACGCGCGCACACACGAAATCCCGTTGCGGTTTCTCGAGGAATCCTTTCGAAAAAATAACATATAAAGTGGATGCGGGGCGGGGGAAATGATCGCAGCCCCCACCTCCCCCAGCCTTGGTGTTGTTGGGTGGGGGTGGGGGGAATCAGCAGCGCGTTAAAAGGCAACAGCCAGCCATTCAGCGAGCCTTCCCCGAGGCTCATGATGAGCTTGCAGTCCTGCCTCCGGGCGGGACAGGCTCGATCCTGCCCCGGAGAGCGAGGCAGGGGGAAAAGAGGGAAACGGGAGGGCGAGCGACTGTAAATATTCTAGGTCAGAGCACAAAAGAATCGCGGCCAACCAATCAGCGCCTCTTACGGGGCACTTTGTCACATTCAGTTCCATTCTGGTGTCTCCGCGTTCCACGGACCATTCCATTTTTCGGGGGGGGGAAAGCTTTCTCGCCCTCCTTGCGCTTCTCCGGCGCCGTGGGGCCACGGAGCAGAATCGCTCCGGCGCAGCAGGATCCAAACACCGAGACCTTGGAGCTCGACTCTGACTCCTTTCTCCCCGCCGCTCTTTTCCGTACCTTTCGACGCGACTTTGCTTTCTCACCCCCCCGCGCGGAGGAAATGGTCCGGCCCGGCTGGATATAAAACGACGGCGCCGGCACATGCTTCTTTTAGACGGAGAGCGAGCGCGCTTGGAGGGCGAAGCGGCGTGTTTGCGCGCTTGTGTGAAAGTGGCGCTGGGGTGCGGGGCAGCTGGCGAGTTGGGGGGGTTGGAGAGGAGGCGGAGGAGGAGGAAGCACCTTACTCGCTGTGCAATAATAGTCATAAGAGAAAAAGAGCGCCCCGATTTTCTTGCAGAGGGGAGGAAAAGGGAGCCTATAGCGAAGGTGCCTTTTCTCGTTCGCCAGTAGGGGCGGCGGCGGCGGCGAAAGCAGCAGCAGCAGCAGCAGCCAAGCCCCGTGCCTGTTTTAATCACAGCGCCCCGGCTCCCTCCTTCACCCGTCCAGCCTTACGAGGCTTGTGTGGTCAGCTGAGAGAGGGAGAAGCGAGCTTAAGAGTTTCAGAGAAGAGGGATCGCCGTGGGTGCCTCCTTCCTTCCTCATAAACACGCTTCCCCGCCGACCTCCTCAGAGTATATTGCACATTACTGTTGCCTTCTCCAAGGGCTGGTCAAACCCGATCTCGTCTAATCCCCCCCCGCCACAGCTCCTGCCACCCCTGCCCTGTTTTCCAAGTGTCCCTCTCGGCTAAGGGGGAGCTTTGTCCTGCTCACTCTGCCCCAGCAGCGCCCGTGCCTTCCTCCTGAAAAGCAAAGCAGCATGAGCATGGCAAACGAAACATACCTCCTCATAAAAGACATAAGGGCCGGACTGAAAAATTTAAATGTCATCTTTATTGTGCTAGAGATCGGTAAGTGGGGTCCCGTGGAACTGTCGTGCTTTTGTTTGTTTTTCACTCCCCGACTTCCTTGGCCCGTGTTCTAGGTGTGCAAATGTGTGTGTGTGTGTGTCTGTGTGTGAGAGAGAGAGGAGTTGACACGCGTCCACTTTTCAGGGAAAAGAGTTGAGTCCACTTTCTCTAAATCTGTCCTTCAGTAGACCCACTTTTAGGGTCCAGAGTGGCTCCTTCCCTGGGCTTTGGCGAAAGTTGCAGGTCCTTTCGCTCCCAGGCAAAGTTGCAATTTCAAAAGGATGTTGTGTCCCCTTGTTCTAAGGACGTTTGCTCAAACCACCTTTCTTTTTCTCTCCCCTCCCCTGCTCCCCCCCCTTTTCCATATTCCCTTGCAGGCCGCGTCACCAAAACCAAAGATGGGCACGAAGTGCGGTCGTGCAAAGTAGCCGACAAGTCAGGCAGCATCCTCATCTCAGTGTGGGATGAACTTGGCAGCCTCATTCAGCCGGGAGATATTATCCGGTTAACCAAAGGGTATGTATGTGTTTCCGACAGTGGGGTTAGGCCTAGCGAGCCTCTGCCCAGCCGCTCTTTTGTTTCGTTGCTGAAGCAACTGGCTGACTCAGTGTGTTCCTGTTAACGCTTTGGGCTTCCTCTCCCTTTCTTAGAATCGTAATTGGTGTAGCAGGAGGAGGGGAAGGGAAAACAACATCTCGCGGGGCCAGATTAGAGGTGAAACCAGCGTGCTCATTTCCCCCTTGCTGTGTGTATATAGAGGAAGTTGCCTTTTGCCTTTTGCTGGGTCCTTTATTATTATTTATTGCATTTAAAACCCCACCCATTTCTCCCAAGGAGCTCCAGGTATGGCAAGTACGGTTCTCCCCCTGCTCCATTAATCCCCACAGCCACAACCCTGTGAGGTAGGTCTGGCTGAGAGGCCGTGACTGGTCACCCATTGAGTCGTAGAAGGGGTAGAGTTGGAGGCGACCCCAAGAGTCATCTAGTCCAACCCCCTGCAATAGTAATAAAATAAGTAAAATAATAATTTATTATTTAGACCCCCGCCCATCTGGCTGGGTTTCCCCAGCCACTCTGGGCGGCTCCCGACAGAATAAAGCATTAAAAACTTCCCTAAACAGATGCAATGCAGGAATCTTAGCTACAGCCGTCATAGTGGGTTAAGCAAGCAAGCTCCTTGTTTTCTCCTGCCCCTGGAGGCTAGGACCCAAATCAATGGGTTCAAGTGCAAAGAAAGCATATTCCCTCCCATTCCGCTTTCGAGCCACTTGAATCCATTGGCTTGAGTCCTAGCCTCTGGGGCAGGAGAAACCAAGGGGTTTCATGGCTGAGTGGGGATTTCAACCCTGGCCTCCTCTGACTGGCAGTGGGTCTCCTCTGACCGGTAGGGAAGAGCTCCGGAGCATGTGATCCCAGGTTCAAGCCCCAGAATCTCCAGGCAGGTGTGTCTCCCCCCCCCCCCCCGGTCTGGAATCCTGAAGAGCCACTGCCAATCGGCAATGCCAGGTTGGATGAACCCAGTGGTGATAAAAATAATAATAATAATAATAATAATAATAATAATAATAATAATAATAATAATGTGGTACCTCGGGTTACATACACTTCAGGTTACAGACTCTGCTAACCCAGAAATATTACCTCGGGTTAAGAACTTTGTTTCAGGAGGAGAACAGAAATTGTGCAGCGGCGACGCAGTGGCAGCAGGAGGCCCCATTAGCTAAAGTGGTCCTTCAGGTTAAGAACAATTTCAGGTTAAGAACAGATCTCCAGAACGAATTAAGTTCTTAACCCGAGGTACCACTGTAATAATATATTATTTATACCCCGCCCACCTGGCTGGGTTTCCCCAGCCACTCTGCGCGGCTCCCAACAGAATATTAAAAACACGATCAAACATCAAACACTAAAAACTTCCCTAAACAGGGCTGCCTTCAGATGTCTTTTAAAAGTCAGATAGTTGTTTATTTCCTTGACATCTGATGGGAGGGCATTCCATAGGGCAGGTGCCACTACGGAGAAGGCCCTCTGCCTGCTTCCCTGTAACCTCACTTCTTGCAGTGAGGGAAGGCCCTCGGCACTGGACCTCAGTGTCTGGGCTGAACGATGGGGATGGAGACGCTCCTTCAGTTTGACTTGACAGCTTACCTGTGCTCCTAGGGCGATCTGCACGCAGAGTGTGCACATGCTCTTCTTCTGACCTTAGACATCTGTCGGGGCCTAACTTTTAAAGCAAAGGGGACATTTCCAGCCCCCCTTCCCAAACTCACTCGCCTCTCTACAGATGCTAGATTTAGAGGGAACCACGTGGGGAAGCAGGCCCACTCCTCAGTTCTCCTTGCCCCTCCTTCCCTCCCTTTGAACATGATTGGGGCAGATCCAGGATTTAAACAGATGGGTTTGCTGCTGTCACATCTGGCTTGGCTCACAAGGATGCAGCCTTGACCACACTGGTCGATGAGTCATCTCTTAAAAGCTGATGGCTTCTTATTTTCCTTAAAGGAAGCAATGAGACACCCTCTTTTCCTGTACGTTCTGTTTTGAGCTGGAGAGGCCAAGAGTCATTTGGCTTATTTTAGTGGGTTCAGTAATGGCTGAAGCAGAACCCACACTTTGTGCCGTGCTAAAAAGTCCTGTGGAGATGAGAGAAGACTTTAAGGCACAGTGTGAGCCAGGGGAATATTCTTCTCTCCCCACAACCAGATTACTTCTTTGGGTAGGGGCTGTTTTGGAGTTCCGCAGAAGAAAAACTGCACTCCCAACTTGCAGCTGCTGCATAAACACCTTCCTGTCCCCCAGGCCCCGGTTTTTCATTATTACAAAAATTAATGCTGCAACATTCCAACTCATTCATGCGGTTTTGCTGTTGGTAACATTTAGTGTTTCCCCAGCCCACAGGGATCTGCTTCCAAACACTTCACCCATCTAAATTGTGTGCGTGCCATACCTGTATGACAGGCACACAATTCACCTCTGGTGTCATGCAGGCCCTAGGTTGGGTTATATCCCTGGTCACATGACGAGGCAGGAGCACAGATTTCCCAAGAAGCAAACCAGTCATACTTCAGGATTATTATATTTTAAAAGGTGCACACTTAAAGTGTGTTGTTGTTGTTTAGTCGTTTAGTCATGTCCAACTCTTCGTGACCCCATGGACCAGAGCACGCCAGGCACTTCTGTCTTCCACTGCTTCCCGCAGTTTAGTCAAACTCATGCTGGTAGCTTCGAGAACACTGTCCAACCATCTCGTCCTCCGTCGTCCCCTTCTCCTTGTGCCCTCCATCTTTCCCAACATCAGGGTCTTTTCCAGGGAGTCTTCTCTTCTCATGAGGTAGCCAAAGTATTGGAGCCTCAGCTTCAGGATCTGTCCTTCCAGTGAGCACTCAGGGCTGATTTCCTTCAGAATGGATAGGTTTGATCTTCTTGCAGTCCATGGGACTCTCAAGAGTCTCCTCCAGCACCATAATTCAAAAGCATCAATTCTTCGGCGATCAGCCTTCTTTATGGTCCAGCTCTCATTTCCATACATCACTACTGGGAAAACCATGGCTTAAGTAGCCCAATATGTGGCTTGTTACACGGTTAAAATCTCAGGGCCAGCTATCCCCAGCCTCTTCCCTCTTTCCCTAGCAGAATAGGATCTGTGGATCTGAGCATGTTCCTTCTGGATAATCAGAGCCGTAGCTGGGCTTGCTTGCACAAGCCTTAACAAGTCACGAACGCCAGCATAGCCTTGTATGCTGCTTTGAAGTCTGATCTGTTAGGGGACCGAGGGTTCAACGCAATGTGATTTTTAAAGAAGCAACCAACTCTTTCTGCTTCCTCTTTCGATGAGCTCTCACCATGCGCAGCGGAGAGGTTGGCATTCTTTAGCATGAAGAGAAGCAGAACTAGCAATTAGTAGGAAAAGCATGTGCTATATTTTCATGTGACAAACGCAGTCCAGAGGAACGCTCATGGATTGCTGGGATTGCCATGTCAAATTGCTTTTTTAAACACAATTAAAAACCAAAAGTGTATTTACTTGCACTCACAGAGGGTTGATCAATTGCTTTTGTTTTCATATTTTAAAGGTTTCAGATTGGTGGTGGCCTTTTCTGCTGTATTTCTGAGAGAGGGAGAAAATCCTGCCTGTATTTTGTGTGCGAGAGCTTTCTAGGTTTCAGCAAAGGAGGTCACATTTGCCTATGTTCTATGACCTACCTTGCAGGCAGGTTGTAAGGATTCCTGAGATAATGTTTGCAATCTGCTTTGAACATGCTAGGTACTTTTATTGTGAATGATGTTGAAACTGTAAGCACCAAGCATTGTCTGTGAAAATAATACCCTCTTTTCAAAAGTCTATAGTCTGATCTTAAAGGGAAGCGTAATAATTTCTTAAAAGAATGAAATGGGATGTGTTCAAGAGACATAGAATTCCCATTGTGAGCTACAATTTAGTCTGTGCAAAAGTATTAATAATAATAATAATAATTGTAATAATTGTAATGATAATAATAATTTTCTCCCAGCCACTCTGGATGGCTTACAATACATACAAAAACATTGTTGTTGTTTAGTCGTGTCGGACTCTTCGTGACCCCATGGACCAGAGCACGCCAGGCACTCCTGTTTTCCACAGCCTCCCGCAGCTTGGTCAAACTCATGTTGGTAGCTTTGAGAACACTGTTCAACCATCTCGTCCTCTGTTGTCCCCTTCTCCTTGTGCCCTCCATCTTTCCCAACATCAGGGTCTTTTCCAGGGAGTCTTCTCTTCATAGTAAAACATAAAACATTAAAAACCTCCTTAGGGCCATAACTTCTCCCTCCTTACATGGTGATGGCAGATTCCCTTAGTCACCTGAAAGCCAATCAAAGAAGCTAAAACAACCCCTTTAACGGTTCCTTTTCCTTTGGATTAATGAGGTGTATGATAACAACGGCAGAGGGCAAGCAATGTCTCCAAGGCCACACGTACTGCTAGGATGGTGAGCGAATATTGTTTGTTGGAATTAGACTGGGCTGACCTATGATCAACGATAAAATTTGTTGAGTGACCATGGGTCAAATTATTCCCTGTCTAAAACCACACCTAGCTCACAGGCTTCTCCTGGAGACAAAATGTCAACCTGTCACCTAGAGCTCTTTGGGAGAAGGCTTAGATACAAATGTGACAAATACAGAAAAGTAACTCGCAGTGGCTCGTTTGGTACATAGTTAAACCATGGGTTGTTTTGCAAACTGTAAGATCAGTTGAGTTGTCCCACAAGTGATCAGCCAATCCATGGCTTGATTATCCAAAGTTTGGTTTCTTTCCCAGTGTCTGTGTGTGTGTAGTGGTTAAGAGCGGTAGTCTCGTAATCTGGTGAAACTGGGTTCGATTCCCCGCTCCTCCACATGCAGCTGCTGGGTGACCTTGGGCTAGTCACACTTCTTTGAAGTCCACTCACCTCACAAGAGTGTTTGTTGTGGGGGAGGAAGGGAAAGGAGAATGTTAGCCTCTTTGAGACTCCTTAGGGTAGTGATAAAGCGGGATATCAAATCCAAAATCTTCTCTTCGTCTTCTTCCTTATGCCTTCGAAAGTTGGTGAGTATTTGTGGTGGGATGACAAAAAGAGACCATGGTTGAGGAAGAGGGATAGGTTCATGGCATAACACCAAGCCGTAGTTAAAACAAACCAAGGTTTTTAATGTCAACAAGCTACCCATGGCTTCAGACCATGGTTTGTTTGCAGTAAACAAACTGCAGCTAAGTTGCTGGGCCGGGTTTGCTCACAACACTAAGCCATAGTTCCATAAACCATGGCTCAGTGTCGCATTCTAGCCAGGCTAGCAAGAACGTTAATTATTGGTTTCAGTGCAAAATACAACAATGGCTGCTTATTTAAGGCCATTTGGAGAGTTCCTGGTTGCCTATATTGCATGCACATGTCACTGGATTTCACCCCTAGGCTCATTTGTAATCTCTTCAAGTTACAACTTGGCACAAAATGCTGTGTTAAGGTCACTTTCCATTTGCGTCATCTTAGCAGAACTAATATGTGACTGACGGGTGGAGCTAATATAGAGTGGCTGGCTTGCTTGTTTGGACACTGATAAAACGTATACCGCTTATGCCAGCAGTCTGTGTGACAGCCTTAGAAACACTAGTGGCAGAGAGGCAGACAGTATCTTGGATGCCTATTAGTGGTTTATTGCCAAACCGCAGGAACAGGTCCATTTACTAGCTTTATAAATAAAAAATTCCTTTGTTAATGATCTTTTAAGAGCCAACCTGAGCAGGTCTCCCAACCTGTGGGGGAAAGTGCAATGTGAAAATCCAAACGTCATTTCCCCTCGCATCATTTAGTTCAGGGTTTCCCAAACTTGGGTCTCCAGCTGTTTTGGGACTACAATTCCCATCATCCCTGACCAATGGTCCTGCTAGCAAGGGATGATGGGAGTTGTAGTCCCAAAACAGCTGGAGACCCAAGTTTGGGGAACCGTTTTGTTGTCCCTCTCTTTTGCATTTGGCAAAAAGAAAGAAAGGGAAGAACAGTTGATCACTGGTTAAAAACCAAAGTTTGAAGGTCATGCACATGAATCAAAACAAACTTTCATTCTTGCAGGCAAATATTCACTACGTATAAAGGATTTACTTGTGGGAGATAGGGAATTCTGCCAAAGGATGTCTTTTGTTGCGCTTGCAGTAAATGGAAGCTTTCTTGTTTCTATACCCCAGTAGTGTCTCAAGTCCCCATTTGACAATGTTTGATTTGTGCTCTTTTCATGTTTATACATCTATGCACATGTACGACAGAGGGACAAATCATACATACACTCAGAGAATGTAGTAATGAAAGTGAACGATCTTGCAAGTCACACAGGGTGCTTCAGCAGAACGCTTGGTGTGTTGTTGCAAATGGCTTTTAATAAATGCTCCCGACTCGGTTAAAAGTTGGTCATGCTGACATACCATTGAGATCAGTGGGACCAATTACTTGCGGCCAATTTAAGTCCCACCGATTGCCGTGGCACTTAAATGTGCCTAACTTCACCTGAACTGGAGCTTTAACCCTCCAGCCCTCACAACTGTGCAAAACCTTTGGCTATACAGTAGCAAAAAAATAAAAATCCTGATGTGCAGAGCTATGGGTAGATCGGAGCTGCAATAAAACACCTGCTAAAAATTAAGCTGCTGGTGTCTTGTGTCAGCTCTACTGTTAGGATTAAGTGGTTGAACAATTTTCAGCATGTTTTGAAGCAGATAGACCCTCCAGATGTTCCCGCAATGCTGCTTTAAAGAGAAGGAAACTACTTTTTTTTAATGGCATTCCAGGAGAAAGCATGGATGCTGCAAGTATTGTCAGACTAGCAGTAGCTGTACTAAAAGGGATTAGACAAGATAGGGGAGGAACAGTTCATCAATAGCTACTAGTCATGATGGGCAATGTGTTAGCTCTAGAATCAGAGACAGCATGCATCTGATTACCATTGTAAAGCAGCAGCTTATGTTCTGCTTAAGGTTTTCTCAAAAGGCACCTGGTTGGCCATCGTGGGAAGTGGAAAGCTCGGTTAGATGGTCTGATTGCACGGGGCACCCCATTGGATGAATGGGTGAGTCCTCGACTGTGAGAGAATGCTTAAAATCCAGCCATTGTAGTAACGACAGAACTTAGTTTGGTGCCAGGAAACCTCTGAGAGAGTTGCGTAACTTTGGGCGCGTGAACGGACCAAGAAGCGAAACACCGCTCAGAGAAAGGCGATGTCACTGTGGACAGAGACAAATGGAACCAGTTGTGCATGTTCTTTTTTCTTTTATTAAGTTTCTTTTGCAACACACACACACACACACTCACAAAAATGCACAATCGAAAGCAAAGAACAAAAAACAATTACAAATAAAACATAATAACATACACAAACTTACACAGATCAAACAATCAACTATATATGTGTGTGTGTGTATGTATGTATATAATATAATATAATATAATATAATATAATATAATATAATATAATATAATATAATATAATATAATATAATATAATGCATATATATATAATTTCAATTCTTCTTTTCTTCCAATTGACTTCCTTCATCCTCAACACGGTTCTCTTTTCGTTTTTGGTAAACTGTCTCCTTCTTAGTTCATTATTACTCCTTTTTCTTTCTATTTTTAGCTTTTATACCATGA
This sequence comes from Podarcis gaigeae, assembly GCF_964106915.1. NCBI lineage: Eukaryota > Metazoa > Chordata > Lepidosauria > Squamata > Lacertidae > Podarcis > Podarcis gaigeae. The sequence continues at coordinate 123,511,802 of NC_139678.1, read as the reverse complement.
TTTCTTTTGCAGAAGTTAAATCGAAACAAGTCCAAGTATTAATTTGAGGGCACTGCTTTTTCAGGTATTCTCTATATTTCCCCCATTCTTTTTGAAATTTTTGCTTGGGCTGACCCCTAATGGCGTCTGTCAATCTAGCCAATTCAATACAGTCAAATAATTTATCTTGCCATTCTTTTTCTGTCGCCAGTTGCACATGTTCTTTTGTACTGCCTCCGTCTGGTATCAGACAATTCAATCTAGGTTGGTTGGTTGTAGGGAGTGGAATTCGGACAAATGCAGGGTGGCTTTCCTAATGTTAGCAGTCAGGTTTCTGCAACACACAGTAAGGGTTCATGGATGCTGTACAACACTAACTTAAATGTTAGCCGCAGTGTTGCTGTTTTGTAATGATTGGGTTGTTGTTTGTTTGTGTTGAGCCCTACTGGAATCATGTACATAGGCCAATAAAAGTTTGAGCATCTGACTAAGAAATGACCTGTGAGTACAAAAATTTCAAGAAAGAATGGGGAAAATATTATAATTTACTTAGGAGGTACGCAAATGAAAACATTAGCAGGATTTGAATCCCACAAATGTTATGGACAGATGTAAAATATAGACTATGAAATAATATGCAGGGGAAAATGTTGACAATAGGACCCATGGAGGGGAAGACTCGAGATTCAGAGAAATCTCTCTTCAGTCATACCTCTTGTTGTGTTTGCTTCACATTGCGGCTTTCCAGGTTGTGAACGCGGCAAACCCAGAAGTGTATACTTCCAGGTTTCGCCACACGCGCAGAAGTGTCCTGCGTGCTTTGCGCAGAGGCACTTTATCGTGCTTGCACAGAAGCGCTGCTCTAGTTGCGGACTTTTCGGGGTGTGAACGGCACCCTGGAACGGATTGTGTCTGCAACTAGAGGTACCACTGTAGATGGATATGTATTTGGTTTTGTAATAAATTTATATCTGTAAAATCAAATAAAATTATTTTCAAAAAGGAAAGGAAGAAATGACCTGCCAGAAGCTGGCGAAATCTGAAAGCTGCACGCTTAAGGTTAGCGATAAAGTCCTATTGATTTTGGTGGTGTGTGTGGTCCACTCCCCCATTGGCTTTTTTTCTGAGAGGAAGATGTGCTTAACTTAACCCCTCCCCTCCCCGCCACCAAACCCCAAACCCTGGTCAAGCCTGGACATTAATTACATTCCCCCTCCCGGTGCTTTCTAACGCTTCTGGTGTTTCTCTTGGCTAGGTACGCGTCTCTGTGGAAAGGTTGTCTCACGCTTTACACCGGAAGGGGAGGCGAGCTTCAGAAAATCGGGGAGTGAGTATCTCGCTTTACACGTGCGCTCAGTTGCTCTCGAAGCCTTGCGCTTCGCAGGCTGGAGCGGTAGGTATCAAATGCCGCCTTGCGAGCGTCTGCCCAACCTGCCGTTGCTTTCTGGGGTTTTGCAAAGCACTCTCTGCCCAAAGAGCCTTGTCCCCGATCAGCTTGGCTTTCCTCGATCTCAATATTATTTTTTCGGACAAGCATGTGGGGAACCCTGCCTGTGATTGCTTGTGTAACAGACGGCTTGCTCAGCCATGCATCCATCTGGCCTGAATGCCTTGACTTAGGTACACCTGCGAACAGGTAAGTGTTCAGCTGCCTAAGCTGTCTCCTTTGTTGTGGGTTAACGCATTGTCGTTTTCAAGGACTTGCAGCGCCGAAAACTGAAGTCCTCTATTTAATCCACAGGCTAGGTACGGTAGAGGCTTCTACATTCTGGCTCTGGTAATGAGCTCCAGCCTTTTCCTGCGGGAGCCAGCCTCTCTAGGGGTGTAAAGGTAAATTTCCCCCTTCCGTCGAGCTAGAGCCTCTGGCGTCATAATGATGGCGGTCTAAGATGTCACGGGCAAATGCTGCTGGTTTGCTTTCTCGAGCATATGCCTCCGTCGTGACCAGGCAGTCTGTCGAGACCCGTAATGGAAAGTTTGGAAGTTTGGAAGCTGGAATGTGTCACTTTGGGGACTGGTTTACCTGGGTGCCTGTGCTTGTGTGGATGGGCAATCGCGGAATAACGCTTCATTGCATCAGATAGTCGCAACTTCCTGCATTCCGCCCCCCCCCCCCCGGCGCCTGCGATGTTCATTCAGGGTGAACCAGGCCAAAATGTGGAGGAATATTGTGAAAACCTTACAGCTGTAGGAGGAGGACGTAGGAACCTGCCTTATGCTGGGGAGCCAGGCCATTGGTCCATTTAGCTCAGTATTATCCACTCTGATTGGCTGGCTTCCCAGGGTTTCAAGGCAGTGGTCTATGGCAGCTCCCTAGAAACACCAAGGATTAAACTTTTGGCATTCTACATGCCCAGCAGATGTTCTGTCGCTGAGCTGTGGCTCTTAGCCACAGAAAATTAGACGTCGTCTGTCTAAGGCTATGTATGGCAGCGTTTGTGGTCTGATCTGCTGAAAGTGATACCTGATTATTCATAATTGAGGCCATTTTCACAATGTATTACAGGCATAGGCCAACTCGGCCCTCCAGATGTTTTGGGACTACAACTCCCATCACCCCTAGCTAGCAGGACCAGTGGTCAGGGATGATGGGAGTTGTAGTCCCAAAACATCCGGAGGGCCGAGTTTGCCTATGCCTTGTGTATTAGCTTCTGCTATATTGGGAGTGTTTCCCAAAATTGGAATGTCAGGGGGGATAGTCTACGGTTAGTACTAACTCAGGAAATAAATCTTATTTCCCATCACTGCATAAAATTATTGCCCCATCGCCTCTTAATTTGACTGACGTTGGAATGTTTTAATCTCAAAATAAATTACTGCAAGAATTAAAAAAACACATGCTTTTCGTCATCTCAAGTGATATCATTTTGAGAGGATTAGTGTAAGATTCTGGAATGTAGCTGACTGAAGTGCGGCTAGATCAGTCTTCAACCTGGTGCCACCTTAACTGCTTTGGACTGCAATTCCCATCAACCCTGGTCCAAATGGCTCTGCTGGTGGGAGCTGTGCTTCGACATAGGTGGATTGCACCTGGTAGTTAATGTGGAGTGTTGCTTGTGCAGCTGGAATTATTTTAAAAATAGAATAAGGTGCATCGAATGAACAATAACCGGGAGTCACGGTTGGTTCTGTTTTGACGCCTGTGGTTCCTTTAGCTTAAAATGCAAAGCAGGCCTGCAAGATGTTTCTGATGGTGACGAATGCCACTCGACAGCCCTGGAGCTAAATTTTCTCCAGACTGAGAAATGCTTGAGAATTGCCTGGCTGGTTGCATGTTGGGCCCTACTTTATAGCACAGTGCACCACAATGCGGAACAACTGTTGCTTTGCAGCGTTCGACTTTGTTGGAACTTAACAGTACAGGATTGCAGCCTTCGTTATGGATTTGGCGTTCTTAGGCCTTCCTGGTTTTTTAAAAAACTTCTGCAATCGGTTCTTGCCACTGACATCTTCTGCGTGGTCTGATTCTAGGCGTGCTTCGTTCGATGCAAGCTCCTCTTTAATTCAGCAGGACTTGCTCCAAAGTGGTTGCAGCTGTGTATCTTTTATGGCGATGAACGGAATATTTGCTGTGTATCCTTTATGAAATAGATGAATAGACTGTTAAGCGTGACCCACCTGCTGACTTGCGGTCTTGCAAAAAGAAGCAGCGGGGACAACTTTTACGCATGCTTGGAGCATCAACCTATTTGGGCGCCAGTTCCGTCGGAATCGATAGGATAGACTTCCAAGTGGAGCATGTGTAGAGCTGGGCTTGTTCATATCTCCTGGTCTAGTTTCTGGGATGGGAGTGGGGGTCAAGCATCTGGTGCTAACACCCTTAGTGAGGGGTGGCGGCTCTGGAATTTAAAACAAGGCATGCACTGGTCCCTGGAAGTGGGATGAGGACAGCTGAGGAAAGAAATCTCCACACTCCCTCTCACCAGCTTGTTTTTCTTTGCAGGTTCTGCATGGTGTACTCGGAAGTGCCCAACTTCAGTGAGCCCAGCTCGGATCACCCTGGGCAGCCCAGCAAAGTGGTATGTGCAGTCTTGTGTAGCATCATAACATGTCCACAACTGAGGTGCAGACAAACCCTTAACAGCGTGGCCTATACAGTGGTACCTCAGGTTACAGACGCTTCAGGTTACAGACGCTTCAGGTTACAGACTCCGCTAACCCAGAAATAGTACCTCAGGTTAAGAACTTTGCTTCAGGATGGGAACAGAAATCGTGCAGCGGCAGCGGAAGGCCCCATTAGCTAAAGTGGCACCTCAGGTTAAGAACAGTTTCAGGTTAAGAACGGACCTCCGGAACGAATTAAGTTCTTAACCCGAGGTACGACTGTACAGGAGTGGGTTTCTCCTGTCGGAGGAGAGGAGCATCTTAAAGAGGAACAAGAATTAGCTTATGTTTGGGGCGTCTTGTGGATACAGTGGTACCTCTGGTTAAGAATTTAATTCGTTCCGGAGGTCCGTTCTTAACCTGTTCTTAACCTGAGGTACCACTTTAGCTAATGGGGCCTTGCATCCCCGCTGCACAATTTCTGTTCTCATCCTGAGGTAAAGTTCTTAACCCAAGGTACTACTTCTGGGTTAGCGGAGTCTGTAATCTGAAGCGTCTCTAACCTGAGGTCCCACTGTACTGTTTATCCAAGCCCCCACAGTTCTTTCTGTACCATGGTTGTCTTAATCTCTCTCTCTCTCTCTCTCTCTCTCTCTCTCTCTCTCTCTCTCTCCATTCCTTTTAAAGGCCCAGGGTGAGCAGAGTAACAATTCCCTCCCATCAACTAATCTGAGTTCTTGTACTTTTGGCCCTACTGGTAAGTGAGCGTGCGTTGTAAAATAATAATAATAAAGTTTGTGTCTTTGAAACAAAGGTTCAGGAACACCTGCGGCGGCAGGTTTAAACTATGGTTTACGGGAACAAAGATCAGAAGCCTATTGTTCGATCTCTGCAGCTTTCCACAAACCACAGTTGAAACCAGTTTTAAGCTGGTTCGGGCTTAAACCAGAAATTGGATGCTTCCTGTCTATTCTGACCGGGCCAGAAGAGGGAAGTGTGTTTGTTCCTCACGCTCAAGTGTGCTTATTCTTGTAATGTTAAAACACTGGTTTAGCGTTGACATCCAAACTGGGCCTACAGGTTGGATTCAGAAGGAAAGTAGTTGAGCTGTGGGTTAACGCCCCCCACCCCTCTGACTCTTCACTCTGGCACAGTTGGACCTGTAACAACCTTCCTGCTCAGGTTGTGGCTTAAAGGGTGATTGGGAAGGGTGAGTCGTCAGGCAGTACTGGGGCAAGAAAGTTTGGGTCCCCCAACTACCCATTGTGTTTGTCTTGCTTCTTGGGAGATGGTACTCCCATACAGGAAGAAGGAAACAGCAGGTAGGGTGTGGAGAAGCTGATACCTGGGGGTTGTGGGAATGTTGTGGATAGTAGGAGAGGCTATATTGATTAAATATCATTCTTCCTCACTCACGCTAGTGAGTTAAGTAGCAGAACACATTCCCCTTCCAACAGAAAGCTAGTTTGCAGATTCATTTGAGTCTCTTTAGTTAAGCAATCCAGTCTGGCTTGCCCAGATTGGATTATTCCTGGTCAGTCCCCTTTTGATCCCTCTCAAGATGAAAGGATGCTGCGTTGCCACCTTCTACTACTACTACTAATAATTTATTATTTGTACCCCGCCCATCTGGCTGGGTTTCCCCAGCCACTCTGGGCGGCTTCCATAGAAACCAAAAATACAGTAAAATATCACAGATTAAAAACTTCCCTGAACAGAGCTGCCTTAAGATGTCTTCTGAAGTCAAGCTCCCATTTCCTTTGAGCGCTGTGCAGGTTTCAGCAAAACAACAACAAACAACCTATGGTTACGTGAAACATCCTCAATAAACACACAAGACGTAACCAGCTGTACTTTTGAATAAATAAGGTATACTGTTCATTGTATCAAATTGTAGATTTCAACGGAAGTCTCATAAAGTTCAACGGAAAAAGCAGAAGACCCAGTGGATCAGTTCATTCTCTAGTCATAAGGTCCATGTATGTATAAGTGTCTATTCCACCTGTCTGTTCATACAGTAAGTGTTACTGCAACCACTACTATGCTATAAGATCCACTGTGCTGTAATATTACATATGCCTGTTCTGCTGATGAAGCCTAGGATGGCGAAACAAGGCTAATATTCTGGAAATCCTTGCCTTAGACTCTGTGAAAGGATTCTGTGGATCTGTAACAACCCTTCTTGTGGATTATTGGACTCTATGAACTTTAAGAGACTTCCGCTGAAATCTACAATTTGATACAATGAATAGTATACCTTCGTTATTCAAAAGTACAGCCGGTTATGTCTTGTGTGTTTATTGTGCAGGTTTCAGCAGCATCCCAGTGCATTTTGCTATATCTGGGGTTTATACAGCGCTGGGAGAAGTTGCTCCTGCTGCTGCTGCTAAGACACCGAAAACACATGTCTTCCCTTGTTTTCTCCTTGCCGTTGGTTACTGTTGGCATGTGGATGGCAAAGCAAGCTGCTGATAGGGACTTCGTGGTCTCTGGAGACACCTTCCCAGCTCACCTCAACCTCTAACGCTCAGCGAATTGTGAGAAAGGACAGCTTCCTATACATGCCAAGCAATCTCCGGGACCAAGAAGCTGCAGCTTAGAATGTCTGACGCCCGAATGTCTTGTGTCCCTGTGATGTCTTTTATTCTTCTTATTTGCTTTTGTAGGAAATGGTTTGCCAGCAGGACCTGAGCTGAGCGGAGTATCATCTACTTATAATCATGTCTCCTCCTCCTCCTATGCAGGTACTGGGAGGGTTGGCGGGCGGGGACCCGCCCCTCCTTCAGTGCCGTCCAATCACACACGCCCCCCACAAAGCACAGTGAGTAATGGGAGGGATCCCCGCAGAGCCTCAAAAAGATGACCCGGCCAAAAGACTCACTTGTCCGCCTAAACTCTGTATACACCCTACTTGAACACTTAATTGCACTTTTATTTATGGTTAACTGTGGGGGGCGGGGGCGAAGTTTGGTCTACTAGTTCTCTACCTTCTGTTGTCCAGAGAAGAGGATTTCCTCCCTGCCATACACCTTTCTCTCTCTTCGCCATGTTCCCCCCAGGCTGAAAAACCCAGTGAAGCTGCTGACAACCGCATGTGTCCAGGGGGGAAAAAGTCTTAAAATAAGGGTCGTAGATGGAAATTGGGATTCCTTGTTGTGCATCAGATGTTCATTTCCAAAACAAACCTTGAGTGTGGTTGAATGCTTGTTTTTCTTTTCTTCTCCCTTTCCTTTTTTCGGTTAAGTTTGAACCGCCTAGCCTTAAGGTGTGTTAATATCCTCTTTCTGCTGTCCTGACCAACTCCCATCGCGGCTAATGGAGGCTGGCGGATGGAACAAGGGGCAACTGCTCTGTTTAACCTGTGTGAATTAAAATTGCCCTGTGTGAAGTGGAGACGATCTGCCCAATGGTGGTATAAAAAAGGGGGCTGGTGTTTTCCCTCTGGTGGGGTGGGGTAAGTGATGGTGGCTGCGTTCAACTAGAGAAGGCCAACCTTCTCGTGCCAAACTATGCCTGCTGCTTCTCCAGCATCTATTTTAAAATCCCAGATTCTCTCCAGGAATGCAAAGCCCTCCTTTTTAGTTCAGTAGGCGCTGCTGCATGAGGAACAAATTGAAATTCTTAATGTTCCTCTTGGATCGCTTGCAATTGAACTTCATGGAAGCTGTGATGGTATCTGAAGATCCAGTAGGATACGACTTTCATAAAGCACAGCTTCTCAGAAGCCAGAGAGATTTTTTGCCACTCGGTTCTGCAAACTGCATAAATCAGCCATTTCCCCTCAGCCCTGCCAATGTGCCCCCCGCCCCCCAGTGATGGATGGTGATTTCAAGTTTATTCTGTTGAGAGCGGTGCTGGGAGAAAGAGGAAGGGAATCCCCATACACAGAGAAACCGTATGCCAGGCAGAAATCTGGCTTGAGCTGTTCTTCTTGACACTGGTTTTCTTTTTGGAGCCCTCCATCCCACAAGTGTGTGTATTTAGTGGGGGGGGGGCATTCAACCTCACATTTGCAGCTCAGGGAGTGTTTTACCTCTGTATCCTGCTGATGGTTTCAGCCGGTGCAAAGTGTGTTTGGAGCGAAGAACTAAAACGAAACCTGTGTATACGATTCGTGCCGATGCCTGCTTCTCTTGCGAGAGCCGCCCTCAAAATTCTCAAGGGCCAATTTGCACACGTAACGCTTTCTGCTTCTAGAGCTAATACCTCAGTTTCTAGAAAGGGCAGCCTTGTGCGAATTGTTTTCAAGCTGCTGAGTTCGGAAAGGGGGAAAATAACTCCCGGGGTCATGCAAAATATGTGCGGTTTTTCCTTTTTATATTGTAAGCATTCTCAGTGTGTCTTTGTACTGGGTAACCCTAGAATTATTTTCAATCCTTTTTGTTTGTTTGGGGGGGAAGAGAGAAATCTTATTTTGAATTCATTCAAATGCTGTAAAATTACTGTTTTTCCTTCTCTTTTTGTTTGTTATATTCTTGAAGCGGACCTCATAAATAAAAGTTGCACTAACCATGTAAAGCAAAAAGCAAAAACCCCCCACCATTTCCCCCCTTGTCAAGATCATTTTCTGCTCTGAAATGTGTGTGTTTGATTTCATCTGTAATGATGCTTATTTGGAAGCAGGTCTCATCAACTACCGTATTTTTTGCTCTATAAGACTCACTTTTTCCCTCCTAAAAAGTAAGGGGAAATGTGTGTGCGTCTTATGGAGCGGATGCAGGCTGCGCAGCTATCCCAGAAGCCAGAACAGCAAGAGGGATTGCTGCTTTCACTGCGCAGCGATCCCTCTTGCTGTTCTGGCTTTTGAGATTCAGAATACTTTTTTTCTTGTTTTCCTCCTCCAAAAACTATGTGCGTCTTGTGGTCTGGTGCGTCCTATAGAGCGAAAAATACAGTATATTTCCAAGAATATATAGGAGTGTGGGGTGTGTTCCTTGCCTGGCATCACTCTTAATCTGCCAACTTTTGATGAGCGTTTTTGCCATCTTCATCTTTCTTGTTTACAAAGGCTTCCTTTGCTTATAAATCAGAAAGCCGTAATAGCATTAAGGATATAAATAAAAATACAGCAATGAGCATGGGTTTTAGTTCTGCCTGCCTTGTGATCCTGCAAAATTCTGATCTGTGCTTCAGTAAGAGGGCACTATTGGAAAGCTTGCCATTCCAAAACAAGTTCTCAGTAGCAGCGGCTCAGGGGGAAGCTGTGTCGGCTCACTTCTTAAAGGGCATTGAGGTAGTCGGTGTGGCGTTCTCCAAACACTATGTGCTTCAACTTCCACCCTCCCTCATTGTTGGCTGGAGCCGATAGGATTTGGGAGTCTCAGCAACAGCAGGCTGGCTCCCTCAGATAGAGGCGATCTGGGGGTAACTGGGAAATAGCCTCCCGCTTGTGTGGAACTTGAAGCGTTCATTGGTTTACAACCACCAGTCCCAGGCCATCGTAAACAGCTAAAGTATAAAATATCAAAACAAAGGGGTGCTGGCTGAGATTGTCACAACGGAAGCTTGTCTCTTTAGGGTGAACTTGCCAGCTAACCTACCCTCTTCAGTTACATGTGGATGAGCTATGCTCTGAGCCCAAATGCCGGCTGCTCACAAAACAGATACATTAGAAGCATCGTACATGGTTGAAATCGCTAATTTGCGAGGAAGAGAAGCAAACTTGCTGGACTTCAGTGGCATGTTCTGTTTGGTTTGTCGTGCTGTCAGGACTGCCGCTAGGTCCCAGCTCACAGAGGACCAACGCCCAGTGGATATTATATACAAAAGTCTTTATTGAAGTTTAGTTTCCATTTCCAAGCTCTGGGCGCGCAGGCCCACGTCTTAACGCTAGACCGGCTAAGTCCCCTCTGACTCACTGCTCCACCCACACCAGTTTAAGATTCTAGCCCGGCTCCACCTCTTGCGCTGCTCTTTCCTGCGTTGGGTCCTTCTGCCCTCTGGGGTTCCCTCCTTCCTGGACTCCTCTGACGCGGAGCCTCCTGAGTCTTGCCCCTCCCTCCGGCGGGCTTTAGGACCTGGCTCCCTTCCCGGGCTCCCCACTGTGCCGCGTTCCTGTACATTTGAACTTGGCGCGCGCGCCCAACCGGTGACTTTCCTTCTGACCGTTTCCCCGCTTCCTGATGTGGGTGTTGCCAAACCTGACTCCTCTCCTCCCTCTGGTGGTGAGGACACTGGTCCCGACTCCTGGGACTCCCCCTCCCCACTGCGCTCTGGTGGAGACGCTGGCCCTGATCTCCAGCTGCTGTTCAGAGACTCCCCGCTGGCCCCTCCCTCTTGAGGTTTCTCCCTTGGAATCTCCCTTGCTCTGGCCACCGGCGCTCCCTTCTGTGAGTCCTCCGATTCGCTAGAGAGGCTTGTGGAATAACTCTGGCCACTGTCACTGCCTGCGCCCCCCTCGTACTCCTCCTCCTCACTCTCCATTTGCTCCCCCTCCTGTGTCTCTCCTTCTGAACCCCTGACACGTGCGTATTGTAAGGACCAGCTCAATGAAACCTTGATGTTTAAAGAGAGGTTCTGGTAAAAAACGGGCAGAGCTGTTCTGGGAAGACACCATTTCGCAGATGAACCCAAGAACATATTTATGGTTAGTAATATATCCATATGTATTTCCAGATTTTAAATGTCTTGCTGTCCTTGATTAATCACTTTGTTCTTTTAAATTTTCTTAAGGGGAAACTGCATCAAGCCAAGAGAACTTGGGCTGAGGCGACACAGGAGGAGCCTCTACTTATTTTTGCCAGCCTTCTGGATATTTCTTCAGTCCCCCACTCCCTGTTATGTAGTTGCTAAGAATACATATGGCTCTCGCTCATAATATAGCCTCAGCACCCCACATGGGAAGAAGAAAACCTGTCTAACCCTTGACAGTTGCTAGGTTCATGACATAGAGGAAGGTTGAACAATTCTGCTAGGACAGCTTTCAGTGACAATGAGCATTTTTTAATGTTGTCTACCATTGTTCACTTTTGCTCCCTAAAGCAGTCTTCCTCAGCCTACTGTCCCTCAGTTCTTGTTGGAGCTCCCATTTACCACTAACGATTGCCCAGGCTTTCTGACCTTGATGGGAGTTGTAGTCTAGAAGGCACCAGGTTTGGGAAAAGGCTGCCCTAAAAGTAACACCATTTTAAAATATGATGGTTAGATGTCAACAGATCCCAACTTTCTGTATTTCAGAGGGTTAACGTCCTCATCCATGATCATTGTGAAATGAATACCCAGCCCAGTGGTTTTTTTTCTGGGGGTACAGTGATACCTTGATTCTCAAAGTCTGTTCCAAAACCAAAGTGTTCCAAAACCAAGGCGTGCTTTCCCACAGAAAGTAATATAAAATGGATTAATCTGTTCCAGACATTTAAAAACAACCCCTGGAACAGCAATCTAACATGAATTTTACTATTCAATGAGACCATTGATCTATAAAATGAAAGCAATAAACAATGTACCGCAGTCAATCAATCAATCAATCAATCAATAGCTGAGCTGAGTTCCACACAGTCACAAAAACAAAACAAAAAAGCTGCAAAAACAAAAAGGCAAAATGCAAAATCAGATAGACCTCAGCATAACACTCAAAACGGAAGTGTGACACTCAAATCGGAAGCCTAAGACTGAAAACAGCATGTTTGGCTTCCAGAAAAAGTTCACAAACCGGAACACTAATGGGTTTGCAGTGCTTGGGTTCCAAGTTGTTTGAGTACCAAAGCGTTTGAGAACCACAGTACCACTGTATTTTAGAGTATGCAGTACTGACACTCTTTCCCTGCCCCCAAATGTTTAAAGTGTGCCACTTACTGTAAAAACTTCATGTGCATACCAGCACCTTTTTTTCCTTAAGAAAAGAAAGCACTAACTGCATGCAATAGGACTTTTTAAAAACTGAACGTTTTTAAATGCACAAACCTAGGTGTGTCTTTTTATATACCTGGCATGCCCTCTCTTCTGACAAGGCAGCCATACTTGTAAGGAAGACCTTTTCAAAATAGCTGGTTCATTAACGCGAAGGCTGAGCCTGTCTCGTTTTGCCCCATAATGAGTGGTTAAGGCTTGCCGGCATCTGTGCTCGCCTACCCCTGGGAATGATGGGAGAGGCTGCATTGCTGCCTGCCTCTGTGACACAATAGTGTTGGCCTTCCCCCCCCAGAGGCAGCTCAGTGGCAGGCGGCAGAGCTCTTACCTGAAATGCTCAAAACACACGACTGTCTCGAACTCACTGTTCTCTTACCACATAATCGCCCCCTTGCCCCCTAACAAGGGAAAGGGAAACACATAAATGTGGACATTGGAGCCTCCCTTCACTTTCTCAAAACCTGAAGTGGCAGTAACAGTTGAATAGATTAGTTTGTGCTTGCTCTTACCGTTCTGGGATTTCCAGAGACCAAAAAGCAACCGCAGAGCAGATTTGGCAAGAAGCTTCCTCTGGTGTGCAAACTGAAATAAGATTATTATGGGGCAGGGAGGGAAATTGAGGAGCAGTGCTCCCTGTCCGTAGAAGCTGGGGCGATGCCTTATCTGTGCAGTATTCTCCTGGGGTTTGATTTGTGTAAATTGGACTGCATGTGTGGCTTGTAAATATTGCCACTGGTAAATATTGCCATGACCTCCTTCCTTAGTTCAGTCGAGTGTAGTTTTCACTGCTCTAGGGCAGCCTTTCTCAACCTGTGGGTCCCCAGATGTTGGACTACAACACCCATCACTCCTAGCTAGCAAGGCCAGAGCTCAAGGATGATGGGAGTTGTAGTCCAATAACATCTGGGGACCCACAGATTGAGAACCGCTGCTCTACAGCATGGGTAGGCAAACTAAGGCCCCGGGGGCCGGATCTGGCCCAATCGCCTTCTAAATCCGTCCCGCAGGCAGTCCGGGAATCGGCGTGTTTTTGTGTTAGTAGAATGTGCCCTTTTATTTAAAATGCATCTCTGGGTTATTTGTGGGGCATAGGAATTTGTTCATTATTTTTTTCAAAATGTAGTCTGGCCCCCCACAAGGTCTGAGGGACAGTGGACCAGCCCCCTGCTGAAAAAGCTTGCTGACCCCTGCTCTAGAGGCCATTGTTTCAACACAGCTTTGGGAGCTGCTTGGTGACTACAACAAGGCAGCTGTGCCTTTTCTCAGTGGCTTTCAGGAATGGGGAGCGGAGCATTGGGACTTGCGACATGGTAGACCCACATCTGAACGGTGCATGCTTCCAAGTGTTAAAACAGGCAGGGCAGACTGCGAAACTACCGTATTTTTCGCTCTATAAGACGCACCAGACCACAAGACGCACATAGTTTTTGGAGGAGGAAAACAAGAAAAAAAATATTCTGAATCTCAGAAGCCAGAACAGCAAGAGGGATCGCTGTGCAGTGAAAGCAGCCATCCCTCTTGCTGTTCTGGCTTCTGGGATAGCTGCGCAGCCTGCATTCGCTCCATAAGACGCACACACATTTCCCCTTTTTAGGAGGGAAAAGGTGAGTCTTATAGAGCAAAAAAATACAGTATTTACATTAGGCAAGCATCAGTAAGAACATAAATATCCATCCCTCGCTCAGCATTGCCAAATGTCAGCCTGAATACTCCCTCTAGTGGTGTATGGTTGCACGGTTGATGCCAACATTACCAAAAAAAGAGAGAGATTGCTCTTCTGCCACCAAATCTTTTGAGCCCATGAGCTCAGGCTTTCGTAGCAAATCTGCTATTTGTATCTATAGACCCCTGCAGTTTTATATTGACTTGTCCTATTGTTTGTGTGTGCACACAGCTAACATGCTGGCCTGGATCCCAAAGCGGTTTGCCACAAGTGGAAGGGCGGTATTGTTCATGCAAGGCAGTGTGATGTTCCAGCCATGATGGCTCAGTCGTAGGACATCTGCTTTGCAGGCAAAAGGTCCACTGCCACTCCGTGTACTGAGGCAAATGGACCAACAGTCTGGTTCAGTGCAAGGCAATATCTGATGCCCCTTGACCCTAAAAAGAGTGGCTTTGGGGCCCAGCAGACTGTACAGACCCTGCAGGTGCTCCTATTTTCCAGGGACAGCCCTGGATTTACAAAAACCATCCTGGTTTCTGATTTGATCCCCAAATGTCCAGATTTCCTTAGGGCATCTCTAGTTCCATTGGATAAATGTTGGAGGGTATGGAGTTATGCAACCCCTAAGCCAAGGAGATAAGTGAATATGCAACCTTAAGGCAACCCTGTATAGGGAAGTTTTTAAATATTTTTATAAAGAAGGCTGATCACCGAAGAATTGATGCTTTTGAATTATGGTGCTGGAGGAGACTCTTGAGGGTCCCATGGACTGCAAGAAGATCAAACCTCTCCATTCTGAAGGAAATCAGCCCTGAGTGCTCACTGGAAGGACAGATCCTGAAGCTGAGGCTCCAATACTTTAGCCATCTCATGAGAAGAGAAGAGTCCCTGGAAAAAACCCTGATGTTGGGAAAGATTGAGGGCACAAGGAGAAGGGGACAACAGAGGATGAGATGGTTGGGCAGTGTTCTTGAAGCTACCAGCATGAGTTTGACCAAACTGTGGGAGATAGTGGAAGACAGAAGTGCCTGGCATGCTCTGGTCCATGGGGTCACGAAGAGTCGGACACGGCTAAACGACTAAACAACAACAAATATATGCTGGAAGCCACCCAGAGTGGCTGGGGCAACCCAATCAGATGATGGGGTATTATTATTAAATAGGACGTCCCTATTTTCGTCAGAGAAATGTTGGAGGGTATGCTGTAATAGGGGAGAGGAGAAACCAGGAAAGTCCTCCTACAAGACCTGAGTTTGACTCCTGCGTTCAGTGGATCCAGCCCACTGATTTACCACATACTTAATTTGCCGTAGCAGCTGTAGTTTGACAATACATTGAGCATTTTCTGTTAAAGATCCCTCACTCGTCTTTCCCCCAGTGGAAACTACAGTCGCCAAGGTTCCCTGGGAAGAGAGAATAGCTTTTAAACTAGTTTTAAATATGTCTTGTGGAGTAACACCCCCATTTCTCACTTGGGAAATGGGCTAAGTGGCATTCGTTTCGCAGTTCTGTCTTCTGCTTTGCATGGCTCCGCATCTGAGGAGTAAGGAGGGGAAGCGCTTAGCTAGATGCCTGCAACAGCGTCTCTTGGGATAGTTATTTCAGCTGAAGGCACGTTGCTCTATCAGGAGAAGGTAAAAGCCGTTTAAGCATTATGGATTGCAGAATCCTATTTCTCCAAAGGAGAAACAAAAACACAATTTGAAAGAGACTGCAGTGGGCATTGATCTCCAGGTTATCTGAAGATTATACATTATTATATTTTGTGATGCATGTATGTTTGTATGTTGAATATTGCTGGGTTTTAAATAGAATTTTTATCAGCTCTTTAACGAAATGTGTGTGCTTTTGTCTGGCTGGAATGTGAATGTGAACTCCAACCATGCCTCTGAACCTGCCCGAAAGGGGATGGAGGTGTGCATGTTTTGAACCCTTGACTTTTGTCTGGCTCAGAGGAGGCATAAGGTCCTGTTTTGTTGCTCTGGCCACACAGCCTGAGTTAGCCTCCAACCTTTGGAAGCTATCGCATGAGACAAAGTGGTTCTTGGCTTGAGAAAAGATTTCCAACCTCTGTTTTAAAAGTGTTGGCTTTCCCTGGAGAGATGGCATACCCGCTAACGTTTCTCAGATGAAAATAGGGACATTCTCTTCGAAACTGGGAAGCTTCTCCCGTGTTTGATCTCCAACGCAGGTATATGTCATATACACATAAACATATGAGACTGTGAGTGGTTCATGCTCTGGTTATCTCCTGCTTGGACTACTGCAATGCGCTCTATGTGGGGCTACCTTTGAAGGTGACTTGGAAACGA
Organism: Podarcis gaigeae; assembly: GCF_964106915.1. NCBI lineage: Eukaryota > Metazoa > Chordata > Lepidosauria > Squamata > Lacertidae > Podarcis > Podarcis gaigeae. The sequence continues at coordinate 123,495,956 of NC_139678.1, read as the reverse complement.
CAACTAATCTAAAGTGTGGCAGCTAGACTGGTGACTGGGAGTGGCCACCAAGACCATATAACACTGGTCCTGAAAGACCTACATTGGCTCCCAGTACGTTTCTGAGCACAATTCAAAGTGTTGGTTGACCTTTAAAACCGTAAACGGCCTCGGCCCAGTATACCTGAAGGAGCATCTCCACCGCCATCATTCAGCGGTGGATGAGGGCCTTCAGCTCTGAGGGCCTTCTGGCGGTTCTCTCCCTGCGAGAAGTGAGGTTACAGGGAACCAGGCAGAGGGCCTTCTTGGTAGTGGTGCCTGCCTTGTGGAACGCTCTCCGTCAGATTTCAAGGAAATAAACAACGATCTGGCAGCTCTGTTTAGGGAAGTTTTAAATGTTTGATATTTTATCATGTTTTTAATAATCTGTTGGGAGCAGCCCAGAGTGGCTGGGGAGACCCAGCCAGATGGGCGGGGTATAAATAAATAAATCATCATCATCATCATCATCATATCTCTCTCTCTCTCTCTCTCTCTCTCACACACACACACACGTATACACCTTGAGCCTCTCTGCCTTACCTACTTCACAGGATCGTTAAGAAAAAATGTGCGAGGGAAGGGATTGTATACAACACCTTCCAAAAATAAATGGAGTGATTTTATTTTTTTTAGTAATAATAATAACAATTAATAATTAATGAAAACTGAGAGTGATCAGGAGCACACCAGAGAGTAAGAACTCAGTGGGACTTACTTCTGAGTAACAATGGTTAGGATTGCAGTGTAACGCTGCATAGTCTTTACCCAGTTACCTGGGAGTAAGCTCCTTTGAATACAGTGAGACTTACTTCTGAGTAATAATAATTGTACACAGCCCATCTGACAGGGTTGCCCCAGCCACTCTGTGCAGCTTCCAGTATATAAAAAAACAGCTCTGTTTTGGAATGTTTCGGATTCCAAACACTTAAAACCCGGAAGTAACTGCTCCAGTTTCCGAATGATTTTTGGAAGCTGAATGGTCTTCCAGAATGGATTAAATTCAAAAACTGATGTTCCACTGTACAATTGTACCTTGGAAGTCGAACGGAATCTATTCCTGAAGTTCATTCGACTTCCAAAACTTTCGGAAACCAAAGCGTGTCTTCTGATTGGCTGCAGGGAGCTCCTGCAGCCAATCGGAAGCTGTGGAAGCGCCACCAGACGTCCGGCTTCCAAAAATAGTTCGCAAACCGGGACAGTCACTTCAGGTTTGCGGCGTTTGGGAGCCAAAACGTTCGAGAACTAAGCTGTTTGAAAACCAAGGTAGTACTGTACTGCCTAGTTTGCTCTGTTCAGTGTAACCCATCACCATGGTCTTGCTGCCCTTAAGGAGGCATTCTGAAAATGCATGGAAGTTGGTCAAGATGAAGGAGCTTTTGAGAATCAGGAGTGGTGAAGAGGAACTGGAATAAATAGCAGTTTACATCTATTTTTCTTTTTTCTTCTGTTATTGGGGGGGGGGGGGAAATAAGACACTCTTATGCGTTAGGGAATTGTTTGCTCTTTCCTCCCCACCCCCTGCTTGATTGGCATGAGACTTAATTTGAGCTGATCAGCTTGAGCAGGCAAAGTGAAAGTGCAGCTCTTGCCTGATTGCAGCCTCGAATGTGGTTTGATTGTGAAGCATGGGAATATCTGCATTTTATGCACTTTTACAGTAGGATTTCAGCAAAGCAAACCAGCAGGTTCTGGGGGAGGAAGAAACTGCAATCCAAGCACCCAACTTTCATCCAACTTTCATGTGCCAGCCCTCTGCAAGCAGTCAGTTGGGGTGGAAAATGGCAACATGGACAGGGAGACAGAGGCAGGGAGGAGAGATGGAGTAACTCAGAGAGAGAAAACAATACAACATTGCAGAGGACTCATCTATACATCTGGAAATAAAACGTTTTAAGTGTGTATTACATGCAAGATACAATGTGACACTAGATGGCGATGGTGAGCTTTATGGAAAATTCAATATATATATTTTTTTAAGGTTAAAAAAAGAAGCATTTTCAGGGCAGTTTTTATATGTGTCTAGATTCCACCTCTGTCTGCAATTTGGGTCTGACTCTGCTCATCATCTAATACACCCCCTGGCTGACTTTCACCATGAGTCAACAGCCCTACGTTGGAAGCAGCTAGCTTGATTTTGCAAATTGATCTAAGAAGGAGTGCCAGGGACAGACAACAAGGAGTGGTTACTGCCTTCGTGCTGTGATTGTAGGCATTGCTGAGTTTGCTGGCTGGACAACGCTGGACTCAGTGGAGCCTTTGGTCTAATAGGAGGGACGCAGGTTGCGCTGTGGTCTAAACCACTGTGCCTCTTGCGCTTGCTGATCAGAAGGTTAGCGGTTCGAATCCCCGTGATGGGGTGAGCTCCTGTTGCTCTGTCCCAGCTCCTGCCAACCTAGCAGCTCAAAAGCTCACCAGTGCAAGTAGATAAATAGGTACCGCTGTGGCAGGAAGGTAAATGGCATTTCCGTGTGCTCTGGTTTCCGTCACGGTGTTCTGTTGCACCAGAAGTGGTTTAGTCATGCTGGCCACATGACCCGTAAAGCTGTCTGTGGACAAACACTGGCTCCCTCGGCCTGAAAGCGAGATGAGTGCTGCACCTCATGAGTTGTCTTTGACTGGACTTAACCATCCAGGGGTCCTTTATGTTTGTTGTTGTTGTTGTTTAGTCGTGTCTGACTCTTCGTGTCCCCATGGACCAGAGCACGCCAGGCATTTCTGTCTTCCACTGCCTCCCGCAGTTTGGTCAAACTCATGTTAGTAGCTTCAAGAACACTATCCAACTATCTCGTCCTCTGTCTTCCCCTTCTCCTTGTGCCCTAAATCTTTCCCAACATCAGGGTCTTTTCCAGGGAGTCTTCTCTTCTCATGAGGTGGCCAAAGTACTGGAGCCTCAGCTTCAGGATCTGTCCTTCCAGTGAGCACTCAGGGCTGATTTCCTTCAGAATGGAGAGGTTTGATCTTCTTGCAGTCCATGGGACTCTCAAGAGTCTCCTCCAGCACCATAATTCAAAAGCATCAATTCTTTAGCGATTAGCCTTCTTTATGGTCCAGCTCTCACTTCCATACATCCCTACTGGGAAAACCATAGCTTTTACTATACGGACCTTTGTTGGCAAGGTCATTTATCTTTACCTTAGTCTAATAAAGAAAGGCAGTTCTGATGAGCAATGCTGATGTTCTGCTATGGTAGGTTTGGGAAACCTTTGTCCCTCCAGATGTTGCCAAACTCCCATTAGCCCCAGCAAGCATGTCCAAAATAGTCAGGGATGATGGGAGCTGTAGTTCGGGAACAAAGGTTCCCCATGCCTGCCCTAGGCAAAAAACCAACTTTTACAGTATGATCGTTGATGGAATCTTCAGCTTATTCAGGGACCAGTTTTATCTCATTTGTAACCAGAGTCCTTGGGGACTGCGATGGAATTCCAGTCTTTAAAACTATGGTGCTAAAGAGCAGAATTGTGTTTTCCCTGCTCTCCAACTTGTACAGAAGGTGGCAGTGGTTAGGAAACATTTTATTTTTTTCCAGAACTCTGCCTGCATTTCTAGAACAGAAGAGACATATCACACAGCACGTTTGATGTTTATTTTGAAAGCTAGGGGAGGAGCAGCCTGTTTCATAGCATTAGGAAGGCGCTTCTATCATGCCCAATGCTATTTTTCTAGAAAAAGAGGTGCCGGAACTCACCATGAACACCTCCCTCCTTCTCCTACAGTGGCAATGGTGCCCACTTGAGAGGTGCCGGAACTGAGTTTCGGTGTCTTCTGGCTGAAAACACGCCCTGCCCACACCATACATTTAATGCACATTTAAATCACCTGGCTTTCCTACGTGGGGCTACCTTTGAAGGTGACCCGGAAACTGCAATTAATCCAGAATGCGGCAGCTAGACTGGTGGCTGGGAGTGGCCGCTGGGACCACATAACACCGGTCCTGACAGATCTGCATTGGCTCCCAGTACGTTTCCGAGCACAGTTCAAAGTGTTGGTGCTGACCTTTAAAGCCCTAAACGGCCTCGGTCCTGTATACCTGAAGGAGCGTCTCCACCCCCATCGTTCAGCCCGGACACTGAGATCCAGCACCGAGGGCCTTCTGGCGGTTCCCTCATTGCGAGAAGTAAGGTTACAGGGAACCAGACAGAGGGCCTTCTCGGTAGTGGCGCCCGCCCTGTGGAACACCCTCCCTTCAGATATGAAGGAAATAAGCAGCTATCCTATCTTTAAAAGACATATGAAGGCAGCCCTGTTTAGGGAAGTTTTTAATATTTAATGCTGTATTGTTTATAACACTTGATTGGGAGCTGCCCAGAGTGGCTGGGGAAACTCAGCCAGATGGGCGGGGTATAAATAATAAATTATTATTATATTCCTCCCAAAGCACCCTGGGAACTGTAGTTTGTAACAGATGCTGAGCATTGCCACTCTGTGTGGTGTAAACAAGAGATCCCAGCATTTTTTATTTTTTATTTGGAGGAAAGTTGTGTGCTCTAAATGTGCTACAAATGTACGGTGTGCTTTAGATTTAAATGTTGGTGGCGTGGCTGTAACATTTCAGTAGGAACATTCTCCCTGTCAGGAGTTCAGACTACACACGAGTAGGACCCTGGTAGAGACACATGCCTAACTGGCATGTTCTCCCCCTCCTGGTCAATCGTTCGGGAGCTTCAAAAGCTTTCTTCAGCCTGAACATCACAGCGACCGATGCCAGCCGACACTGGCACACTTAGGGATCCGCAGAGTTTGCGTATCATGCGTGACAGACCTCAGCAACTCAGCATTTTGGCAAATCTACTTTATTCACATATAAACACACACGGAGCATTGCAACATGGCTCCCTCTCTAGCATCAGACAGCAAAGAGAAAAAGAACAAAGGACAATAGTCCCACTTCATGGAACACAGTAACACAAACATCCTGTTTCCTTCACTTCCCACTTTGTGGAGTCAAAACATATACCGTCATGTGATAGGCAACAATCCCATGACTGCAATCATGGAGCAGGAATTCTAACACCTCCATGCGGAAGAGGTTTCGCTAGCTGGGAAGGAGAATGATACAGAGCACCATACATTCCATCAAACTCTCTCCCCCTGTCCCTGCATTTATACCTTTTTTTTTTCAAATGATAAAAATGGTTGAAACAGAATCCCCTCACCCCGCAGGAGCCATCTGTTCAACATTGACCTTAATTTTCTGGATGAGTGCTTCAAACATTTTAAAGCCATGTCTACATTTCATTTAGCAGGAACCTCAGGTGCTGAAGAGTAAAAGAGTCTGGAGCGTTTTGAAGGCACACACACCATTATCCAGTAAATTGTTCTCTTCATATAATTTAGTGAATGGCTTGGTAAATATTTGACAGTTCTTTACTGGCTAGTTTAGCTTTAATCCTCTAATACATGGCACAGCACAAGCCCCCAGCATTCAGACATTTTTTCCCATTTCAGGTTATAGTTTGACTTGTTCACATTTATGCAAGTGAGTTATTTCAGTGATAAGCCTCTTTTAGAGTACAATCCTAGCCATGTCTGATCAGAAGTAAGTCCTACTAAATTTAGGAGCAAGAATACTAATTGCAAAGTATTGGAAGACACAAGATCTACCCACCCTGGAAGAATGGCAGATGAAAGTAATGGAATATATGGAACTGGCGGAAATGACTGGCAGAATCCGAGACCAGGGAGAAGAGTTGATGGAAGAAGATTGGAAGAAATTTAAAGACTATTTACAGAAACATTGTAAAATTAATGAATGTTAATATGATGTCGGAATGAAACGAAGCGGTTTTAGTAATAAGGTTAAAAAGGAATATGTAAAAATGAATTGATAATAGATGAAAATATAATGTTATAATATGTTAAGATAAAGAGCTAAGATAAAACAAAGAGGGAAAGGATTTGCTGAATTAACTATTCGAACAGGAATACAAAAAAGGGAGGTGTGAGGAAGTCATGGAAACAAGTAAATGAATTGTAAGACATAGAAAGAGGGATTTATTTCTAACTGTTTTTATTTTTTCTGTATTTCTTGTTTCTTTTTCTTTTCTACTTTTTTCCCATTTTTGTAACTTTTTTTTGGAAATCTTAATAAATATCATTAAAAAAATAAATAAATTTAGTGGGGCTTACTACTGGATACATGGGGTTAGGACTGCAGCCTTACTCTCTGTTTTATAGTGTCCATAAAATATGTGCTGTTAATATCAATCAAAATCTGACCTTGCCTTCTCAGAAAGCGCTTCCTCTCACACACTGAAGCACCCGATTCTCACTGTTCCTATATCTTGTATGTGGGAGGAAATTAAATATATGAATCCCTGTAGACCCACGTGTGTGTGAACAGCAAAAGAATCAGCTGGGTACCTGGATTTAAAATGCAGAGCTAGAACACAGAGAACTCCAGTAGCAGAGTATTAAACTCACAAAAATAAGCAGCACAGTATGGTGTTTGGAATATAGGTTGTTAGACCTTTTTATCCTGTTCAGCTGCACATAGCAGCTGCCCTCTTTCTACCCCTCTTGCAGTGAGCAGACCGCACACTGCTAAGTAAGTTTAAAATGAATTACTTACAGATTCAAAGTTTCTGTCATGAATTGTTCCACGCCACAGCAAGGATAACACAGGTAAAATACTCTTGCGTATTTTAGTTTCAAGCATGTGCTGTAAGCTTAGGAGCATGCTCTCACACATGCATCTTGTTACATGATGCACAGAGAGAGAGGAAGGAAGGAAGGAAGGAAGGAAGGAAGGAAGGAGGAAGTTTTCACTTTCTCTCCAGAAGAAAGTGTGACCTAGCTGAGTCTATCTAGCAATATAACTCTGTGGTTCTTTACCCCTTCATTCTCTAACTAGCAGTCGTGCATAGCTATGTTTGACTGCAATCTCCCACACTGCAGTCATCTGTGCCGTTTCCCATCATAGCTGTCAACCGTCCCTTATTTGGTGGGAAACTCCCTTATCCCAGTGCCATGTCCCGCTGCTGTCCCTTATTGATGATGTCCCTTAAATTTCCCGGGTTTCAAAGGAAGCAGCTCCTCTCCCTCCCTCCCTGCCGGTCAGGGAGGAGGGAGGCTCCAACTGTGTTGCTTGTCTGCATTGCTCACCCAATAAGAAGTCTAAGAACGACTGGGGGGTGGAGCTTGCATGCCTTGTGCCTGGCTGCATTGCCTGGGACTCGCCTTTGCTCAGCGCTTCCCAGCAGATAGGTGACGGTGGTTTTCCTTGCTGCATCCCCTTTGCCGGGTTGCTGAGCTGCGGGAACCACCGCTTGAGGCTTCATTTGGCTGCTGGCTGGGCTTTCTGCCTTTGGCTCGGCGGGACTCAGAAGTTGAACATACCTTTTCTCGGAATCGGATGGATACGTCATCGACGGCCCACTCATCCTTGCCGGGGAAAAGGTCTGTCTGGAGCGGGGGCACATGGTGGGGGAAAAGGAAAGGAGCTGGTTGAGTACAATGGCGGGTGGCGATCTCGTGGAGAGGGGCTTTTGGATTTGTTTTGGAGGCTCCTTTGATTGACAGTTATGGGGGAAAGGAGCTGGTTGGCTAAAATCCCTTATTTTGGCTCCTGATCCCTTATTTTCGAGGCTGCTGGTCCCTTATTTTCAAATCTGTAAGTTGACAGCTATGTTTCCCATCCTGTTCTACCCTAAAGAGCAAAATTTTCAAGGGTAGTAGGGGGCTTAAGTGGATAGAGAGGTTTGGCAAAAATTGGCTGCTCCGGTTATGTGAGCGGAAGTACTTTTCTTTCCACTGCAGAGGAGCTTCTCAAACCCTTCTGGTCTGTGAGCTCCATTCAGAAAGTCTACCGAAAGATTGCAGAACTGTTGAGAATAATCTGAACTTGCCTTGCCTTAATCTTTTCTGATAACAGAGATTGAGAACATTTTGTCTGAGTCTGTATTACTGAACAGGCTAACAAGGCCCTGGCTTTGTTGCTGTAATTTTCGTAATAATGGTGTTATGATACCAGGAGACCGAGACAAAATGCTGTCTGAAATATATATCATTTTGCTGACTGAGGACAACTTCTTCAGTCTAGAATTAATAATGAGGGAAAGCAGGAAAGAACATTGCAAGCTTCTTTATCAGAGCAATAATGCTTGTTTATATTTACGAAAGGTCCTGCTTCATCTGTATAAATATAAGAGAAAATCACTCTCTGCTTCTTTATATCATTCCAGCGAGGTTTCGAGCAATGTCTATAAAACCAGAACTGATCACTGTTTGCAGGAGGGAAAACCATTCTCCCCCACCTCCCACGTTTGGTGGTCCTGCTCTAAAATATATTTGTTCTAGGAAAAGCTTTGTTATGCAATGATTCATTGTTCCTTTGAATCCTTTAATTATATTGTTAGGATTTTAGAAGCAACGGCATACAAGGAACATTATGAGCTTGTTTAGAACTTATTGCCAGCGGCAAAAAATCCCTGTTGACAGTATTTGCTGGAAGAACACAGCTCCGTCATTGAAATGTTGGTTGGCCAACATGTGACGTATAGGGAGGAAAGAGTTGTCAGATCCACTAGACACCCACACCTCCACCACCTTCACTTCAGTGTGCTCTAAGGCGGCAATGTGAACACACTTGAGGACTCTTGTCTCCTCTCTCTTTTTTTAACAATAAATTTTTATTAAGATTTTAAAGGTTAAAAAATATATATATATATAACCCACCAAGTTAAACAAAGAAAAGAAAACAATGCCTAAAAGCAAATTGCATCCAAAAAAAGAGAAGAAAACAAACAAAGAAGAAAAAAAGATACATACAATTAAAAAAGAACAAGTCAAACTTTTTTCCTTAGCTTATTTCCTTGACCTCACACCTCCCTTTTTTGTATTCTAGTTCAATTAAATATTTCAGCAAATCCTTCATCTTTGTTTTTATCCTAATAGTTTATCTTAATATACTGTAATTTTACATTCTCTTCTTTCACCAATTAACAATCCATTTTTACTTTATTTAATCTTATTTCTCATTAAAACTAATATATTTGAACTTAATCTCTTTTTTAAAAAAATTCTTTTTATTAAGTTATGACATACATACCACAAACATACAGAATATAAAATACACGACCAAAAAGAAAAGAAAAAAGAAAAAGAAAACATAAAATACATAAAACATACATTAACACAACAATAACACTGATTGACTTCCCTTTATCTCGATTTCGGAAAGTGTAATCTTATTTATCTATCTGCAGTATCTTTTCCTTAAAAAAGCTTTTTACGTAGCAAGCGTTGTCTCATACCTACTGTGATTTTTACTGTGATATATATATGTGTTTTTTTGTTAACGTTTTTATTTTCCCTTAGTCTCTGTTTCCATATATACCCTAACTTTATCCCATTCATTATTAAATTTTGTGCTTTTTTGATTTCTTATTTTCTGTGTCAATTTTGCCAGTTCTAGATAATCAAATAATTTGGATTGCCACTCTTTTATAGTTGGGGTTTTTGATGTTTTCCAATACTATGCTATGAGGGTTCTGGCAGCCACTGTTGCGTATTGAAAAAATATTTTATCTTCCTTTTTGATTTCCTCACCAATTATCCCCAACAGGAAGGCTTCTGGTTTTTTACTGAAGGTGTATTTAAAAAAATTTTTTAGTTCATTATAAATAGATTCCCAATTTTTTTTAAGTACCTCACACAACCACCACATATGATAGAAGTCGCCATCCTTGCACTTGCATTTCCAGCACATTTTGTCACCTTTTTTTGTATTTTTTTCCCAATTTTACCGGTGTTATATACCACCTGTACATCATCTTGTACATATTTTCCCTGAGTGTTATACATGCCGAGAAGCTAATACCTTTACTCCATAATGCCTTCCATTTATCAAACTCTATGTTATATCCTAAATCCACTGCCCATCTCACCATTACCTCCTTTACTTCCTCATCTTTGGTATCCCACTCAAGTAACTGGCTGTACATTTTTGATAATAATTTTGTTTTGCTTTCTATTATTTCGATCTGAAATCTAGATTTTTTCTCACTTATCCCAATCTTTTTATCTTCTGTCCACATAGAATTAATTTGGTGATATTGGATCCAACCAGTCAATTTCTTTTTTATTTCTTCATACGGTCTAATCCTCCACGCGGTCTTTGTTTTTGCTAATAGATCTTCATAGGTCCATCTTTCCCCTTCGATGTTTGTTTTTTTTATTGTCAGGATGTCAATTGGTGATAACCACCAGGGGGTTTTCTGTTCCAACAATTTTTTATTTCTTTCCCACACTTCTAGCAGTGGCCCTCTAAAAATGTGGTTAGAAAAACCTTTATGGACCCTTCCCTTATCCCGCCATAGGTAGGCATGCCAGCCAAATCTTAAATTGAATCCCTCTAAGTCTAACAGGTCTTTGTTTTTAATGACTATCCATTCTTTTACCCAGCAAAGGCATGAGGCCTCATAATATAACTTTAAATTTGGAACCGCAAATCCACCCCTATCCCTTTGATCTGTGAGCAATTTAAATCTAATTCTTGGTCTTTTCCCTTGCCAGATGAATTTAGAGAGTAGGCTCTGCCAATCTTTAAATAGTGAGGTTCCCCTGATTATCGGTATATTTTGGAATAGAAATAGTAATTTTGGTAATAGGCTCATTTTAATTGCTGCCATTCTCCCCAGCCAAGAGAGGTGTATTCTGTTCCAAGTGTCCAAGTCCTTCGTTATTTCTTTCCATGTGTTCTTATAATTGTTTTTGATCAAATTTATATTTTTCATTGTTAACCAGATTCCAAGATATTTTACTTTTTTAGTTATTTTAATCACAGTCTGAGTTTCAAGATCGTTTTTTATCTCATCTTCCAGGTTTTTAGTCATTATTTTGGTTTTTGCTCTATTCAATTTAAATCCAGATAGTTTTCCAAATTCTTATAATAGCTCTAACACTTTGCCGACGCTCTCTTTTGGATCTTCCAACGACAACATAAGAACTTAATCTCTTAAGACATTTCCCCTAGGGTTATAAAATTTCATTCCACGATTTTTCCATCCCTCATTAAATTTTTAAAGTCTCCATATATACACTTTAAATTCCCAATCTTCTTCCACTGTCTCCTCTCCCTGGTCTAGGCCCCTGCCGTCACTTCCATCAACCCCCAACAGTCCATCAACCAGGAGATCTTGTATCCGAGGCTTTTAACTCTTCTTCACGTCCCTTCTGCCGATCTTCTTGATGATCTTTGATACTAAAAAGCAGATCTCGGGGATGCTCCAACCCAACAATACTTTTATTCCTTCTTAATAAGTCGGCCAGGTCTCCATGGTTAAAACTAGGGCCCATAAAGCATTCAAAATCTTGTTTCGCAATTCCTCCAAATCCAAAGGCCCCAAAGGCTCCAATCTTCTCCTGGCCCAAGTCCATATCCCAAAAGTCAATTGATCCCTGCATAAGGGAATCTCTCCAACTTTCCATTTCCAGACCAGGCCAGGCTCCCATCTTCATAATCTGGCTTTTTCTAGTTACAGTCATATAGGGCCTCAACTTGTAATCCTCCATTTGCATCTGTAAGGTTGAGGCTCCCCCTTGTATTGCTTTATATTCAACAACAACAACTTTCTCCTTCTCTGATTCATTCATTTGTTCAATTAGAATAGATTCCTGTGCCAGATTCTGGTCAACCTCTGTGCTGATGCCCACTTTTGTTCCCAAGATATCAATATTAGTAGCCATGACATCTATCTGTTTATGCAGCTTTCCCAACAGATAAATTGTCTTATTCAATACAGACACTACGTCTTCCTTAGCCGACATTCTTGAGATGCTCAAGGTCAAAACCTGGTTTCCCAGTCTTTATCTTAAAGCCAAATTCTCCAGCTGCACTTTTGTAACAATGTCCCAAAACTCCCTCTAGAGGAAGACAGTCTCCATTTGTATCAATCCTTTCCAGCACAATTCTAAAAGTAAAATAGTAACAGTTTTCAGTTACATTTTCTTCTTTTTAAGCGCAGAAGCGGACGATGGAAACAATGTCTTTCTTTTATGGCTAGCTGTCAAATTTATCCTGTTCACCATCAAAGGACTTTTGCAAACTGTTCCCAGGTTCAGAGACGCGGTGATTCAGTTTTTGATTTTTCACTTTCTCCTGCAGGTTCACTTGGTCAAAATTCCCCCCCCCCGTCTTCTCCTACTTCCAAGGGGGTTAAGTAGTTTCAATCAGTGGAGTTTTAATCCTTTACATGAGACTTTCCAAGACCTTAGTTAACGACTACTTTGCTTCAGTCTGTTTACAGAAAGGGAAGGTGGACTTCCTGTTTGAACCTTCCCCGTTCGGTGCTAAATTAAATTATTTTGAAAGTCCAATTTTCCGTTCTACTCACGGGTTGTTGTTTAAAATCCAATTGTCCACAGGAAAAAAGTCAGCGCTCTCCGACAGCAGCAATGCAGCTTCACTCTGTGAAAGAAGCGGTCGATTCAAAGCACTGCGCCGCTCACCCCACGTCGCTCCGGATTCCCGATACCGGGTCTCCCAGCGAGTAGGGGGGCGCAAAAGGTGCCAGCTGAATCCCAAGTTCACAGGCTTCTCCACCTGTGATTTCTGAGGGTCTCCGCCTTCGCCGTGGCGGTCAGACCCTGTTTTTCACGGAGCAAGTTCCTCCCGAGTGGAGGAGCTCCGCCATTGCTGGAGGCGCTAACCCGGAAGTCGACTCTTGTCTCCTCTCAGTCCTAGACAGCATGGGCAAGGGGGTGGGAAAATGGGAGTCGAAGAGACAATGGGGATCCAACAAATGGAAGGTCACAAGAAGATGTAGAGGAGCATGACCAGTTTGGTTCACTGGGTGTGTAGCCTTGGGGGCGTTGCAGTGACATCACAATTAATATTTAGAATGGAGCATAAGAGGTGGGGGGCGGCAGCGAATTTGGGTGTTGTGCAGGGTGCCACTGAAATTTGAGACCTTAAGTCAGTGATGGTGAAGCTTTTAGAGACCGAGTGCCCAAACTGCAACTCAAAACCTGCTTATTTGTCGCAAAGTGCCAAACGGCATTTTAACCTGAATTGGTGCGTAATTTGCAGTAGCTGTCACTACTCTGGCTCCTATTTAGCCCTAAAGAAAGAAGTACAGTGGTACCTCGGATTACAGATGCTTCAGGTTACAGACGCTTCAGGTTACAGACTCCGCTAACCCAGAAATAGTATCTCGTGTTAGGAACTTTGCTTCAGGATGAGAACAGAAATCGCGCAGTGGCAGCAGGAGGCCCCATTAGCTAAAGTGGTACTGTAATAAATGAAAATCTGCCCTTATTCCCTTATGGGGGACACAAGAGCCCTTATAGAGTCCTTTGTAGGTTCTCCATCAGTCGGAGGAAAAAACAGAGGCCAACCAGAGAATATTGAGAAGCAAAGCAGCTTGTAAGCCTGATCTTTATTGGACTGTTGCAACAAGGTGCTCCCCTCACACGCAGGAAAGGAGGAGGACCCAGAACCAAGGTGTGTCTGCCCTTATATAGACATTTTAAGTTGCCCACCTTGGAGTCAAAGACCACCCCCAGAAATATACCTACATCACAGAAAAGGCGGTCTAAAACAGAAATGTGAATGTTGTTTTTCTCCTGTTGTCGTTTATCTCCTGTCTGGCAGGTTACTTGATTGGATACCCTGTTTACTAGATTGGATTGCCTTTGGAGCCTGGACAGTCTTTTGTAATGATAAATACCGTATTTTTTGCTCTATAAGACTCACTTTTCCCCTCCTAAAAAGTAAGAGGAAATGTGTGTGCGTCTTATGGAGCAAATGCAGGCTGCGCAGCTATCCCAGAAGCCAGAACAGCAAGAGGGATCCTGCTTTCACTGCACAGCGATCCCTCTTGTTGTTCTGGCTTCTGGGATTCGGAATTTTTTTTTCTTGTTGTTTTCCTCCTCCAAAAACTAGGTGCCTCTTGTGGTCTGGTGTGTCTTATAGAGCGAAAAATACGGTACTTAGTTCCTGGGCCATGTCACAGGCTCACACCCTATTCAAACACAGACATACTGTACCCTTTAGACAGGATTTGTGAAGGAAAAGACAATGGGGAGGCTTTTCCATTTTCCCTGACCTTGCAGAGAAAACATTTGAACAGTTTGGTAATCAAAAATGGTTCCAGGTCGGTCTTCCTATGCTGATTTATGTACGTGCTTGGTTGGTACACTTATGAACATTTAACATATATCTAAGACCTCAAAATTCCTATCACAGTACAGTGGTGCCTCGCAAGACGAAAATAATTCATTCCGCGAGTCTCTTCGTCTTGCGGTTTTTTCGTCTTGCGAAGCACAGCCATTAGGGGCTTAGCGGATTAGCACTATTAGTGGCTTAGCGGCTTAGAAAAAGGGGAAAAAAGGAAAAAAACTCACAAGACTCACAAGACGTTTTCGTCTTGCAAAGCAAGCCCATAGGGAAATTCGTCTTGCGAAGCACCTCGAAAAACGGAAAACCCTTTCATCTAGCAGGTTTTTCGTCTTGCGAGGCATTCGTATTGCGGGGCACCACTGTACCTCAGGTTAAGAACAGTTTCAGGTTAAGAACGGACCTCCAGAACGAATTAAGTTCTCAACCCGAGGTACCACTGTACCTGGTTACTATATTGCATTGTATCTGGGGAATTTGTGTGAAGTCTAGGAAAGCTCTCTGTGTTCGCATTGAAAGAGAAGATGCATATACATCTTTTTGCCGTTCATTAACCCAACAGTTACCCATTCTCAGCACCATTGTTTGCCTTCATGAAGGTAAGTGTAGTTAATATGTTTTTACATCACCACCATGAGACCGGGTTTGTTTTCTCTATGAGATACTCATCTCTGTTTGGGTAAAATACTTGTTTCTGCAGCAGCTGCAGCAGGTCTTAGAGAAAATAAATCCCGACAGTGTTTTCCTTGCTCCCTCACCCAGCCCCGACTGGCCCCTACGCAGGGTGTCCAGCATGGGCCCGGGGGCACCCTCACCCACTGCACTTGGCTGTGGTTGAGCTGGGTGAAGAAGTACTCCAGAAAGTGGGAGGCTGGTGGGGCCTGGAGCCCCGGTGCCGGGTGAGGGGCAACGAGGACAGGGCAGAGATGGACATGGCCCTGCCTGGCTACCCGGCACTGGAACAAAGTGGCTTCTTGAAGCTCGCCAGGACGCCATGCTCTGCTGCCAGTTCCCGCATGATGCGCCCTGCCTGGTGCCTCCCATTGGCCCTGGCTTGTTGTTGTTTAGTCGTGTCCGACTCTTCGTGACCCCATGGACCAGAGCACGCCAGGCACTCCTGTCTTCCACTGCCTCCCGCAGCTTGGTCAAACTCACGTTAGTAGCTTCAAGAACACTGTCCAACCATCTCATCCTCTGTCGTGCCCTTCTCCTTGTGCCCTCCATCTTTCCCAACATCAGGGTCTTTTCCAGGGAGTCTTCTCTTCTCATGAGGTGGCCAAAGTATTGGAGCAGCTTCAGGATCTGTCCTTCCAGTGAGCACTCAGGGCTGATTTCCTTCAGAATGGAGAGGTTTGATCTTCTTGCAGTCCATGGGACCCTCAAAAGTCTCCTCCAACACCATAATTCAAAAGCATCAATTCTTCGGCGATCAGCTCTCACTTCCATACATCACTACTGGGAAAACCATAGCTTTAACTATACGGACCTTTGTTGGCAAGGTGATGTCTCTGCTTTTTAAGATGCTAGAGGGTGTGTAAAGCATCAACTTCGCAGCAGCAGGAGGAGGAGGAGGAGGAGGAGGAGGAAGGTGGCAGCTCAGCTGTCCAAGTTGAGCTGAGGACTCTATGTGCCGCCCTCGCCTTCTGCCGGCTCTGAGTGCCCTCTCTGGCATGCTTGCCATAGATTCGCCACCACAGTGCTACTGTGGAAGGTAACAGAGGTTCCTCAGTCCTGTTTTAATGCAGACCTCTTCATATCAGACACATGTATTACACATTTTGCTACAAGCTGCATGACTCTGGAAGCTGAGACAGTCAAATCAATGTCCCATTGAAGTATTATGGTCGATTTGGATATTCTGTTTTGGAAGCTAACTGTTCTCTGTATGTAATACAGCAGTTAAGCGATAGCATTGATGTGTAATTGGGAAAAATAATGAGATGAGAGACGGACAAAAACTTTAAATCCCAGTTTCATCAAGAGACAAGATCAAGGAGCCTGGGCTAATATGTGAGAAAATTGCTTTCTGTTTCACTATTTAATGCAATCATCACCTTGCTTGCTTGTGGAAATGCTTTTTCTTAGTAGCCCACTGAATCTGATTTGGAGAATGCCTTGCAGAACTCAAATAAAGAATTACCCTAATTTTAAAATGCGAAATACCAAATTGTCATGGAGGAGGATTTTTTTGTACACACACTCTGAAAGAAAATAGCAGCTATTTTCAGGAAAAGCGTTAATAAGTGCTTTGTAGTGCAGGGCTGATTAAAAAAAAAAGTATCCCACCCAAATTAGGTTTAAGACCAGTGTTTGGATATTTAACACATGTAGCCATTATACAGGCTAGTGACATTCTATTATTGGTGTAAGCTATGTTATTGAAAAATCACATATATTGTTCCTTAAAGGCTCTGGATGTTTTTATGGCTATATGTCTCACTCGTAGTTGCACTGCGTTATAGGGTTTGTAGTCTTCAGGCTGTAAAAGCATGGACTTTGCTCTCTTTGCAAAATATTCACTAACCTGTGTTACTTACTCTGCTCTTTGTGGCTCAGTGGCTGGGCAACTAGTTTGCATACAGAAAATCCCAGGTTCAGTGCCAGGGATCTCCAAGTGGGACTGGGAAGAAAAATTTCTGTCTACTGTGCCGTAGACTAGAGCCACTGGCAGTACCAGTCTGCAACCAGTGAGATGACTATGAGGCAGCAAAAGCTTTTAAAAGACTCAATATGGAGTCCAAATGGCCAAAATATTGGGAAATTTTGGAGCAAGAGGGAGACAAATTGAAATTGCAGAGTTTTGAGAAACTAAAAAACAAAGTGCGAGACTGGCTTCATTATTATCAGATAATGGAGGCTTATAAATTGGACAAGAAAATTGGATTCCAGGTGGAAAAATCAAAATTAGAAACAGAATTGTTAGAACCCAAAACTAAGATTTTGTCAAAGATGTATAACTTGCTGCTGAAATGAAACACTCAGGATGAAACGGTGAAGTCTGCTATGATCAAATGGGCACAGGATGTTGGACATAACATTATGTTTGCTGACTGGGAACAGTTATGGACCACCGGTTTGAAATTTACGGCATGTAATGCCCTAAGAGAGAATATAATGAAAATGATATATAGGTGGTACATAACCCCAGTCAAGCTCGCAAAAATTTATCACTTGCCAGATAACAAATGTTGGAAATGTAAAGAGACTGAAGGTACATTCTTTCACCTTTGGTGGACGTGCCCAAAGATTAAGGCTTTCTGGGAAATGATTTATAATGAACTGAAAAAGGTATTTAAATATACCTTCCTTAAGAAACCAGAGGCCTTTCTTCTGGGCATGGTCGGCCAATTGGTGCCAAAGAAAGATAGAACTTTTTTTATGTATGCAACAACAGCAGCAAGAATACTCATTGCGAAGTATTGGAAGACAAAAGGTTTACCCACTCTGGAAGAATGGCAGATGAAGGTGATAGACTACATGGGACTAGCAGAAATGACCGGCAGAATCCGAGACCAGGGAAAAGAGTCGGCAGAAGAAGACTGGAAGAAATTTAAAGACTATTTGCAGGCCCCTATCTCCCGCTTGGACTACTGCAATGTGCTCTACATGGGGCTACCTTTGAAGGTGACCCAGAAACTACAAGTAATCCAGAATGCTGTAGCTAGACTGGTGACTGGGAGCGGCTGCCGAGACCATATAACACGGGCTCTGAAAGACCTACATTGGCTCCCAGTATGTTTCCGAGCACAATTCAAAGTGTTGGTGCTGACCTTTAAAGCCCTAAGCGGCCTCTGTCCAGTATATCTGAAGGAGCGCCTCCACCCCATTGTTTTACCCGGACACTGAGGTCCAGCGCCGAGGGCCTTCTGGCGATTCCCTCACTGCAAGAAGCCAAGTTACAGGGAACCAGGCAGAAGGTCTTTTCGGTAGTGGCACCTGCCCTGTGGAACACCCTCCCACCATATGTCAAAGAGAAGAACAACCACCAGACTTTCAAAAGACATCTGAAGGCAGCCCTGTTTAGGGAAGCTTTTAATGTTTGATGGATTACTGTATTTTAATGTTTTGTTGGAAGCCACCCGGAATGGCTGGGGAAGCCCAGCCAGATGGGCAGGGTATAAATAATAAATTATTTATTATTATTATTATTATTATTATTATTATTATTATTATTATTATTATCATCATCATCATCATCATCATCATCATCATCATTATTGGGTCAGTTTTCCTTCTCCTAGATGGACTATCTTCCCAGCTTCATGAGCTGCCTTCTTGACCGTTGGACCCACTACTGGTCCTGGTCTCTCAAACCACCGGAGCCTGTCTTCTCATGCAATGGAAACCCCTCACTCACTGAGGGTTTGAGACCCATCAGCTACCCTCACCAAGTTTAGCCAGCCCATTTATGCCATTTCTCTCTCTCTTTTTTAAAAAAAATAATTTTTATTAACTGGCCAATCACATCAAATTAAATCACATCACATAAATTCCGAATTACAAAGCCAAATTTTGAATTTTGTTGGGGCGACCCATACTTCAAGATCCTCAGTGGGACCTAAGAGCGACAGCTTCGTAAAATTATGATGGAAAGAGCGATGTTATCTATGAAGGAGATGATATATGGAAACCATCTGGATTTGAGGATTGGAAGAACGGGAAATTCACACAGGATTGTTATATTTGTGTTTATCGGCTTAAGGAGACTATCAGAAGAGATCATAAAGAAAAAAGAGAAAATATATGAACAAGATGTGATGTGGAAACAGCAAGATAAGACTGGATAGAATTATGAACTCTGTTTGGACTGATTGGGACTGATTTGGACATTAACGCAGTAGCAAGAAGATAATCAGAATCCCCCATTTATGCCATTTCTCAGAGTGTGGCCACTGTCACATGCTGATAGCTTCTAGGAGCCATAGGTGAGAGCTGCGTGCGGAGTGGGGACCATAGATGGATGACCTATCACAGAAGGAGCACAGTGTACCCCCCACCAGAGGTGGTACTACTACTACTACTACTACTAATTTATTATTTATATCCCACCCATCTGGCTGGGTTTCCCCAGCCACTCTGGGCGGCTTCCAACAGAACACTAAAATACAATAACCTATTAGACATTAAAGCTTCCCTAAACAGGGCTGCCTTCAGACGTCTTCTAAAAGTTTGGTACTTATTTTTCTCTTTGACATCTGGTGGGAGGGCGTTCCAAAGGGCGGGTGCCACTACCGAGAAGGCCCTCTGCCTGGTTCCCTGTAACTTGGCTTCTCGTAGCGAGGGAACTGCCAGAAGGCCCTCGGTGCTGGACCTCAGTGTCCGGGCAGAACGATGGGGGTGGAGGCGCTCCTTCAGGTATACTGGACTGAGGCCATTTAGGGCTTTAAAGGTCAGCACCAACACTTTGAATTGTGCTCAGAAACATCCTGGGAGCCAATGTAGGTCTTTCAAGACCGGTGTTATATGGTCTCGGCAGCCGCTCCCAGTCACCAGTCTAGCTGCCGCATTCTGGATTAGTTGTAGTTTCTGGGTCACCTTCAAAGGTAGCCCCACATAGAGCGCATTGCAATATCTAACAATATCTGGAGGGCCAAAGTTTTGCCAGCCCTGATATAGATCTTTTAGCAAAGAGTACTATGTACAACTGAGTAAGATGGCAATCTTTTTACCTGTACATATCAAGTTTTCACTGCATTCATTGCGGTACCTTTTCTTTTTCTTTTCCCCCATCTTTGCCTCTTCCTTTTACAGTCCTTTTAATTGGGGCAAAGAAAGGGGTTAATAGGAAGGTAATAACATAAAAGCATGACTGTGCTAAAGCGAATGTGACTTCGACGTTGATTAACAGCTGATAACAAAGTGTTCTCTCAGCACAAAAGAGTCAAGGTTTTAATATTCAGAATTGGAACAATAAATGTTAATAACTTAATAAGCTTCCCCTCCCCTTGCAGTAATATTAATTCCTCTTTTCCCCAGCATGCCGCCTGAAATACTTCAGTTACAGAGAAGGGGTCAACTTTTACTCAAAGTGTTAATTAAAACTAGCATGCTTTTCTCCTGTATGAAGCACTTGAAAGCAGCCACCAGAGAATCCCTCTTAAAAGCAGAATCGTTTTGTAGCAAATTGGAAGCTTTGTAGCAGAAATTTGCTTTGTAGCAGGCAGTGCGCGAGCCAGGTCTAGGGCCTGCATTCCACTCGGAGACCAAATCCTCAGTCCATCAAGAAGAAGAAGAAGTGTTCTGGTTTGCGAACTTTTTCGGAAGCTGAATGTGCTCTGTTTTGAGTGTTATGCTTCCGTTTTGAGTGTTATGCTGAAGTCTGTTTTTGCTATTTATTTTATACAGTGGTGCCTTGGGTTACCTCCTGCCAACCCAGCAGTTCGAAAGCATGTCAAAGTGCAAGTAGATAAATAGGTACCGCTCCGGCGGGAAGGTAAATGGTGTTTCCGTGTGCTGCTCTGGTTCGCCAGAAGTGGCTTAGTCATGCTGGCCACATGACCCGGAAGCTGTACGCCGGCTCCCTCGGCCAATAAAGCGAGATGAGCGCCGCAACCCCAGAGTCGTCCGTGACTGGACCTAATGGTCAGGGGTCCCTTAACCTTTACCTTGGGTTACAGACGCTTCTAATGGGAGGCCCCATTAGCTAAAGTGGTACCTCACGTTAAGAACAGTTTCAGGTTAAGAATGGACCTCCAGAACGAATTAAGTTCTTAACCCGAGGTACCACTGTATATTGTTTTTTGTTTTTGCGGCTCTTTTTTTTCTTTTTGTGACTGTGTGGAACCCAGTTCAGCTACTACTGATTGATTGTGTGACTGCAGTACATAGTTTATTGCTTTCATTTTGTGGATCAATGGCCTTGTTAGATAGTAAAATTCATGTTAAATTGCTGTTTTAGGGGTTGTTTTTAAAAGTCTGGAATGGATCAATCCATTTTGCATTACTTTCTATGGGAAAGTGTGCCTTGGTTTTGGAATGGACTTCCGGAAGAGATTATGTTTGAGAACCAAGTTACCACTGTATATTAAACATGGGGTGAATTTACATGAGCACTTAAAAGCATAAAGCTCATATGTAAATGCGGGTAATTGAATTAGGAGCGAAAAAATGAGAAACCAAAATTGACAGGTTTGCCAACACCCAGCTGCAGCCCTGCACTTTGTCTCGAACTACAACTCCCATAATCCATGATCATTGGCTGTGGTAGTCAGGGCTGATGGAAGCTGGAGTACATCAACATTGGGAAACCCCCAGGTTCCCATAGCCAGCACTTTGGGTGGTGCTTAGCGGAAGACAAGAAACCATCGGAACTCTTTCAGAATAGCATAATATGAGCAGAATGAGAAGAATTCCAGTCAGAATTCTGTTTTCCACATTCCGCACCAAATGGAGCTCCTTAACTACGTTGAAAGGCAGCCCAGCCCCCATGTATATATAAATAAAATATTATAAGTATACGTGTTTGTGTGTGTGTGTGTGCGCGCGCGCACACACACAAAATGTCCTAGCAGCAAAATGTCCTGGGCTAGAGCTGTTTTCGATCATAATCATAATAAATTTATTATTTGTACCCCGCCCATCTGACTGGGTTTCCCCAGCTACTCTGGGTGGCTTCAAACAATATAAAAGCATAATAAAACATCAAACATTAAAAGCTTCCTTAAACAGGGCTGCCTTCAGATCTCTTCTAAAAGCCAGATAGTTGTTTATTTCCTCGACATCTGGTGGAAGGGCGTTCCACAGGGCAGGTGCCACTACCGAGAAGGCCCTCTGCCTAGTTCCCTGTAACCTCACTTCTCGCAGTGAGGGAACCACCAGAAGGCCCTCAGAGCTGGACCTCAGTGTCCGGGCTGGATGATAGGCATGGAGACACATTTAAAAACAAGAACCTACTGGATCAGGTCAGTTTGTGGAACTTTCTCTCCAGAGAGGCTCACTTGGCACCTTTATGGCATATCTTTAGGCTCCTGGCAAAAACATTTCTCTATAACCAGGCCTAATTAAACAATCTGTGGCCTTTGATGGAAAGAAGACAAAGTCCTGACCAGAGACGAATGGTTGATGAAGATGATGGACTATGCCGAAATGGCGAAACTGACCGGGAAAATCAGAAACTGGGAGGAGAAGTACTTCAAGGAATGGGGAAAAATTATAATGTATTTAAGAGAACACTGTAAACAACTAAAAACTTTGGCAAGATTTGAGTAATGCTTGTAATGTACTAAAAATTATGCTGAAAATGGACTATTTAAAAAGAAATAATAGAGAAAAATAAGAGAAGTAGTTGAAAAAAATTGTTAATGGTAACCATGGAAGGGCAGAGGGGAGGTGAAGGATTTAGGGAATCCTGTATGATGATGTTGATGTTTAAGGTTTCAATTTTAATTTGCAATGTAAAACTTAATAAAAAATATTTGGAAACACAACAACAACACAATCTATGGCCTTTGAAATGTGTTTGTTGTATTGGCTTGCTTTTGCTTTTTGTTGTTGCATATTTTGCATTCTCATTTTGCATTTTTAATGTTGTAAACTGCCCTGTGATCTCTGAATTAAGGGTGGTTGTTGTTGTTGTTTAGTCATTTAGTCATGTCCTACTCTTTGTGACCCCATGGACCAGAGCACGCCAGGCACTCCTGTCTTCCACTGCCTCCCACAGTTTGGTCAAACTCATGCTGGTAGCTTCGAGAACACTGTCAAACCATCTCATCCTCTGTCGTCCCCTTCTCCTTGTGCCCTCCATCTTTCCCAACATCAGGGTCTTTTTCCAGGGAGTCTTCTCTTCTCATGAAGTGGCCAAAGTATTGGAGCAGCTTCAGGATCTGTCTTTCCAGTGAGCACTCAGGGCTGATTTCCTTCAG
The DNA here is from genome assembly GCF_964106915.1 of Podarcis gaigeae. Lineage (NCBI taxonomy): Eukaryota > Metazoa > Chordata > Lepidosauria > Squamata > Lacertidae > Podarcis > Podarcis gaigeae. Next base: position 123,472,958 of record NC_139678.1, on the reverse strand, counting down.
AATGGAGAGGTTTGATCTTCTTGCAGTCCATGGGACTCTCAAGAGTCTCCTCCAGCACCATAATTCAAAAGCATCAATTCTTTGGCGATCAGCCTTCTTGATGGTCCAGCTCTCACTTCCATACATCACTACTGGGAAAACCATAGCTTTAACTATACGGACCTTTGTTGGCAAGGTGTAGACGCATTGAATGAATAAATGAATGAATGAATGCCCAGCATCTTGTTCTGACAGTGACTAACCAGATGCACATGAGAAGCATGTAGAGGGGACTTGAGCACATCCAGAGGCTTGGCTGCCTTCCATCTCAATAAGAAGTTTTGAACCTGTATAGTGCAAGAATTGACCCTGCCTTTTTAAAAGAACAACAGAAAAACCAATCACCCATGCAAGTGTGTTCAGATGCTAGCTCTTCATAGCCCTTTATTAAGTCCCTGAATGTAACACCAGGTAATCATTGGATTAGTGCTAATTAATGCAACTCTGAGTAATCACTGGATTAGAATTCATTAACGTTGCTACAGGTAAGCTTGGGCTTATTTTAATGAGAGTTTCAGAGTGAAAGATGAGAACGTAGTTCTCGGCACACTACCTTTTCAGAGAAAGTGATTAGGTCTCTTTTCAGGTGTGCCCGATTCACCACAGGAGGAAACAAGTGTATCCTGCTGACAGACAAAAGGGCTTTGCGTGCACAGGCAGAGACACCCCCCCCCCAACTCCAGGCGACACCGTGTTATGTCAAGACAACGTGTTATGGGATTAAAATTTTGGCCACAACTTTATTAAAACTTCAGGTGTAGGGAGATCTTGGCTTAGGCATTGGGCGTTTATGCCTCCCAGTCCCCAGCCAGGGATCTGGGGAACATCAGGGTTATCCAGAATGTGTGGGGATTGGGCTGGCTCTGGAGAACGCCTGTTCGCCTCCATCGCAGGGGAGAGCAATGACAACCTATTGACGTATGGCCAATGACTCCCTCAAAACAACCCCTTTAACGGGGAACCCTGAGATCACCGCCGCAGGGGGGGAGTTGGTCACGGCTTCTCGTCCCCACCCCCCCAATTTAGGAAAGATAGACTAAAGGATTCCGCCCAAGGCCTGAAACCGCCAAAGTTGCGACGTTTTGCTATGGGGAAGGCAAAACCTGCCAATGCTGGAAAATTCCTTTCCGGCCCTTCAACAGCGACCATAACGTAGCAGTTCTTGCGTACCTGTGAAGAAGAGGTTAACTTGTGAAAGAAGGCTTAACTGAGGGAGGGCAGGGTGGTGTAATAAAAATTTTAAGGTCTTATATATATATAATAACTGTTCACAAATGTACCAACCAAGCACGTTCATGGAAATGTGGACCACATGTCTGGAGCAGCACAGGAAGACAGTCCTGAAACCATTTTGACTCCCAAAGTGACCAAATGTTTTCTCTATAAGGAGAGAGGGGAGGAGGGAACCTTCCCATTGCCTCAGGAATTAGGTAATCACCATTTCAAAGGAACGGCCAGACTACCAGAAAAGGCAACCAGATAAGGCATCATCAGATAACCTGGCAGAAAGGAAAAACAACAACATTCAAATTTCTGTTGTAGACCACCTTTTTTGTGATGTAAGTATGATGTTTGTGGGGGGTGGTCTTGGGTTACACCCCTTCTGTGATGTATGTATGATGCATGGAGGGGTGGTCTTGAGCTCCAGGGCAGGGAATTTAAAATGTCTATATAAGGGCAGGCACACCTTTCTTCTGGGTCCTCCTCTGTCCTCCTGCATGTGAGGGGAGCACCCTGTTGCAACAGCGTTAATAAAGATCAGGCTTACTAGCTGCTTTGCTTCTCAATATTTTCTGGTTGGTCTCTGTTATTTTCTCCTACCGATAGGGAACCCACTTAAGGACTCTATACGGGCTCTTGGATACCCCATAAGAGAAGAAGGGCAGATTTTGTTTACAACAGTGGGAGAAGCTCTGAAGCTGACTGAGAAACAGGTAGGTTCTGCCCACTATTCCCTCCCCCTCCCCTTTTTATGAAGATTACCCACTAATGGGATCCCACAGCTAATTCTCCCCTGGTCTCCTCGGTGGCCCAAATAGGACTAATTTAGCCAGCTAGCCCTGGTGATCATCTAATGTTTATTGGTTGGATTTCCCCCCTAAATTTGATTTTTGAATTTTGAATTTATTGTTATTCATGTTTTATATGGTATTTTATGCTGTTTGTTGTTGCATCAATTAAGTGTTTTAAATTTGTTGTTAGCCACCCTGAGTCCAGTTTTTTGAACCAGGAAGGGCAGGGTATAAATAAAATTATTATTATTATTATTATTATTATTATTATTATTATTATTATTATTATTATTTTACAAGTGCTATGTCAATCCTGCTAACGTTTTTAGATATTTACAGTGTTCTTTAATATACTCTATAAAGTTATGCCATTCTCTGTAAAATTTATTATCCTCTTGGGGCCTGATCTTCCCGGTCAGCCTTGCCATCTCCTCATAGTCCATCATCTTCGTTACCCATTCTTCTTTTGATGGGGCTCTTTAAGAAACCATATTTTCTTAAAGCTATGGCAGTCTCTGCCGTGTCTCAATTCTCCAAAGGACCCCAGACCCCGGGTGGGTGCCTGGAACCCCCCTGGTATCTTGCTATCGCTAGGCGGAGAGTGGGGGAGGCACCTAACTTTTGCAACAACTTATATTTCTTTTCCAGTATCTTAAACAAACGAAGGTTTATTCCTTCCATCAATACATTACATCCAAACGGTGTCATTTCATTTCAGAATGGATTCCGGTCTATGGTAGGTTGCGAGGAAAGAACTATGTTAGAGTTGTAATTTTCTTCTTTGGCTTAGTGGGATAAGTGCTGTGTATATACTTAGAGTAAACAGTCCAATTTGGGCAAGGAAACAAGCACTGCTTACCTACCACTTTGACGTCTTAAAGCACTCAAGGAATGCTACCATCTAATCATCTCGCTCCCTCGTCTGAGTATTAAACTGAAGCAAAAAGTGCCTCCTTCCTAGACAATTTATTAACTTTGCCGGGTTTGCAAAAAATTGGGGGTCATGTTTTCTTCACCACTTGAGAGTGCATGTAAAACATTTCTCTTTATGTCTGTCATTAGAGTCATACATATTTGCCAAGGTATAAATAAAGAAACATCTTTTGATTTGCAATAAAACCTAGACTGGTACATTTCAGGAGATTTTTTTTTTTTGTCGAGACAAACCTCCCCCTTTTTCTTTTTTTGGAAAAAAGTTCTGTGTTAATGCCTTGAGTAGCCACAATTTCATTACCGAGGCCAGTATAGATGACTTCTCATGTGTGTTACCTTTAGTTCTGAATGTCCTTAGGGCCTGGTGGAACATTCCACGTTTTTAGGCCAGTTCTTAATTTGTTTTTGAGTTTCTGCAGCTCTCAAAGACGGCGAGGAATCCAGAGCTTAACTAGTGACTCATTGAAGTTAATTTATCTTTTTCCTTGGAATTAGATATGCTGGCATTTTCGCTCCCAAACCTGCTTTATTAATTATATAGGAATTTAAAAAATGAAACCCAAGAGACACTTGGTGCGTCCTGTTGCTGTCTCTTGGGTCATGATGGAGAGCAGATGAGACCATGCAGTCGGAAATAGATTACAGCATCTTCAGGGAGCTAAAGGTGATCTGAAAAAGACTTCTCTGCGCATCTCCTACAGTTACTGGCAATAAAGCTCTGTGGGGATCTTGCTATACTTCTGTCCTGTTGGAACAGAGATAATGACCGCTCCCCACATCAAATGGGGGGCGCCTTTTGTGTGGTTGCGTACAGCCCCCCCCAATCCCATGTGGCTCCCGGAGGTATAGGCCTGGATTCCCCCCCCCCCCCAGCTGGACACCTGGAGGTAGCCGCCTACCTCTGCCAGTTATCCAATCCCAGCTGGGGAGGCATTGCCAGGAGAGAGTTGTCCAGGTAAAGGGAGGGATCGCCCAGCCCACACAATAGTGGCCGGAACTTACCTGGGAGTTCTCAGTTCTAAGTAGAATAGGAAAGACCTCTACACATCAGATCAATACTTTCTGTACTAAGAAATGCAAACTGACACACCTCTCACCCATAACTGTACATCATTTATGAACATGTTTTTAAAGACAGGTCCCAATACTGATCCTTGTGGGTGAATTTCGTTTGTAGTTACATTTGTGGAGTACAGGGTCAGATTTAAGGTTCTGGTTTTGACCTTTAAAGCCCTTCACGGCCTAGGACCTTTGTACCTACGGGGCTGCCTCTCCCGGTATGCCCCACGGAGAGCCTCAAGGTCCATAAACAGCAACACCCTAGTGGTCCCGGGCCCTAAGGAAGTTAGATTAGCCTCAACCAGAGCCAGGGCCTTCTCAGCACTGGCTGGTGGAATGCTCTGTCTCATGAGACCATAGTGTATATCCTTAGATCTTCTGAGCTTTCCGTAGCTCTCAGTGGGGGACATCTGCAGCAGATGCCATCTCTACCCCAGAAGCTGGTGGAGGCCGTTGGACAAGGTTGTCCACTACATCCTCACCCCCTCAGCAGCAGAGCTCAGAAGGTTAGGACTGACACAGCAAGCCTTAAATAAATAAAGCAAAATCTCCCTGTACATCTTGCAACAGGCTTGAGAAAGTCACCAGCCTTCAGTGGAAAATGTTCCTGTAGCAGGAAGCCATTAAGTTGAAATCCATTTGTGGATTTGACGCTGTGAAACCTGGGTCTCGCTAGGAACTAGGAGTGGCTAGCTGACCGCAGGATGCAACTGTCCCATTGTTTGGTCTTTATGTACACTCTTTTATCTTGTTTTGGCTGTTCTTCCCCAGTTGGGAGTGAGCCACATCTACCCTGAACCTCTTACTCTTTTGTTTCACCGAATCCTGTTTACATTTGTGCTCTGCAAAGTAACGCGAGTGACACACCTATCTTTTCCATCGCTGACCTTTCCAGCCTTGCTTTGTAATAACACCTGGCACCTGTTTCTTTCTGTACCTGTACCTGTCAGTTGAGAGTAACATTTCATGTATCTGACAAAGTGGACCATCATCCATGAAAGCTGGTGTCACAGTAAGTCTGTTGATCTTTAAGATGTTGCTTAGTTTGTTGCAGGAAAAACCAATGAAGAAGCTCATTCCACTGGAATTTGAAATATGATTTCATGTTTTAATATCATCTATCTATTGCAGGCATGGCCAAACTTGGCCCTCCAGATGTTTTGGGACTACAAACCAGAAATGAGTGTTCTGGTTTTCAAATGATTTTCGGAAGCCGAATGTCTGGCGCGGCTTCTGAGTGGCTGCAAGGAAGCTCCTGCAACCAATCGGAAGCTGCGCCTTGGTTATCGAATGGACTTCTGGAACGGATTCCATTCAGCTTCCAAGGTACGACTGTATTAAAAACAGCTATGTTGCTTCCTATTAAACTGGCCACATCAATTTATGATTCTATTTACATATTGTGGGCTAAACTCTGGAGCCGAATAAAGGGACGGAGGCTTCTTAATGGCTCTTGTTTATTTCAACAAGCCTACTCTGAGATATAATTTAATAAAATGCAAAGGAAAAACATTATCAACAAAACACAGATAAAACCAACAAAAGCTTTTAAAAATGAATATGCATAACTATATTTGCTTTAAAACATTGTAGATTTTATCTTGCTTTTGTTGGTTTTTTAAAAAATTATTGACACTGCTTAGAGTTTTCTGGTTAAGCCATCTAGAGATCCCTCTAAATAAAACAAATACATCCAGTGCAATGAACTTTTAATTTTCCCCCAGCCTTAAATTATTCAAAAAGGAGGCGGGGGGGGGGGGGGGAAAGAGATGTTGGAAAGTAAACACATATTCTCTGCAACAATGATACACATTGCATGGTGGCGCATTTGCTTTGCTTAATGTTCTCTTCCAAATTTACCTGATTCTGGCGCATGTGCCTGTAAACATGATAATGAGATGAAATTATAGGAGCTGTCAATTGATGCTGTCTGAATGGCTGCCAAGATGTTTGTTGATTGCTGGTGCACCGCCAGGCCTCTTTAGAAATTAAAGGATTCTTTTAAATCATAAAATTGCTTTGTATTGAGAGTTAATTATGAATGACTGCGAAGCATTTTATATTGAGCAAATAAGCCTATTTTCACTCCCTGCACTGATTGGCAAAGTGTTTTGCATCTTTCCTGTAGCAATTACCACAGGCCCCGTGCATATTAGGCCTTGTCCTCTGCTGTGCCGTGTGTGGAAAGCATCAAACCACCCTTGCTATCTGGCACCAAATTCTGGGAACTTTCTAGTAAAACAAATGTACCTTTAAAAAGTTAACTTCCTTTCCCTCACGATCGTGAAGACCGACACGAAGCCATTTTTTTTGTGTGGAACTCTGCAAGATCCATGGAAGTCATGGAATTCTACTCAATATTGATCCAGAGCAGACTCCAACGTATAGTTAGCAGAGTAAAACTTAAACACATTGCAGAAACACTATTTCCAAAAAATAGACCTGAGGCAAAGCTCCAGCAGAGCTTTGCTGCTACTGAAGGCCAATGAGTATAATGGGCACAAATTCAATACAGTGGTACCTCTGGTTATAAACTAAATTCGTTCCGGAGGTCCTTTCTTAACCTGAAACAGTTCTTAACCTGAGGTACCACTTTAGCTAATGGGGCCTCCCGCTGCCACTGAGCCGCCGGCGCACGGTTTCTGTTCTCACCCTGAGGTAAAGTTCTTAACCCGAGGTACTACTTCTGGGTTAGTGGAGTCTGTAACCTGAAGTGTTTGTAACCCGAGGGACCACTGTACATTCAGGATTAGCACTGTCCATAAGAAATCCAATTGTAGCAGACTTAACTTAAACTTACAATAACTTATAATAAGTCTAAACCTTAAGAACACCACACCAGAAGGAAAAGAGATAGAAAGAAAAACTTATAGTCAGCACGACTATTGACAGAAAGAGATAAGAGATAAGAGAACCAGTTTAAGCCAGCTGTACTCAGTTTATCTGAAGGGATAACCCAAACATCACAAACCTTCTGCTTGCTTCTTTCACACAGAGAAGCTTCCAGAACCCTCTTGAATCAAGTAGAATAAGGGAAAGATCTCTACACATCAGATCAATACTTTCTGCACTAAGAAATGCAAACTGACATAGTGTATATGCAGCCAGAGTCCTTTTCAGCCAGAGTCCTTTCAGAGGGACGGGAGCCTGAAGCTGTTCCGAAATGAAGTCAAGAGAGCGGGAGAGAGGCTGCTCCTAGCTCAGCCTTCCTTATTTGCAAGTAATTAATTAAGTCCTCCCATAAAATAGATCGGGCTAATGCAGGAGCAAGGTGATCTTTACACAAAAGGGAAGAGCTAGTTCAGCCTTTGCCATCTTTGTGTCCTCTAAATGCTTAGAACTCTTTCATCCCCAGACAGCATGGCTGTGCCAGTCGTGCTGATGGAAAGTTGGAATTCAAAGGGTGAGCTACAGCTTATTCATCGTATTTGGCTAGAGCAGGGCTTCTCAAGCTTGGATCTCCAGCTGTTTTGGGGCTACAATTCCCATCATCCCTGACCACTGGTCCTGCAGTGATAGCAGTTGTAGTCTAAAAACAACTGGAGACCTAGGATTGGGGAACTCTGGGCTAGAGGATTTCTTTTCTTCAGTCATATGAGATGAAGCCCTGGATTGCCATTGGGCTGGACATTTCTGAAGTTTATTTCCAGTTGCAAGACATATCCTGGGGCTTGGAAAGGCTCAAATAGGTTTTTCTCCTTGCTGAAGGCTGCACACAGTTATTATACACCTTCGATGGTTTCTCTGCTCATGACGGTCCAGCAAACAGCAGATCAAGACTCTTCATCACAGGCATAAGCCATCCTTATCTGCCCTGTGTTTGTGAAGTTAGTGGTGACAAGTGTAGCAGGAACCCCCCCCCCCCATCATTCAGTTTGTACAAACTTCACACACACACACACACTACATACGCTACACTTCTGTTATAAATTCATAGAAAATCAACCATACATCGGATTTGCACTGTTCCACTTTTATTTTACTCCATGAAGGAAGGACTACAAAATGGGGAAGGTTTGATACAGGCCAGCCCAGCACATCCACAGGAGCCCTGCCCAGTTGCTATGCCAACCCTGATGGTCCTAGACAGAAGACAATCAAGAACACAAAGAACGTGCATATGGGAGTGGATTCAGCATGGACTGGAACAAAGGACAATGATCAGATCTTCCCTCAGGGGGCAGGAAACTGCGACTACCTTTTGTCTTCAGAAAATGACTCACAGGGAGGAGGAGAAGGGAACCAGCCAGGTGACAGGACACTCAGGTTACCACCACAACTCCTCCCTCAACCCCTCCTTTCTGTAATGTATGCATGATGTTTCCGGGGGTGGGCTTGACCTACAGGATGGGAATTTCAAAAGTTTTTATAAGGTTTTGCACACCATTTTTCTGTGCCTTTCCTCTCTCCTGCAAGTGAGGGGAAAACCCTGTTGCAACAGTTCAATAAAGGCCAAGCCTACAGGCTGCTGTTTTGCTCCACGTTATCCTGGTTGGTGTCTTTGTTTTTGTCCAAGGGAGCCCTGCTCTTGTGGCAAAATATTTGGATGACTTGTTTCTGGGGCCGTGGTTTGCTGCTGAAAGCAGAGAAAGGAAACCACAGAGGAGAGTGGTTTGGCTGACAGGGCATTTGAAAACAAAACCCCAGGAGATGCATTCATCCCAAGAGAGGGTTGATAGCTCAGCCAGCAATGATTTGACTTTGTGCTCAAAGTGTTAGGCAAAAGTCTGGTGCTTCATATGTTATGCAGTCTGATACATCAGATGCTTACGACTCCCTCTTCACACAGAATATCTGCAGCTATAGGTACTCCAGAGAGACAAAAATGAGCCATACACAATGTAGAAAAATGCTTCTTGGGAGATCCCCCCCCCCCCCCGGCATAGTAGCATCCCTGCATAAATTTTCAGCAAGGGATTATCTGGATTAGAACTACGAAAGGTGATTCCTCTGTTAGGATGCATGTTGCAGCTGCCTTTTCCGTGTCTCAAGTAGGGAGCCTAATCATCTTGCTGTCTTCGATGGAGACACTTCAAAGATTCAAGATATTCATGCACCGACTGCAGCACGCTCTCTGTGATGTCTTCTAAGGCTCAGCCTGTTGTACAAGGGCAGGTCACACTGGGACTTAAGAGCTCATCACGGCACTCATAGTTTTAGCTGCTTTCAAACAGAATTTGCTATGGAGCCACCAAATTGGCAGGCACAGAGAGAAAGAGAGCTTCCCTCTCCCCCAGGGCAGTGTTGAAAAGGGAATAAATAACAAGACAACAGCTTCTGTTGAGAAAGACAGGATTCCTAGGTGTGGCGATTCTCATCCTTATCCAAGATTACAGTCACATAGAAATGGCTACTAGGAATACCATGTGACTTAGCCAAGTGGGCAGGTGACCCAGACCCTTCAAGTGTCCCTATTTTCCAGGGATGGTCCTGGATTTACAGAAACCACCCCAGTTTCTGATTTGATCCCAGATTGTCCCGCTTTTCCTTAGGACGTCCCTATTTTCATCGGAGAAATGTTGGAGGGTATGGATTTATGTGACCCCCCTGAGCCGAGGAGATAAGTAACTATACAACCTTTAGAAGACATCTGAAGGCAGCTCTATCTAGGGAAGTTGAAAACACTTGTTTAAAACAATGTTTTATTAAGTTTTTTTATATGTTGGAAGGCGCCCAGAGTGGCTGGGGTAACCCAGTCAGATGGGTGGGGTACAAATAATAAAATGGTGGTTGTTGTTATAGAATAGGACGTCCGTATTTTCATTGGAGAAATGTTGGCGGGTATGTTATTCGAAGGCAGCCCTGTATAGGGAAGTTTTTAAAAAAATGTTTAATGTTTTATTATGTTTTATATATGTTGGAAGCAACCCAGTCAGATGGGTGGGGTGGTGGGGGTGGTGATAATAATAATAATAATAGAATAGGATGTGCCTATTTTCATCAGAGAGATATTGGAGGCTTTGGTGACCTACTAGTGGCCAGATGATAGCCATCTTCAAATATCTCAAGGGCTGTCACATGGAAGAGGGAACAAACTTGTTTTCTCCTGCTCTGGAGGGTAGGGCCTGAACTGATGGCTTCAAGTTACAAGAAAGGAGATTCCGACTAAACATCAGAAAGAATTTTCTGACGGGAAGAGCTGTTTGACTGCGAAATGGTCTCTGTTGGGAGATTGTGGACTCTCCTTCCTTGGAGGCTTCTAAGCAGAGGTTGGATGGCCACCAGTCATGGATGCTTTAGCTGAGATTCCTGCATTGCAGGGGGCTGGACTAGATGACCCTTGGGGTCCCTTCCATCTCTACAGTTCTATGATTCTATGTTCCTATGTTCTAATATTCCAGAAGCATCAAAGTTCTCCTGCATCCAGAAGATGGCAGTATTGTCCTGCAGGACAAGGCGCTCAGAGCTTCTCGGTTCTCTGTGAATCTGCCTATGCCAATGACCGTCTGTATATACATCCGGTGGTTTTCAAGAGTCTGAGCGGAATCTGATTTTTAGAGCAGTTTTTATGATGATATCATTATTTCTTTACAGCTACAAATTAACTGTCTGCTTCAATATGCCCTGTGTTCTTCATGCCTTAAGGGATCCCCTTGTCAGTTATGCGAGCTTCCCATTTTATGAGTCTGACATGGTACCAATGAGAATCAAGAACGATTCCATAAAGACATACCATTAGAGACGACAAGCCGGCGTAATACCTTTGGGCAGGAAACCCAGCGCGCACTGCTTTTGCCATTGATTCCCGGCAATTATATTACAGTTGCCTCTATGAACAAACACCCAGCCACGCTTGGCAAAATAACTTTAGTTATTATGACAGCGTCGTTCGCCTCTGTCGCTGGTATTGTTTTGCTTTAGCTGTTAGACACCTAATGCGGAATGAAGGGGAAGAAAGGAGGGGGATGTGTTGGTTGGAGGAGGATAATCTCGCTGATATGAACAGGCTACAAATGATTCTCGTTTTCAAGATGGCATGAGTGGCAGCCAGGATCTGCAGGAACAGGTGGACACAGTGCTTCTGCAGTCTTTGAGCCTTATCCGTGGTCCACGTGCGTGACCCTCATTTGATGACTGATGCACCCAGGTAAATGGACCACCAACCCACTGGCTGAACCTTCATTTTAACCGTCTATTGGCCGCTGCCAGTTACCAGGAGAGATCCACATAGGCTTGCCTCATATAGGCATCGGGTGGTGGTTGGCATGGGTTAATGGAGCGCCTAACACCCAGGGCAGAGCGTTCCAGTAACCCAGTGCCTCTCACCTTGTTGTGCATCTTGGGATATTGAGTAGCCTTGCTGAGTCACCAAGCAACGTTCCAGCATGTATGAACGGGCCTAAAGACCGGTGGGATCAGGGTGAACTGCACAGCCTACATGCCAGACTTTCCACTGCGGATTACATGCACTGTCAGGAAGGGACAAAATGCTCTGGGTGATGCTCAAGAATGATGCTGAAGGCGGAGTATTGTTGCTGTTTAGTCGTTTAGTCGTGTCTGACTCTTCGTGACCCCATGGACCAGAGCACGCCAGGCACTCCTGTCTTCCACTGCCTCCCGCAGTTTGGTCAAACTCATGCTGGTAGCTTCGAGAACACTGTCCAACCATCTTGTCCTCTGTTGTCCCCTTCTCCTTGTGCTTTCCCAACATCAGGGTCTTTTTCCAGGGAGTCTTCTCTTCTCATGAGGTGGCCAAAGTATTGGAGCCTCTGCTTCACAAGCTGTCCTTCCAGTGAGCACTCAGGGCTGATTTCCTTCAGAATGGATAGGTTTGATCTTCTTGCAGTCCATGGGACTCTCAAGAGTCTCCTCCAGCACCATAATTCAAAAGCATCAATTCTTTGGCGATTAGCCTTTTTTATGGTCCAGCTCTCACTTCCATACATCACTACTGGGAAAACCATAGCTTTAACTATTACGGACCTTTGTTGGCAAGGTGATGTCTCTGCTTTTTAAGATGCTGTCTAGGTTTGTCATTGCTTTTCTCTCAAGAAGCAGGCGTCTTTGTACTTTGCACTAACTCTCATTTTTGCATATGTCGGTGCAACTCAAATCGGCAATGAGAGAAGCTGGATCCTATTAATTTATCCAATGTTTTTGTGTGTGCGGCTATGTTATTTTTATTTTGAAAAAAACTTCTTACCAATAGAAAGCCAGCAAAACAACCAGCTCACAGCTACATGGCTGCCAACTTGAATAAAATATTGGCGGAGGCAGGTAAGCCGCACCCCGCATAATCAATCACATGATGCAGCATGCACAATGGGACGCGGGTGGCGCTGTGGTCTAAACCACAGAGCCTAGGGCTTGGTGATCGGAAGGTTGGAGGTTCGAATTCCCGTGATGGGGTGAGCTCCTGTTGTTCGGTCCCAGCTCCTACCCACCTAGCAGTTTGAAAGTACACCAGTGCAAGTAGATAAATAGGTAGATAAATAGATTGTGATTTAAGAGATCTTATTTTAGGGGTGCGGCCTATATTTGGGGGCTTCTTATATTTGGACCAATATTGTATTTGTCCTGGCAGTTAGAAGAGGCTTTCATGTTCAGAGGCTTTTGAATGCCCAATGTTGTGGGCACAGAGTGTGTGCATGGAAATATTGTATTTATACCTTGTTTATGAGCCTCCCGGGGCACCAGTCTAGCCTCTGAGACAGGAGAGTAGGCTAGAGCCACCCTTGATTTCATCTAGAAAGGTTCCTCTCGTATTCTTTTCCTGCAGCCTGTGTCCTCTGCCTCCAACATTGGGATATCATACATGTCTAGCTTACTGGAGTGTTTGTAAAGATTGCCATGAAACATTTGGGAACTCTTACCTGCTGAATTGAAGCTCAGCTAAATCTCTCTTTGGATTTCCCAGGCATTCAGTAAGATCTGATTCAGCAGGTAAGATTGGATTTTGGCAAGCTACAGCTGTGGAACAACAAGAAAAGGTCTCAGACCCATGGGAAGTAATCATTACACCATATAGTCAAAACATGGGTCAAGTGAAAGTACGATGAGCCTGTGAACTGTCCAAACCTGTATATAAATTCTAAATATTTCTCTCTCTCTCTCCCAATTCTGAATGGCCCATTCAGAAATTGGCCAAACAGTAATTCTCCACTGAGCTGTGCATTTGCTGTTATCCTCGGAGCAACACAACCCGAAATGATCAGGAGAAACACAACAAGCCCCTTCATGCTCATTTGTGCTCAGTATTCGTGTCATTATTAAAAGGTGCAGCGAGGGCAAGTTTCAAGCCATGAAAATGATGAGCCTGGAGCAGAAACTACTGAGTGCAGAGAACATTCCCACTATATTTCCATTTTTCCTTCTGCGGGCATCTCCTTGCGACTCGTTTGTAGCTCACCTGAGCCTGACATTTGCCAAGGAAGATGCAGCGTCTGTTTATAGCACCTGGAGTGGGAAGTTTGCATTCTGCAATCAGGCCCACTGCTTGACGGCTATTCTTAAAGTGGTTATTCTTCACTCTGTCTGTATGTGTGAGGAATGCACAACTATATGTACAAAGTCTCAAGAGATGTCAAGAGTACCTCAGTGGAAAAATGTTTTCAAATAGCTTCCCTTGTACAAAACGTTTGTGTGTGTATTCATTTGAGGGGAAAAATTGTACTGCAATGGCATAAAAAGCAATAAAACATAAGACAATAAAGTCCGTACAAAAAACCAAAACAAAAAACAGGGATCAATTTGTCAGTTTGCATTTTTTGGTGGAGAAAGTATTGTTCTGATGTGTAGAGATCTTTCCTATTCTGCTTAATTCAAGAGGGTTCTAGAAGCTTCTGGAAGCTTCTCTGTGTGAAAGAAACAAGCAGAAGGTTCATGATGTTTGGGTTATTCCTTCAGAGAAGCTGAGTACAGCTGGCTTAAACTGGTTCTGCTATCTCTTTCTGTCAAGGTCATGCTGACTATGAAAGTAGGGCCAGAAGGAGCCTGGGTTTCACTTTCATTTCCTATCTCGTTTCCTTCTGGTGTGGGGTTCTGTACATAGTTTGCTTAGTGGAAAGGTTTAGACTTATTATAAGTTATTGTAAGTTTAAGTTAAGTCTGCTGCAGTGCCAATCCTGAATGTACTGGATTTGTGACCATTATGCTCATTTGCCTTCAGTAGCAGTAAAACTCTGCTGGATAAAATATTAATTGCCTCTGGTCTGTTTTGGGGGGAATCCCACAATGTGTTTAAGTTTTTACTCTGCTAACTATATATTGGAATCTACTCTGGATCAATACAGTGGTACCTCTGGTTACATACGCTTCAGGTTACAGACTCCACTAACCCAGAAATAGTACCTCGAGTTAAGAACTTTGCTTCAGGATGATAACAGAAATTGTGCTCGGGCGCCGCGGCAGCAATGGGAGGCCTCATTAGCTAAAGTGGTGCTTCAGGTTAAGAACAGTTTCAGGTTAAGAATGGATCTCCGTAACGAATTAAATACTTAACCCGAGGTACCACTGTATTGGGAGGGACGCAGGTGGCGCTGTGGGTTAAAGCCTCAGCGCCTAGGACTTGCCGATCGAAAGGTCGGCGGTTCGAATCCCTGCGGCGGGGTGCGCTCCCGCTGCTCGGTCCCAGCGCCTGCCAACCTAGCAGTTCGAAAGCACCTCCAGGTGCAAGTAGATAAATAGGGACCGCTTACCAGCGGGAAGGTAAACGGCGTTTCCGTGTGCGGTTCTGGCTCGCCAGAGCAGCGATGTCACGCTGGCCACGTGACCCGGAAGTGTCTCTGGACAGCGCTGGCCCCTGGCCTCTTAAGTGAGATGGGCGCACAACCCCAGAGTCTGTCAAGACTGGCCCGTACGGGCAGGGGTACCTTTACCTTTACCTTACCACTGTATTGAGTAAAATTCAATGACACAATTAACCATTGTGGAACAATGTGTTATTAATTTCCTGCATAGGCCTGGCGGAATAGAAAGGTTGTCAACAGGTGTTTAAAAGTTGGCGCAAAAAGCGCCCACTGAATCTCTATTGGCAGAGCATCCCTCAGATGGGACCATTAGCATGAAAGACTTGGCTTTTCGCTGTTGTCCAATGAGTCTAACCAACTTGGGGAACGACCAACGATGCTCCTGCGGATGATCTCAGTGGTTCAGTTGGGATAGAAGGATTCAGGCAACCCGAACTCCAGATATAGTTGAAATACAGTCCCATAATCTAGAGCTGACATATTTTTAAAAGTGACAATCTGGACACAATCTGGAGCTCTTTCTTGGGGGTGGGGGAACAAAGTTGCTGAGCTTTGGCTAACCTTAAAATCTTTAAAATGAGAGTTTTTGAACTACAGTGGTACCTTGGTTCTCAAGAGTGCCCAGCTAGGTGGTCACAGTCAACTACTAACCATGGTTTACATAGTGACATGCAGATTTTTTAAGTGGAAGAGGTGGAGCAGTGGTCTCCCAAGTGCTTATGAGGCAGTACAGTGGTACCTTCGTTCTCAAACTTAATCTGTTCCAGAAGTCAGTTCCAAAATTAAAGCGTTCCAAAACCAAGGCATGCTTTTCAATAGAAAGTAATGTAAAACGGATTAATCCATTCCAGACTTTTGAAAACAACCCCTAAAACAGCAATTTAACATGAATTTTACTATCTAACGAGATCATAGATCCATAAAATGAAAGCAATAAACAATGTGCTGTACTATAAAATCAGTAAGACAGTATTGTAGATGATAAAAATTACCTTTTTTTGCTTACCTGCACTGATGATAGTCATTGTTTGGCTGGGGGGCTTTTATCCATTTCCGCAGTCACACAATCAATCAATCAATCAATCAATCAGTAGCTGAACTGGGTTCCACACAGTCACAAAAACAAATTACCGTATTTTTCGCCCTATAGGACGCACTTTTCCCCCTCCAAAAATGAAGGGGAAATGTGTGTGCATCCTATGGGGTGAATGTAGGCTTTCGCTGAAGCTATCCGCAAGCCGTGGGAGCCCGCGGGAGTTCCCGTCGAGCTCCCACGGCTTGCAGAGAGCTGCCTGCATCCCGAAGCCTGGGGAGCACAGTGGAGCACACCCCGGGCTTCGGGCAACTCTCTGCAAGCCGTGGGAGCCGGGAAGTCGTGCTGGGCTCTCACGGTTTGCGGAGAGCTGCCTGCATCCCAAAGCCTGGGGCGCACGCCCCGGGCTTCGGGCAGATATCCACAAGCCTGGGGAGACCGGCGCGACTTCCTGCCGGGCTCCCTAGGCTTGTGGATAGCAGCCTGTTCTGGGGGCTGGGGAAGGGGGGAAGCTCCCCCCTTTATTCCCCCCCAAAAAACTAGGTGCGCCCTATGGGCCAGTGCACTCTATGGGGTGAAAGAAACTGTAACCGAAAAAGCCTCAAAGACAAAAACGCAAAATAAATAGCAAAAACAAAAGCGCCAACCTTAATCCGTTCTGGAAGTCCATTTAACTTCTGAAATGTTCGAAAACCAAGGCACAGCTTCTGATTGGTGCAGGCGCCCTGGAAACAGGAGCCAACAGCCGCATTGGAGGTTCAGCTTCCCAAAAACATTAAAAAATTGGAACACTCACTTCCGGGTTTTCGGCATTTGAGAACCAAGGCATTTGAGAACCAAGGTACCACCGTATTTTAAATGAAATTTGCCAAAATCTACACTTCTGACATGGGCTACCATACACCTGCATTTTCCCGGACATTTTTTAATTTTTTTTTTATTAAGAGTTTGAACAAAACATTTTATCTTAAAATTTATCCTTGATTCCCCCCTATTTTCCCCTCCCCCTCCCCATAAATTAACCTCCTCCCCTCCCCCCGACTTCCCTCAGCTCCAGTCTCTGGTTTATCAACAAGTGTTGTTCTCTGCATGTTACAAAACTGTATAAATCCTTAATTTGCCTGACTAATTATTGACAATAAAAAGTTTGTGAGTGTTTATTCAAAACCTGCCAAGGAGTCCAGTTCACTTTGCTGTTTCTTTAAGTATTTTGTAAAAGGTTCCCATTCATTTTTAAAAACACAGTTATCCTTGTCCCGTAGTTTATGTGTCGATTTTGTCAATTCTGCGAAGTCCATCAGTTTCTCTTGTCATAGTTCTTTAGTCGGGATTTCTTCATTCTTCCATCCTTGTGCTATTAAGACTCTTGTCGCCGTTGTCGCATACATGAAGATATTTTTCAGCTTCCTTGTCAGGTCTTTCCCTACAGTCCATAACAAAAATGCTTCAGGTTTCTTAACAAATGTTAGATGGAACATTTTCTTCAATTCATTGTATATCATTTCCCCAAATTTTTAAATTTCATTACAATCCCACCCATAGCTGTCAACCATCCCTTATTTGGCGGGAAAGTCCCTTATCCCAGTGCTGTGTCCCGCTGCTGTCCCTTATTGATGATGTCCTTTAAATTTCCTGGGTTTCAAAGGAAGCAGTTCCTCTGGAGAGAGCCAGTGTGGTGTAGTGGTTAAGAGTGGTAGTCTCGTAATCTGGGGAACCGGGTTCGCGTCTCCGCTCCTCCATATGCAGCTGCTGGGTGACCTTGGGCCAGTCACACTTCTCTGAAGTCTCTCAGCCCCACTCACCTCACAGAGTGTTTGTTGTGGGGGAGGAAGGGAAAGGAGAATGTTAGCCGCTTTGAGACTCCTTCGGGTAGTGATAAAGCGGGATATCAATCCAAACTCTTCTTCTTCTCTTCTTCTCTCCCTCCCTCCCTGCTGGCCAGGGATGAGCGAGGCTCCAACTGTGTTGCTTGGCTGCATTGCTCACCCAATAAGGAGTCTAATTATGACTGGGGGGTGGACCTTGCATGCCTTGTGCCCGGCCGCATTGCCTGGGGAATCACCTTTGCTCAGCGCTTCCCAGCAGAGAGGTGACGGTGGTTTTCCTTGCTGCATCCCCTTTGCCGGTTTGCTGCGCTGTGGGAACCACCGCTTGAGGCGTCGTTTGGCTGCTGGCTGGGCTTTCTGCCTTTGGCTCGGAGGGGCTCAGAAGTTGAACATACCTGTGCTTGGAATCAGATGGATACGTCATCGATGGCCCACTTTTCCTTGTCGGGGAAAAGGTCTGTCTGGAGCGGGGACACATGGTGGGGGAAAAGGAAAGGAGCTGGTTGAGTACAATGGCGGGCGGCGATCTCGTGGGAGGGGGTGCTTTTGGATTTGTTTTGGAGGCTCCTTCGATTGATTGTTATGGGGGAAAGGAAAGGAGCTGGTTGGCTAAAATCCCTTATTTTGGCTGCTGATCCCTTATTTTCGAGGCTGCTGGTCCCTTATTTTCAAATCTGTAAGTTGACAGCTGTGATCCCACCCCATATAGTAAAATATCCCCTCCTTTTCCTTACACTTCCGACACATTTTTGAAGATTTCCCGGACATTTAAGCGATTTCTGTCTGGACGCTGCTCACGAGGGCGAATACCGGCTATGTTCAGGAAATTCCGGACGTCTGGCAACCCTACCATAATCCCCACCATGCTGGCTATGGCTACTGGGAGTTGGAGTCCAACAAGTCACAGATTCCCCCTCCCCCGGCCGCTCTGAAACGTAACAGGTGTACCTGTTCCGATCACTCTACGGAAGAAAATACATGTTTTTCCAAGTGGTGCAGACAGTTAATCTGAACGAATCTTATGCTTATGGAGAAAAATGATTACATAGACAGGCTTCATATCTTGCTTGGTGCATGCTGACATGAAGCCGTTTTTTCCAAATCATTATTTTTCGCACATGCTAATCCAGATCTTGGGAAACACATGTTGAAACCAGGGCTGCCGCTGTATAATAAAGGCCCGCTGAGCACCTGAGCCCTGATGTGTTCAGGCCCTGACATGTTTGCAAGGAGGGGGGCGCGATTTTCATAGCTTGATAGGCTTTGCTTATTGCTGTTGAGATGTCTGGCCACTGGCTGATTCCTTAATGACAGTCTGGCTTGCGATTTCCC
The DNA here is from genome assembly GCF_964106915.1 of Podarcis gaigeae. Classification (NCBI taxonomy): domain Eukaryota; kingdom Metazoa; phylum Chordata; class Lepidosauria; order Squamata; family Lacertidae; genus Podarcis; species Podarcis gaigeae. The sequence goes on along the minus strand of NC_139678.1, from coordinate 123,454,036 downwards.
CCAAACGATAGGAATCGCTGGCAGGTCTTGCCCACGTATTTTTTCTTGCATCTTATCATTGGCAGGGAGTGACATACCGTATTTTTCTGTGTATAAGACTGTATTTTTTCCCTAATTTTTTGACGTTTAAAATAATGGGTCGTCTTATACACGGATACTGTATTTTCTTAATTATTAGTCTCCCAAAATAGGGGGCGTCTTATACACATGGGCGTGTTATACAAGGAAAAATATGGTAAGTCTCGAATGGCGTCGGTTTTGCCTGGACTTGCAGGGATAAACAGGCAGGCAAGGGAGGTGGCTTGTGGAAACTTTAAAATCTCTGCAACACTTTTTCTTAAAATATTTATACTTTTCAAATATTTACATTTCACTGATTTTACAATCTTTCTGACATTTTAAAACTTAGTTTGCCTACCCATGCAATACAACATTAAAAACAGAACAAAATATCAAACATTAAAAACTTCCCTAAACAGGGTGCCTTCAGATGTTTTTCTAAAAGTCAGACAGTTGTTTATTTCCTTGACATCTGGTGGGAGGGCGTTCCACAGGGCGGGCGCCACTACCAAGAAGACCCTCTGCCTGGTACCCTGTAACTTCAATTCTCGCAGAGAGGGAACTGTCAGAAGGCTCTCGGAGCTGGACCTCAGTGTCTGGGCTGAACGATGGGGGTGGAGACGCTCCTTCAGGTATACTGGGGTGAGGCCGTAGGCCATGGGTAGGCAAACTAAGGTCCAGGGGCCGGATCTGGCCCAATTACCACCTCAATCCAGCCTGCAGACGGTCTGGGAATCAGCGTGTTTCTACATGAGTAGAATGTGTCCTTCTATTTCAAATGCATCTTGGTTATTTGTGGGGCCTGCCTTATGTTTTTACATGAGTAGAATGTGTGCTTTTATTTCAAATGCACCTCTGGTTTATTTGTGGAGCATAGGAATCTGTTCATTTTTCGCCTTCCAAAATATAGTCCGCCCCTCACAAGGTCTGAGGGACAGTGGACCAGCCCCGTGCTGAAAAAGTTTGCTGAGCCCTGCCGTAGGCCCTTCTCTGTGAAAAAAATGCCTGTGGATGCCCTTCTGAACTGGTTGTGTTCGCTCAAAACTTTATATGCAGTAGACTGCATTATCTTGAATAGACCGCACCCCTACCCATGAGATGAGTGGACTGGGATCCAGGTTAGTGTGTAGTATTCAGCTTCCATTTCTTCTCAGCTGAGACCTGATTTTGAAGACATCACATTTAGAAGGGTTTGCTAACGTCTGGTTCACACAGTCAACTTGGGGGGCCTGTTGCAAGAGGACAAATAATCACAAGCACACCCTGTTTGTGGGATGAAGCCACACCTGCTGCTTTCCAAATTTCTTCGCACTTGGACCACACAGGGAGCCAAAATGTGCATGCCGTAGAGTTCACAGAAACCGACAGGCAAGCACAAGCACACTTTGTGAAAGCAGAAAGAGATGGGCACTTTTTCCTCGATCCTTTCTATTCATATAAGTTTATACGGAAACAATATGGTCCAGGGCGTTTATTAAGTGGGGCTTGGATTTGTGCTCCTGTTCCTACACAGCCAGGAACTTGATGTGTGGCCAAACCTAACATTTCCCACCTCAGTTTGCTGTCTGTAAGGGAGATACATTAGCAGAAAAAACTGAATAATATTGTAATTTTAGAATATCTAACTGTAAAGATACACATAATGAAAGGGTTTAAGGTCAGTGAGAAAGAGGAGGATTGGTTTGAGAAGATATTGAATTATTTGGGTAGGTTTGAACAATTTGGGGCAATTAAAATGTTAAAAGTTAAATAAACCTTGTGGATGGAGGAGTGTCAACGTATATAAAATTGTACGTATACAATTGATTTGAATATGTTATTATTGATTATGTATACCCAATGTATCAGCCGCCTGGGGGGTTTCACTGTTGATGTTTTGGTTGTTGGTAAAAAAATAAAAATTTAAAATATGAAACATTAGCAGCTGTGACGGAGAAAGAATTTTTTGAGAAAGAATGGACACTGTAGCTTATGAAAATGATGGAGGATGCAGAAATGGCAAGGCTAAGAGCCGAAATTAGAGATAAAAATAAAGAAATGATTTTTTGGAGGAAGTGTTTTGTAGAATATTTAAAGAAATATTATAGTATTATGAAAACATGAGCAGGATTTGAAAAAAATGAGTAACAGCTTAGAAATATTAAGATGAATAATTTAGGATGATTAAATCGATAGATTAAGAATAAAAATATATATGTAGCATTTCAGGGAATATATAGAACATCATGAAGGGAAGAATGGGAGGTCACAAGCGGAGTTCAGTGTCCTGTATATAGAAAAATGTGTAAAATTTGAAAATTCAATAAATAAAATTTATTTAAAAAGAGAAAGAATGGACATCAGATCCCTGCCCCCCCGGCAGATTAAAAGTGTTGCAAGAATTCAACAGCCTAAGGCACTTGAAATTTAATATTTTTGGTGCCTAAACTGTTGTATTATAACCCCATGTGTTTGTGAACATCTTGACCCTTCACTAGCCCTTTAATAAGAGACAGTTTTCTTTATTGTAAGTATTCATTAAAGCATTATTTTTAAAATTTTGGCAAATTTATTAAAGGAATAAAAAGAAGAGAAAAAGGCGGGGGAAACCAAACCAAAATCATCATCTTATATTCACAGTATGATAAACATTAATACACACAATCATAATTTACACATACAGATAGCTCTATGCCCTTCAAATGTCCCAACAGGTGTTTATAGACAGTATATTTAGTGTATTAAGTGTTCCAGGAGGCTTAGTTTGGTCAGAATTGAATATACACTTCTAGAGTTAACCCTAAATACATGACTTCTGGGAAATGAGCCACCATAGTGTGATAGGAATTTTATGGTCTTAGATATATGGCAACGTTCATAACCACACGTACATAGATCAGCACAGGAAAGCCAACCTGGAACCATTTTGATTCCTAAACTGAGCAAATGTTTCTCTGCATGGTCAAAATGGAAAAGCTTTCCCATTGTCTCTTCCTTCACAAATCCTGTCTTAATCTGTGTTTGAATAAGGGTGTGAGCCTTATCATTACAAGACTGCCCAGGCTTCCCAAGAAATCCAATCAAGTAACCTGCCAGACAGGAAATAAACAAAGCGACAGGAGATAAACTGTGACAAGAGAAAAACAACATTTAAATTTCTGTGATGTAGGTGGGATGTATCTGAGGGGTGGTCTTAGGTTACACCCCTTCTGTGATGTACGCATAATGTTTCTGGGGGTGGTCTTGATCTATAGAATGGGAATTTCAAAAGTCTTTATAAACCCTTGCACAGCATTGTTCTGGGTCCTCTTCCTCTCCTGCGTGTGAGGGGAGCACCCTGTTGCAACAGATCAATAAAGATCAAGCTTAATAGCTGCTTTGCTTCTCAATATTCTCTGGTTGGCCTCTGTTATTTTCTCCTACCAATAGGGAACCTATGTAAGGACTCTATATGAGCTCTTGGATACCCCATAAGGGAAAAGGGCATATTTTTATTTACAACAATAGCTAGAGGGCCATGAAAATTTGTGTCCTGGCCTTTTTATTTATTTATTATATAATTTTTTAATTTGATTTTTAAAAAGTATAAACCTATAACAAAAAACAGTTCTGAATCCAAATATCGAGATTACTCTGAATCTCCTGACTCCCCCCTCCCCATCCCTTCCATGGATACTAATGGTAATATTTACAACTGCATATCAATACTTATCCAAATTTTTATCCTTCTAAATTATCCATACTTTCTGTTACTTTACAAGTGTGATTCAAATCCTGCTAATGTTTTAACCTGCTTACAGTGGTCTCGTAAATAAATTACAAACTTTACCCATTCTTTCTTAAAGTTCTTGTCTTCTTGATTTCTGAGCTTCCCAGTTAATTTTGCCATTTCAGCATAGACCGTCAACTTGGTTTGCCATTCTTCTCTGGTCTGGTTCGGGTTATCTCTTCCTTCCACCTCTGGGCTAATAGCATCCGCGCGGCTGTTGTTGCATACATAAACAATCTTTTCTGGTCCTTTGGTATCTCAGTATCTATCATTCCTAATAAAAACATGTTCTGGCCTTTTTAGACTCATCTACCCATGTACTGGGGGACGCGGGTGGCATTGTGGTCTAAACCACTGAGCCTTGGCCTTGCCGATCAGAAGGTCAGCAGTTCGAATCCCCGCGACGGGGTGAGCTCCCATTGCTTGGTCCCTGCTCCTGCCAACCTAGCAGTTTGAAAGCACACAGTGCAAGTAGATAAATAGGTACCGCTCCGGCGGGAAGGTAAACGGCGTTTCCGTGCGCTGCTCTGGTTCGCCAGAAGCAGCTTAGTCATACTGGCCACATGACCTGGAAGCTGTACGCCGGCTCCCTTGGCCAGTAAAGCGAGATGAGCGCTGCAACCCCAGAGTGGTCCACGACTGGACCTAATGGTCAGGGGTCCCTTTACCTTTACCTTTACCCATGTACTATCTGAAACCCAATGGGCACATTGGTTACCAGTTGTGAATATTTCCTTTTTCCAGTTCTCCTTTACCACTACTTGTCTCAGTCTTTGGTTTCTTCCTGGTTCCTCCAGCCTTAAAAATGGGTCTGAAATGTGTACATTGTAGCAAAAGGAAGCATTAAATTGCATGCACAGGTGAAAATAGCATTCAAACATCATTTCATATCACATTTTGGAGCGATCTTTACCCAAAATTCCTGGAGAGGAGCCTCCGGCACACAGTCTCAGTCTGGCTTTCCTAGAGTTCATATTCCGTATAAAGCCACATCTTAGATGTTTGTTAATGCCGGCTAAATCTCTCGCTTTAGCTCAGGCATCCAGTGGCTTCATATTAGAAACTTTCTTTTACAAAGTGAACAATTGTGTAACAATCCCAAGAGGCCGGCAGAAGCTAAAAACAGGAAAGTGAAGGCAGCCCGAGCACCAAATGTTTCTGAATAAATAAGTGAGAGTGCAGTTATTCCAGAGGGAGCAGGGAAGAAATTGCTCTAGCAGGCATGCCCTGTATTTTCAGCTAAATGTGGCAGGTTGCTCAAGTGAGCTTGTTAGGGAAGTTAGCAGAGAAGGAGTCAGGCTTTCTCCCATCCATATACTGTATCTATGTGTGTGTGTGTGTGTGTGTGTGTGTGTGTGTGTGTATACATATATATAATCAAAATCCCACAGGAGTAGTATTATGACAAGCCCTCCCACAGCAGGTCTTCAGCCCTCATCATCTATGCAATATCTATGCAACATGAGATGCTATATATATATAGAATCTAACATGCACTCCACACTGGACTGATTAGGAAATGTAGCCTTGTTGAGGGAAGGAATAGTCATGCTGCTGTCCCAAACCACTTGAGGAGCAGCAAATTCTCCACCTGCAAATGAAATCTCTTTATGGGCTAAGAGTTTGCTGCCTCTCAAATGGTTTGGTTTAGAATCATAGAATTGCAGACCTCAAAGGGACCACAAGAGTCATCTACTCCAACCCCCTGGAATGCAGGAATCTTTTGCCCAATGTTGGGCTCAAACGACAACCCCAAGATTAAGAGTCTCATGGTCTACCGACTGAGCAATGCTGGAGTATGTTAAGAAGCCTCTAAAAGGAAAATGTCCTGGGAACAGAAGCTCTCTGTGGCCTGGGATGTGAAACTGACTAGTCTCCCCTCACAAAAAAATAAGGTCTGTTAAAGCATCTCTAGTCAGTTTCATCTCAGTTCCTTTAAAGTTTGGAGGCAAATCCTGAAGAACCCGGTGGCTGCCTGCAACGATGAAACCGACAAGCACGCCGTGTGACAAAGTCCCTTCTCAATTTTCACAGTGGGAGGCAAGCGTTCAGACTTTGCCTCGAGATCAGTCGGCCTCAGCGGCGTCTTTTATCCCCAATAATATCAGAGACCCTGTTTGACAAATGCCAGTGACATATCTCGCCATCGATCCCAAACACCACTCCAAAGAACGATGAGGATGTGGGGGAGCGGCATTTCTCATGTGCTTGGATCCGTTTCTTGAAGGAACTTCCCCTTTGTGAATTTTCCAAAGCTTGCATACTTTTTCTAGGAGGGAAAAGAGAACTAAAGGGTCAAACGACCCAGGGCTATCTTCCGCACACTCTGTAAATGTGAACTAAAGCCCAATTCTTTGCCAAGGAAGTGCCTGTTACAAATCTCCGCTTTTTCTTATTTTACCAACAACAACAACAACAGCAGCAGCAACAACAACAACTTATTATTTATACCCCGCCCATCTGGCTGGTTTTTCCCAGCAACTCTGGGTGGCTCCCAACAGAATATTAAAAACACGATGTATTTAACATTATTTAATGTTAAATACATCAAACATTAAAAGCTTCCCTAAACAGGCCCACCTTCAGATGTCTTCTGAAAGTCAGACAGTTGTTTATTTCCTTGACATCTGATGAGAGGGCATTCCACAGGGCGGATGCCACTACCGAGAAGGCCCTCTGCCTGGTTCCCTGTAACCTCACTTTTCACAGTGTGGGAACCACCAGAAGGCCCTTGGAGCTGGACCTCAGGGTCCGGGCTGAACAATGGTGGTGGAGAATCACACCTGTTGTTCTTCCCTCTTTTACATCGGGGCCTGCTCACCACAAATAAATGGCCATTGGACATTTGTCTATGATGGAACAGGTCCCAGGGGCTCAAAATATCCCAATTTCATTTATTTATTTTTGCAATTTTCAAAGAGGTCCTCACTTCAACAAGTTTTGCTTACCCTTTGTAGCCTAGAATGACTTTGTATCCTGGCAGAGATAATCAATCTGGCCCAAGATTGAACTCAGGAAAGAAATACAGCTTGTACACACTGATTGTGGTCTCTGTCTGGTGACTGCAACAAATAGACCAGGATGCAGTGTCAATAAATCTCTATCTCCAAAATACCAACTGAACCATAGGGACCCTGAGAAGCATTTTTATTCTTAAAAGGCGCAAAGCCCCTTTGATTAGCTGTGTGGTTGTTTCTAGGGCTGGGTGATATATCAATAAATTGTCCAAAACTGGTTTGAAGTCCATATTGTGATATTGGTTTCATAATTTTTCCTGGCAATATATCACGAATCATGACGTGTGTTACAGCTGGGTGGTATATTGCCCCAAACTGTCCATATTGTGATAACGGGTTCATACTTTTTGACTTAGCGAATTGTGTGTGTGTGTGTGTGTGTGTGTGTGCTATGCAAAAATCACAACATGGTGAAAATCATGAAGCCAGCCAATGCTTCTACAGAGCTCCATACTTATTTCAGACACTGTGATATACAGTGATACCTCGGTTTTCAAATGTCTCTGTTGACAAATGTTTCAGAACTCGAACGCCGTAAACCCGGAAGTAAACGCTTCTGTTTTCGAACGCGCCTCAGAAGTCAAATGGCTTCCACTGAGATACCACTGTCTTTTTCTCATTTTTCTCTATTAAATTTGCCGACTGCCCTTTGCGCCTCGGTTTTCAAACATTTTGGAACTCGAACGGTCTTCCAGAACTGATTACATTAGAAAACCGAGGTACCACTGTATCTATATTTTGCGATGTTTAGCTGGTGATATATCGCAATGTTGAAAACCTGTTGTTATGTACTGAGTTGATCCAAAATGCAGCAGTCTGATTGGTCCTAGAACAATAGGATTCAGAATGCAGCAGTCTGATTGGTCCCAGAACAATGCAGCAGTATGATTGGTCCGCAGGAGCCACCCAATCCAGCTCCAGGTGGAAGTGAATCCATAACCTGATTGGCCTACAGGAGAATCCCGGAATTAGCCAGTCAGGTGCGGCCCATTGTGTAAATAATGTATATAAAGCAGATATTTTGGGAGAACTTCCATTTCTCCTCACCACTATGAGCTGAATAAAGAGCATGAAATCCACTCTCGACTCCGAGTATATTTCACCAGATATTGCCCAGCCCTAGTTGTTTCTTACTCCGGTCTCAGATTGTCTTGAGTTCTCTATCCTTGTTTCTTACTACGTTTCCCAAATGTAAAGACTGTGAATTCTGACCCTACTGTCTTCCTCCTTCCCAAGGAAAGTGAATTCGTAGGTTACCAAATAACAACTGCAGCTCTTATTTGAACGCACACAGCTGCTCTTGGGGATAATCTGATCACCTGAAGAATAGCAACAGTGGGAGGCAAGGAGAGAGATGTCACTGCATGTGATTCTATAAATTAACCCACACACAAAATGTGTGCAAACCTGCTCTTAATAATACACCCCCTCCCAAAAAGAGAGAGACTGGAAGCCCAGGCCATCATCATCATCATTTTTTAATTGCATGCCGCCTTTCCACAGTTAAAAAAACAACGCTCAAGGAGGATTACAGCATGACAAGATTTACATAATTACAAAAGCCATAAACCATAAACAAACCACATAAAAAACCCACACAACCAAATGAGAAACAATTTCCACATAAATCAAAATCTAAAACTAAGAATACAGCATTAATATCACGGTTTAAAATGACATAGGTAAAAAAATAGCAGCAATTTAAACCAAAAACAAAACGGAGCCCTCTCTGCCCAGCAGCAGCAGCAGCAGCGGCAGCAGTCCTTTATAGAGCCCATCAGGCCCTGCCCTGGGCCAGGTGGTGAGTGGCAGGACTGGGGCCCTCAGGCACTGAGCAGGGGAGTCCTCCTGGGTGGTAGCAGCTGCAGCAGTTCTTATAGGCCTCTCTGCCCATTAGATCCCTTACTTTCTGGGATATCTTCCTTCTCCTCAGCCTGCTCCAGTGACATGCGGTCAGTGGACTAGGGGAACTAGGCTAGTCACCTAGAAGTTCCCAGCGGGGTGCAAAAGCCCCTCTATCACCTTCCCAAAGCCCTCCAGCAGAGCTCCAGCATTGCGTCAGAGGCCTGACACCTGCTTCCCAAAGCATAGGAAGCTTGTGTTTGGCTTAGGGAGGGAGGCGCAATGCTCACACACGACATCACGATTGTGATGCCTGGGACTCGGGCTTGGACTTGGAACCAGAGGAGTCTCAGCCTGCACCAGATCCTTTGCCTCAGGCGTCATCTGAACCAAGTCTGGGGCCTGACCCTGAAGAGTCCCAGTCTGCACAGGTTCCCCTGCAACAAACACCAGCTGGGCTGAGTCAGGGGCCTGAGCCTGCCCTGGCTCCAGATGCGGGGATTACCTCTTTACCTTCAGCTGGGTCATCACTTACAGCTGCTCCACTACCAGTTGGGTCAGGGGAGGCTGAGGTGGCCCCTGGGTCTAGTAACCCACCGACGTCTCCTGAGCTGCAGAGAGTAAGGTCTGAGAGAAGGAGAGACCTGAGTACTCGCAGGAGGAGTGCTCGTTTTCGGGCAAAACAGGGAGGTGAGTCGCCGGGGGATCAGGACCGGCCGTTACCCCGACAGAGATAAAAGGCTGTTGGACATCGCCCCAGGTTGCGGGAGCAACATTGCTGTATGCCAGATCCTGCCTGAGATCCTGTACCCGTCCTTGCCTGGTTTCCTGCCTCGTGTCCTGCCTTGGCCCTGTTGGGCTGACTCCTAGTGGAACCTTCGGATTCTGGACTGGTCCTGGACTGTGCATCAAAGGTTACCCCCAGGCCCAGCACAGCGATGTCATATGCACAACATTGTGTCATTCCCCCCCCCCCAGTCTTCCTTGCCCCTGGCTTACCTCATGGAGCCACTCATGTCCCTAGAATCCCAACCGAACTGACCATTGCCCTTCCCCTCACAGAAGCTGGACTGGAAATACTGAATTCCACCACTGGCTTTGCTAACCAAGTGGTTGTTGTGAGCATTCCGGCTTTACAGAGCCTCAGCCAATGGATTCCAGAGACTTTCTTGCCATTAGACAATATAGTGTCCTGTGCTCTCCTGAATCTCATCATGTGTTTGCCATTGCAGAGCCTCATCAGCTACTCCTGGAGGCTTTCTATCTATCTGCTCCCGTTCCTTGCACTGAGCCCCAGGAATTGGGCTAGCCAGAGGCCCAAATAAATGCAATTTCTAATGAGGGTATAATTGGACCGAGTCCGATCATTTCTGAATGGAGCATCCTACAGCTGCATATAATCTGGCAGGGACCTATAACGTAATGAGGTTTCCTGCAGGGCTGTTATGAATTAGCCCGTGGGGTTGCCTTATTAGGTAGCAGAAATCTGGGAGCTGCTTCAGTCTGCAACTCTCAGCTCCCAAACGTGATGGGCGCGGTCAAATGCCTAAATTAAGGTTCCCCTTCTCCCTCCCTCCACATCAGAGCACTCTTGAGGAGGCCTCCCCCCCCCCAATACAAGGAGTCAAAAGTGGCTGAAGTCAAAACCATGCAGATCACAAGAATATATTTTGAGATCTCCAGGCTGATCATAATTAGAAAAAAAAAATGTCTTCTGCAGAGAAATTGTGACTCATAGTTTATGTTCCCCGGAGTGTTGCTATGGCAAAGGAAGCATGTGCCAACCGCCGCACAGATATTAATCCCCAATTTGAAAGAAAGATAAATAGACAAACTTTACTTTAGCCAGAACCCAGCCTAACTTTCTATCAACAGTGGAATGCATCTTGCTGGAACCCAGGTGGGCAGGAGAAACTCAAAGCTTTAAATCAAAAGGACTGAAAGCACAAAAGGGTTTTGAGAGGAGAGCTAGTTCCTTTATCCGAAGAGGGTTTACACCCAGAGACTGGCAGGAGAGAGACAGAGGGAGAGAGAGAGAGTGTGTGTGTCAGCTGGTCAAGAAATAAATAACGTGTCAGGTGTTAATACAAAGGCAGAAGGTATATGGCGTTTCCATGCGCTGCTCTGGTTTCGCCAGAAGCGGCTTGGTCATGCTGGCCACATGACCCGGAAAAACTGTCTGCGGACAAACGTCGGCTCCCTTGGCCACTAAAGCGAGATGAGCGCTGCAACCCCAGAGTCGTTCGTGACTGGACTTAACTGCCAGGGATCCTTTAACTTTTTGAGGGTATTTCCACATGAGGCCTAATTCACATTTTGAGCCTCTCTTTGCTCACTATCTGCATTAAAAGTCAATGAGAATTGTGATGAGAAAGCTGGGGAGAAGCATTGGTGAGGCAGATGAACACCCCAGCCCAATTCATGCTGGGCGGTGGGTTGAAGCAACCTACCTCATGTGAGAAGTTGCACACCTGAAATGACACTGGGAACAGTGCAACAAGCTATGAAAGCATGCACATCCGAGAAAGTCAATTTCATGTAGTGGCTACAGCACTTGGCTAAGACTACATACCCTCCAGCATTTCTCCGATGAAAATAGGGAACTCTATTCAACAACAGCAACAATTTTTTTATTCATACCCTGCCCATCTGACTGGGTTGCCCTAGACACGCCGGGCGGTTTCCAACATATATAAAAACAGAATAAAGCATTAAACATTTAAAAAAGCTTCTCTGTACAGGTGCGCCTTCAGATGTCTTTGAAAGGTTGCATAGTGCTCAGAAATCAAGATGACAAGAAATTTTTAAAAAGAATGGGAAATGTTTATTATGTACTTGCAAAAAGTATTGTAAAGAGGTTACTACCATAGCTGTCAACTTTTCCATTTTCTTGCGAGGAATCCTATTTGGAATAAGGGAATTTCCCTTTAAAGAAGGGAAATGTTGACACCTATGTTACTACATTGGCAGACATCACCTTGCCAACAAAGGTCCAAATAATTAAAGCTATGGTTTTCCCAGTAGTGATGTATGGAGGTGAGAGCTAGACCATAAAGAAGGCTGATCGCCAAAGAATTGATGCTTTTGAATTCTGGTGCTGGAGGAGACTCTTGAGAGTCCCATGGACTGCAAGAAGATCAAACCTCTCCATTCTGAAGGAAATCAGCCCTGAGTGCTCACTGGAAGGACAGATCCTGAAGCTGAGGCTCCAATACTTTGGCCACCTCATGAGAAGAGAAGACTCCCTGGAAAAGACCCTGATGTTGGGAAAGATGGAGGGCACAAGGAGAAGGGGACGACAGAGGAGGAGATGGTTGGACAGTGTTCTCAAAGCTACAAACATGAGTTTGACCAAACTGTGAGAGGCAGTGGAAGACAGGAGTGCCTGGCGTGCTCTGGTCCATGGGGTCACAAAGAGTCGGACACGACTAAACGACTAAATAAGAACAACAATAATAGGAAATTTGAGGTAGAAAAAATAATTTGGAGTAGAAATGGCATGCAGTTGAAAAGGAAAATTAAGGTTTTTTGGGGGGAAGTCACGGGATTTGGAGAATCCCATTTTATGGATTTGATACTGTTTTTGTGTATATTTTTCTTTCTTTGTTGTTGTTGAAAATTTAATTGAAAAATTATATAAAAAATAAATAAAAGTTGCATAGTTACTTATTCCTTTGGCTCGGGGGTCACATAAATCTACACTCTCCAACATGTCTCTGATGATAGTAAGGACATCCTATTCCACAATCATAATACTAATAATTTCATCTGACTCTGTTGCCCCAGCCCTTCTGGGTAGCTTCCAACATATATAAAAATAGGGTCGTCCTAAGGAAAAGCAGGACATTCCAGAATCAAATCAGAAACCGGGGCGGCTTCTGTAAATTTGGGGCTGTCCCTGGCAACAGAGACACTTTGAGGATCTTCATTGGGCTAAGACTGGGGAGGGTCAGGTTTAAATACCCATTTAGCTGTGAAATTCATTGAGTGACCTTGAGCCGGTCATTAACTCACCACCAAAGCTCCCTCAACAGGGTTGTTGTGAGGATAAAAGGAGGCAGAGAAGAGAAAGGAAGCAGGGAACCTAGGCTGACTTTGTACCACTAAGCAGTGTGAGACGGCGCATTAAAAAAGTGTAACTTTTCCTCATAGGAGCGATAGACTCGTAATCTGGTGAACCGGGTTCGCTTCCCTCCTCCTCCACATGCAGCTGCTGGGTGACCTTGGGCTAGTCACACTTCTCTGAAGTCTCTCAGCCCCACTCACCTCACAGAGTGTTTGTTGTGGGGGAGGAAGGGAAAGGAGAATGTTGGCCGCTTTGAGACTCCTTCGGGTAGTGATAAAGTGGGATATCAAATCCAAACTCTTCTCTTCTTCTTCATAAGTGAGGGTGCGCTGCCTCGGGCTGAATGCATAAAAAGAGCCCTGCTGCTGGGGCATCTAAGTATGACTCTCTGTGCCACACAGTGCCTGGGGAAACTCTTCCCAGAAATACAGCCAGCAGGGCAGGAACCAAACGAAAGGCAAAAGTATGGTCCCAGCCCACGCTCTTCAGAAATGTACTCCCTTCCATTTACAAGGCAGGGGATTAGGAAGCGGAGAGGCAAAATCTATGCAGCCTCTGCACAGGCGTTAGTGAATATAGCCAATTCAATCTTCCATGCTTTTAAAGACGCACCACAATCAGAAAACTGGTTTTTCAAATATGATACCTTCCCATTTCATGAACCCCTTTTCCGCCAGGTCACAGAATGAAGCTTCTGTATGTATCAGAAACTGGAATCCACAGATGGTTTTTTAAACCAAAAACAGAAAAAGCCAACCGGTCTCTTCTCTTCAGCGTTGCCAGTAATGGGGCAGAATAAATCCTGTGTTTCCGCAGTAGCGTCTGCTGTGCTTTGCAGACAAAACCAAACCTTTTGATTCCACCCGTGAGCTAAGCGTAAAGGATTAGGGAGATGTAATGCAGTGTTGGTTGTCCTGTGTTCTTGCCCAGATCTCCATGATACTGACCGGTGTGAGGGACTTTGCAGAGTCCTGGTCAATGGAAAATCTATGTCGTTGCTGGAAGCTCAGTTACTGACGCCAGTGGGTTTAGAAGCGGTCACATTCTGGGGGCACATGTACGTTAAAACAGGATTCATTCTCTCGGTGCATTTTCCTGACACTATACATCCATCCTCCTGTTTATTTATTTGTATGACTTGTAGCAGCCTGCACTTCATGATGTATTTTCTGCTTGCAAAATATGGCATTAAATGCAGCCTGTAAGGATGTAAAAGTGCTCCTTCATACATCTCTGTGTGTGTGTGTGTTTGTTTGTTTGTGTGTGTGTTTTTGTGTGTGTGTTTGAATACTTTCAAATAAATAAACAGATGCCCCTTCAAACAAATACCTGTATCTATTTGCATGGAGAATTAAGAAACGTGAGCATCCAATTGCAGGCTGAAGTGGTAGTATTCAGACATGGGTTTACCACCTCAGCTAGGCCTCTCTGATGGGCTGCAATTCTCATGTGCTCTGTGGCAAAGCAACCTCTCTTATGTTTTACCTGAGTGAGGCGGTGTACACCCTGCTCTGTACATGCCCTCCAACATTTTGCCAAGGAAAATAGGGACATCCTGGCGCTGTGGGTTAAACCACAGAGCCTAGGACTTGCTGATCAGAAGGTCGGCGGTTCAAATCCCAGCGATGGGGTGAGCTCCCGGTGCTCTATCCCTGCTCCTGCCAACCTAGCAGTTCGAAAGTACGTCAAAGTGCAAGTAGATAAATAGGTACCGCTCCGGCGGGAAGGTAAATGGCGTTTCCGTGCGCTGCTTTGGTTCGCCAGAAGCGGCTTAGTCATGCTGGCCACATGACCCAGAAGCTGTACGCCGGCTCCCTTGGCCAATAAAGCGAGATGAGCGCCGCAACCCCAGAGTCAGTCATGACTGGACCTAATGGTCAGGGGTCCCTTTACCCTTTACCTTTATTCAATACTACTACTACTAATTTTATTATTTATACCTTACCCATCTGACTCTGTTGCCCCAGCCACTCTGGATGGCTTCCAACATATATAAAAACACAATAAACAATAAATAACTTCCCAATACAGGGCTGCTTTCAGATGTCTTATAAAGGTTTTATAGTTACTTATCTCTTTGGCTCAGGGGTCACATAACTCCATGCCCTCCAACATTTCTCCATTGAAAATAGGGGTGTCCTAAGGAAAAGTGGGGCATTCTGGGATCAAATCAGAAACTGGGATGGCTTCTGTAAATCTGGGACTGTCCCTGGAAAATAGGGACTCTGGGAGAGTCTGGGAGATTTCACCTCCTTGAGACGTGCATAGTGTGTTCCATTCAGGAGTTGACAAAAGCCTGATAAAATAGGCCTGAGGACTCCCATTTTTCTCCCGTAGTACCGTTGTTTGACTTAAAGCTACCAGGAACATAAACAATGCAGGAATAGCTGGGAGTGAAATGCAAACATGATGTTCGATTCCCTTGCAAGTGCTAAAGGGCTGCTGAAAGTTGACAGCTATCCCGTGAAGGTTAAACATACATGCTTTGGCCTGTCAGTAAAATTAAGTCTTCTAATGGCTATGCAGCACTGTGCATGACACAAGTGTCTCTGTCTGAATAAACAGAGCATCCGCTTCAATATGTTTCTGCTGGCGGAGCTCTTTAAAAAGCTACCCTATTAAAAGGTCTTGCACGATATAATAGCAAGTGCAGACAGATCCGTCAAACGCATTGGGGCTGGCAAGGTGCAACTCCTTTCAAAACATGGTACTCTGATATCTGGGAGGAATAAAACGAAAGGGAATAGCATACCCTCCAACAATTCTCCAAAGAAAATGGGGACGTCCCAAATAATAATAATAATAATAATAATAATAATAATAATAATAATAATAATAATAATATCCTGCCCATCTGACAGGGTTGCCCCAGCCACTCTGGGTGGCTTCCAACATATATAAAAACATAATAAAGCATTATGGTGCTGGAGCAGACTCTTGAGAGTCCCATGAACTGCAAGAAGATCAAACCTATCCATTCTGAAGGAAATCAGCCCTGAGTGCTCACTGGAAGGACAGATCCTGAAGCTGAGGCTCCAATACTTTGGCCACCTCATGAGAAGAGAAGACTCCCTGGAGAAGACCCTGATGTTGGGAAAGATGGAGGGCACAAGGAGAAGGGGATGACAGAGGAGGAGATGGTTGGACGGTGTTCTTGAAGCTACTAACATGAGTTTGACCAAACTGCAGGAGGCAGTGGAAGACAGGAGTACCTGGCGTGCTCTGGTCCATGGGGTCACAAAGAGTCGGACACTAACCAACAACAACCAAAAATATTTATTGATCTCCTTGGCTCGTGGGTCGCATAACTCCATACCTTCCAACATTTCTCTGATGAAACTAGAGGTGTCCTAAGGGAAAGTGGGATGTTCAAGAATCACATCAGAAACCAGGGTGGCTTCTGTAAATCCGGGACTGTCCCTGGAAAATAGGGACACTTGGAGGGGTCTGGAATAGAAGCAAATGGACTGTAGGATTGAAGCTGTGGGTGGATGCACCATTGAGCCATGACATTTCTTTTTGAACAAGGAGCTCAAGGTGGCATGTATAGGTCCCACACACGCTTGTATACACAGTAAAACTCTGAGGTGGGTTAGGAGGAGAGATAGAGACTAGTTCAGAGTTATCTGGGTGACTGGGGATTTGAACCTGGGTCTACTTGGCCCTAGTCTGACACCAACCCCCCCCCCCCCGTGGCGTCATGTGTGAGCGGACCACAGGGGCAGTTGCCCCAGGTGCAAAATTGTTAGCGGCGGAAAATTTTGACACCCGGTGCTGCCTCAGTACAACCGTGTGCTTGAGTTGCCGGGATCCACTGAAAACAGCTTCTCCATGCGAACCAGGAAGTGACCTCTCCAGACAACAGAATGACTCTTCTTTTCTTATCTCTGTGGCCAAGATCTCCTGGGTGACGTGGCCGCTTTTAGGCAGTTGAACGCGCATGTGTTTTCCATCCGTTTCCCTCCCTCCGTGTGACCCACACAACATCACTGCCAACCACTATACTACAATAGCTGTTGTGTAAGGATGGGGGGGGGGGATTCAGTTTGGTTCTCATTTAAAGGCAAATCTGTCAGATTTGCACTTTAGCAAACCAAAATGCAAAGCATCCTTCAAAATGTGCACTTATCTGAATTTTGCAATGTAGTTCTCCAACCGATATTTACAAACATGCATATCTTGTGGGAAAGTGTGCCTAAAAATGAAGATACTGTTGAAAAAAACAAATGCATTCTACTAGGGGAAATTGCTTGTACATGAGTCAAAACTGCATACAAAAATGTGTTCTTTGGGAGCAAATGGCATGAAAACCCTGATGAATTTTTAGGAGGATTTTTTATTTATTTATTTGCAAATTGTTGCTGAAGGGTGGAGAACTGAAATAAGATTGAAAAATGTGAAACAAACGTGAAACTAAGAGAACCGATATTGCCAGATCCTTCCATCCATTCCATTTCTTTTTTGGCTTATTCCCCATAGGATGAACGGGACACGGGTGGTGCTGTGGGTTAAACCACAGAGGCTAGGACTTGCCGATCAGAAGGTCGGCAGTTCGAATCCCCGCGATGGGGTGAGCTCCCATTGCTTGGTCCCTGCTTCTGACAACCTAGCAGTTCAAAAGCACATCAAAGTGCAAGTAGATAAATAGGTACCGCTCTGGCGGGAAGGTAAATGGCGTTTCTGTGTGCTGCTCTGGTTCACCAGAAGCGGCTTAGTGATGCTGGCCACATCTGTACACCGGCTCCCTCGGCCAATAAAGCGAGATGAGCGCCACAACCCCAGAGTCGGTCACGACTG
The DNA here is from genome assembly GCF_964106915.1 of Podarcis gaigeae. Lineage (NCBI taxonomy): Eukaryota > Metazoa > Chordata > Lepidosauria > Squamata > Lacertidae > Podarcis > Podarcis gaigeae. Next base: position 123,436,506 of record NC_139678.1, on the reverse strand, counting down.
GACCTAATGGTCAGGGGTCCCTTTGCCCTTTGCCATAGGATGAAAACATGCATTTTGAATGTAACAGTGGGAAAAGCTACTGGGCAGTGTCAGCAGGTGCTGAAAGGGTAAATCTTCTAGCCACTTCTCTGCTCAAAATCCTCCCTTCAAAATAATAATAATAATAATAATAATAATAATAATAATAATAATAATAATAATTTATTTGTACCCCACCCATCTGGCTGGGCTTCCCCAGCCACTCTGGGCGGCTTCCAACAAAGATTAAAAATACATTAAAATGTCACACATTAAAAACTTCCCTTCAGATGTCTTCTAAACGTCAGGTAGTTGTTTATCTCTTTGACATCTGATGGGAAGAATAAGAAGTCTTGGATTCCCATTACATGCATTTGGCCATTAAAACTTTCATAATACCAGTTTCATGTTCATAGAGTTGGAAGTGACTCTGAGGTTCATATCATCCAGCTGGATTGAACCTGCAACTTTGGTGTCATCAGCACTGCGCACCAACCAACTGAGCTATCCATCCTGAGCTTGTAGTTAGCTCTTCAGTCCCCAAGCAGATGGGGGAATCTGCATCTCCACCAGCCTCAAAAGGCCCATCCAAGCTGGTGAATCAGGCAAGCTGCTGCAACCATTATGGAGAGGCACTTCTAAATATGCATGTGTACAGCTGTGTATGGAGAAGACTGGGACACGAGTGGTGCTGTGGTCTAAACCACTGAGCCTCTTGGGTTTGCCAATCAGAAGGTGGACGGTTCGAATCCCTGCGACGGGGTGAGCTCCCGTTGCTCTGTCCCAGCTCCTGCCAACCTAGCAGTCCAAAAGCATACTAGTGCAAGTAGATAAATAGGTACCGCTGAGGCTGGAAGGTATACAGCATTTCCGTGCACTCTGGCACTTGTCAAGGTGTTCTGTTCTGCCAGAAGCGGCTTAGTCATGCTGGCCACATGACCCGGAAAGCTGCCTGCGGACAAACGCCGGCTCCCTCGGCCTGAAAGCGAGATGAGCGCTGCAACCTCATAGTCGCCTTTGACTGGATTTAATTGTCCAGGGGTCCTTTACCTTTTTTTTTCTAGTGGAGAAGACTTTTTCTCTGCATGAATCTCCTTTACTGGACTAAGAGTCAAGCAAATGTTTGTTGCCTCTTAGTATTTAAAGGGCTGGGGATTTTTGTATTATTATTTAAACACAAACAGCATAAAGAGGGAGATTGCTACCAGTAATCACAAAGGACATGGAGATGGAATGTAACTCCTTTGTTTGCTGTGATTTTTGGGGAAATCCTTCATCTGAAGGTGCTATTTGTATTGGGAGGAAATCCCCCAATGACACCACTTAAAACCATGCTAATTTGGCTCCACGAATTACATATCAAAATATTTGTTTGCCCATCTCTACAATAATTTTGTCCAGACAAGTGTAATTTAATGCAACTTGATTTTTATTTACTTAATCACAACTGTGGTTAGTAACAGGCATTGTTGTTAATTCAAAATAAGATGAATCTGTGTGGATAATATCACAGTTATATCTACTGATTGCAACTCTCTCGTAATATTGATTTTTTTTTTAAAAAAAGTTTAACCATCTATAGCCCTGCTCAAAAAATCAACTCTGATCAAACATCCAGTGACACTTAAAATGATTGCGCGAAGCTCCCCACATGGAATAGCTCACTGCCATCAATAGATTTTCTTAGACTTCTTTAATTTGTATTTCTAAATAATATCTTTCAAAAAAAAAAAGCAATGCTTTAGTGCAATATTATGTAAAAGCAGACTTATCAGTATTAAAAGGGGAAGGGGGAAGATTGCATATAAAACAAAATACAATTGTCAGGCACTAGTAGGTTGACTGCTAGTTTACGTTTGTGATTGTAAAGTGGAATGGAGGATTTGAAAATAAGGTGCAAGAGGAATGCAGTTTCGTTTCTGAAGATGTCCAGATTTTGGTTGAAAAGCGTAACGTTTGCAGGAAATTCAAACGCGGTATCATTGTGAAGTCCAGTGCATACTTCAAGATGCAAAAGATTGCAGATGTATCTCCACAACGGTATTAACATTGAGCCTGAACAGAGAAAATTCCCTGGTAGGTTGTGTTCATTGCCATTTATATCTCATTTCGCACAATACACAAAACAACACACGCAACAAAATGTAACATCTTTTGACATCACCCGCGGAAAAAGAAAACATTCCATCCACTTTTAAAGAACCATATATTTCCATCTGAAGACAAATCTTACACATCACAGTGAACGTTCAAAATCTAGGAACTTTCAAAAACGGCAAGGACGTGTTGACAATCCCTCATGCGTTTGGCTCACGTCCAAAAATATGAAGATGATCTGAATTCACTAAACTACTACTTAATGGCCCTTATCAGCGTTCACAGGGGTCAGTCCATCCTGTTGGACATTTGCCACATGTGTGGAGGTCATCATTTCCTCGTGTTTTCCAACAATCTGCATATTTTGGACGATGGCCAATGCAGCTACGCATACTCAAGTCCCACGAAAATCAAGGGGGTTAAGGTACATGTCATTTTGTGCTGGAATGTGGCCATCTCCTGTACACACACACACACATAAAAAATAATATAATGGCGAAGTTATCAAAATACCCTTGCTTGTCATCTGTTGCAGGTGTAGAATGAATATATATATATTTTTCCAGAATGGTTCATGTGTACTACTTAAGTGTGTTCTTCATTGGTCTAGTTTGTATCGACTAGCCTCTATTTCCCCCCATCATGTGCTCTCTTTCCTTTTATCAGATTATATTGCAACATGGTGATCTGTCCCTCACATTGCACTCAGCAATACAGTAGTTGGGTCCATATATATATGAATCTGTTTCATTATCTATTTCCACGATTACAGTCCTACCTCTCCCTTTTGCCATTTCGACATAGTAGATTGCATTAAGCAAATAGCATCTTTTAATAAAAACAACAGTTCTCTCTTAACATAGAACAAAATAATAATAATTATATATATATATATATGTGTATATACATTCATTACTGAATCAGCATACTTGGAACAAAGGAAGTCAAATTAACTAGGGAACATATGTAGACATTGCTAAGCTTACACATAAAACCAGTTTGTTTTCATGATCATGCCTCGCCTCTTAAATATCGCCTGGTCCAACATGTGGTAGCTCTCCTGTGGAACGTGAACAAAATACAAAGGAGCACAACTTCCCCAACAGATAGGTGTGCCCAGGAACAGCACCACTCCCCCCTGTCTAAATAATCCTAAGGAGTCAAAATATACGAGAGCAAGATCTTATTCCCACTGTACTTTACTCAGGGTGCTTCATCCTAAACCGACCAGTGCAGTCTGCCTAAGGTTTAAGGGAACCTCGCGCCAGGACACACCCCTCACTGGCTCTCCTTTGAACCCTCTCGAGTGCTTTTGGCCTGAATGGAATGGGGCCTTGTTCCCATTCCATCATGCTTGTTTGGATGATGGGCTGAGAGGGTGAGTATGTGTACCGAGCTAAAATTTACATATATATATATTTTTGTTCCACTCACTTTTGCATATGAAAGGTAGCTGAAATGTGTTCCCCACCCGTCCCTTCAGGTAAGACATGTATCTTGCAGATGTCCATGGGTTTATGTGCAAAAAATGTGTCATCTCACCAGGCCAAGACACCATTTTCCATAGAGGGGGAGACCCATGGAATAGATGCTTATTACATCACGTGCCATTACATTCAACTAATATACCTGGCCTGCAATGCTATACCTGCTTAAGCGCTACTGAACTCAATGGGACTTACTTCGGAGTAGACACGTCTAGACTTGCACTGTTGCTGTAGGAATGCTAGATATTTTTTCTCCCCTGAGCAGAACAGGGGCGGATCAAATGAAATTCTCAAGAGTAATGAACTCAAAGACAATTATGGCACTGATCATGTTAACAGCCCAACTATTCTGTCTCAGTAGTTACTAACAGTAAAGCAGCTAAGATTCAATTCTCATAGAGTTGGAAGGGAACCCAAAGTTCCTCAACACCCTGAAATGCCTATTTCCCATATTACTTTTCGATGTGGCAAAACCACCACATGGGAATCCTTTTTTTAAAAAACCACCTCAACTTGTACAAGGTCAACACTAAAAATATATATGTGTGTGTGTGTTGCATCCAGGTGGCTCAGTCGCATCAAATATTAACATGAGGAAACGAACTGAAGTACTTTATAGGGAGGGGAAATAGATGGAACCTGCACAAACACTACTATAGGGAGGAAAAACACACAGAGGAAACGGCTTTATACAGAATCAGACCACTGGTCCAACTCTTCAGTATTGCTAGTATCAGGGGCAATCCCTCAATAAGGGAACCTGATTCTGCCACCTTCCAAAACCCTACTAGTTTGGGTCGTGGCATCAGCCAAAAGAAAATTAAAAAGTGCTGGGGTTGAAGGAGAAGAAGAAGAAGAGGAGGAGGAGTAGTAGTTTGGATTTGATATCCCGATTTATCACTACCCGAAGGAGTCTCAAAGCGGCTAACATTCTCCTTTCCCTTCCTCCCCCACAACAAACACTCTGTGAGGTGAGTGAGGCTGAGACACTTCAGAGAAATGTGACTAGCCCAAGGTCACCCAGCAGCTGCATGTGGAGGAGCAGGGAAGTGAACCCGGTTCACCAGATTACGAGTCCACTGCTGTGAACCACTACACCACACTGGAGGAACCCAGCACCCTGTTGAGGAAACGAATTGCCTCCTACCTGGTCATCAGAGCGGCCATCAGATGAGCAGAGAGGGAGCAATAAGATCAGCTGAAGAGGGGAGGCCTGGGCCTGTGTGTCTCCTTGTATTTGTGCTATGTGTGCCTACATTGACCGCTAGTGGCTCTCCAGGGTTTCAGACAGGATTGAACCCGGAGAACATGTGCTCTCTTTCACTGAGCGGCAGCCCTTCCCCACAGCTTACCACCCACAGTTTGCAGCTTAAAAACCGCGAGCGGGGACACACACACACACACACACACACAAACAAACACACACTTCATTAACTCACAAAGAAGGCAATACAAGCACACTCTCCCAGTCAGCAGTTCTGTGGACAAAAGGGCACAGCAAGCAAAGTGGAAGGCAGCTCTCATCCTCTGCAGTGTAAACTTGCTTTTCCCAAGCAGTGCACGGCCAGGAAAAAATACTGGGGAACGCATTTGAATGAACTTAGCACTTAGGAGAGCTTTTCACCAACGAAAATTGTGCCTACACGGCAGACCCCCCCCCCCCAAAGGTTTTATAGCCTCCCCTTTTTTGTCCTGGGAGTAGAAGTTTTCTTAGGGGAAAAATCTCTGAGAATTCTCAGCACCCTCACTGAACTACAATTCCCAGATTCTTTGGGTGGAAGTGAAACAAATATCAGCCTGATTCAATTTGTAGGGTAGTGCTGCTTTTAAACCAGTTCATTTAAGTACATCTCCACCTGCAATTGATTGCAGCAATTTGAAATCGATAACCAATAGAGGTTGGAATGGACTTCAAAATGCAGCAGAGTTGCCTGTAAATTACCTCATTTCCCGTCTAAGTGTATGAAATTAGCCTTTTGTGAAAACCTAATTGTCCAAAAAAGAACCACTCCACCTTAGGTTACCGTTGCCTCTTGTTTATTGTGTAACAGCCCTGTTTTACTGATGTAACTACAAAAAAATGCGCATAGAAACATAAAAGGCGGCTCAGGCGATTTATGCAGTTTGGTTGATGTGGAGGACAGCGGCCTGGCTTGATTCTTCGTCGGAGTGCTCCATCTCCCCGCTGGTCGGTTTGCTCCTCTCATCGTAGAGTTCCTGCCTGATTTCGAGCGAAGCCCTATAGTCATCGCCTTCTTCAACGATGGCGAGCTCGATGTTGTTGTTGACCACAGCATCTCCTTCACTCCCGTTTTCTCTTTCCAGGGAGTCAGCAAAGGCTTTCCCTTCCTCCGCCAGAGAACTGGGAGAGGCCAGGTCGGAGTGAATCTCGGTGAAAGATGTCTCCTCATCGTTTGCAGTGTGCTCACTGCCGGTAGCCTCTGCCGGCTTGTCTTCCGTTTCTGCGGAGGGATCTCCATCCCGAACTTTCTTCACGTTGAACGTGAGGGGAGAGACCTTGAAAGATGAGCTTTTTGATGAGGAGGACTTTTGGTGGTTAGGGGTGAGGGACTTCTTAATCTTCTCCCTCCTCTCATGAGAGACGATCTTGGTGCTGAACTTGTTCATCTTCTTCTCGATATTTTGGCGGGAAAACGCTTTCTTCAGGCTGTCCACCTTCTTGAGGCTGGACCTCTTGATTTTCTCAGCTCTCGTCTCCCCGATTTTCTCATCCATGCTATCGTCTGCCCCCTCTTCATCATGGGGTGCTTCATCCTCTGAGGAAAGCTCTACAGTGTGCAAGGTTTCCTCCAAAGTTTTGTTCTCATCAACAGGCTCTTCCTTCCCGTCAGTAATACTGGGAACAGGCTCTTTCACAAACACGCTGGCCGGGATTTCGTTTTCTTCCTGCAAAAAGTTGACATTGTGTTTATTCAGTGTTCACATAGCACAGACTTGATAAACAAGGCACGGCCCTCAACAACATCAATATTTTTCTTTCGAATAAGGCAGTAAAGGAAGTTTGTTTTTTCTGCTGTTGTTGCCACAGTATATTTAACCAGTAACAATCACTCCCTGTGGAATTGTTCGGTTACGTGCTGTAAGAGTAATGGGCTTACGAGCTGTCAACTGCATTGTAGAAGAATTCATTTTGCTGCACGTTTAGGCCAGCGTAGATCTAACCTAGCCAATTTCTTAATGCAGTTGACAGCAAGATGCAGGATCAATTCCTGTTTCCCCTTCACGCACCCCTCCCTGATGGCCTTAACAGCAATATTAACGATGGTTATGGCTAACTAGGGCTCCTGGTCACATTTAACCCATAGTCTGAAACTGGCTCCAAACCATTGTTAAACAATTGGTAGCGGCGTATCTCCACTAGTCCCGGAAAAGCTAACCAGGAGATTGTTCTGCAAGTCCATTCCCCTTCCCGGGGGGCGGCATTGCAGGAGGGCATCCAGGACCTCCCACTGACCCAGCTGTGGGTGGAGGGATGCCACCTGCATCATAGGGACCCCTGGCCTCACCCCCTACTGGCTGACCAATTGCAGTAGCTGGGGGGCATGGCCGCTAGCCATTTAAACAGCGGCATGGCCGGGGGGCAACCTCCTTTCGCCTTCTTGCTGGATCTCCCAGCCCACCTGCCCTCTTTTCATGCGTTTCTTGACAGCAGCCTTGCTATGGACTAAGGTCGGCCGCCATATTGTTGGGGCCAGGTATGAATTTTTTCTGCTTGGCAAACTGGCACCAGCCATTTGGTTTTTGCCAACCTTGTAAGCCTTGTTTATGGGAGGGGAGGTTGTTGCCTCTGCCTGCCCCTCCTCGTTAAGGGTATCAGGGGGGGGCATGGTTCCTGTCCAAAGCCTGGGCATGGGCTAGGGCCTTAGCACGACCCCATCAGGTACCCTGGGGGTCCCCCGATTTGATGTATATCATAGGGCTCTCCTTACCGGTGGTTTACCCTTATGAGATTCCCTGCAGATGGGCAGGAGTCAGGATATAGTCTGGTTTCACCCAATGCCTAAGCCAAACTGCTCACATCTGTAACCAATAAATTTGTGGCCTATTTTGTCCCATTAATCTAAACTTTACAGGCATAGGGCCCTCCAGATGTTTGGGGACTAGAACTCACATCATCCCTGACCACTGGTCCTGTAAGCTAGGGATGACGGGAGTTGTAGTCCCAAAACATCTGGAGGGCCAAGTTTGCCTATGCCTGACCTAAACATTTGTGTCTGTGTGTTTATTATCTAAGGGAACTGCGGGGCCCAGAGCCTCGCCACGCAATGCTCTTTACTTGTCATGAATCTGGGAGCTTCAAACATGCAAAGTATGTGCTTTACCAATGTACTGCAGCACACAAGACATTTGTACATTCTCCATTCATTTTTACTTGCTGCGAAACCAGGCCAAAACATGGAACAACGGCGATGTTTTTGTATGTGTCATGGGCCTTAGGGAAAACCAAGGGGGGGGGGAGTGAAATTGGAACTGCCTCCAGTTACAAATCAGGCAGGCACCATCTCCTGTTGTCCTTTTGGCGCCTTTCAACGACGGTCCTTCTCTGACATGCCTTTCAAGTGGAGATGTTTATCCCAGTTTGAGTATTGGACTCAAAACTGTTTTCACACAAGTTTAATCGCTGTTGTCCTCTTTATTGTCAAATCGCTTTGGGGTGTTTTAAGGTAATCCATTAAAAAAATAGTTCAGTGACAAAGAATTATCAGAATTGTAGGTGCTTGTCGGGATTTGTACATAGAATTATGAGGGTTTTGTTGTTTTTAAATGCTCAGTCTGGACAATAATATAAAGCAGGACTCATGAAGAAGTACCCTAGGTTAATTGAGGATAGTTATTTATGGCTGAGGAGAAAGACGATGTTGCATGCAGGGCATGAGATCTGGCCTTGGGGACATGCACATTCTTCTGTGAAATTTGCTTTAGTTGTTGCAATAACTGTATTTCATAAAGGCGCTGGTTTAATGCCATCTGTGCCCCATGCCTCTTGTATCATTCTACACACACCCCACTTTGTATTTTAAATAAAGAAGGGGGGAAATATTCCGTGGCCACCAGCTCCGTTGATACCAAACCCACCTTTTCAACTATTTGATGCATCAGACTTAAGACATACTGAAGAGCAGATCCGTTGAACTTAACAGGCTCAACTATTTCAAGTCTGCTGATTTCAACAGGTCCACTCTTAAATATGACAGAGTTGAACACAACCCTCAGTGCCCTAAACAATGAAAGTGGTCTTTCATTGCGCTTTACGTGGGGCTACCTTTGAAGGTGACCAGGAAACTACAACTAATCCAGAATGCGGCAGTTGACTGGTGACTGAGAGTGGCCGCCGAGACCATATAACACTGGTCCTGAAAGACCTACATTGGCTCCCAGTATGTTTCCGAGCACAATTCAAAGTGTTGGTGCTGACCTTGAAAGCCATAAATGGCCTTGGCACAGTATACCTGAAGGAGCATCTCCACCCCCATCAAAGGTCCAACTCTGAGGGCCTTCTGCCGGTTCCCTCACTGTGAGAAGCGAAGTTACAGGGAACCAGGCAGAGGGCCTTCTCGGTAGTGGCACCTGCCCTGTGGAACGCCTTCCCATCAGATGTCAAGGAAATAAACAACTATCTGACTTTTAGAAAACATCTGAAGGCAGGCCTGTTTAGGGAAGTTTTTAATGATTGATGCTTTGTTGTATTTTTAATATTCTGTTGGAAGCCGCCCAGAGTGGCTGGGGTAACCAGATGGGTGGGGTGTGTAATAAATTATTATTATCTTTATTATTGCCAACACTGGTACCATGGCAAGGCATTATGAAATGCACAGAACACCTTTAAACGAATACTGGAGAGGATGTGATGGTTTGGGTGCCACAAAATGTCTATGATGGGTGTGATGAGTAATCAGTATGTAATGGCAGAGGATGGCTAAAGAAATACAAACCATCGCTCACCATCCCTTTATCCATCCTAGACTCAATATTTTCACAATAACCTCTTGTGTGAGGTACTGATGGCATATGACATGGGTAGGCAAACTAAGGCCCAGGGGCCGGATCTGGCCCAATCGCCTTCTAAATCCGGCCCGCGGACGGTCCAGGAATCAGCATGTTTTTAGATGAGTAGAATGTGTCCTTTTATTTAAAATGCATCTCTGGGTTATTTGTGGGGCCTGCCTGGTGTTTTTACATGAGTAGAATGTGTGCTTTTATTTAAAATGCATCTCTGGGTTATTTGTGGGGCATAGGAATTCGTTCATTTCCCCTCCCCCACAAAAATATAGTCCGGCCTCTCACAAGGTCTGAGGGACAATGGACCAGCCCCCTGCAGAAAAAGTTTGCTGACCCCTGGTATATGAGCTTATTTTTCAAAAGCAGCATGAAAAATATATAGGGTAGCTTTGAATGACCCCCATATCCATGGTTCTGCGATGGAGGGGGTTTTCAAACTGTTGCTCTTTTCACGTGGGATTCAGTCGCACACCCAACAAATTCAAGTCTGCAGTAAGTCGATCGGGAGGTTTTGTGCCAACAAACCAACTCCCCTAAAAGATTGGACTTTTTGTGATAAGAAATGCAAAGGGAAAACGTACTGGAAAAGGTGAGGTTGTGCTTGCTTTGATGCAACATCGTCTAACACTCCTGCTAGCAAACCAACGTGAATCCTCAATATAGGCATTGTTGTCTAATCTTTCTGCAAACGAATCAGGACGAACGCTCAACAAACAGGCTGCCTGGAAGCACCCTGATTGGCTATTCAGTGAGTGGGTGAAAAGACTCATACTGGGGTATATGGTCTGAAGACCCGTCCACCTACTGAAGCTAAGCAGGGTTGGGCATGAATGGTGCCTGGATGGGGGACTGCCTGGGAACCACGCTGCTTTGGGTTTCCTGACAGAAGAATGGCAATAAAATGATTAACTAACCAAAATACAGCTGTCTGGCAGTTTCGTCAAACCAAAAGCAGCCTCCACCAGAAATGGCTTGCGTTCAGCATGTACACGGAACAAGATTCTTCTGCAACTAAACGTTCTAACTTCTGGGTTTCTTAATCCTGTCGGTGTTGTTGACAAAGAGAAGTGTGCTTTTGCAGTGATGCTTGTGTGTGCTTAAAAACAACACTCGTATTTATAGTGACTTAAAAAAAATTACTCAAAGGAAAAAAGGAAAGGAAAGAAAGAGGTGCTGTTTAAGTAGGTATTCATGACTGATTGCCTTATTACCCGGGACTTAAATCAGTTTTACTTTAAATTGGCTCCCAAGACGAATATAGAACCTACAGCGGCTGCAAATTCTTTCCTGCCTTAATATAGTATTCACATGGGGGTGGGGGGTTGGAAATGAGAGAAAGCTCAAGTCTGGTGCATTTTGGGGCATTATATAGATAGAAGGGATGCTGTGAGGTACTTAAAGGACTTCAAGCACGAACCCATGGCATTTGCATAACGTTAGGGTTGCCATAAGTCCAGAATTTTCTGGATATAATACTGCAGTCGGAAGCAGTGTCCGGGTGGAAATCGCCCCCCTCTGGAAAAAATGTTAGGGAAAATTAGGACGTATGGCAAGTCATGTCAGCAGTGTCGTTTTTGTCAATTTTGCTTAAAAATAGCTCCAAACTCCCACCCCCGCCCCCGCCCAAAAAAGCTCAACAATTTTGCGGGGGGAAATTGTGTCTGGATTTTAACTTTTTGAAATACAGTGGTACCTCAGGTTAAGAACTTAATTCGTTCTGGAGGTCTGTTCTTAACCTGAAACTGTTCTTAATCTGAGGTACCATTTTAGCTAATGGGGCCTCCTGCTGCCGCCACACGATTTCTGTTCTCACCCTGAAATAAAGTTCTTAACCCGAGGTACTATTTCTGGGTTAGTAGAGTCTGTAACCTAAAGCATATGTAACCTGAAGCGTCTGTAACCCAAGGTACCACTGTATGGCAACCCTACATAACGTTTGAATATTATTTATTTACTTATTGCATTTATATCCCCTCTCCCAAGGAGCCCAGGGCAGCATACATGGTGCCCCCCTCCTCATTTAATCACAAGAACAACAACAACAACCCTATGAGGTAGGCTAAGCTGAGAGGCAGTGGCTTGCCTGAGGTTTACCCGGTGTGTTTCATATCTGAGCGGGGATTCAAACCCTGGTCTTCCAGGTCCTTGTCTGACATGCTAACCACTGCACTGGCTCTCATATGCTGCTAATCATATGCATAAATGACTTGGGGAAATGAAGAGGTCAGGTAGGGCACTCATCCTTCCTATAAGCAAATTAATCAAATCAAATCAAATCAAACTTTTAAAAAGGTGGAAGGGCAGGAGTTGCAGGATCTAGCACAAAGGACCACCTCCTAACAGCCTCTCCAATCTCATACAAGATTGGTTGTGTGTGTGTGTGTGTGTGTGTGTTTTTACTGAATGCTGATGTGCTGTATGTTTTAGGAGTTTATTAAGATGGGCACATTTCCTTCCTTCCTTCCTTCCTTCCTTCCTTCCTTCCTTCCTTCCTTTCTTTCTTTCTTTCTTTCTTTCTTTCTTTCTTCTTTATCATTTTTAGCTGCCCGAATCCTACAACGCCCGCCATCACTCCCCAAGGACCTACTGAGCTTTGGATGATGTGATGTGATGAAGCATTTTTTTGAGAAGAAAGGAGATTGAAATAAACTGCCCCTGGGCTCTGCTGTTGGGCCTCCCAGTAGGATATGTGCAAACAGGATGCTAGAAGAGATGGACTCTCCCCCCCCCCCAGTCTGATCCAGCAGAGCTCTTCATATGCTCATATGGCTCCTCCAAAGTGCTTTAAATCAGATACGCTTTCTTTTTTTGGGGTGGGGGTGTCAAGCGACAATCTGGTCCTTTCATAATGATAATTGGTCTGCCTACAGGGAATAACAAAAAGTATAAATGAAAGGCTGCACTAATTTTTCTACGGCTGTTACCATACCATGTCTATTTTAGTGTCGATAATGATGAACACCATGGATATAGAAATAAATACCGTACTATGGCTTTTTAAACTCTCTCTCTCTTTGTGTGTGTGTTATTTTTCTCGTTGGTTACTAAGCTATGTATTTTTGTGTTTTTATATTGCAAACCGCCCTGTGACCCTTGGGTGAGGGGCAGTCTAGAAATCTAATAAGTAAATAAAATAGAAATAAATAACTATGGGATATACAGCCCCTGACTCAGAAGCCTAGACCGGGATTCAACTCAGGTGTTCCATCAGCAGAAGCCCTGTGGAAAGACTTCTGTTTGTGCACAGGGCTCCCCCTTCTTCTTCCCCTGTGCCCCCCACAATTGGCTCACAGTCAGCGGTCAGGAGTGTGGGTGACTTGCAGAAATCAGCTGGTTGTTTGCCACACCTCAACCTCTGTGATAGACCAGCAGAACATGGAGAACCCCAGCAGAGTCTTCAGAGATTTCCTTCTCCCGTCACACAACTTATTCTAGGGGAAAACTCCTCTCTTGCACAGTTCAAAGTAACAAAGTGCTTATTGTTTCCAGACACAAGACAAAGCTAAGTACTACGATCTAGTAGGGCTGGGAGATATATCCATATTTCATTCAAAACCGGTTTGAAGACCATATCATGATAGCAGATATTGGCTAAGAGACAAATGATACACTCAGGTGTCCCAAGAGTGGACTCACAAACTGAATACACACAAACACATCCCCACCTCCCTGCTTGCAGAAAAGCATCACATAAAGGAGAATACTAAGCTAGAGTCGTTTTAGTGTTGGTCAACAGTTAGCCCTGGTAGAAATTAGCAGGGAGGAGAATAGGGAGAAAACTGGGGTAAGTCTATCATTGGTTCTGATGCTGCATACTGTTTTTCTCCCTCTCTGCTTTCTGCCTTTCAAGTCCCAACGGTCAACGGCCACTACTGAACGAAGCTGTAGATGGAAACCGATACCAATCCGAGAGGAAATAAAACCCTACAGTTAGAAGTCATAATAGCAGCCATTCTTCACAGCTCTGGAACGGAATGCGGTGGGTAACATTCACAGCCAAGAAACTTCAGGAAAAGCAAATATCTCAGAAGGAATCTCCTCCAAACAAAGAAGAGGTTATGGAGGACCAAGCAAAGGCCTTCCTTCAGAAATGTGCGCTTATGAAAACATCACAGCTCCATAGGGTATGTCCCAGAAGCTTGAAATGAACTGGGCAGCAAATTGGCACATGGTTGGGGCTTAGAAAAATCTAGCAGCTTTGACATTTCTGAAGTTCTCTCCCCACTGCAAAAAAATAAAAAATCTGTTGCCATTTGCAATATCTGCATTTTTCTGTTTGCCTGTGTCAGGGTTATATACTTAGTTTATCATTTTGAACGAGATGTTCACGAGATAAATTTGCCTCCACTCAGAGAAGGGTGGTGGTGGAGCTGAAATGCTGCAATTGTTTCAACTCTGCTCCCAGCAAGAAGCAGATTGCAAAACGTGGCAGATATAATGTAGCTGTAGCTTTTGAACCCGTCGGCTGTTGGTGAAAAGAAAGCACAAGCCCTTCTTCAGAACGGTTTCCCGGAGGAAAGGTTATTGGCAAAGTTGCCTCAGGGTTGAGATTCTGAATACTGTGTGCAGATGCCATCTTGCACTCGAGTAATCGCTTAACCACCCCCCCCCCCCCGCTAACCTCACGGAAAACACCAGATCAACATTTCAATTTTTTTAAAAGATACACTGTTAAGGTCCTGGTGTTTGTTTCACAATGTTCAAGGGAGCCATTATGTTCTGAAATAGAGAGATCCATCATGTTCTACAGAGCCTGGGAGTTTCCCATCATCTGTTTCATTAAATGACATCTTGGGAAACAAGGTTGTTTGGCTCATTGTGCTTTGAGTAGAGAAAATAATACAGAAAGTGGTTTAGGGTTACTTTAGACCTAGTGAGCCATACAACGGAATGGTAAAATAGGTAAAGGGACCCCTGAACATTAGGTCCAGTGGTGGCCGACTCTGGGGTTGCGGCGCTCATCTCGCTTTATTGGCCGAGGGAGCCGGCGTACAGCTTCCGGGTCATGTGGCCAGCATGACTAAGCCACTTTTGGCGAACCAGAGCAGCACACGGAAACGCCGTTTACCTTCCCGCCAGAGCGGTACCTATTTATCTACTTGCACTTTGACATGCTTTCGAACTGCTAGGTTGGCAGGAGCAGGGACCGAGCAACGGGAGCTCATCCCATCGCGGGGATTTGAACCACCGACCTTCTGATCGGCAAGTCCTTGGCTCTGTGGTTTAACCCACAACGCCACCCGCATATAAACGTAAATGCATACATACTTAAGGCACTTTCAGATCATGGGTTCCAACCATCTAATTTAGGGGCGGTGGAGTCTTTTAGTTGTTGCTCTTATTAAGCAAATTGGAGTCACAAACCCTTGCAAGCCTACTGTGGATAATTTAGCAAATGGCCCGTGCGTCCTGATCTGCCCATCCCCAACTGAAAATATATGGACAATGAACTTTAGACCAGTTTAGCTGCGGAGTGATTTGAATTTGCATTTCATCAGCCCTGCCACTATAGTCAAACTGGAACCTAGAATTGAAGAAAGGTGGGGCAACATACGACAACCTCTTGCAACAACTTGCTGGTTCTTCGCCCTAAGGACTTAGTTCAGGCCACAACACTGAAAACAGACTCAGGCCTCAAATATCTGAAAGACCACCTGCTTCCCAAGCTTGACTTGGCTCCATTTCTAATGAGACAGTTCACTGTCTACGGTGCAGATACCCGAGGACAAAACTCCAACAATTCATGTATACATATTGTTATTGGCATCCATCTGTCTCGGGAGACAGTGAGCCATTTGGGGTAATTCTGGAGAGTTTCAGCGCCTGCTGTGGCTGGCAAGAGTGATGAGGGAGAGATATTTTATTGCAGATACGAAGGCGACTGCTTTTGCTGCCACATGTGCACCGTGGTGTTTCTTCTGCCTCTTCCCAGCAGTCATTCCGCCTGCCTGGCATATATGGGTAGGCAAACTAAGGCGCAGGGGCCGGATCCGGCCCAATCGCCTTCTCAATCCAGCCCGTGGATGGTCAAGGAATCAGTGTGTTTTTACATGAGTGTGTCCTTTTATTTAAAATGCATCTCTGAGTTATTTGTGGGGCCTGCCTGGTGTTTTGACATGAGTAGAATGTGTGCTTTTATTTAAAATGCATCTCTGGGTTATTTGTGGGGCCCGCCTGGTGTTTTGACATGAGTAGAATGTGTGCTTTTATTTAAAATGCATCTCTGGGTTATTTGTGGGGCATCAGAATTTGTTCATCCCCCTCCCCGCAAAAAATAGTCCGGCCCCCCACAAGGTCTGAGAGACAGTAGACCAGCCCCCTGCTGAAAAAGTTTGCTGACCCCTGTGCTAAGCCATACTCAGAATAAGCCCATTGAAATAAGTGGAGTTGATTACCAGAAGCCCATTGATTTCAAGCCGTCTCATTTGAGTATGACTCATTCAGAAGCAACACCCTGTCATTCCTTGTAGAGAATGCAGACAAGCAGGGGTTGGATCCATTACTAGCATGCACTTTAAAGGGGAAAGCTGCAGCTGAGACACCCAAAGCGAGATTGTACCCAGGTATGTAGACCTAAACACTGAAGGGTATTGTTAAAATCGGCCTCAGAAGTTGCACTGATTCAACCCCTAAGAAAGCATTTTGCCTCATTCTTTTCAGGTTCGTTCCTCATCTGGGCATGATTCTTGATGGGTATCCAAATAAACCGTTTTGGGAGGAGCATTTTCGATACCTAGCAAGCTGAAAGGCTGCAGCTTATTGTCCTTCGTGGGAACCTGTGAAATCAAGGCAACGAAACAGTTTCTTCTGTTGGCACATTGCCTTGAGGCCTTAGTCTGGGTTATGGCTAACTCCGATTTGTTTCTGAATCACAAATTCTCTCTCCTTACATGGGCAAAACTCTCTCTGACTTATGCTTGGCAGAGGACCAAGCAGAGCCTTTGACATCTAACAAGAGAGTTTTTCCAAATACCGGTAAATAAAATTTCGCACAGTGTGGTCAAATCGTCTCGACAACACAGAATGGCTTAATTTTGTTGCAAAGTGATGTCAGCTCATTGGTAATTGGTCTCTTTCTTCATTTACTAATGCTAAGGTAAAGGTAAAGGTACCCCTGCCCGTACGGGCCAGTCTTGACAGACTCTGGGGTTGTGCGCCCATCTCACTTAAGAGGCCAGGGGCCAGCGCTGTCCGGAGACACTTCCGGGTCACGTGGCCAGCGTGACAAAGCTGCATCTGGCAAGCCAGAGCCGCACACGGAAACGCCGTTTACCTTCCCGCTGGTAAGCGGTCCCTATTTATCTACTTGCACCCGGAGGTGCTTTCGAACTGCTAGGTTGGCAGGCGCTGGGACCGAGCAGCGGGAGCGCACCCCGCCGCAGGGATTCGAACCGCCAACCTTTCGATCGGCAAGTCCTAGGCGCTGAGGCTTTAACCCACAGCGCCACCTGCGGGGCCCACCATTAACATCCCAATAGCTTGCAGGCAGGGGATGCAATCCTGTATCCATCCAAAAGGGAGTTATATTCCAACTCCCGCCAGTTCCAGCCAACATGGCCAATAGGCAGGTTTGATGGGAGCTGCAGCCTGGCAGCATCTGCAGGGACACAAGGTTCCCTATTGTCTGGTATTCAGAAGTATGCTAAAAATTAGTCAGCAATAAGCTGTAAAAGATAAAAGCTCATTATTGGCACAGTCATCTCACGTGATAATACAGTGGTACCTTGGTTCTCAAACGCCTTGGTTCCAAAACGCAAGAAACCCAGAAGTAAGTGTTCTGGTTTTCAAACGTTTTTTGGAAGCCAAACATCCAATCCGGCTGTCGGCTATTTGTTTCCGAGGCGCCTGCACCAATCAGAAGCTGCATCTTGGTTTTTAAACACATCGGAAGTCAAATGGACTTCCGGAACGGATTAAGTTTGGTGCTTTTGTTTTTGCTATTTATTTTGTGTTTTTGAGGCTTTTTTGGCTAATTTTGTTTTTGCGACTGTGTGGAACCCAGTTCAGCTACTGATTGATTGATTGTGTGACTGCGGAAATGGATAAAAGCCCCCCATCTAAACAATGACTACCATCAGTGCAGTTAAGAAAAAATAATAATTTTTATCATCTACAATACTGTCTTATTTATTTCATACTACAGTACGCTGATTGTTGCTTTCATTTTATGGATCAATGGACTCGTTAGATAGTAAAATCCATGTTGAATAGCTGTTTTAGGGGTTGTTTTTAAAAGTCTGGAATGGATTAATCCATTTTGCATGACTTTCTATGGGAAAGCGTGCCTTGGTTTTGGAACGCTTTGGTTTTGGAACGGACTTCCAGAATGGATTAAGTTTGAGAAACAAGGTACCACTGTACTGCCTCATAAGCACTTGAGAGGCAACTGTTCCACCTCTTCCACTTAAAAAAATCTGCATGTCACTGTAAACCATGGTTAGTGGTTGACTGTGACCACCTAGCTGGGCACTCCTGTTCCTCTCTATTGCTATGCAGAGTAAACAAACCGTGATCCCTACAAACAAACCACGTTCAGGAACAATCAGTGGCTACAGATTGTGGTTTCTTGGAAATGAAATAAACCACGATCCTTGGTTTGGACCTAATGCTAAACCCGGGACTGTGGCTTGCTTCTCTCTCCAGGGCTAGCAGGAAGAAGCGCAAAGCGGAAGTGATCAACCCACGCACAGTACGCTATTGGTTTATGGCTGACCGTGATGTACAAATGGGAGCCCTGGACGTGGAAAAGCCGAATGTTTCAGTGAGAAGGTGAGCTCATCATTCCAAGGCGGCAGAGATCTGTGACAGGACTGTGATAGCATGTCTGAATTGGTTTACTGTGGCATAAACTCTAATGGTCTCATAAGCTGCTTCATCAGTTTCTTTAAGACACCATTAAAATTTTCTGCGTCTTTGGCCTCCTGGCCCCATTTCCCCTTGATTTTTGAGCTGGCAGGTTTCTGAGCTGGGAGTCTCTTGGTATTCAAACAGCACAAAAGGCAACCAAACAATGACATTTCTTGGTGTTTTTCTCCTCTTCTGGCTCCTTCCATTTTAAGATCAAATATTTACTAACTGGAGTGGCACTGAATACCAAATTCAGTGACCCCTAAGCTCTCATTTAATGGGATTTTTCTAGTCCCCACATGCTATTAAACTGCACATTGTTGTTACTGTGTTTTGCTTTTTTTATTTTAATAAAAAAATACCTGAATTTCTCCGTTTTCGGTGGCAACATGAGCTTGCTCATTTGCTGTGGTGCATGATTGGCTGAATGGCGTTTATTCTGAACCAAAGCGGGGTGGGGGTGGGGTGGGGAATCATGCAGGTCATGTGGTTCCAACAAAGCAGAAAGGAACAATGCCAAAGCTTAATAAGGCTTTGCAAACAGTCATTTCTGTGTTTTGTTAGGTATTCTGTGCCGTTTGCAATTTGTAACAACTCCTGCAGCCACGTTAGGAAGAAAGAGAAGCCAAGCTTGGAACGGGACAGTATATCTAAATGAGAGGGAAACAAGAGGCATGCAAAGGTACAAAAGTTTTTCTTTTAATAAAGAAAAAACAATGTATCAAGAGCTCTGCTGGATCAGGAAAGGGTTCAATCCAGTCCAGCATCCTGTTCTCACAATGGCCAACCAGATGCCTGCGGGAAGTTTGCAACATAGCTGTCAACTTTTCCCTTTTCTTGCAAGGAATCCTATTTGGAATAAGGGAATTTCCCTTAAAAAAGGGAACACTGACAGCTATGGTTTGCAAGCGGGATCTGAGGGCAACGGCACTTTTGCTCCCCAACTGTGATTCCCAGAAACTGGAAAGTGACCTGCTCACAAACCTAAACCATATGCATTTATTTTCACATCCATCTTGGGTAAGGGGTAGGAACGGTCTTTCTGAGGAACACGAAGTATCAGATTTAATCAGCGCTCTTTTTCTAGGAAAAGAGGTGCCAGAACTCACCACGAACACCTCACCCGTTCTCTTAGAATGGCAATGGCGCCCAGAAACTGAGTTCCGGCAAGTTCCGGCTAAAAGAAAGCCATGGATTTAATCTGTCTGGGGGCTGTTGTTGTTTTTTGGTAATCCGAAAGCTAATGCAGATACCTCAAACTCTACAGGTTCTTACTGTAGCTTTCTACAAGAAACCAGAGGTCAAGATTGTTTTGGGAGATTTTTGCTCGTTTCCGGGAGATTTTAAAAGCTCGCTGTTCACTAGCGAATGAAACCGCACACATCAACGACGGGATTTTTTTTTAAAAAAGCTTTTTATCCTGTGTGTACAATACTTTCCGCTCGCCTCCTTTTTTAAACTAGGGAGTGGACAAAAGAATAATAACTAATAGGTCTTTTCTTTATCGAGGTCATTTAAGAGATCTCTCTGAAGGCTTTTGCCTGGAAAGTCCTAGAGTGGATGAAAGGAGGGGGGCGGGGAGAAAAAGAGAGACCTGAACATGGCGGCTGTGTTTTATGATCCGTTCTAGGGTGTGGCGAACCAGTTCCCTAGATGTGGACATTCTTGGCAGGGAAAGTTGTGCAGTCTGCAGGGCTGAATATCTCATAATTTTGCAAGTGCTTTGGGGCTGAAGTGAATGAGGAAAGCTTCATCTATGGGCCAGCCTCTTTCTGTGTACACATGTTCGCATTGCACGGCTAGCCCAGTATGGCGAAAATGCAAGCAGAGGGGCACAAGGGTGGAAAGATTTTTGAGCACAGCCACAGGGCACATGGGATTCCCTGCTTGGATAAGTGCTCCTTGTGATCCAGCATCAGCTATAAAAATAGGCCTGAACGTGGTGGTAAGTGATGCATTCCAAAGATTCTTAAATCCTCTGTCTCAGGAGCTACAGAGGCACCCAGGGTCTGGGTTGTTGCCAAGAAGATGGGAGTGGTTGAGACATTCAGCCCTGGAGGCAATATGGCCGTCCCCACATGTTTGTTTTGTGTAAAAACAGGCCTAAGGGAAAACCATTTCCCAGTGCGGAAAACTTTGCCTGGGACTTCCTAAGCTCCTACTCCAGGGGTCAACAACAGGGGTCCTTCAGACCTTGTGGCAGGGCCAGACTATATTTTGAAAAAAAATAATGAACAAATTCCTGTGCCCCACAAATAACCCAGAGGAGATGCATTTTAAATAAAAGCACACATTCTACTCATGTAAAAACACGCTGATTCCTGGACCGTCTGCGGGCCGGATTTAGAATGCGATTGGGCCAGATCTGGCCCCTGGGCCTTAGTTTGCCTACCCATGTCTTAGTCCCTAGATCTGCAGTTGCAGGTCTACAATTCGTAATTTGAGAGGAGCTCAGAGGACACGATGACTTCCCATGGTCTGACCATAGCCTCTTCGTGATAATTTTGTTCCCAGGTTTTTGATCAGGTCCAAAGTTCTCCTCACCACATGGCCAGGAAGATCTTAGGAATGGGGGGGGGGAGGCGACAACCCCAAACAAACAAACAAACAAAAATCCTCCCTGAATCAAGGCGTTCTCTTTTCCCCACCAAAACCGGTGGCATGCAGTGAAATTTTTCATAGGGGAACAGTTAGGATCAGAGGCACCAGTTTGTGAAGGCAAAGGGGGGCGGGGAGACAATGTCATGTGTATGAGCATCGTGCCCCCTTCCCTGAGCTGGGCAGAAGCTTCCTGGGCTTTGGGAAGGAGGCACCAGACTTTAATATTGTAATATTCTAATTTAATGGGAACATTTCAGGGACTAGCCTAGCTCCCCATGTCCACTGACTGCACGCCACTGACCAAAATTGATCTCTATTGCCTGGATTCTTTTGAGAGCAGTAAGGAACTCTGAGAATTGCCATTAGATGGGTTTCTAGAAAACACGGATATGAAAAGCCTGAGCAATTAAAAAAACAGCAACCAACCATATTATATTCCTGTATCTTTCTTCTTAAGAATCCTGTTATCTTGGCAGAAAAGCACCTTGCCAACTCTTATAACACCAATGCTATCTTCCTTCCTTTGCACTTCTTCAGCTTCTCTCGTGACCTTTTAAACCTACAACTCCCATCATCCCTCTCTAGCAGGGCCAATGGTCAGGGATGATGGGAATTGTAGTCCAAAAAACAGCCGGAGACCCAGTTTGGGAAACGCTGGTCTAGGACATCCTTTCTCAACCTTGGGTCCTCAAATGTTGTTGGACTACAACTCCCATCCTCCCTAGCCAGCAGGGCCAAGGATGATGGGAGTTGTAGTCCAACAAGGTCTATCTTTGGTGTGTGTGTTTTTTTTAATAAAGACTATGCAGAGCCTTTGATATGGCAGCGAGATGGACACACTTCAAAGTTTGCTCTCGGGGCAAAGCATTAAAAACTGGAAGGCAGAAGCTGCTAGCGTGCCAGGATCCTTTTCCTCCTCTGGTTTTATAATACTGAGAACTGCACAGGGAGCAGAACAATGAGCAGCAAGGTGGGTCCTTTTCCTCCCTGAGGGAAAGGACAGGAGGTTAGCGAGCTAGCGAGCAACCTGTGCCAAATGTTTTCCACCAGGCCTGCTTGATTTATTTAAAGTATTGTCATCTAACGGTGCAAGAGATATTTAACACGAAAACATCGTTGCACACATACCCCTATATTAAACTTGGCAAAATCAAACAGCTTTCTTTCTCTTCTCAAAGCCTCATGGTCCCCCCCCCCCCATTTTTTAAAAGAACTGAGTGGAATGTCTTGTATAGTTGATTCAAATTTAGATTTTGTGCAGTCCAGACCACTGCTAAAAAAGGGGATGGAATGCGCACTGCTGATTCTATTTTTAAAAAAAAGACAGAGAAAAAGAAAAAGTTTGGTTTTACAAGCACTTCTGCCCTTCAACTCCCTCGCCCCTTGAGCTCCACTTCTGAACGGATCGGATTGGTCCTCAAAAGTATACGACTGGCACTCTATCCAGAGTTAACAGTGTTGATACTTGAAAACAAGTCCAACTTTTAACCAGTGAATGGCCGGACTGCATTATGCAAGAATTCTTAGCAAATTTTTTTTTCTACGCCTGGGGGGCGTAGCTGCTGAAAGCCCTCCCACTGACTTAGAGCTCATGCTTGAAGACTAGATGACAACTAGTGCGAAGAGAACAAAAATGTACAGCCTTGCAAATAAGTCTGGTAGTTACTAGTCTGACTTGCATGTGACACATTAGACACGTGACGCACCAACTTCCTGAAAGGCAAGAAGAACCAACCCTTTTCCATTTCACAAATGCTTTGCTGCTTAGCTGCCTGGCAAATTGTGCTTGCCTCTCATGGGCAACATGGCAAGAGGAGCCTATCTACATGGAATCAGAGCAGAGGAGTGGGGAAAGAGATGCGGATGCTCAACCTCTGGATTTCCTGCATCATAGAACCATAGAGCTGGAAGGGACCACGAGGATCATCTAGCTCAACCCCTCACAATGCAGGCAGCTTTTGCACAATGTGTGACTTGAAAACACAACCCTGGGATGAAGAGTCTCATGCTCCGGGCTGGACTTCAACTCCCATCAGCCCCTGCCAGCATGGGCAATGATTAGGGAGGATGGGAGTTGGAGTCCAACATCTGGAGAACCACCGATTCTGCATTTCTGGCTGATCCTGCCTTCCACAATTGCTATATATTGGATATATTGGAGTGGTAATCAAGCACACCATGGCAACTGTCCTAAACTCACCGTGGGAAGAATGAGATAAAATGTAACCAGTAAGTCAAGATATTCTCTGTGTACACAACACTTTCAAGAATGAGCAAGAATAGCCCATACGCAAAAACAAACAAACCCCAAACGCCTAAACACCCACCATCAATGTACCCCCTGGCATATTTTCACTTCCACAAATCCCACATGCAAGAAAGCAAAAATGGGTCACTCAATGGAGGTGCTGGTTTGCCATGCTCTGAGCAAACTATTTTGGTATACAGTGGTACCTCAGGTTAAGTACTTACCGTATTTTTTGCACCATAACACTCACTTTTTTCCTCCTAAAAAGTAAGGGGAAATGTCTGTGCGTGTTATGGAGGGAATGCCTACGGGTGGCATGCCTACGGATTTTCCTCCTCTAAAAACTATGTGTGTGTTATGGTCGGGTGCCTGTTATAGAGCGAAAAATACGGTAATTCTTCTCGGAGGTCCGTTCTTAACCTGAAACTGTTCTTAACCTGAAGCACCACTTTAGCTAATGGGGCCTCCCACTGCTGCTGCACCGCCGGAGAGCAATTTCTGTTCTTATCCTGAAGCAAAGTTCTTAACCTGAAGCACTATTTCTGGGTTAGCAGAGTGTGTAACCTGAAGCGTATGTAACCCGAGGTACCACTGTATGCATATATTCTCAACAAACTGCAATTGCTGGAAAACGATACACGGAAGCCTGCAAAGATACTTGTTTCTGCCACTATTCTAATCTGCAACATACGTACCCCATGTGATTGCATTCTAGCAAAAGCGGAGATGAATGGGGTTTGTGTGTGAGCAATGATGTAGAAAATGGAACATCATCCGCTAAGCAGGGGGAAGGCGTACACAATACAAACATTTCTTTCAATGCTCATCCTTTTGATAGCTTTGGGCTGATTGGTAGCCTGCCTGTCTGCAGTTCTGGCGGGGAGGCAGGAGGAGAGAGCAAATCTTATAATAGATTCCTGATAAAATATTGATATACGTGGGAAAACAAACTGAATTTGAAAACCTTGCTTAATTCATTTTTTTTTATTTTATTACAATACCTGGAACATGAAGCTGTGTTTTCACTCTCACTAACTACTACAGGATACTTTTTTTAAAGAGAGAGAGAAACAAACAAATACAAACCCCACAAGAATCAAATCTCGGCTCTTTCATAAGGAAAGGCATTTCTTAAGGAAAGGCATTTTCTTTCTACCTGAGCAGAATCTACCCACATTCCTGGTCTGTAAAATGGAGATGATAACACTGACTTTATGGGGTTGTTGTAAGGATCACAGAGATGATACAGTGGTACCTTGGTTCTCAAATGCCTTGGCACTCAAACAACTTGGAACCCAAACACTGCAAACCTGGAAGTAAGTATTCCGGTTGGTGAATGTTTTTCGGAAGCCGAACATGCTCCGTTTTAAGTGTTATGTTTCCGATTTGAGTGCCGCACTTCCATTTTGAGTGTTACACTGAGGTATGTTTTTTTTTTGCTATTTGTTTTGCGTTTTTGTTTTTGTGGCTCTTTTTGTTTTGTTTTTGTGACTGTGTGGAACCCAGTTCAGCTACATCAATGGTCTCGTTAGACAGTAAAATTCACGTTAAATTGCTGTTTTAGGGGTTGCTTTTAAAAGTCTGGAACGGATCAATCCATTTTGATGGGAAATCTATGGGAAAGCGTGCCTTGGTTTTAGAACACTTTGGTTTTGGAACAGACTTCAGGAACAGTTTAAGTCTGAGAACCAAGGTACCACTGTATATGGGTAGTGTTTCAAGTACTCAATAAAGGTTATGATCATAGCGTCTCTCCATCATTTCTGGTATGGTCACCTTCAAAGGGAGGGTTCATATGACGCCTGCCATGTTGAAATATGGGTTGAAAAGGGGCCCATGTGGGCTAGCCCTGCTCCTGGGAAAATGTGTGCCATGGCCCTATGGAAATCATTCCCAGTCATCTGACCTTTGGCTGCAGTGGAAAACTACCGTATTTTTCGCTCTATAGGATGCACCGGACCATAGGACGCACCTTGTTTTAGAGAGGAAGAACAAGAAAAAAAATATCACCCCCTCTCTGCTCAGCACCCCTTCAGCGAAGTAGCAGGAGAAGAAACGAAGCCCCTTCCATTTCTCCTCCCGCTTGGCTGAAGGGGCGCTGCACAGCTCTCCCTCTCTGCTGAAGCTAGGATAGTCTTGCTCTCCCGGCTTCAGCAAAAGGAACCCGAAGCCTGTGGAGCGCAGCAGGAACTCACGCTGTGCTCCGAAGGCTTCAGGCAGCTATCCCTGAAGCCTGCAGAGCGAGAGGGGTCGGTGCGCACTGACCCCTCTTGCTCTCCAGGCTTCAGTGAAAGCAATGCGAAGCCTCTGGAGCACTGAGGGAGCGCTCCCCCTGCGCTTTGGAGGCTTCGCGTTGCTATCGCTGAAGCCAAGTAGCCTGCATTTGCTCCATAGGACGCACACACATTTCCCCTTCATTTTTGGAGGAGGAAAAGTGTGTCTTATAGAGCAAAAAATATGGTAGAACCTAAGTGAGCAAGATTTCTGGGTCTGCCCTCCTTTCTTGTAACTTGAAACCATTTCAAGAGAAATTCACAGACTTCTTCAGCATTCCAGAATCAACAGCACGAGACTATCGCTAAACGGGCAGAAACAGACACGCTGGCCAAGTGTTACAAAACACCAAGGTACAAATGTCACTTGCCGAAAGAAAATCTCAGTCCACAATGTAATGTTTAAGGGAATCACTGCTGTCTCTGCCGAGGGGACCTTGAGATGATGGCTGTCTCTTAAATCGCACTAAAAAAGGTTGAGGCAATTGTCGTGACTGCAGAAATCACACCGTCCTCCTCGACTCCTTCAAAGACAAAGGCCCGAAAACGGCTGAGCTGTTTCTGGGGTTTGCAGTTCACCAACCTGTCTCGAAAACAGTTACTTATTTAGGTGAGATGGCTGCATTGAACTTTGGACATGGGAGTGGCATGTAGAAGTTCTCCCCGTGTCTTAAAAATGCAGTACTGGATGTAATCCTAAATATGGTCAAGTAACAGCCCAAACCTTTGCATATTTTCTGGGAAATATGTCCCACCGGCCTCGGTGGGAGAAACTCCCTCAACATTTTCCACAGGGCTGCAACCTTCCTGTGGTATTTTCTTGCTGATAAGAAAATGTCAAGATTCCTGGGCACATTTCTCTGAGGCATGGGGCGCAGGTTTCTCATTGCAATCTCTCTGGCAGCGTGCCCTGGGGTGTTCCTTCTGGGTGGTGGAAAAAAGAAAGCGAGAAAGTTGCCTGCTTCCTCTAGGGTCCAACACAGCCCATTGAGTTAGCTGGAGCAAACTCACTTACACAGCTCTGAAGCATGGCTCAGTATTCATTCCCGTAATTTATTCTCGACATCGTGCATAGATCTCTCTAAAAATGGGCTTCTTCCCCCCACCCCTTTAATAGCTTGTTAACTCGTTACATAATTCATTACTTGCTTTAAGCTCTTTGCAATTTTCAAAACAGGTTTTTTGTCACATTTCCTGCCTAGGAAAACACTAATCTGCAATTTGGGTGGGGTTGACATTTTTTTTTTACTCTGGACTTTGAGCATCTCCTGCTGATTTTAGAAAAGAAACACCCCATACGTTATTATCTCTGACAAGACAGGCAGCTGACGCTGCTGTACATTTATGTACGAAAGACTAGCTTTGTCTATCTGCTCGCCTGTGTGGGAGTCACAGATGTGTGCTCCTTCCTACACCACAGAAACCTCTCAGCAGCACTGGAAAAAATTGTGTGGCTTCTCCTCTGTACACCAGGGGTGTGCTAGGGTGGTGAAGAGCCAAAATGTGCCGGTGTAATGTGGCAATTGGGAAGCAGGTGGCACTGTGGTCTAAACCACTGAGCCTCCTGGGCTTGCTGATTGGATGGTCGGTGGTTCGAATCCCCATGACGGGGTGAGCTCCCATTGCTCTGTCCCAACTCCTGCTAACCTAGCAGTTCGAAAGCACTTCAAAGTGCAAGTAGATAAATAGGTACTGCTCCGGTGGGAAGGTAAACGGTGTTTTCGTGCACTGCTCTGGTTTCGCTAGAAGCGGCTTAGTCATGGAAAACTATCTGCGGGCAAACGCCAGCTCCCTTGGCCAGTAAAGCGAAATGAGCACCGCAACCCCAGAGTCGTTCACGATTGGACTTAACTGTCAGGGGTCCTTCACCTTTAATGTAGAAATTAGGTCATGAGGAAGCTTTGGCCCTCCAGATGTTGTTGAACTGACTGACCGAACCCAAAGGGTGCTCATCAATGGTTCCTCTTCATCCTGGAGAAGAGTGACTAGTGGGGTGCCACAGGGTTCTGTCTTGGGCCCGGTCTTATTCAACATCTTTATCAACGACTTGGATGATGGACTCAAGGGCATCCTGATCAAATTTGCAGATGACACCAAACTGGGAGGAGTGGCTAACACCCCAGAGGACAGGATCACACTTCAAAACAACCTTGACAGATTAGAGAACTGGGCCAAAACAAACAAGATGAATTTTAACAGGGAGAAATGTAAAGTATTGCACCTGGGCAAAAAAAATGAGAGGCACAAATACAAGATGGGTGACACCTGGCTTGAGAGCAGTACATGTGAAAAGGATCTAGGAGTCTTGGTTGACCACAAACTTGACATGAGCCAACAGTGTGACGCGGCAGCTAAAAAAGCCAATGCAATTCTGGGCTGCATCAATAGGAGTATAGCATCTAGATCAAGGGAAGTAATAGTGCCACTGTATTCTGCTCTGGTCAGGCCTCACCTGGAGTACTGTGTCCAGTTCTGGGCACCACAGTTCAAGAAGGACACTGACAAACTGGAACATGTCCAGAGGAGGGCAACCAAAATGGTCAAAGGCCTGGAAACGATGCCTTATGAGGAACAGCTAAGGGAGCTGGGCATGTTTAGCCTGGAGAAGAGGAGGTTAAGGGGTGATATGATAGCCATGTTCAAATATATAAAAGGATGTCACATAGAGGAGGGAGAAAGGTTGTTTTCTGCTGCTCCAGAGAAGCGGACACGGAGCAATGGATCCAAACTACAAGAAAGAAGATTCCACCTAAACATTAGGAAGAACTTCCTGACAGTAAGAGCTGTTCGACAGTGGAATTTGCTGCCAAGGAGTGTGGTGGAGTCTCCTTCTTTGGAGGTCTTTAAGCAGAGGCTTGACAGCCATATGTCAGGAGTGCTCTGATGGTGTTTCCTGCTTGGCAGGGGGTTGGACTCAATGGCCCTTGTGGTCTCTTCCAACTCTATGATTCTATGATTCTATGAACTACAACTCCCACCAGCCCTAAAACAGCACGGACACTGGCCTTGGATGATGGGAGTTGTAGTTCAGCAACATCTGAATCTCACTGAGCAACCTGGTTCACATGTCACACTGAACACAAGGACAAGCTGTCTGTACAAGAGTGCGCACCCGTTGCATTTCTTCTCTCAAGCACGCTGTGCACCCTTTGAACGCTACGTGTGAATAATTGCACAAGTGCACAGCTCTACTGTTTGCGTGCACAAGCTGCACACTCGCTGAAGCACCCTTACATCTTTGCCTAGCCTACTTTACAGGGTTGTTGTTGTGAGGGTAAACAGAATGGAAAATATGCATGCGTGCACACACATGCTACCTTGCGTTCCTGGAGGTCAGGCAGCATATAGACCCTGAGATCATCTTCTGAGGCCTTCCTTCATGTGCCTCCTCCCTGAGAGGTACGGAGGGTGGCAACGTGAGAACGGGGCCTTCTCTGCAGTGGCTCCCTATCTGTGGAATGCCCTCCCCAGGGAGGTTCTTCTGGTGCCTTGATTGTACACTTTTAGGCACCAGGCAAAAACGTTCCTCTGTCCAAGCTAGCTCCACAGGAGCAGGCTACAGCGGGGGTGGGAGACATTTTTCAGCCTGAGAGTGGCATTGGAGGGTGGGCAGCATATGCCAGAACTGGGCGTGGCCAGAAGGGAAAGTGGGCAGAGCAATGAAAGGAAATTTCACTTTTGTAGAGTAGACAAGTTTCTACACCTGCCCACTGGATCTCTCTATCCCCTGTCCGGGCAAGCGAGAGGCATCATGCTAGTGGTGTAGCAATAAAACTAGCTAGCACATTTGCAAAGCTAAGAAGGGTCTGGCCTGGTTTCCAACTGGATGGGAGAATATGTGTTGAGATTCCTGCAATGCATGGGGTTGGACTAGATGACCCTCAGCGCTCCCTTTAATTCTATGATTCTGTGTTTATCACAGTTCAAGGACGTTCCACCCAGGCAAAAACATTCCAGGGGGTTTTGGAGCCTGGGAGACAGACAGAGAAGCTTAAGAGGGCTTCCACATTTGGACCAGAGGCCTGAGATGTCCCATTCGTGTTCTACAACAACAACAAAAAGTGCCGTATTTTTCGCTCTATAAGACGCACCAGACCACAAGATGCACCTAGTTTTTGGAGGAGGAAAACAAGAAAAAAAAAATTCTGAATCTCAGAAGCCAGAACAGCAAGAGGGATCGCTGCACAGTGAAAGCAACAATGCCTCTTGCTGCTCTGGCTTCTGGGATAGCTGCGCAGCCTGCATTTGCTCCATAAGACGCACACACATTTCCCCCTTACTTTTTAGGAGGGAAAAAGTGAGTCTTATAGAGCAAAAAATACGGTAAGTGCTGTTGAAGACGAAGATGCTTTAGCACAGGGAGAAAGACAGATCTTGGGAGGAGAGCACTTGATAAAAACTTACTTACTGGATTCTCTATATTGCAGCATAATATATTTAGCAACATCAAATTGGAGGCAGATGCCCAGGAAACCAGAGCTCAAGTTTTGTACACAATGAAGAATGAGGCTTTATCAACAGGCACCGACGGCTGCAGAGTGACGGGAGAAGCTTAGGCCGGCTCAATGCATAAAGCCGTTGGGAGGGAAGGGGTGGGGTGGAGAAGCCAGAAGAATTTGCTCAGGGTGGCAAAGTCCATTAACTACTTTTTAACAGCCAGGATGTGGGGACGTAGGTGGTGCTGTGGGTTAAACCACAGAGCCCAGGACTTGCCGATCAGAAGGTCAGCGGTTCGAATCACCGCGACGGGGTGAGCTCCCGTTGGTCTGTCCCTGCTCCTGCCAACCTTGCAGTTCAAAAGCACATCAAAGTGCAAGTAAATAAATAGGTACCGCTCCAGCAGGAAGGTAAATGGCGTTTCCGTGCGCTGCTCTGGTTCTCCAGAAGCGACTTAGTCATGCTGGCCACATGACCTGGAAGCTGTACACCGGCTCCCTCGGCCAATAAAGCAAGATGAGCGCCGCAACCCCAGAGTCGGTCACGACTGGACCTAATGGTCAGGGGTCCCTTTACCTTTTAACAGCCAGGAACTAGGTGTGACTGTTTTTTAAGCAGGTAAGTATACACATGCATACCGTATTCTCTCTTTTTTAAATTAAAAATAAATAAATAAGGTGCCCTGTACTCCTATCTTGATAAATGTGCTGGGAGTACCAGAACAAAATGACCCCCGTGGGCAGCAAAAAGAAGAGGGTGCGATGCTCTGTACAGGTGAGCACTGTCACAAAGAAAGCCTTGCTGCAAAACAGGTGAAGGTGAGGCTTGAACCCATGCAAGGACTATGGATTTTTCAATGGCGACTGCTTTGCAGGAAGGGGTGGGGAACCTGTGGCTCTCTGAATGTTGTTGGGCTACAACATCCATCAATCCTGACCAGCATGGCCAATGGCAAAGCAGGGGGGGGGGGACCGGGAACATCCGTGAGCCACAGGTTCTTCACTTCTGCTTTCCAAGTAACAACAGCATGGATAACTGTTTGTAAGTTTGATGCAAACTTCTCTGGAGGGTGGAGCAGTCCGATACTTTGATATCTGCTGACCACTGGCAGAACTACGCAGACAGAAAAAGCGTACAAACTGGAGAAGTGGTGGTTGTTGCTGGTTGTTTTTATAACTAACCATATAGCAGATGCCGTGCCAGTTTTTGAAAGAGAGGTTCATCTACTTTTAAAACACTGAACTCAAGCAAAGATGCATTTGCGGCTGCAGTCCTGTGCATAATTCACTTGGGAGTAAGACCCAGTGGGATTTCGTTTTGTGTAAACATGCACAGGACCAGACTCTAGGACTGTTTTGCTGGCTTAGCTGCATATCGGAGCTGAGGATCATTTGCTGCAAAGGAACTAGGTAGGATTCAGTGGGAGGCGTGTTCTATCGGCAGCACCAATCACAGGGCCAGCAGCTAACGGATCATTTTTTCCAGACTACATAAATAAGACCTGTGTTTGTTCAGTGGAATTTGGGAACACAGATCTGATGATTCATACCAATTTCAGTTTTGTGAGTATGGCATGCAGCAGGCATGATCTTTAAGCACTGAAAACTGGCAAGGCTGAGTTTCAGCCTTGGCTTACCATGCGCCTCAGGATCCTGTTTTCTTGTCTAGACTCAAACCTGGAACCTGTGAGGCAACCATCAGGACTGTGCCTCTGAGCATGTGCAGATGGTAACCACAGCACACATCTGGTGGGATTCCCGCTGCAATGGGTTTCCTAGCAAGACTTGAGCACGGGCAAATATTTTCTTTTTGCCAGATCTTGGTGTGTGCGAGCAATGGCGAGGGGATGAGAGAGTAGGAAAAGCACAATGATAAATGACTACAGTATGTATGGCAGGAAAAGGACTGCTTGGATGACTAGTTAATATTCCACATTTCCTTCACAGAAATCAGGGCGTCGCAGGTTAGGTTAGGTTTTTGTAAACCGCTATGAGGTTTTCTACAGCCAAGAGGCATATGAATTTTAGGAAACAGGTTAAGGAAGCCTTTCCCAAACTTGGGACTCTAGTAGTTTTTTAACTACAATTCCTATCACCCCCAACCACTGGTCCCACAAGCTAGGCATGATGAGAATTGTAGTCCAAAAAACAGCTAAGTTAAGGGATAGTGTGTGCCCAGCACACTTGATGATCCAGTGAAAACTGGAACCTGGGTTTTGCCCGGGGTAGAAAGGCACTCTAACCATTGCACCACCCTGCCTCGGTGGTCTCTGGCAATTGCTGAACAGCGGCTGGCCGAACATTTCTCCGGGGCGAGCCTGTCTCTGAGGCCCCAATCTCCCCTCATCTCACTCCCACCCACAGAAGCCAACTCCGAGGGCCGAGGTCCCTTCGTCCCCACCATAAAGTATTTGTGGGTGTTGAACCCCCCCCCTTTAATTGATGGGCAGTGCCATTCAAATGGTGTCCATGTGCCACGTCTTGAAATCAATTATGTGGGGTGGGGCTTACCCGCCCCCCCCCAGTGCCAGATTACCAAATAGGAACCAGTAGAAACCAGTTTATGGGGATTTTTAGGGGCCCGCGACAACAGATCAAAATAATATTGATTTGATCCCGAAGGAAAAGTGCAATCAAGCTTTCTTAGTTTTGGGAGATTATTTGCAAGCCCCCGAACCCCGCCCCCCGGAACAGTTTGACTGCCTAGGGGGTGCTGCCAATATTTTATTCGAGTTGGCACCCCTGTCCCCAGACCCCCGGCCCTTTCTCTCCAGATCCCCCACCCCCGACCTACCTGGAAGATGAGCACTTTGAAGTGGTTCCTGCGCAGCAGTTGCGCGTGGTTGTGCTCCAGCCGCTTCACCTGCGCGCACTGGCGGTCCATGCGCTCTCGCACCTCGCGCGTGTTGGCGCTGACCTTGCGCGACTTCTCCAGCAGCTTGGCCACCGTGTTGCTGGTGGACGTGTGCTGCTTGCACAGCTTGCTCAGGTCACTCTGGATGCCCTTGACGGAGCCCTCCAGGTCCACCTGACGCTGCTCCATCTTCTGCTGCTTCTCCTGCACCGAGTCCAACATGTTGACCAGCTTGTCCAAAAGAGTCAGCACCGTGATGGCGTTCACTTGAGAGCTGTCGCGGACCGCCTCGCCCGGAGCTCCCGGAGCCCCCGTCGGCCCCGGCTGCAAACTAGGGCTACGGCTGCCCGACGACGGCACCGGGCTGGGGCTGCCGCGATCCAGAGGCCCGTCGGGGCTGGACGGCGAAACGTAGGCGCTGCTCTTCTCCGCTTGCACCGCGTCCATCGCGGGAGACTGCTCGGACGGCCGCGACCAGCCACTTCTGGGTGCTTAGCTGGCTGGGGGGGGGGGGTTGCCCTTCTGCTTGGGTGCTGCTGCTGGTGGGGCGACTGCAAGAGCAAGGTCCGCCCCGGGAGCGAGCGCCTTCCCCAAACCTCCCCGCCGTCGGTGGGACGCAAAACTTTCGCTCCTCCCCGACGCAGGAGGAAGCCCGGTTCTTGCACGGATCAGGTCTCCTGTAGCTTTAACTCCGCTCCTCTGCCTCTCTCTCTCGCGCCCCCCTTCTTCCAGCCCGTCCTCGCCCTCTTACTTTATGAGAGGAATGCCATATTTCCCCCATGACTTCATTGGCAAAGGCGGGGGAAAAAAACAAAACAAAACAGGCCCTGGACGGCCATTGGTGCAAAGCCTGTAAACATTTCAAACAGGCTGCGGATGAAGCGCCAGGGACTCTCCCCCTCCCGCCCTCCCAATGTTCCTTTCCTGTGTTGGGTTTCTTTCTTTTTTTCCTTTTTCCTTTTCTCCCCACCCTAAAAGAAAATGACTTTAATGGAAAGAATTGTTTGCGTTTGTCCTGAAAGCAAGGAAAGGGAAGGGGGAGAGTGAAGCAGTTGAGAACATCTTATTTATATTCTGCAAAGGGTTTTATTCTGTTCTCCTAAGTTAGCACCTCTGTCCTTTGCGTTCATGCCTCTGATGCAAAAGAACTTCTCCCCACCCCCTACAAGTGGGGAGGTGCCCACGGTGGGCCCCCGGCTTGCTGGTGGGCTTCACAGAGGCATCTGGGCATGATGAGAACAGTGTGCCAAACCTGCTAGGCCTTCCGTTGGAGCTGGCTTTTAGGCTTTTATAACTCTGGAGCAGCAGTTCTCAAACTTTTCTGGGTTGTTTGTACGAACCGATTCTGAGTGCCCCTTAAAGGTAAAGGTAAAGGTCCAGCCATGACCGACTCTGGGGTTGCAGTGCTCATCTCGCTTTATTGGCCGAGGGAGCCAGCGTACAGCTTCCGGGTTATGTGGCCAGCATGACTAAGCCGCTTTTGGCGAACCAGAGCAGAACACGAAAACGGCGTTTACCTTCCCACTGGAGCGGTACCTATTTATCTACTTGCACTTTGACGTGCTTTCGAACTGCAAGGTTGGCAGGAGCAGGGACCGAGCAATGGGAGCTCATCCCTTCGCAGGGATTCGAACCGCCAACCTTCTGATCAGCAAGTCCTAGGCTCTGTGGTTTAGACCACAGCGCCACCTGCATCCCGAGTGCCCCTTACCCTGCTCTATTAAAAAATCATTATTCAGAGTAGGGGTTTGCACCACCTACAGTGCCAGATTTACCTATAACCTAAACAAGCTGAAGCTTAGGGCCCCACTCTCTTGCCCCCCCCCCCAATTAAAGTAAAAAAACCACACCTGGATGTACATTTCCAAAATATATGTTAAAAAACAAATGACTGGTTTGCACATTTCTATATATAGGGTGCCTACATTCTGCATGGACTGGTTGCATGGCAACATGGGCAAACGGCTTTAGATACCTATTATGTCCATAAATTAGCATACAGCATATATTCAACACAAAAAACATTGACAATTTGTTGTTGACAAAGGACAGCTGGACATATAATGGGCCCCATTATCTTCAGTAGCTTAGGGCTTCATCAAACCTAAATCCAGCCCTGACTGGATTGTGCCTCTGGGCTTAATCCTGGAGCCTCTTTTGAGAGTTTTCAAATGCAATAAGACAGTGCCTCTAAGTTTATGCAAAGTGCATTTCTTGCATAGCCAGTTTCTCCTAGTACACACATACGCACTCGTGCACACACACCTCACTGTCCCTGCCATGCATTCAGTGCTTTTGCTTGGCTGAAATCTGTCCTCAACCTCTGGCTATGCCTCTTATTTGCCTCAACGGAGGGCAGAGGTACCAACTAGTGTGTGGGCAAGCCAGGAGTTGCCAGGGCATATAGCCTTTGGAAGGCTGCCCAGAAGGAAATTGTGGCCCTTTGGTCTCATAAAAATGTTCCCCATCCCCTGCTTTAAAGACATGAAAAGGATGTTTAAAAAACCAGAAGCTTTTCTCTGGGGATTTATAGGGACAGAACTACCTAAAATGTATAGAAACTTATACAGCGGCAAGAATGTTACTTGCCCCAAAATGGAAAGAAGCAGAAGTCACAGCAAAGGAAGAATGGATACAAAAACTTATGGAATACGCAGAAATGGCGAAACTTACCAGAAGTATAAGAAATCAAGGTAACAAGTTTTTTGTTTTGTTTTTTACAAAAAAGAGGAAATGGTTTATTGATAAATTATAAACAGATAAAAACATTGGCAGGATTATTGTAATAACCTGCAGTTATATAAGAGTATATATATTCAAAGAAGATGAATAAATGAGCAAATTAAGTTACTTTGGATATGCAGAAGATATTAAAAATAAATGTTAGGAAATGCAGAAAGAGGGGGAAAGAAGTCGAGTTTTGAAATGTCAAAATGATTGTAAAATCAGTGAAATGTATAAAATTAGTGAAATGTATAAACTTGAAAAGTTTAAATAAATAAAAGGAAAAATATATAAAAACAAAGACATAAATGCACATGCTTGTTGGCAGTGAGAACAGTGATGGGTTAAATGAGGATTCAAAGACGGCACTGAGATGGATCAGAGACAACACCTTTTATGACATACCGTATTTTTTGCACCATAGGACGCACCGGACAATAGGACACACCTTGTTTTAGAGGGGGGAGGGCAAGAAAAAAGAAATCTCCCCTCTCTGCCCAGCGCCCCTTCAGCGAAGCGGCAGGAGGTGCTGCACAGAGAGGGGGAGAATTTTCCCCTCTTGTTTTCCCGCTGTAAAACAAGGTGCTGTTTAAGGTGCGTTCAGGCGGCTACCTTGGAAGCCTGGAGAGAGAGAGGAGTCGATGCGCAACGACCCCTCTCGCTCTCCAGGCTTCAGGTTCCTTTCGACCTGCTCTTTGGGGCTGGCGGGGGGAAGCCCACCACCAGCCCCAAAGAGCAGGTCAGGGAGCAGCGGAAAGGCGCAGCAGAGAGGCTGCTGCCATAGTCGCGCGCCACCTCTCCAGCCAGGAGAGCCGCAGGGTCCTTCTTTAGCCCCGCATGCGCTCTCCCGGCTGGAGAGGTGACACACGACTATAGAGGCTCCTGCCATAGCCGCGCATCACCTCTCCAGCCGGGAGAGGGTCGCGGGGCTATGGTGTCTTCACTCCATAGGACGCACACACATTTCGCCTTCATTTTTGAAGGGGAAAAAGTGCGTCCTATAGAGCAAAAAATACGGTATTTAGCTGCTGTTTTTAGACGAGAGGGGACCAGATCTGACCAAAATGATAGAATCGCAGAGTTGGAAGGGATCCTGAGGTCCATCTACTCTACTCCAGCCCCTTGTGATGCAGCTGTTCCATATAGGGATTGAACCTGCAACCTTAGCTTTATCAGCACCACGCTCCAACCAACTGAGCTATCCAGGAATATGGGGGAATCCAGAGCTTGCAGATTTATCAAGGTCCCCTTCCCTCCCACCCTCTCTTCCTCCCTCCCCTACAATTCCATCTAATCATTATCAGTTAGTGTGTAGACCAGTGGTTCCCAAAGCAGATAGCACTATCCCTTGGGAGCAAATCCTCCAAGTGTCCCTATTTTCTAGAGACAGTCCTGGATTACAGAAGCTTTTCCAGTTTTTGATTTGATCCCAGAATGTCCCACTTTTGCTTAGGACATCCCTATTTTCATTGGAGAAATGTTGGAGGATATGGAGTTATGCGACCCCCGAGCCAAGGAGATAAGTAACTATGCAACCTTTAGAAAATATCTGAAGGCAGCCCTGTATAGGGAAGTTTTTTTAATGTTTAAAGTTTTATTATGATTTTATAAATAATAATTTATTATTTATACCCTGCCCAACTAGCTGGGCTTCCCCAGCCACTCTGGGCATCTTCCAACAAAATATTAAAATACAATACTCTATTAAACCTTAAAAGCTTCCCTAAACAGGGCTGCCTTGAGATGTCTTCTAAAAGTCTGGTAGTTGTCTATTTCTTTCACATCTGGTGGGAGGGCATTCCACAGAGCGGGTGCCACTACCGAGAAGGCCCTCTCCCTGGTTCCCTGTAACTTATATGTGTTGGAAGCTGCCCACAGCGGTTGGGGCAACCCAGTCAGATGGGCAGGGTAGAAATAATAAAATTATTATTATTATTATTATTATTATTATTATTATTATTATTATTATTGAATAGGACATCCCTGTTTTCACCAGATAAATGTTGGAGGGTATGTGGGAGACGGTGGGATTATTTATTTATTTATTTATATTTGTTTATTATTTTAAAAAAATATTTTTTGTTTGATTTTACACACAACAAGTTATAACCATACCAAATATATAACCATATCTTGAGATTTCTCTGAATCTCCCGACTTTTCCTCTCCCCTCCGTGGGTCCAACTGTCAACATCTTCAACTACATATTGTTTCACAATCCATATACTGTATCTCTCCATATTTGTCCACAGTATTTGTTACATTAAAAATGTTGTTAAAATTCTGCTGATGTTTTTATCTATTTTATCTATTTATAAATTTATCTATATATTTTTTTCCCGTTCATTCTTAAAAGTTTTTGTCTTTTTGGTTCCTGAGCTTTCCGGTCAGTTTTGCCATTTTGACATACTCTGATAGCTTAATTTGCCATTCCTCTCTGGTTGGGACTTTGTCTTCTTTCCATCTTTGGGCTAATAACATCCTTTTCTGTTCCTTTGTTATGTCAGTACCTACAATTCCTAATAAAAATGCTTCTGGCTTTTTTTTTATTTTACAAAAGTTATTATAAACATTTTTTCAATTCATTTTATATCATTTCACAGAATGCTTTTATTTTATTTTATTTTGTGTTTCAGTAATTTTTTATTTTCTTAGCAACAGAAAATCTGCTTATTTTGTCTACCTTGGTCAGAATCTTTGCCTAAGGTGGATGGAAATGTTGACAAGCTGACATTTTCAATAGACCAAAGGCATGGGAAAGTGTGCCTTCATGTCACAAATATTGACAATTTGGCATTTTTCATACCTTGAAAAACTGAGTGAAGGAAGTTTGTCATACCTTGAAAAACTAACTGAGTGAAGGAATCTGCCAAGTATTGTTTTTGTGCCATTCTACCGCTGGCTATCTTGAAGGCTCTGGGATCACAGCTAATATTTTTACAACATTGTTAGCTACAAATAGGAACTGACTGCAAATATTTAGAATGTTGCTTCTTTTTTCTTTCTTTCTTTTTATTCACATAATATACATTCTTTACAACAAACAACTCCAAAATAAGCAGACAACTCCAAAATAAAATCATATGTAACAAAACCATAAGTCTCATGTTTTCATTTACACTGATCTCTCCGATACCTTTACTTGATATTTCTTGCTACTTTCTGCTTTTCTTATAGAATCTTTATAAAAATTTAAATCTCTTAAATACTATACCAATCTTTAACAATTTCAACTAATCCCTTCACCTCTCTCCTCCACAGCCCTCCACCCGTGTGCAATCTTCTTTACCTACAATTATTTTTGTTACTGTTGCGTTATTCACTTTATTTATTATTCCATCCTTGATATATTATTATCCTATCTCCTTGTGCCTTTTAAACTTTTGCATATTAGTTTTTAAACTCCAGCGCCGACTTTTTTCATGTATTCCTTAACGCATTCCCACTCTTTATTAATTTTTTGATTAGAGTAGTCTCTAATTGATGCTGTTACTTTTGCCATCTCCGTGAATTCAATAAATTTGGTTCTCCATTCTAATAATTCTGGTAAATAATGCTTTTATTACCTTACAGGACCACCACATATGGTGAAAAGTGCCTTCTTTCTTTTTACATTTCCAACAGGTGTTTGGACTTGTCTTAAACAATTTTGCTAGTTTCCTAAGAGTCAAATAATAATAATAATAATAATAATAATAATAATAATAATAATAATAATAATAATTTATTATTTATACCCCGCCCATCTGGCTGAGTTTCC
The DNA here is from genome assembly GCF_964106915.1 of Podarcis gaigeae. Lineage (NCBI taxonomy): Eukaryota > Metazoa > Chordata > Lepidosauria > Squamata > Lacertidae > Podarcis > Podarcis gaigeae. The sequence goes on along the minus strand of NC_139678.1, from coordinate 123,397,140 downwards.
CCAGCCACTCTGGGCGGCTCCCAATCAGTGTTAAAAACAGTACAGCATTACATATTAAAAACTTCCCTGAACAGGGCTGCCTTAAGATGTCTTCTGAACGTCAGGTAATTCTTTATCTCTTTGACATCTGATGGGAGGGCGTTCCACAGGGCGGGCGCCACTACCGAGAAGGCCCTCTGTCTGGTTCCCTGTAGCCTCACTTCTCGCAATGAGGGAACCGCCAGAAGGCCCTCGGCGCTGGACCTCAGTGTCTGGGCTGAACGATGGGGGTGGAGACGCTCCTTCAGGTATACAGGACCGAGGCCGTTTAGGGCTTTAAAGGTCAGCACCAACACTTTGAATCGTGCTCGGAAACGTACTGGCACATCATTTCCATACAGTTTTCTTTCAGCGTACAGCAAGCCGTAAATTATTATTATTTTATTTGTTTATTAAATTGGTATACTGCCCTATACCTGCAGGTCTCAGGCTGGTTTACAAGATATGGTGGTACTAAGAGCCAAGGGGACGACAGGAGGGCACTGGAGGTGTAAATGACTATCAGACTTTGAAAAGAGGCTCTGACCAGATCAAGTTCAGCAGGGTTTTTTTTTAGAAATCCAGTACAGTGGTACCTCGGGTTACATACGCTTCAGGTTAAAGACTCCGCTAACCTAGAAATAGTACCTCACATTACGAACTTTGATTCAGGATGAGAAGAAGAAATTGTGCTCTGGGTGAGTGGCAGCAGTGGGAGGCTCCATTAGCTAAAGTGGTGCTTCAGGTTAAGAACAGTTTCAGGTTAAGTACGGACCTCCGGAACGAATTAAGTACTTAACCTGAGGTACCACTGTAGTTTCACTTAGATTTTGAGTAAATGTGCAACTCATTGTCACAGTTTTGAATTGTATTATTGTCCTCCTTAGTGAGTGGTCAGGGCTGGATTTAGGTTTGATGAAGCCCTAAGCTACTGAAGGTAATGGGGCCCTTTCTATGTCCACCTGTCCTTTGTCAACAACAAATTATCGCTGTTTTTTGTGTTGAAATATATGCTATATGCTATATGGTAATTTATGGACCTATTTGCCCATTTTGCCATGCAACCAGTCCATGCAGAATGTAGGCACCCTATACAGTATAATAATAATAGTAATAATAATAGTAATAATAATAGTAATAATAATAATAATAATAATAATAATAATAATAATAGTAATAATAATAGTAATTTATTATTTGTACCCCGCCCATCTGTCTGGGCTTCCCTAGCCACTATGGGCGGCTTCCAACAAAGATTAAAAATACATTAGAATGTCGCACATTAAAAATTTCCCTGAACAGGGCTGCCTTCAGATGTCTTCTAAATGTCAGGTTTATCTCTTTGATATCTGATGGGGGGGTGCCACTACCGAAAAGGCAGTCTGCCTGATTCCCTGTAGCTTTGCTTCTCGCAGTGAGGGAACTGCCAGAAGGCCCTCGGCGCTGAACCTCAGTGCCTGAGCAGAATGATGGGGACCTTCAGGTATATAGAAATGAGTGACTAAACAACAACAAAGTGATATTTTAGGGAGCAGGCTCGCAGGCGGGGCCCATTACTTACATCATAGGAGCCTGCACAACACAATATACTGTTGCTGTATGTAGGGTTTATTTTATTTGTTTTTTTATTTTATATTTTGGAAATGTACATCCAGTTTCCCCCCCTTTAATTTTTTTGGGGCCCCCCAAGAGAGTGGGGCCCTAATCTTTAGCTTGTTTAGCTTATACATAAATCCGGCATTGCTGGCAGTACAGTGGTGCCCCGCAAGATGAATGCCTCGCAAGACGAAAAACTCGCTAGACGAAAGAGTTTTCCGTTTTTTGAGTGGTTCTGCAAGACGAATTTCCCTATGGGCTTGCTTCGCAAGACGAAACGTCTTGCGAGTTCTTGCAAGTTTGTTTCCTTTTTCTTAAAGCTGCTAAGCCGTTAATAGCCGCTAAGCCACTAAGCCGTTAATAGCCACTAAGCCGCTAATAGCCGTGCTTTGCAAGACGAAAAAACCGCAAGACAAAGAGGATTGATCCGCGGAACGGATTCATTTCGTCTTGCGAGGCACCACTGTAGAACGAGTGATCTTTTCTCCAGATCTGCTGGGATGACTGCCCTTAACAACTGTACATGACTAACTTTTCTATGCCTGTACATTCTCCCTGGTTGTTGCTGGGCAGTAGGACAGAAACGGGGTTTTTTCCCCTTGCTGGTAGCGAGAAGGCAACTCCATTCGTACACAAAAAAATAGATCCAGGCATGTGAAGCCAGGCAGGCCTGTGCCTCTCTCCCTGTGGCTAGTTTCAGGTGGAAGGAAGACCCCTCTGGTCTTCTCACATGGCACCTATTGGCATACGCAAATGTTATGCAAATCTCTGTCCTGTTCTGGCAGCTGATGGCTACAGCGTCCTGCCCTCCGTTCTCCTGACTGCCCCTCCTTCGGGGGCGTCTTGCCCATAGAGGCAAGTGGTGCAGGGCGACAAGGCGCCAAGTTCTGGAGGGCGCCAGGGAAGAGGCGGAGGCTGGACGCGGTGCCTCATGGCATCAGCTCGCCACCCTCACCTGCCTCGCTGAGGCAGCGTTGCACCCAGAGCCTCTGTCTCTTCCCTGCTGGAGGAGCCACAAAGCTGCCGGAAGCGTTGTAAAAAGGTTGGCAACTCTAATAGATTTAAAATCTATTAGAAATTTAAAATCTATTTACAGAAACATTGTAAAATTTTTGAATGTGGATGACATTGAAATGAAATGAAGGGGTTCTAGTAACAAGGTAAAAGACTATGTAAGAATGGACTGATGGTAATTGAAAGCTTGATGTTAATGAATTTGCTGAATTAAATTTTAAGTGGAATACAAAAAAGGGAGGCGTGAGGAAGTCAGGAAAATAAGTTAACTAAAGAGGAGAAGATAAAAAAAAGAGAGGGATTTCTATTTTTCTGTTTTTTTCTTTTGTTCTTATGCTAAGTGTCTGTATTTTTTGTATTTTGTATTTTTGTGTTTTTGTATTTTCTCTTGTGCTTTCTTTACTGCTTGTTTTATAACTTTCTATTGTTAAAATTCAATAAAATATCATTTAAACAAATAGAGAAGAAAAAAAGTAAAAAGGTTGGCAACTCTTGGAAACGGGGTGGGGGTGGGGGGGGCACCGCCGGAGGGATCTTTGCACCACGGCGCCAGATATTCTTAAGATTGCCCTGCCTCCTCTCACCCTTCCTGGGTGGGTAATTTCAGAGGCGAGTCTAAGGCCCAAACGAGACATGATGTGGGAAACATATGAATGCCATCTTCCTGTGCCCCTTTTTCCAGCCATTAGGGCAGAGTTTCCCCAAACTTGGCTCCCCAGCTGTTTTCGGACTGCAGTGCCCATTGTCCTTGAACACTGGTCTTCCCAGTGATGATTGTAAAGGTGCTTTGGTGATCGTAAGGGTCACAACCAAAGCGCCTATGCTCTGGCACAACTCTTACGATCCCCAGGCACCTCCCCAGAAGCCACTCTGGCGATCTTAAGGGTCGCGTCAAAGCACCTCCGGGAAGCTGGACCTGCAGTCGCAAGAAGCAGCAGCGATGAAGGATGGCGCAGCAACATAGGAGCCAAATCCTAGGGGCTGTGGGGGCTTTGCCTCACCCCCCAATAAAATATTTGAGGAGGTTGGGCCCCCACAAAGTTGATGGGCATTGCTATTCAAATGGTGTGTGCGCAATGCATCATGCGATCGATTATGCAAGGCGGGGCTTACCTGGGCCCCCACAATATTTTATTCCAGTTGGCACCATTGGAAAGTGGCAAAGATGAAGAGGGGATGAGCGAGTTGGGGGGTGGGCAAGCGGTGGCGGGGGGTCTGGTGCGTACTGACACATATTTTTCTTTTTAACCCCCCCAGTATATCTATATCTATATCTATATATCTATATCTATATCTATATCTATATCTATATCTATATCTATATCATCTATATCTATATCTATATCTATATCTATATCTATATCTATATCTATATCTATCATCTATCTATCTATCATCTATCTATCTATCTATCTATCTATCTATCTATCATCTCTATCTATCTACAGTCATACATCATATTACGTTTGTTTCATGTTACGTTTTTTCAAGTTGCGTCCCGCGGCGACCTGGAAGTACTGGAAAAGGTTACTTCCGGGTTTCGCTGCTCACGCATGTGCAGTAACGCTAAATCGCGCTTCATGCATGCGCACAAGCACCAAATCATGCTGCGCACCTGAGCAGATACGGCGCTTCAGGTTGCGGGCTTTTCATGTTGTGAACAGGCCTCCGGAACAGATCCCATTCGCAACCAGAGGTATCTATCTATCTATCTATCTATCTATCTATCTATCTATCTCTACCCATCTACCTATCTACCTATCTACCTATCTACCTATCTACCTATCTATCTCATCCATCTATCTATATCTATCTATCTATCTATCTATCTATCTATCTATCTATCTATCATCTATCTATCTATCTATCTATCTATCTGTCTATCTATCATCTATCTATCATCTATATCTATCTATCTATCTATCTATCTATCTATCTATCTATCTATCTATCTATCTATCTCTCTCTCTCTCTCTCTCTCTCTCTCTCTCTATCTATCTATCTATCTATCTATCTATCTATCTATATCTACCTATCTATCTATCTCATCCATCTATCTCTATCATCTTTCTATCTATGCTATCAAGATGAGTACCAATAAATGCAACTTTTCTTCTTTTCCAGACAGCTTTGGAGTATCATTATCCAGCCAAAGATCAGTAGAGGACATTAGCTTCCCAGGCCCACAGGATAATCTACTTTTTTTGTTTGTTTGTTTTGGTGCTCCCAAGGGCTACATCACCTTTCCTGGATACCAAGAGAAGGAAACCTTTTCTTGTTTTTCTTTTTAAGATGGCACCTGCCAGCTGCATTTTTCTATGTTATTAAAATAATTAACAATTCAAAAAACCCTGCTGCCAGATTCATTGTGGGCCCACCTGCTTAAATCAGTTGAAAGCTGTGGTGTTTTTTTTTTTAATTGACTCATCCCGCTGAATAATCTGCAAAACTGTTGCAGCCCCAGCAGTTAGGTGCCTAATTGGTGGAAGCAAAGTTTGAAGACCTCGCTGTAAATCTTCTAACAGACTTGGCACTCGCCTCTGCTTGGTGGGAGAGCTGCAATGGCATGCATAAGACGGCTGTATGGAAAGCTGTTCTGCAGGTTCTGTCAGCTTTCCACATAGGAATCTGGTTCTGGGTGGGATTTGTTTTTTTGCACGTGTGCTTCGCAGTTGCCCTAGGGTTGGGGATGGGTGGGAAAGATCAATTCCTTCGGTCGATTTCCCCTTCAGAGGCTTGGCGGATTTCCCTTCACATTTTCCCCATAAACATAGTTGCTATCAGGAAACAGAAAGAATCCTCTTTCCTTCACAGGCCAAAGCAGTTAGTCACCAAAGGGCTGTGTTTCAGTGAAGGGAACAGCATTTTCTTTGCTTCTCCCTCCTCTTAATTGTGACATACTCATCTTAAAAAAGATAGGAAGCTGGTAGATACTGTGAATTGAACCGTGGGCCTTCTGCTTGAAATAATAATAATAATAATAATAAATTTTATTTCCATCCCACCCTCCTCAGCCGAAGCCGGGCTCAGGGCGGGTAACAACAATAAAATAGGACAACATTCTAAAATCATTTCATTATAAAATTAATTCAAATCAAATTGATGGCAACCATTAGGCTAAAGTTCTGTGAAGATTGCCAAAGGAGGGAGTCAGGCTGTGCCCTGACCAACGGCCTGGTGGAACAGCTGTGTCTTGCAGGTCCTGCAGAAAGATGTCAAGTCCCGCAGGGCCCTAGTCTCTTGTGACAGAGCGTTCCACCAGATTGGAGCCACAGCCGAAAAAGCCCTGGCTCTGGTTGAGGCCAGCCTAACCTCTCTGTGGACTGGGACCTTCAGGATATTTTTGTTTGAAGACCGTAAGTTCCTCTGTGGGACATACCAGGAGAGGCGGGTATTCTGCCACTGAGCTGTGACCCTTCCTCAAAGGGATCTTCTGACTGGCTAATTCACCTGTAGACCAATCCGGTTGCGGATTCACTTCCACCTGGAGCTGGATTGGGTGGCTCCTGTGGACCAACCAGACTGCTGCATTCTGGGTCCTATTGTTCTAGGACCAATCAGACTGCTGCATTCTGAATCCTATTGTTCTAGGGCTAATCAGACCGCTGCATTCTGAATCCTATTGTTCTAGGACCAACCAGACTGCTGCATTTTGGATCCTATTCAACTCAGTACATAACAGTCGGGGATAGGACACCTGTGGCCCTCTAGGTGTGTTCAGACTGCAGCCCTCATAATCCTTGGCCCTTGGCTCTGTTGGCTGAGGCTGATGGGAGTTGGGAGTCTCTCAACATCTCAAGCTCAACAGTGTCTCCCATCCCTGCTTTGGGTATTTGAAGAGTTTGATCATGTCCCTCGTCTGAACTCATTCCTCCTCTGAACCAATGTTCTTCTGAACATTCAGTGATATTTTGCAATGAATCCTGACAAGATGGGGTATTGTGGGTAGGTGGTTCTGGTGTCCAGGAATTGGTGAGCAGCAGGCACAGTCCTTGTTGCAAGGCACGGGATCGCTTCAAAAAAAGCTGAATGAAATATACTCGGAGCTGAAGCTTGGATACACGGTGCGAGGCAGCGGTGGGGCAGGTGGCGGTGTGTGTGGCAGTCAGCTCAGCGGGATCCCACCTTCATCGCCAGTGAAATATACTCGGAGTCGAGAGTGGATTTCATGCTCTTTATTCAGCTCATAGTAGCGAGGAATGAAAGTTCCCCCAAAGTATCTACTTTATATACATTATTTACACAATGGGCCGCATGTGATTGGCTAATTCTGGGATTCTTCTGTAGGCCAATCAGGTTGCGGATTCACTTCCACCTGGAGCTGGATTGGGTGGCTCCTGCGGACCAATCATACTGCTGCATTGTTCTAGGGCCAATCAGACTGCTGCATTCTGGACCCTATTGTTCTAGGACCAATCAGACTGCTGCCTTTTGGATCCTATTCAACTCAGTACATAACACTGAACAACTCTGGCTCCCCCCAAAAAGCTCAACAACTCTGGCTGCCCCCCAAAATATGAAATAAAGTCAAACCATTTTTTTGCAGGCAGAAAATAATAATAATTTCAATGTGGGGGTTGGGTGACAATAAATTTTCCGCACCGGGTACCACCTCACCTTGCTACGCCACTGAGAGCGGGGCTGCTCTTTCTGAGATTCCTGCATTGCAGGGGGTTGGACTAAATGACCCTGGGGGAGCCCTTCCAACTCTTCAGTTCTATGAGTCTGAGTGGGGACATTTCTCCACCTCTCCCTCTGTTCCCCTTGCCTCTATCCTTAGGGGTGTTTGAGCAGGATCTGTGCATCTGGCCTTCCTAGGAACTCTACTCTCAACATATAATTATAAACAAATCACTGCACTGCAGAGCCAAACTTCAGACTTTGCCCTTTGAAAAGGTGAGCTTTCAGAAAACCCCTGTCATGGCTAGCAGCATTGGAAAATAGAGGCCTTGGCTTTTCAGCATTTGTTCCTCTCTGCTCATTCCCCCGCTCCCCGGCACACCTCCTCAAAACCGAGCCAAATTGCTTTAGTTTTCCTTGTTATTTTCATGTGCTCATTAGAGAAGAGCCATTAGAGTGTGTGAGAACAGAATGTCTCCTGAGCTGCGGAGGGGAAGTGGAAGGCCAAATATTGGACCCGTTTCAAGCTCCGAAACAATACCACCGTCCGACCCGAGAGCTGTGTATGTGAGTTTGGCCAAGGGGGAGAGGAGGTCAGGGGAAAAAAAGTTGCCTCAGAAGATTCCGAACCTTTCGCCAAGCCCTGCAGTCCTTGGCAGGACTCCTGCTGATCTCCTGCCATCTCCCTCGATGACCTGAGGAAAGCAGAGAGAACGTCAGGGCTGCATGTCGTTCTGCATGTCAGTCTCAGGTCTGCAGGAGCGCCACGACCGCCATCGCCCAACCAGAGCCGTAAGCAGTGGAGGCTGGTCTGCTGGGGCGAATCAGGCCACTGCCCCACCACCAACTTCAGCCTCCCCACTCAGCAAGTCCCCACCTTCCTATTTGCACCCAGTCCAGGGGGTGGGCCTGCCTGTCATCCAGTGGCGTAGCGTGGGGGGGCGCAGGGGGGGGGGGCTGGCCGCACTGGGCACAACATCTGGGGGGGGGCGCGCTCACCGCCTCCGGAGTCGCCAAAGAGCCTCGGGCGCAGGCTGTAGCAGAGCCCCATGTCTCGCGGAACCGACGAGCTGTGCGTGTGTCCGGGCTGAAGGCGTCCGGCAGGCAGCGGCTCTCAGCGCTTGCCGCGGTCCCCATGCGTCAGGGCCGCGGAGGGCACACCAGGCAGCCCCTCCTCACAGCCCCGCCGCCGCTGCAGCGGCTGGGCCATGTTGCATTTTCCTCGCCTCTCTGCCCTCCTCCTCCTCCGGGCAAGCGGCGTCGTTTGGGTGGCAGCGCCAGCGGCAACGCACCTCAGATCACCTGACACGGACCCACTGCCGCCGCCGCCGTTTGGGCGGCGGCAGGTTAGGGGTTAGGGGCGCAAATTACTTGCCTTGCCCCGGGTTAGGGGGCACAAATTACTTGCCTTGCCCCGGGTGCTGACAACCCACGCTATGCCGCTGCTGTCATCTTCCTCTTCCTCCTTAGCTTAGTGATACCCTCCTTCAGGAAGCAGGACGGTGACAAACCTGGAATAAACATATCCTCCAACACTTATCTGATGAAAATAGGGATGCCTATTCCACAGCAGGGACGCAGGTGGCGCTGTGGTCTAAACCACAGAGCCTAGGGCTTGGCGATCAGATGGGGTGAGCTCCCATTGCTCAGTCCCTACTCCTGCCAACCTAGCAGTTCAAAAGCACACTAGTGCAAGTAGATAAATACCTTCCAGCGGGAAGGTAAACGGTGTTTCTGTTTTCTGCTCTGGTTTCGCCAGAAGTGGCTTAGTCATGCTGGCCACATGCTCCGGAAGCTGTACACCGGTTCCCTCAGCCAGTAAAGCAAGGTGAGCGCCACAACCCCAGAGTCGTCCACGACTGGACTTAATGTCAGGGGTCCCTTTACCTTTACCTTTATTCAACAACAACAATCTGATGAAGATAGGGAGGCTCTGTTCAACAGAAACAACAATAACAATACACCAGTCACCTGACTGGGTTGCCCCAGCCACTCCGAGCAGCTTCCAACATATATAAATATGTGATAAAACATTAAACATTTTTAAAAAACCTTCCCTACACAGGGCTCCCTTCAGATGTCTTCTAAAGGTTGCATAGATAGTTGCTTATCTCCTTGGCTCGGGGGTCACATACCCTCAAACATTTCTCCGATGAAAATGACATTACGGGATCAAATCAGAAATCGGGACGGCTTCTGTAAATCTGGGACTGGCCCTGGAAAATAAGGGCACTTGGAGGGTCTGGAATCAGTTGGTTCCACCTGTCTTGGCTCTGGCTTTGCCTCATGTTGGGGCGCCTTTCCTTCTACTCTACCAGCTGCAATGAGCATTAGCCACCACTGGCAAGAAAGGAGGACCTGTAGCCTTCCAGATGTGGCAGGATTTCAGTTCCTATCAGCCAGCCAAGCAGCCAGGCAGCCAGCCGGCTGCGAACTCTGTAGTGCAGCCAACTCCTGCTTTGGGCAGAGATCTCTCCTTTGCAGCCCAGCTAGGGCTGAAGCTGCACTGCAAAGGAAGAAAGAAAAGAATTGGGGGGAAAATTGGAGTGCACTCCCAATTATTTCCTTTCAAGTTGGGTCGCTTGATTGATAGGCGAGCAGCGCTGACCACCTGTTAAAATAGCCTGGGAGGACAAGGCCTCAAGATCTTTCCTCCACCTTTGCCATAAAGCCCTTACCTGTGTTCTCCCAACACTACAATTCCATGATTCTATGTGCTTGACAATCTCACCAGGAGAAGGAAACCAGGAGGCTTGTTGAGATCTTGGTGGGCCATCCAGGGATGGAGGAAGGGGGCATGTGGTGGGTTCAGTCTGCCTCAGGTGTCACCACTGAGGGGGGTGACAAAATGACGGGCAGCACTCACCGCGGGGCCTGCAGTGCGCCTGAGCCACGCATCTCTCCTTAGGCACCTGTAGGCTCCGCACTGCCCCAAATGGTCTGCCCGCCGCCTCCCCCTCAGCTGTAGGGTGGTTGAGTGAGAGGAGGCAGGCAGACTCCTCAGAGGCCCTGGCTGGCCCTGCCTCTGGGCGCAGGGCATATGCACCGCCCCAGGAAGCTAGACCAGAGCTTTATTCCCTGCCTTAAGGCAAGAACAGAATGGCAACAGGAAACTCCAGACTCCAGCTGCCTTGCGACGTTTATCCACACATAGGCTTTTCTTTGAAAGAAAGCATGCTGAAGAGTTTTGCTCTCCGTTCAATTTTCTTTTTTGCTTGGATTCATCTACAGTGGAACCTCGGGTTATGTACCGTCCTTCTTATGAACGCTTCGGGTAATGAGCTCCACTAACCCGGAAGTAGATGCTCCTGGTTGCAAATTTTGCCCCAGGATGAGAACGGAAATTGTGCAGCGGCAGTGGGAGGCCCCATTAGTGAACGCGTGTCTCATGTTAAGAACGGTTTCGGGTTAAGAACCGACCTCCGGAACGTATTAAGTTCGTAACCAGAGGTACCAGTGTAGTGCCATCAATATACATGGTTCTTGACAGACTAACATTTTTTAAAAAAATCCAGGTTCCTTATTCCAAAGAATTTGCAGCTTATATTTTTAACAGTGGATAAATCAGCAAAGGGACAAAATAAATGGCCTGTTAATTTTTAAATGTGCATGTTGATTAATGCGATAAGGCTGCAGAAAAAGCAGACAGCTGGGCTGCCTCCAAAGTTACATTGCTTCTGGGGTTTTTTAAGGCTGCATCCACACAGAAGTTTATTCCATTTCCCCCATTGATATCTGAGCTTTCACACAATGTGAAAAACCACTTCTGTGAAATTAAAGGAATATAAGTGCATGTTTAGTGCTCTCTTCCATGTTATTTGGTTCCAGGAAGGAAAAGCATGCTTGCAGCTCCCTTAACTGGAAAATTGTGGGAGTAAAGTGACAAAATTTGGGATTGCATACCACCAGACAGTTATTTCCTGCTGTTTTCATTGGGCATCAGGAATGTGGGGCAGTGGTAATGTCTGATGACACATGTCCACACCACGCCCACTGGTAGGAATGAAATTTAGCGCAACACTGTGGTACGTCGAACACAGAGCAAGCATTGCACAACACAGCAGGAACTGCAGTGTGAAAGGAACATTCAAAAACTAATGCAATATTTTCCGTGTGTCTGAATGAACCCTTAGCTGCCTGCCACCACCAGCTTAATCCAAAATTACTGCTTTCAGCTATGGATGTCAGATTCCTGTTTGGATGTGGCTTGCATTGCTGGGATGGCCAGCTGCACATCAGTGTCTCCTGCAGCACCATTAATGAGAAGCCCATGCAGAAGCCTGGCTGGGCAGCCACCCCATCTGTATAATGTCAGAACCTCCAAGTGTCCCTATTTTCCAGGGACAGCCCTGTGGGAATGTTCAGGGAGGCAGGAGAGGATATATTGTTTGTTAATATCCTTCCTAACTTGTGCTAGCAAGTTCCTTTACTTAGCAGAGTTTTACATTCCCCTTTTAAACGCTCAGCAGATAGCTGGTTGAAGAAGATGAAGAGTTTGGATTTGATATCCTGCTTTATCACTACCCGAAGGAGTCTCAAACCGGCTAACATTCTCTTTTCCCTTCCTCCCCCACAACAAACACTCTGTGAGGTGAGTGGGGCTGAGAGACTTCAGAGAAGTGTGACTAGCCCGAGGTCACCCAGCATCTGCATGTGGAGGAGCAGAGACGTGAACCCGGTTCACCAGATTACGAGTCTACTGCTCTTAACCACTACACCACACTGGCTGTCAGGCTTGTTGCAGGCTTGTGTAAGCCTCTCACTGCTGGTTCCTGGTAAGATCCGTTATATCCCTCTTAAAAGAATAAACATGCCACAATCTTATTTAAAGTCAATAAAAGAAGTTTACTCACATCATCAGTTCACAGTTGGATCCCTGAAGGCAGACTTAGTTGCAAAGTATATACATGTGGAACTATCCCATATGGGGATAATCCCAGTGTCCTCTGTTGGCTGGAAGCAAACAGAGCATCTCTAGCTAAAAGGTAAAAGCTGCTTCAATGATGGAGGAAGTCAAAAAGAGAGAGTGTGCTGCGTGCCTTGTGCTTTTGTTACCTGAACAGGTAAGGTCATGACTAAAGGAAGTATGTCCCAGTCCAGGAGGAAACAGGAAGTTCCGACTGGCTGGACCCAACATCCCCTTGCATGTCCACTCTTGGAAAACAAGGAATGTTGTATTTGACTGCTGCTTATGTATCACATCCCACAAGTCCTGGATTTACAGAAGTCATCCCAGTTTCTGATTTGATCCCAGAATGCCCCACTTTTCCTTAGGACGTTTCATAGGAGAAATGTTGAAGGATGTGGAGTTATACGATTAATAATAATAATAATAATAATAATAGAATTGGACATCCCTATTTTCTTTAGAGAAATCTTGGAGGGTATGAAATTTGTAACACAACTGTGGATCCACAACAACATCCAGAACTGGAAGCTGGACCTTTCTTCCTTGACCCAGCCCTCCATATCAGTTCATCTCCTTCCTTCTCTGAAGATGATGAATATATTTTCCTCTACGTTACCTTCCTCAAGAGTGCTTTGCTTAAAACAATAATGGTCGTAACAATCAAAGTTCAGCATAATGGGAATTAAATTGTTTGGGCCTCTTTCCAAGATGGGGGCGTCATCCTTCCTAGAAGACCAGCCCTGGAAAGTGTGAATTGTTATGAGATCGGGAGTCATTTCCCTTGCTTTCTAAATAGCGATATATGGAGGGAGTGTTCCCCCCGCCATGCAGCCATGTACATGTTTTATTGCTCATCGCAAGGGCAGTGTTATCGCAGCTGCAAAATCAGGTGTTTTATGGACAATATGTGCTAAGCACATTTATGCGGTGGCAATCAGTGTGGTAAACCACTGTGGATGCAACCCTAAAAACAGCTGCAAGGGAGTACAGTGGTACCTCGGGTTACAGATGCTTCAGGTTACAGACGCTTCAGGTTACAGACTCCACTAACCCAGAAATAGTACCCCGGGTTAAGAACTTTGCTTCAGGGTGAGAACAGAAATTGTGCGGCAGTGGCGCGGCAGCAGCAGCAGGCCCCATTAGCTAAAGCTAAGAACAGTTTCAGGTTAAGAACAGTTTCAGGTTAGACTATATGGAATTTGCCGAACTGACTTGGAGACTCCGAGACCAGAGAGAAGAGATGGTGGAAGATTGGAAGAAGTTTAAAGAATATTTGAAAAAAAATATGCTAATATTTAAATCTTAGAATAGCTTTGGAAGCGGATATAAGCTGTAGGGTTAGAAGTAGAAGATAGTGTATTTTAAAATAGTATTACTTGTAGGGGATAAAATGTGATAATATGGTAAAAGTGTGATAAAAATGATTAAAATTATGATATATGTAAACTGCTAAAGATGAGGTAAAATGAAAATCAGATGGGGGGACTTGGGGAAATGCACCTAACAATGTTTAGAAAAAATAAGGATAAGACAAGAATCTGTTTGTATTGTTTGTTTTTCTGTTTGTGTTGTTTAGTTGTGTTATAAAATGAATATTTTTTTGGGGGGGAAAAGAACAGTTTCAGGTTAAGAACGGACCTCCAGAATGAATTAAGTTCTTAACCTGAAGTACCACTGTAACACATTCTTCCATGTACTACATTCCTCCATGTGATGCATGGGTCGGGAATGTTTACTAGCTCAAAGCTTTTCAATGAACATTGAAAACATCATGATGATACTTGAAAGCACATTTTAATCACATTCTTTCTAAAAAAAGAATTCTGGGCTGTGTAGTTTACCCCTCACTGAGTTACATTTCCCAGCAGCCCTTAAGAAACTACAGTGCCATAATTCTTTGAGGGAGAGAATGTGCTTCAAATACGTTTTAAAGTTACACAGCCTTAGGAAAGAGAATTCCAGACCCTCCAAGAGTCCCTATTTTCCAGGGACGTCCCTGATTTAGAGAAGCCATCCTGGTTTCTGATTTGATCCTGGAATGTCCCGCTTTTCCTCAGGATGTCCCTATCTTCATCGGAGAAATGTTGGAGGGTATGGAGTTATCCAACCCCTGAGCTGGGTGAAGGCAATACTCAGTGGCGTAGCGTGGGTTGTCAGCACCCGGGGCAAGGCAAGTAATTGCACTCCCTAACCCGTGGATTTTAGCAGGGGGCAGAGAGCTGCGAGTGCGCCCCCCCAGATGTTGCGCCCGGTGTGGCCGGCCCCCCTGCACTCCCCACGCTACGCCACTGGCAATACTGTATAAGGAAGATTTGTTTTAATGTTTATCGTTTTATTATGTTTTGATATATGTTGGAAGCTGCCCAGAGGGGCGGGGACAACCCAGTAAGATGTGTAGGGTATAAATAGTAAAATTATCATTATGGAATGGGACATCCCTGTTTTCATTGGAGAAAGGTTGGAGGGTATGGAATTCCTGGTGCCACAGTGCTCGAAAAAACACATGCTTGCGCCAGAGCATGCTTTAGTGCATGGGGATGTGGCACCATCAACAGCTCTTCATCCACAGAACTAAAGGAGCGAGGAAAGATGGGGGGGGGGGGCAGCTGGCTTTTCAAATAGCCCCAATCTAAATCCGTATGGGATTTCCTTCGTACAGCAGCAGCAAAATCTCGAATCTAGCTCCTGAAAAAATGGACAGCCAGGGAGCGCACCACTTTCAACAGGGGATACATGCGCAATGCACTGTGAGCTTAGTCAGCCTCAGACATTTCCCCTCGAAAGCATAAAATTATCTAAGGTTAGAATGAGCTAAGGTGACTGGGAGCAGCCCCCGAAACCATATAACACCGGTCCTGAAAGACCTACATTGGCTCCCGGTATGTTTCCAAGCACAATTCAAAGTGTTGGTGCTGACCTTTAAAGCCCTAAACAGCCGCAGCCCTGAAGGAGCGTCTCCACCCCCATCGTTCTGCCCGGACACAGCCAGATGGGCGGGGTATAAATTAATAATAATAATAATAATAGAAGGTCCTCTGTCTGGTTCCCTGTAGCGCCACACAGTGCCACACACGTCCCATGACTAGTAGTCCACATGACAAGTAATGAGAGCCTTATCCTACATGAAGTTATCAAATCCTCTTTTAAAGCCATCCAAGTTGGTGGCCATCTCTACCGCTTGTGGGAGCAATCTCCATAGTTTAAATATGCTCTGGATAAGTAATTACTTCCATTTGTCTGTCCAACGTTCAGCTGGGTTGGATGTTCCTGAATTCCAGTGTCATGGGAGAGGGAGGGTTCCCTGCAGTGGCGTAGCGTGGAGGGGTGCAGGGGGGGCCGGCCGCACCGGGCGCAACATCTGGGGGTTAGGGTTAGGGGGCGCAAATCCATGGGTTAGGGGGCGCAAATTACTTGCCTTGCCCCAGGTGCTCACAACCCACGCTACGCCACTGGTTCCCTGTCCCAACCACTCTCTCCATAAAATGCATACTTTTGTACTCTTCTATCATTTCACCTCACACATGCCTTTCTCTAAACCAAAAAGCCCTGAATTTGGCAACCTTTCCCAGAGGGGCACGACTGGATGCCAAGCTGAGAGGGCACTATGGGGGTACTACTATATTGACAAAAAACAGAAGGAGTGGTGGGTGTTGCCAAGGCCCCACTGAAATTTTAAAGCCACTGACCTTTCCTCATAGGGGAGTTTCTGCATCTCCTCAATCATTTGGTTTGCCCTTTTCTTCCATCAGCTTCTTCAGATACAGTGGTACCTCGGGTTACATACGCTTCAGGTTACAGACTCCGTTAACCCAGAAATATTGCTTCAGGTTAGGAACTTTGCTTCAGGATGAGAACAGAAATTGTGCTCTGGTGGCACGGCAGCAGTAGGACACTCCATTAGCTAAAGTGGTGCTTCAGGTTAAGAACAGTTTCAGGTTAAGTACGGACCTCTGGAACGAATTAAGTACTTAACCCGAGGTACCACTGTATTCATATTTCCCCCTTGTACTTATTCATATCTGCTGCTGCTTCAGTGACATTCCTACCCACACCCCCTGTTCAAATAGGGGTTCTTTTTCATTCAGAGTATGATCCCTACCAATCAGAGAGCTTATAGTGAACATGACATCACAATGCTATGTAGCCTATCACATTTGACTGCGCGGCGACATCACAGAGAGCAAGCGAAGGTCACTAAGAGTGAGGGCAATGATTCCTGCCCTGGTCACATAGGTGATCCCAGCCCTTACTTGAAAGTGGCTTCATGGGTTTGCCACTTTTGCCGCAAACCCTACAACATCACCAAAAGCGGCTGAGTTTTTCACTACTGCCAAATGTCCTCCTGAAAGCACCCCACTTCCAGCTCAGCCCTAGTGTTGTTGCGTGCAAGAAAGGTGCTTCTGTAGCACACAGTTAGGTAATTTTTTGGGAGAAAAGTTTTTATTGATAAAATAATTCAGCATTGATACACACGTATTGCGAATATACAAGCATACAAACATACATTTCATACAGTCCTTAAAAATGTTCAAACATACCTACACTCAATCCCACAGATAATTCCTTTTCCCATCGCCATCCACCACCCCTCACCCCACTTTTGTGTTAGACTTCCAATCTACTCAGTTGCAATTTCTTTCCACTTCTATTACTTTCTTTCACACACCTTTAACCTAATTTCATGCTTCTTTTTCTATTACACATTGTTATCCACCTTATTTAGTATTCCAGCATTTAAAACGGAACTTGTTTACTCTAATAGGAGTTCTGATTTTTCAATATGGTTTTGCAAGTATCCATTAAACATCTTCCAGTCCCTGTCTATCTTCTCTTTTGAGATCCTTCAAATTATCCCATTGTTTTGGATATATTGTAGTACTCCAATAATTTGGCAGTTAGGTAATTTTTGGTGCATCTTGCATTGACAGAACTATCTGAGGGCTGGTGGCTGTAAGCTGCAGCTTGGCGCTCTGTGTGTGTGTGTGTGTGTGTGTGTGCGCGCGTGTGCGTGAGAGAGAGCGAGAGAGACAGCCAAGCCAAAAAAAGCTATATGATTAGGACAGCATTCCACTAACCAGCACGAAATACAGTATCAGGATGTATGGGATATGACTCATCCCTTGCTACTGTTAATGTTCTTTGACCCCGAAAGAGGAGGTCAAATTCCTCCCAAGGTGTAGCTGTGCAGACTTCGATAGGCACGCGTTGCGCCAACTCTTAGCGCAAAAGGAACAACTAAACGCAGAGCAAATTTTAGCAGTGGGGAAAACATGAATAAGTGCAGAAGATTCCGTCCGAATGTGGGTGCAGCTGATTCAGAAATGTTTTTCTTAAAGTCACGTCCAACATTCCTTCACACATTTCACACAAGGCATTTCTTCTGTACAATGGTCAACTAGCAGGTTTTCCACTGCAGGCATGTCTGGCAGAATCTGTAGTCAACTGCAACTAGCCATTTTGACAAGTGTCTACATGGGTTTCTGCCGTCTCTGAGTGCTCAGTGCTTATAGGTTGTATGCGATGACATGAGTCTAATTTTTCAGTGGCACCAACAGGCTAGAAAAGAAGTTATGCTTAACAGCTCTGTCTAAGGTAAAAGGTAAAGATAAAGAACCCCTGGACGGTTAAGTCCAGTCATAGGTGACTATGGGGTTGCAACGCTCATCTCGCATTCAGGCCAAGGGAGCCAGCATTTGTCCACAGACAGCTTTCTGGGTCATGTGGCCAGCAGGACTGGTGATGGAAGCCAGAGCTCAGAGAAACACCGTTTACCTTCTTGCCGCAGTGGTACCTATTTATCTACCTACACCGGCGTGCTTTCAAACTGCTAGGTTGGCAGGAGCTGGGACAGAGCAACGGGAGCTCACCCCGTCGTGGAGATTCGAACCGCAACCTTCTGATCAGCAAGCCCAAGAGGCTCAGTGGTTTAGACCACAGCGCCACCTGTGTCTCTTACTGTGCCTTAGTGTGGCATGATGACATACCCCCCAACATTTCTTTGATGGAAATAGGGACATTCTATTATTATTATTATTATTATTATTATTATTATTATTATTATTATTATTATTATTACCTGCCCATCTGACTGGGATGCCGCAGCCACTCTGGGCAGCTTCCAACATATATCAAAACATAATAAAACATTTAAAAACTTCCCTGTACAGGGCTGTCTTCAAATGTCTTCTAAAAGTTGTAGTTACAGTGGAACCTCTACCTGCAACCATAATCCGAGGTCCATCTGGAGGTCGAAACGGGTTGCTGGGAGAGGCGCAGTTGTGCACATGCGCGAATGGCGCTCGCCGCTCCTGCGCATGCGCGACCGGCGGCAAACCCGCCGTTTACTGCTGGGTTTGCTGCGGACGTTGGGTGAAATGGACGCAAGCGGAGGCGGACATAAGAGGAGGTTTGACTGTGTAGCAGGAACCCCCACACCCCAATCATTCTGTTTGTACAAACTTCACACACACTCACACTCACACACTACATACGCCACACTTCTGTTATAAATTCATAAGAAAATCAACCATACATCAGATTTGCACTGTTCCGTTTTTATTTTACTCCATGAAGGAAGGTTTGATACAGGGCAGCCATAATCCCTTCACCATCCCAGCACATCTACAGGAGCCCTGCCCAGTTATGGCTATGCCAACCCTGATGATCCCAGACAGAAGACAATCAAGATCACAAAGAACTTGCATATGGGAGTGGAAACAAAAAAAAATTCCTTCCAGTAGCACCTTACCTTAAGGTGCTACTGGAAGGATTTTTTTTTGTTTTGACTATGGCAGACCAACACGGCTACCTATCTGTATATGGGAGTGGATTCAGCATGGACTGAAACAAAGGACTCTGATCAGATCTTCCCTCAGGGGGCAGGAAACTGCAAACTCCCCTTTGTCTCCTGGAAGTGACTCATGGGGAGGGGGGAAAGGAGGAACCAGCCAGGTGACAAGACACTCAGGTTACCACCAACTCCTCCCTCAACCCCTCCTTTCTGTAATGTATGCCTCCCTCAACCCCTCCTTTCTGTAATGTATGCATGATGTTTCTGGGGGTGGGCTTGACCTAGGGGATGGGAATTTCAAAAGTTTTTATAAGGTCTTGCACACCATTTTTCCATGTCTTTCCTCTCACCTGCAAGTGAGGGGAGCACCCTGTCGCGACAGTCTTTCTTCAATAAAGACCAAGCCTACAGGCTGCTGATTTGCTCCAATTTACTCTGGTTGGTGTCTTTACTTTTTGTCCAAGGGAGCCCTCAGATTTTTTCCGGTAACAACTGTACTTATCTCCTTGGCTCGGGGGTGTGTGTGTCACATAACTCCATGCCCTCAAACATTTCTTTAATAGGGACATTCTAAGGGAAAGCGAGATATCCTGGGATGAAATCAGGAACTGGTACGGCTTCTGCAAATCCGAGGCTGTCCCTGGAGAATAGGGACACTCGGAGGGTTTGAGATCACACTCTGAAGGCATGCATGCAGAGGGAGTTTTTCGGGACAGTTGCAAGCCAGCCCACGTGGAAGACTGGGTGAGTCACAGAGCAATGCAGATCACATGAGAGAAAGCTGCAAAAAGTAAATGCCAAATGTGCCACAAACTAACTCTTTCTCTCTCTCCCCCCCCACCCCGCTTTCAAACTGTAGTGTAACAGACAGCCCTGGAAGCCTCTGATCTGCACAAGAGCAGGACGAGTTTTCAAAAATAAAACGAACAAACAGAAAGAAAAATAGAAGCTAAAACATTCAAACGCTCCCATGCATGACGGCCATTTAAACCATTAGGCGGCGGGGGAAGGGGGCTGTTGTTTTCGTTTGTTACTATGTTATGTATTTTTCAGTTTTTATACTGTAAATTGTCTCGTGGTCCTAGGATGAAGGGTGGTGTAGAAATTCAATAAATACATAAATGAACAATAAAGGATACAATATGAATTGTTATATATATATATTTGGTATTAACAGACTGGCTGTATCTCAGCATCTGCAAGAATACTGTTGTTTTCTGTTGCTGCTTCTTCCTCGATACAAGAATGAACTGCCTCTGGGCATGTACAGAGAGCTTCTGCAAAGGTCCGCTGTTTTATTGTATTATCCGTGGGGATCTTTCATTCGGGTGTTGTTTTCTCTAGATCAGAGGCCATGTGTACAAACCTTAAATAGAAGCAGTCTTTCCAATGAAGGTTCCAAGCCTGTTAACAGCTTGTGCACTGGTAACGAAAACACCAAACACACATTTTTGTTCCTGAATTTAAATCCTCCAGATCTGGGTGCAGGCCAGGTGGGTGAAATTCCAACTGAGCCAGTGAAATTCTGGAGGCTGCGAGTGGATTGCTAGGACAAACTGCCAGGGTGACAATTGGTCTGGCTCAAGCTGAACATGAGTCAGCATCAACGTTGTTCTGCAAAACTTCATTGTGCTTCGAGCCCCAAAACCCATCCCGAATAGAAATAAAGACACAGTGGAAACAGAATTTAGTTTAAATGTTAATGGGCAAATTTTGGCCATAACTTTATTAAAATACACAAATGTGACTGGTATTGGCTTAGGCATTGGTATCAAACTATATCTGGCTCCTGCCCCACCCTGCAGGAAGCCAGGAAGGGTAAATAACCAGCAGGGGGATCTCCGTCAGTGTCTATTGACTGGTGCTCACCCCTGGGGTTTCCAGGGGTCCTGACATGGCCCTAGCCCCTCTCTGGGTTTTGGACGAAATCCAGACCCCCGGATTCCTTTAACGGAATACCCTATTCATTGGAGGGGCAGGTGATGGCCGCATCTCCCCTCCCCACATCCCCCTAAACCAATGCCTAACCGCCAAACCTTACAAAGTTGTGACGATTGCTAAGAGATAGGCAAAAACCAAGTGGCCACAGCCAATCTGCCACATTGGAAAAAATCCCTACCTGGCCCCCATTCCAAAACAGGCGACCAAACGAAGTCCAAAGCAAGGCCAAACATGACCTAATTAACAGGTGGGTGGGCGGGTGTTCGGCAGCTTAAGCAAAAGGAGGTCCCTACGTCGCGCTGCCAAATAGATACCCCCAACCTTGCCATGCTGCTGATTGGCTAGGCCATTGGCATAACTGTGGCACCACCGGCTTGGAGCGGGGCAAGCCCTGCCCACAAGCTGGTTAGGGAAGAATTTCAGGGCCAAGCACAACATGGACCCTCTGTTAGGAGGATCCAACTTGCGTGCCCATGCTATTTTAAGGTGCTCTGTCCCCCCCAAAGGCTCTCAATTGACTTTATGATCATCCCTTGGAGGCTTTCAAAATAAGGCTGGACAGGGATCTACTGGGGGAGCAGACTCAGCAGTAAGCCTCATTTGATTTTGGTAGAAATTGCTCCTTAAAAAACATGACTTTGGGTCACCAAT
Source organism: Podarcis gaigeae (assembly GCF_964106915.1). Lineage (NCBI taxonomy): Eukaryota > Metazoa > Chordata > Lepidosauria > Squamata > Lacertidae > Podarcis > Podarcis gaigeae. Next base: position 123,375,601 of record NC_139678.1, on the reverse strand, counting down.
CATGTGTGCGTCTCATAACTACGTCCCTTTTAAATTTCTGAGAGTTACACTGTGGGAATTGACTGACTACTGGAATTGTCTAAAATGGCAAAGATAATATGTTGAATTAAAGGGAAATCATTACGGACATTTGTTAAGGATTGGAAATTTCTTATGGACTTTTTGCTTGGACTTATTGGAATGGGAGACAAAGGATGATCAAGTAAAATCCTCAATGATACACTGGGCAATATCAATCAATCAATCAATCAATCAATCAATCAAAACTTTATTAGCAAAGCCAACAGGCCACAGCTATACAAGAATTAAAAATAGAAATAAGGATAAAAGGGAGAAAAGAACAAGCAAAAGGAGGTCCGTCAGATGAACAAGTCTGTCACTCAGATGGTGGCCCTCAATTTCATAGCTCTTTCGATGTACCTCGCGACCTTCTCTGTTATCTGACTATCCGTATCAGATAAGAGGAAATACAGTGTGATGTCTGGTGAACGGCCGGGGTTGGAGAGAATGAGTGGAGTAATAATCTCATTCCTTAGGTCTTTGTAAAGGGGGCAGGATAGGAAGACGTGGGACACTGTTTCCGTGTTACCATCTCCACATGGGCAGAGTCGTTTTTCAAATGGAGTCTTTTGGTAGCGACCTTCGAGTACGGCCGAAGGGAGAACATCCCATCTAGCCAATGTAAAGGCACGTCTGTATTTTGGGTACACTGGGCAATAGATACCAGTCATAATATAGATATGGAAGCATGGGAATGATTGTGGAATATGGATATAAAATTTACGGCATGTTATGGTTTAAGAGACAATTATATGAAAATGATATGCCATTGGTATCTAACACCAAGGAAACCGGCAAAAATGTATAAATCTAAATCGAATAAGTGTTGGAAATGTAAAGAGAAAGAAGGTTCTTTTTATCATGTGTGGTGGTCTTGTAGTAAGGTTAAAGCTTATTGGGAAATGATATACAATGAACTAAAAAGGATGTTCAAAATAACTTTTATAAAAGTAACTTTGCTGTTACTTTGTACTGTGTCTTTAAACTCGGTCTCCTTGTTATTAGTATCACCTGGGGTTGGCCATATATATTTTTCAAAAAATGTTGTTAGTAACAGTGACTACATAATAGCGTGAGCACTGTTCCAGAGTATTTTTCATTCTCATGTATATTATATCTATTTGAAAAAAGATTGGGTATGTAACTTTTTATGTTACAAGTTTATAATTTCTACGCTGTTTAAAGTTGTTGTTATGCATGTGCAGGTCATCATTTGAATATTTTATTTTAAGTTAATGAATATCTTTCTACTTACGAGTGTTGAACTAATTGGCTGATGAAGAATTCAACGAAACAGTAATTGTTATCTGGAAACACTATTCAGAGTTGAACATCAGAATTGGACATTTGCTGATTATACAAAGCTTCACAGCTTGTTCTCCGCAGGGTAAAGTCTGGCACCGTGACTCATTTAAGGACTTTCAGAGACTTCAGTTTGTTAGTTTTGATGTTTTGAATTATTCCATAAAGTTTCTCATGTTGTAATTGTTTCTGGCCATTGTGTTGCTTTTGATATTGCTGATCCAAAGTGGAAGGAAGCAGAAGTCCCAGCAAAGGAAGAATGGATACAAAAACTTACGGAATATGCAGAAATGGCAAAACTTAACAGAAGAATCAGAAATCAAGATAGCAACCTTTTTATAAAAGAATGGAAATGGTTTATTGAATATATACAGATAAATGGTAATCCGATAAAAACATTAGCAGGATTATTGTAATAACCTGCAGTTTCACGAGGGTATATATTTACAGTAGATACTGTATTTTTTGCTCTATAAGACTCACTTTTTCCCTCCTAAAAAGTAAGGGGAAATGTGTGTGCGTCTTATGGAGCGAATGCAGTATGCGCAGCTACCCCAGAAGCCAGAACAGCAAGAGGGACCGCTGCTTTCGCTGCGCGACGATCCCTCTTGTTGCTCTGGCTTCTGAGATTCAGAATATATTTTTTCTTGTTTTTCTCCTCCAAAAACTAGGCGCGTCTTATGGTCTGGTGCGTCTTATAGAGCAAAAAATACGGTAATTAAATGAGCAAGTTAAATGAATATGGATATAGAGAAGATATTAAAATAAAAAAAAATTAAGGAACCGCAGAAAGAGGAGAAAGGAAGTCAAATTTTGAAATGTTAAATTGATTGTAAAACTAATGAAATGCATAAACTTGAAAAGTACAAATAAAAACTTTGAAAAAAAGATATTAAGGAATAGCACTGAGCAAATGAGAGCTACAAAAAGTAAAGAATAAATAAATCAAAACCAAAGCAGAATGGATTTCTGCTTGATAGGGATGTTCATGACGTTTTGCCAAAATCTAATGACAATTGAACTGATCCTGCTAATGAATGAATTAGGAAAGAGAGAGGGGAAAATCCACATTCGCTTGCCTCTGCACTTTCAGTAGATGGCAGGAGATACCACCAAATTCCAGCTAGAGGATGGAAGCCAAGTCTCACTTCTCCCTTTCTGTGGAGCGTTAGGAAAATATGATTCACAGACTGCCACACATTCTTGTTGATGCCTGGGGAAAATTATTTATGAGTATGGATCTGTGTTAAACTCTTCCACTGCGTACTCCCCTGCCTAATCTAGAGAGGTTAAGGTAAGTATTAAAACAATATTGGAATGGCTCTCCGTTCTGGAGAAAAGTACCTGGGCCCTATGATTAATTGTCCCTGTCGTGAAAATTAATTCAGCGCCATAAATTGTATTAAATGGATTCTCCGCACCTGGGTGAAGAAGGAATGGTGGCCTTTATTTCCACAGCACTATCGGGGGGAGGGGGGGAACGACCCAACAAAGTTGTGATGTCACAACCTTTCGGGTCAGTTTCCCCTTAAGACTGGACAAATAAGATAAGTGCATTTTTAGGGCATGGCTTGGAACAATTTGTTATCTAACTATTTTGATGCACTTGAGCAAAAGTCCAAGGGAATGGTTTATTTAGGCAGTGTGTGTATTTCTTTTTTAGATCAGGGACCATCTGTTCAAACCTTAAAACAGAAGTTCTTCTTAAACAGAAGCTTTAAACAGGCTAGGGTGTGTGTGTGTGTGTGTGTGTGTGTGTGAGAGAGAGAGAGAGAGAGAGAGAGAGAGAGAGAGAGAGAGAGAGAGAGAGGAGTTTCATAGAACAGAAAATTCACCAGGCAGAAGCTTGCAGGCTGCAAATTGGCAGTCTGGGGTTTCCATTTCCAAGGCTCAGTTACTTACCCCTCCTATACCAGCCTTTCAAAGAGTGACATGTTTATTTTGCCATAATTTCAAGCTCTCAACAGGGCCAACATTGCAATTGCATATTGTCATTATTACGTGCAGTGTAAATAAATATGTCAAGGATGACGAATGGGAGCGAATTTCATTTAGTTTTAACAATACACTGGTTGCAATCCTATACTCACTTAAACTGGGCGTTGGGATGGGGCAGACATTTGATTCCGTTCACATTTAAAGGTGAGCTTCCATTTTCTGAAACAAGAAGTGAACTGAAATCCCAGCCATTCTTTGATATGCATTCTTCTTTGAATTTTGCGATGCAGATCTCTAGCTAAGTAACGTGTGCCGAAAAATGCATATACTGGCGTATGCATAAAATGCTTATACAGTTACTTACTTTGCTAAACCTTTCTTAGGCATTACAAATATAGACCATCATAAAACATCCATATATAATTTTTAAAATTATAGACAAATAAACAGCCATGTAAAAATATGCGATAACGAGGATTTTCTTCCTGCTAAATAGTGCCATTCAGCACTCTGGGAGATACTATTGATAAAAACTCAGCTACCTTTGCAGTTTGAAGTGAGAGCTGGACCATAAAGAAGGCTGATCACCAAAGAATTGATGCTTTTGAATTATGGTGCTGGAGGAGACTCTTGAGAGTCCCATGGACTGCAAGAAGATCAAACCTATCCATTCTTAAGGAAATCAGCCCTGAGTGCTCACTGGAAGGACAGATCGTGAAGCTGAGACTCCAATACTTTGGCCACCTCATGAGAAGAGAAGACTCCCTGGAAAAGACCCTGATGTTGGGAAAGATGGAGGGCACAAGGAGAAGGGGAGGACAGAGGACAAGATGGTTGGACAGTGCTCTCGAAGCTAGCAACATGAGTCTGACCAAACTGCGGGAGGCAGTGGAAGACAGAAGTGCCTGGCGTGCTCTAGTCCAGGGGGTCACAAAGAGTCAGACACGACTAAACGACTAAACAACAAACCTTTGCAGTTACTTCTGGATAGAATCTGATTATACAATGGACAGTAGAAAAGAATATGTTCTGCTGTGAAAATGCTCATATTAATGATAAGAATATGCAAAAATATATTATAATAGGGGAAATGCATGCAAAAAATGTGTATGTTTGGAGAAATTTGCACGAAAATATGGAATTTTTCCTTAAACTGATAAGGAAATGTGTAGAAATGAACATACGTTTGGAAGAATGCGAAACTGAAACCCTACCTTTTACCACTGAGCTGAAGGAGACTCCCTGCTCTGAGTAGACATGCCTAGGATTGCTCTGCCAGTGGCTTAAATAAGAAGCCCCACGGTTTAGTGAGCAAGGTTTTAACAAACAGATCTGCTCCTGTGCTGATGGAGCCCGCAAGCTCTGCATCTCGGGTGAAGAGGTGCAATGCAAAGAGATGTCAAGAACTTGTGAAATGTGCTTGTCAACGGAATTCGTCGGGCCTGCCAAACTTGAGAAACCTCGTGGAAAATATGCTTAGGTTTCCAAATATGTAAGCACAGAAAGGAGTGGGCATATTTTTAAGAGGGAGAGAGAGGCCCGGGCGATTCCAGCCTGTCCTTTGTTCCTTGGCTGCCTGCAGAATGTTCCCAACAATCAATGTAATAAACAAATAATAATAATATTTTGAATAGTGAACATACTTTCCTGTTCCTCCTCCAGATGAAGAACCACATCCCAATGCTCATTTTGGACAGTACATCCGATTCTGGTACATCTTGCATCTTTTATTACTGCTTATGCTGTAAATATGCAACGAAGATCTGTTCCGAGGTCGTTATACAGCTTCCTGTTAATTATGATTAATGCTGTACTTTTCAATGCATTTCTATGCCACTTTCCTAACCACAAAAGTCTGTCCACCGTCCCTCAGACCATGTGATGGGCTGGACTATATTTTGAAAAATAATAATGAACGAATTCCTATGCCCCACAAATAACCCAGAGATGCATTTTAAATAAAAGCACACATTCTACTCATGTAAAAACACACTGATTCCTGGACCGTCCGTGGGCCGGATTGAGAAGGTGATTGGGCCGCATCTGGCCCCCAGGCCTTAGGTTGCCTACCCCTGGTCTGGAGGCAGTTTGTCTATGAAGTTAACTCTTTTTTCTTTTCTTTTTTAATATAATATTTTATTGAGTTTTACAAAGAAAAAGATTAACAAACCAACATAAAAATCCACAGATATTACAAAGAAAACAAAAAAAGCAGAAAAACACACATAAAACAAACAAATTTAGCATAAAAAACTCACTTTCCAATTTGTAACCTTCAATACCTTATTTCCCTTACTTCCACCCGCCTCCCATTCTTGTATTCCACTTAAAAATTAATTCAGCAAGATCATACTTTATTCGTTTTCATCCTTTATCCCTCCCTTTGTACTCTTATTTAACTTAATCACTAGAACCCCTTCGTTTCATTTTCAATGTCCTCAGCATTCATATATTTTACAATGTTGTTGTAAGTAGACTTTAAACTTCTTCCAGTCCTCTTCCACCTGCTCTTCTCCTTGATCTCGGATTCTGCCGGTCATTTCTGCCAATTCCATATAGTCTATTACTTGCATCTGCCAATCTTCCAGAGTGGGTAAATCTTGCGTCTTCCAGTGCTTTGCGATGAGTATTCTAGCTGCTGCTGTAGCGCACATAAAGAAAGTTCTATCCTTCTTTGACACCAATTGGCCGACCATACCCAGGAGAAAGGCCTCTGGTTTCTATGAAGTTAACTCTTTTTTCAAGGAAACGGCATGCAGCTCAGCAGCACTGCCCAGCTGGTCTTGCCCCTGTGGTGCAGAATACGAACCCTCCTCCCAATCTTCTCCCTCTGACAGGAGAGCCTACTTGGTCCCCAGGTAATGGGTGCTCAGTGCGTGTGATGTCATGATGTCACATTGTGCGGTGACGACATGAGGTTGCACATGCCCCCGGCCTTGGAACCTGACTTCCTGTGCCACCGGAAGTCGGGTTCTGAGACCTCACGAGAACTTGGGAAGCATACTTTCTGAGACCTTGCGAGACCTCAGAACCTGACTTTTGGTGCCACCGAAATTCGGGTTCTGAGGTCTCGCAAGGCCTCAGAGAGCACCTCTGAGGTCTTGCGAGGCCTCGGATGTGACTTCCAGTGCTTCGTGAGGCACCATAAGTTGTGTCGGGGGCCCTGCATTGTGGGTGCTGAGTGCCCATAACTTTTTTTTTGTGGGGGCTTCGACACCCAGAGCTCCTTATAGTTACTAGTTATCGCCCCTGCCTTCTGACCTTTCCTCAGTGTCCTACCACCAATTCCCTGGCTCTGAGTCTTTTTCCGCTGGGGTTTCTCTTGGGGTTCCCAGCTGCTGTCTCCCCACACTCCTCTTCATCCAGACCAGGGGTCAGCAACCTAAGGCCCATGGGCCACAAGCTGCCCACAGGGGTTGTTTAAGTGGCTCATGAGCGGCCCCTGAACCGAGCCACCTGCTTGCGGAGTCCCCTTGCGCTGCGTTAAACCAGTGCAGCGTGGTGGGGGGACTCACTTCCGTGGTGCCAAACATGGTGTTTGCACAGACACAGACGCCAAAAATCACACCTGCGCAGACACAAACACCGGAAATCGTGGGCATGTGCGTAATCCGGCCCACAGAGGGATTTCTGCTGCAGTGAACTAGCTCAGGTGAGGTAAACCTTGCTGACCCGATTCAGACAGTCCCCAACAGAGACCCATGAGCATTGAACTGGGTTTGTTTGGGAATTGCTTTGTGGCAAAGGGGGGGGGGTGAATGGAAGCAATGTAATTCTCTCTCAGGAGAAAGGAAAGAAGGGGAGGCCCAAACATGGATCAAGATGGAGTAGACAGATGGAAGATAGATCAGACTATTGAAGGAAACAACTTTGTGTTTGTGAGTGTGCACATGAATGCACACATTTGTGTGTAATACAAGATTCTGGAGACAGTTGGTTTTGTCTTTAATTTAAATTTGTCAAGTTGATACATATAAACAAACAAACGAACAAACAATAAATAAATACACAACTACCAAAAAAGTAAGTTTAATAACATTGACATTCCAAGATGTTCCACCTTTTTTTTTTTTTTTTTTTTTTTTGAGAATTAGAGGTGGTATGATAAAGCTGTGGCCTAGAGTGTACACAATCATGTCTGGCATCTTTCGTCTGCATGGTTGAAAGTATTTGAGGTGTGAAAGAAACCTGAAGGTCCATTTGACCAGAGACAAATTGGGGCATACACGCCCACAGGTCTCAGTCGTAACCCCAATTCTCTGGCAAACATCAAAAACCAGCTCTCACTTGCCCTCCTCCCTTCGTGAAGTTGTTTGACACTAAAGAACCGAGAATGCAGCTGTCTGCGCTTCCTGCCCACGAGTCTTCTAGACTGATTGGATCTATGTCCCTGTAGATATAGTCTAACTTTCACTTTGCCTTTTCACCTTATAGCCCTTTGGCGCTAATGGCTTCCTCGTTCTGTCAGCTGTCACTCTCATTGCTTTCTGCTCTGTCTCCCTTACAGTGTGAAGGCTCTTGTGCATAACCCAACTGTTTTAACCCCCTAACTTCATAGCCAGGGGGTTGTAGTTATTTAATCTTACTTATTTATTTACTTATCACATTTCCATTCCACCTTTCCCCCAAGAAGCTCCAGGTGGCACGAATGGTTCTTTCCCTCCTCTTTTTCCCCTCACAATAACCTCATGAGGTAGTTTAGCTAAGGAACAGTGATGGGCCCAGGTTGCTGAGTGAACTTCAGAGCTGGTCTCCCAGCTCTTAGTCTAGTACTATGGTGCTGTGGTCTAAACCACTGAGCCTCTTGGGCTTGCCGATCAGAAGGTCGGCGGTTTGAATCCCTGCAATGGGATGAGCTCCTGTTGCTCAGTCCCAGCTCCTGCCGACCTAGCAGTTCGAAAGCACGCCAGTGCAAGTAGATAAATAGGTACCGCTGCAGCTGGAAGGTAAACGGCGTTTCCGTGCAGTCTGGTTTCCGTCACGGTTTTCCATTGTGCCAGAAGCTGTTTAGTCATGCTGGCCACATGTCCCGGAAAGCTGTCTGTGGACAAATGCTAGCTCCCTCGGCCTGAAGCAAGATGAGCACCACAATTCCATAGTCGCCTTTGACTGGACTTAACCGTCCAGGGGTCCTTTACCTTTACCTTACTGATCACTGCATCTCTCTTATACCGACTCTCAGCTAGGAGATGTTTGGGATTGAAACTGGAGACATCTGCCTACAAGACATGTTCTCTGTCACTGAGCAGTGGTTCGGTCCCAATGAGGGAGGCTAAGGCCTCAATCCTATATCTCTAATGTCACCAGAGGACTAAAGCTAACCATGGGGCTGATGAGAGCTGTAGTCTAAAAAACACTTGGAGAGCACTACACTGGCTGCCCCCCAGGGGTGCTAATTTTAATATAATATGGGGGGGCGGGTAAGCCCCACCCTGCATAACCGATCAGAAGATAATGGTGCATGCACACCATTTGAATAGCAATGCCCTTCAACTTTGTGGGAGCCCACCCCTTCAAATATTTTGTTGGGGGGCCCAAAGGGACCTCAGCCTCTATTATTATTATTATTATTATTATTTATTATTATTATACCACCCTATGCCTGAAGGTCTCAGGGCAGTTCACATAAAAATATCACAGTATATAAAATAAAAACAATAACTCAATAATACCCCCCCAAAAGAGCCACATGTCCCTGTTGTATTTTCTTATTTGAGAGAAAGCCCCTAGAAATTAGACTCCCCCAACCCGAAGTAGATATGTATAGGATCACACTATTAAGCATATCCTTGATTCCTTCAATGGACTTTGGCACTTCATTTCACTTTCAAATGTACCCCATGTAGTTCTATGGAGTATGAAATTTTGTATAGGAATTAGTCAAATGGAGCATGAGACCTTTATGTATTTGCCACAGCGGGTGGTGCTGTGGGTTAAACCACAGAGCCTAGGGCTTGCCAATCAGTAGGTCGGCGGTTCGAATCCCCGCGATGGGGTGAGCTCCCGTTGCTCAGTCCCTGCTCCTGCCAACCTAGAAGTTCGAAAGCATGCCAAAGTGCAAGTAGATAAATGGGTAATGTTCTGGCAGGAAGGTAAACAGCATTTCCGTGCACTGCTCTGGTTCGCCAGAAGCGGCTTAGTCATGCTGACCACATGACCCGGAAGCTGTACGCTGGCTCCCTTGGCCAGTAAAGCGAGATGAGCGTCACAACCCCAGAGTCGTCTGTGACTGGACCTAACAGTCCGGGGTCCCTTTACCTTTTCCTTTAATGTGCTTTCAGGGCAGAAGGTTTCCAGATTCAAACCCTGGCATCTCTAACTTGAAATGGACCAGTGACGTGAAAAATTATTGCCTGAGCCCCAAAAAGCAATTTCTGGTCAGAGATGATGGACAAAATACTTTGACCAGGCATGAGGCTGCTACCTCATGGGTGGATAGTCACATTTTATCGCACCAATGTTGTGGAGAGGGGAGGAGAATCCCACAGTAGTGAATGGGTGGATCTGGCAAGATGTTTTTGGTGCCCTCCCCTCCAGAAAACCTCTTCCTCCTTTTGATTGCCAGCTCCTGCTCATTCTCCCAGAGTGTGTGCCAGAGCCATCTCTGTCATTAGGCAGAGTGGCGCAGCCACCTCAGGTGGCCGATTTTGGGTGTCATGAAAAGGTAGCAAATGGTTACGTGTTTATTATTGTTGTGTTCTCACTGCCACGGAAGAGGAGAGGTGCTTGTAGAATTCCCTGTCTCTGATGCAAAAATAATTCAACTGGCATCTTGATTTGAGATGAGTTTGCAGATTTGCCTCAGGCAGCAACATGTTTTGATCAGGCCCGGTCTGGCGAGGAGGCGAGCAAAAGGAGGAAGAGTGGCGAAGTAACATGATCGAGTCTGTGTGATTTGAACTTAGATACTCCCTGTCAGGAATCCCTATGAATTTGGGGCTTCTAGAGTAGTATTTAATTATATGCAAAGACTTTCATGGTTGTTTTAGGGGTCCTGTGACCAGTTATTGTGGAACTGGGAATAAATTAAAGATGAGGCACAATGGAAACAAAACTGGAATTTTATTAACAAGCACTCTTTGAGGAATAAAGCTTAATGGTTCTGCTTGTAAAGGCACAATACTTTGTTTCAGTCAAAACTTCTTTTACAGATGTAATTAAAAACTTTACTTATAACTTTCCTCTAAAAGATTGTTTCTCATAAATCCAATTCCTATGAGAATGGGCTATCCTCTTTACCCTGCCTGTAAAATGCCTCCAGCCCCTTTCTTAAATCTCTCCCTAAGGAAATTAAACTAGTTTAATTTCAACCCCCTAACCACCCATCTACTTCCCTAGCCAGGCCCTATCTGGCAGTTAAACTGTCAAATTATACCTTTTTACTCTTCACTCCCTCCTGATTGGTTGTTTCTCAATGATTTGCTGTGGGGTTTCCAGAAGGGTGACCCAAGGCCTGTCCGTCACACCCCGATCCCTGACATTCTGGTAGAATCACGATCTCTTGACAATTTGTTTGAATTGCTAACCTCATTGAGGTGTTTTGGGTTTGGGAAAGCAGAAAACTGGCTGTTGGTGTGTCAGATAACCTGCTTAAACTGTTCAAAAATTATGCAATAATCTAATATCTGTTCATAAGAAAAACCACCACCATAACTCTCTACTATTTTAGCAACTGTTAAGTTGCACTGTTAAGTTGTGGGCGAGCATATCAGACGACACAGCGATTCTTCAAACAGCTCAGAACTGAACTGAGGAGCTCAGTCAGCCTGCTTATATAGAGCTCCAGAACAGTGTAACTGTTGCAACTTTCTAAAACTATCCAATCACTGAATGTCACTTTCGATCCTTCATTTGTATACAAACTATCCAATCACTGAACGTCACTTTCGATCCTTCATTTGCATAACTATCTACAGTATCCCCCTGCTGGGCCAGGGTGAGAACTTCAGTACATAACATGCACCAAAATTTGTGGGTGCTCAGGAATGCAGGGCCACAGGGAGCCAGAATGTGTTTTACAACTCTCATAGCCCAAAGGGACAAAAGTCAAATCAGAAAACGAACCAACTCTCCTTTTGTATATTGCCAATTTACCGAATGAGGAGCAAGACTGTGTCGTTCTGTTCTATGTTTGACCCCTTTGCTGCACAACAAAAATGCTGCTAAAATCTTAAGCTTGTTGCCAGGCTTAATTGAAAAAGAGGCGCAGAAAGGACCTTGTTCCGCTGTCATCTTTCATGTGGTTTCAAACCCAATTTCTTTTACAAAAGGTACAATGTAGGCAGTTAAAATATTGCCTAAGGTGCTCTTCTAACAGAGATTCTTTGAAAATACTTATGTATAAAATATGTACACACACACACACACACACACAGAGAGAGAGAGAGAGAGAGAGAGAGAGAGAGTATATACTCTGCAGCTCTGAGAGCTTTTAAGTCAGGAATGCTGAGTATTATAGTATATTGAGGTCAGAAAAAGTGTTACTGCGTATGTGTGCATGTGTGTGTAAGAAACAGAGAATGTGCCCCCTCCAGTTTGAGCTACATTCTTCTGGCAAGTATTGATATGTTATACCATGGGTAGGTAAACTAAGGCCTGGGGGCCGAATCCAGCCCAATCACCTTCTAAATCCAGCCTGTGGATGGTCCGGGAATCAGCATGTTTTTACATGGGTAGAATGTGTGCTTTTATTTTAAATGCATCTCTGAGTTGTTTGTGGGGCCTGCCTGGTGTTTTTACACGAGTAGAATTTGTGCTTTTACAGTGGTGCCCCGCAAGACGAACGCCTCGCAAGACGGAAAACCCGCTAGACGAAAGGGTTTTCTGTTTTGGAGGCGCTTCACAAAACGAATTTCCCTATGGGCTTGCTTCGCAAGACAAAATGTCTTGCGAGTTCCTGTGGGTTTCCCCCCCTTTTCCTAAGCCGCTAAGCCGCTTAACAGCTGATCCGCTAAAAGCCGCTAAACCGCTAATAGTGCTAATCCGCTAAGCTGTCAATGGGCTTGCTTCGCAAGACGAAAAAACCACTATACGAAGAGCCTCACGGAACAGATTAATTTCGTCTTGCGAGGCACCACTGTATTTAAAATGCACTTCTGGGATATTAGTGGAGCATAGGAATTCGTTCATCCCCCCCCCCCCCAATATAGTCCGGCCCCCCACAAGGTCTGAGAGACAGTGGACCAGCCCCCTGCTGAAAAAGTTTGCTGACCCCGTGTTATGCAGTTGTACCTTAGTTAACTTAATCTGTTTCGGAAGTCCGTTCGACTCCTGAAACGGTTTGAAAACCAAGGCACGGCTTCTGATTGGCTGCAGGAGCTTCCTGCACTCTATCAGAAGCTGCGTTGGACATTCGGCTTCCAAAAAACATTCACAAACCTGAACACTCACTTCTAGGTTTGCAGCGTTTGGGAGCCAAAATGTCTGAGTACCAAGGCGTGCGACAACCAAGGTAGGACTGTATTACAGTTCACTTACCCATATTGAATTACTTCATTTTGTGACAATTTGTAATTTGTTAATATGGTGAGTTATGAAATTATTTCAGTGGAGACAATGTCGTGTAGCAGTTGGAGTGTCACACTAGGACCTGGGAGACCAGGGTTCAAATCCCCACTTAGCCATTAAGCTCACTGGGTGACCTTGGGCCAGTCACTGCCTCTCAGCCTTAAAGGTAAAGGTAAAGGGATCCCTAACCGTTAGGTCCAGTCGCAGATGACTCTGGGGTTGCGGCACTCATCTCGCTTTACTGGCCGAGGGAGCCAGTGTACAGCTTCTGGGTCATGTGGCCAGCATGACTAAGCTGCTTCTGGTGAACCAGAGCAGCACACAGAAATGCTGTTTACCTTCCTGCTGGAGCGGTACTTATTTATCTATTTGCACTCTGTCGTGCTTTCGAACTGCTAGGTTGGCAGGAGCAGGGACTGAGCAACAGGAGCGCACCCCGTCGTGGGGATTCAAACCACCGAACTTCCAATCGGCAAGCCCTAGGCTCTGTGGTTTAGACCACAGCGCCACCTGCATCTTACCCAGTGCTATTATCTCATCCTTACTCAGTGCTATTTTTCTCGAAGAAGAGGCGCCGGAGCTCACCACAAACTTCTCCCTTGTTCTCTCAGATTGGCAATGGTGCTCACCTGAATAGTGCCAGAGCTAAGCTCTTGTGAGCTCCTGCTGGAAAACACACACCTGGCCTTACCTACCCTGCAAGGTTGTTGTGAGGAAGATATGGGAAGGAGCAGGACTATGAACACTACGCTGAGCTCCTTGGAGGAAAAGTGTGGTATAAAAGTAAACATTATTAAATAAAAAATGCTCTTCTTGAAGCACCTCTCCTACCAAGTTCTTTGCTTTGTGCATTGCCTCTTTGGCAGCTATACATTATGGCCAATAACAACTGGAAAATATTTGGCTTATACAAAGGACTTTCCTTTTTTGAGTGTGACAAAAATATTTGTCCGGTTTTTTTGTTTGTTTGTGGGGTTTGTACAGTGGACGCTCGGGTTGCGAACGTGATACGTGTGGGATGCATGTTCGCAACCCACAGCTTCTGCGCATGCACGGCCGCCGAAACCCGGAAGTAACCCGTTCCGGTACTTCCGGGTTTCGGCGGTCCACAACCCCCCAAAAATGCAACTGAAGCGTCTGTAACCCGAGATATGACTGTACTAGCTTACTTCATCAATTGTCAAAACATAAGACCTTTCTGGCTAGGCAAAGTGAGGAGGGTCTGTGCTCCTGTTAAAAAGAAAGAAAGCATTTGTGTTTTGTTTTTTTAAAAAAAGTTAAACATATTAACTTCGCTCTGTCCTGACATACAAGTCCTGGGCTGTTTTCATGAGAAATCAATGTGCATAGATTTATATTGACAGAAATTTGCAGCTACTCCTAATCACATGATGCTCAGGACAATAAATGTTTTATGTGAGCGCATTACTGATAATTTATTAGGCAGCGAGTAAAAGGTAAAACAATAGGACGGGGGTCTGAGGAGTTGTAAATGGAAAAGGAAAGAAATAAAGGCTAGATTCATTTACCAGCCATCCAATTATTTCAGGAGGCTGTTAGCAAAGATCACTTTGATCAGGCGGCTAATACGTTGCTGGCGTTCCAGCTAGAACATTTGGGGCCATGTTGCTAGAAGAGGGTTGGAATGCAAAAAAAGAGGCAAAGCATTTGGTCAGTTCCCCTGTCTCTCTCTGTAACTGTGGTGGTATTTTTGCCCTTCCCTCTAGGACCACTGTTTTTTTGCCCACTTTCCAGGGCCATAGAGAGAGCAGCCAGCTGAAGTACCCAAGCCTCGGTTAAGGTATTATTCCATTTTTATTCCTCCAGAACAGCCCTATGTGGTATATGTGACTAAGGGTAAATTCAACGGCTGAGTGGAGATTTGAACACAGTCCTCACTGATGCACTGGCTCTACAGAGGTTTGTACACATGTTTCACCAAATATAGTCACAAGCTCTCTCGACACATGAACAACTGTTTGCGTGAGTTTGTTCATTTGCCCCTTTAAGCCACTGTGTACACATACTGTACACTCATTGAGAGTTATATGAGAATAACAGTATCATATGATATGATATGAGGATGTAGCTCAAGAATTAGTGTGCACTCTTTGACTACAGTGTGTGAACTGTTGTAATATACAGTTACTTACTCACACTTGCAAGAACAAAAGGGTTAACCTGAGCCCTGAGCTCAAGTTGACAGTGAGTGTGACTTAGCAGGCATCCAGCAGCCTTTACTTCCATTGCTTTCTTTTCTCTCTCAGTTCCTGGAACGAGCAAAGAAGGAGCCATACGGTTTGGCTCCCAGCTCAGCAAATGCTGCACGCAAATGGAAATTCTCTCTAAAAGAAGATTTCTACAGCCTTCATCTTTGCTAACCCAAAGATCGCATGATCCTTCTACAAGGAAACCAAATTATTTTCTTTTAAAAAGTAATTTGTAATATTTTTTTTCTACTTTCTTTTACTGCCAGTTGTTTGCTGTAACTTCTGAAACTCTGGAGTAAAATTTTCATTTATTTGTCAAGCTAAGCATCTCTGATTTATTCTCGCCTAAGTATTATCATAGGGCATGTTTGTTTAAAGGTGGGTGGGGGCAGATGCAAATCTAACCACATGTTAATGTGCTTGGAGCAATTGCCATTGTGCTAACTCTGCTACGAGGGAGTAAGAATCTCTCTTCCAAACATCTCTCTCCAACATGAACACCCCTTAACAAAGCATGAACAATGGAGTGTTGTTGTGCTTGTGTCTTACAGGAACGCAATAAGTAAAAAGCGGAAAAGAAGAGTTTCTTTCTTACATTCAATGTACTTTGGGATGCTCGCATGAAGAGCACAGCAGCAGCAGCAGCAGCAGCTGGCACTTATACCTAACACTGTAAGTACCCGTTTACTCAATGGGGTCCACTCTAGACATTGGATGTCACAGAAATGTGACCAAGGAGTGCTACATAAAACCAGTCATCTGGAGTTCATAGCCCAGGTCTTTTGGGTCTGGGATGACTCAGGGTTGCTGTTATTTTTTTTAAAACAACAACAACACAGAATTATGTGAATGCTCACCTTGGGTGATGTCAGCTTGCCTTTGATTTATTCCTCGGCAGCAGGAATTAAGCAGAAGACAAAAATACATTGCTTGCCACCAATCTGTCAGTCAATTTTGAACGCTGCCTTTGTGTTATTTATTTCCTCCTCCTTTTCTTAATAAATAACTAACCAAATACATATCCTTAATACATCATGAGTATGTTAGGGTAGATGCAATCAATTCTAATTTCCTGATGCTGTCATCACCATCATCAATGAATTGAGCCTGTGTGTGTGTGTGCTTTTTGTTTCTGGATGAGAACAAAACAGCCAGATTGCTCTGCTAAATCTGTCCCAGTGTTGAAACATCTACAGACGCTCCCTTTGCATTCTCCATGCAAGGCTGGAGAGATTTTGATCTCTGCTAAGGCTTCTCTTCCGAGTGCTTACCGAACCTGCAAAATGCAGAAATAAAAATGCAGATAGAATATGATTTTCTAGCTTCATTGAGCTACTTTAAAATACCAGCCCCATGAAGGGATGAATGAACCTATCTGTTCTGGATTCTGTTGGTTTCTTATATTTTCATTCTTACGTTCAGTTATGTCATTTCCACATGACACTGCATTTCCCACATGAAAATGCTTCAGCATTCTAGTGCAAATTTATCCCATTAAACACATCTTGGTATGCAATTTTGCCTAATCTACATGAGTTATTGCCCTCTCGGTTAGCTCATTCACCTCTGCCTCCATCTAGGGCAATACAGCATCATATAACATACCCTGTAACATTTTTCTGATGAAAATAGGGACATCCTATTCCATAAAAGTAATGTTATACCCCACACATCTGACTGGGTTGCCCTAGTCACTCTGGGCAGCTTCCAGCACACAGAAAAACATAATAAATCATTAAACATTTAAAAAACCCCTTCCCTATACAGGGCTCTCTTCAGATGTCTTCTGAAGGTTGTATAGCTACTGATCTCCTTGGCTCAGGGGTCGCATAACTCCATACCCTCCAACCTTTCTTGGATGAAAATAGGGACATCCCAAGGAAATGCAGGTGGCTGTATGATTTGCCAATCAGAGGTTCTGTGGTTCGAATCCTTGCGATGAGGTTAGCTCCCATTGCTCGGTCCCTGCTCCTGCCAACCAAGCAGTTCAAAAGCACATCAAAGTACAAGTAGATAAATAGGTACCGCTCTGGTGGGAAGGTAAACGGCGTTTCCGTGCGCTGATCTGGTTCGCCAGAAGCGGCTTAGTCATGCTGGCCACATGACCCGGAAGCTGTACGCCGGTTCCCTTGGCCAGTAAAGCGAAATGAACGCCGCAACCCCAGAGTCGGTCACGACTGGACCTAATAGTCAGGGGTCCCTTTACCTTACCTTTAAGGAAAAGTGGGACATTCCAGGATCAAATCAGAAACTGGAACAGCTTCTGTAAATCCAGGACTGTCCCTGGAAAACAGGGACATTTGGCGGGTCTATTCCTTTCATCTTACTCGGAAATATGGTGACCTGGGGCAGAGGCGGAGCTAGCTGCTCAGGCACCCAGAGCGGCACACATGCTGTGCACCCGGGGGCGTGGCTAGCCACCCACGGGGCAGAGCTAGCCATCCACGGGGGCGGGTCTATCCACTCACAGGGGTGGGTCAAGCATCCCAGGGGGGCTCCGCCAGCGATGAATGTTCAAGGGGGGAGGCATGGTGATGTCACCCCCCCAGGCATGACACCCAGGGCAGACCACACCCACTGCATCTCCTTTCCTCAACTAGTGACCTGATGATCTGTGAGTCTGCTTGGTTTTGCTGGGCTAACTGTGGATGGGCAACATCAAGTTTCCAGCTCTCTCTTTGTAGCATTCTTTATTTTTAAATTGGATCTGCATGGCACAGATGAGGATGCACAGCAACTCTAAGGAATGATGTGGTGCAACAGGGACTCCACATAAGGACTGTGTTGTCACCTGGGCTTTATCACAGCACGGAGATATGATCGCTTCACCACCTCTCCACACCGCCAGAAATAGTCTCTGCGGCTTGGAATTATACCCTCCCCTGAAAAAAATAGGTCATATAAATTGGCCCTCAGAGAGACATTTGCATTTTCACCTCTCTGAAGTTGAAGACGAGGATTTAGACATGGTGGGATTTTAGAATAAAGCAGGTGAGGCGAATTTCTATGGATTGGGCAGGTTGCATTCCCCGATCATTTTCTTTTTGACTTTGGCTGGGGCAGCTGGAAGGGAAGGACGGCTCGGTGGGGAGCAATGGGCGTGTTAAGTGCTAATGGGGTCAGGCAGAGAGTCGGTGTGCAGACATCCTATCGCCCCAGCTGTGCTCTGATTCTGAACCTTTGGTCTACCGTATCTAAACATTTGAAATTTCCCCCCTCTGTGTTACAAATTCCTTTTTTGTTAAGAGTGTGGAAAGTTGAAGAAAAGAGTTCCAAAGTGTCTCTCCCTCGCTTTGTATTGTAGGAAGTCATTAATTTTGATTTGTCTGTCTTGGGGGCCTTGTCATCACATCCAGGTGACTTATCTAGGCCATAGAGAGTCCAAATAAACAATGAAGATTCTCCATTAATCATCATTGTATTGGGGAGATGGCTGGGTGGGAAGTGGGGGCAGAATTCACTCCTGTAATTATTTTCTTTCTTGTTTTGGAGAGAGAGAAGATTTTGCTAGTTTAGAGTTCTGTAACAAAGAGAGATAAAAAAGAAAAACATCCTCATGTAGGGATGGAAGCGAAGAAGAAGAGTTATAATTCATCAACAGGTCAAGTAACACCAGAGTCCAAAAAGAGATAAATGGCACCGTGAGGTGTCATATTCATTTGTCTCAGCGATGAAAGTTCAGACTATTGACTTTGCAGAGAAAGTTTCACTGGAAGGAATAAAGTGTGCAACATCTTCCTGGGGCCCACAAGAGACTCGTAGAAGTTTCCGCTGCCTGTATTCACTATATCATGCCAGTCCTTAAATTGCCCATAGCCGTCTCCCAATTAGGGGATACAGGTGGGAAGGAAACTACTCTGTTAAAAAAGAGAATGGCAAAGGTGACGGAAGGAAACCGGGAGATCAATTGAAGGAATATTTTTGGTTCATCACCTCTTTGCTTGAAAACTGTCTGACTGAAAATGTAGTCTTCTCTCTCTACAGTCTTCTTGCACACTTGCTGGTATTTGTACGCACGACCCAACTTCTTCAAAGATTCCTTTTCCTGGTCAGCGACCCCAACCATCACACGAAGGCTGTGTGCAGACTGTGCCTTTGAAGTACACTCAGAGTTCACCCTTCCCCTCAAATAATTCTGGGCACTGCAGTTTGTGAAGCGCCGCTTGGGGATGTAACTCTGCGAGGGGTAAACTACAGCGTCTGGGATTTCTTTGAGAAGGAATGTGCTTTGAGTATGTAAGTAGCTGAAGACTCCTGCTTTTGCAGTAATATTGACTGCAACACAGCGAGGGAAGCTGAGTAAAACTTAAGGTCAGAAACAGTCTTGTTATGTGTCCTTTGGAAGCTATAGATGTCAGATTATCTCAGGGGTCCTTTGGCATTTTAACCCTCACACGATAATGAGGAAAGTGGAAGGAGTCTGTGGGCACCTGCCACCCTCCATGCGAATTTCCCCAGCAGGACCCCATGCAGTTTAGACCCATGGAAGTGTGGGGAGCATCTATGAGTACAAAATGGAGGGGGTGGGACCAATAGTCTTGGGCCTTCCCTCCCTCCCTCAATTCTAATCACACGAAGGGAGAACGACTGAACAGGGCATGGTATAAAAAGACAAACCAAACTATGCAGACACTATGGCTCAGTTGGTTAGAGCTTGGTGCTGATAACACCAAGGTTGCAGGTTCTCCATTTTTGTTCTCTGTGTGAGAGGCTTGACAGTGATGGCTGCATCTCTGTGAACACTGAAGAAGAGACAGTGTTAGATGACTCTCTCTCTCTCTCTCTGAATGCAATAGAGGAGAGGAGGGCCAATGTTTCTGTGTGAATGTATGTTGCAGAAAGAAGTTGATGCTCTCCCAAAGAAGCTGGAAGGAGAAGGCTGCTGGAAGGAGAAAGTGGAAACCTCTCAGAAGGAACTGCATGGCCTGGCTGGGTCATGGGCAGTGTTAAGTTGTGGGTGAACATATCAGACGACACAGCGATTCTTCAAACAGCTCTTGTTTATTCACAGGCCAGAACAGAACTGAACTGAAGGGTTCAGCCAGCCTGCTTATATAGAGCTCCACTAGAATGCAACAGTAACCATTTTCTGTAACTATCCAATCACTGAACATCACTTTCAGTCCCTTATTTGCATATGTGGACCTGAGTGAAAACTATCTACAGTATCCCCTTGCTGGCGCAGGGTGAGAACTTCAGTACACAACAGACAGAAGGCTGGGTGCAAGTCCTGGAAAGAGAGAAAGACACAGTTTCTTTGAATGTTTAAGGAAGAAGCTGTAAACCTCAGCTAAGAAAAACCAAACCTTAGATAAGCATGTGAATGTAAATACTTTGCATATATTCTTCCTTAAGTTAAATGTTCTGTGAGTAAAAGCTTTTGAATATTTTAACAAATGTTTGGGCATTGTTTTGATTTCAAGCAAAGAGTCAGTACAGTGCATTATTTAGATAGTCTGCTAACATACACCACACTGCATTTAGGTATGTAGGGGAAGCGGGTGGCACTGTGGTCTAAACCACCGAGCCTCTTGGGCATGCTGATCGTAAGGTTGGCAGTTTGAATCTGCACGATGGAGTGAGCTCCTGTTGCTCTGTCCCAGCTCCTGCCAACCTAGCAGTTTGAAAGCACACCAGTGCAAGTAGATAAGTAGGTACTGCTGCGGCGGGAAGGTAAACGGCGTTTCCGTGTGCTCTGGCTTCCATCACTGTTGTGCTCTGTTATGCCAGAAGCAGTTTAGTCCTGCTGGCCACATGACCTGGAAAACTGTCTGTGGACAAATGCCAGCTCCCTCGGCCTGAAAGCAAAGATGAATGCCACACCCCATAGTCAAATTTGACTGGACTTAGCCATCCAGGAGTCCTTTACCTTTACCTTTACATAGCTATGTGTTCCACACACCAGGCATGCTTCCTCAGTTTGCCCATGCCTTGGCTTCATTCCTGTGAAGAGACATGGATTTCAATTCTGTATTATTGGGACTTTGACGGTGATTATTCCTAACTTCTCCAGACACTGTCACTGATTAAAAAGCACTGACCCTGTCTGCGGGCTGACAATCCAAGAGACACAACGTGGAAGGAAAAGGGGGTGGAGAGAGGACATTAATGCAGGAACCGACCCCAAATGCCTTCTCTGGCCTCTGGAAATACCTCAGAATGGCAGCACACAGAGAGAGACTCAGCGCTGGCTTCATATTCATGATGCAATATGCAAAAATATATCTCTTCAAAGCAGAACAAACAGAAGTAATACTGCAGGGTCCCCCACTGAGGAGAAATTGAAAACTTTAAAACAAAAGAGATAGGCGTTGTACGACATGAAATGCTATTCTACTACGTTTCATTCTCTGGCAACCTTGGCATCTAGGATAAGTTAATATGCAAAGAAGCAATACAATTTCACTTTATCAGCCAGACTGAATCATGCAGTCCACAGGAGAATTCCCTCTTTTTGCTTCATTCCAAATAACAGTAATTCAGACTAGCATAGGAGACAAATAAAATAAAAAGCCACAATTTCGCCCCCTTTACTTTTTTTTTTTAAAAAAACCCCCCAATATGTATCAGATATTTCTGGCACATTTTCCTTACACATCTGAAGAATACAGTAATAAAACTCATCTTTCATATAGAAACAAATTAGGTAAAAGATTAAATATCTGCAACAGAGGGGGTTAATTGGTTTTAGCAGCGCCTTGCAAGGTGTTTTGAAGTCCCAAGTTCAGGACGTCAAGGCAACTTGCCCCTGATGACATTGCAATGTCAGGTGGCCCCATTCTCCTGTCAAATTTGGCCTGTGAGCCCAATCCTGATAAGAATTTGACCTGTGGGGCCAAAAACAGTTCCTTATATATTCATCTGTGATGGCCCCCTCCATACACATATGCTATCACTTGAAGTTGTAGGGCACGGACAATGCGCATATATGTCTGAACCTTGCATAGGCCATCTGGACTGATTGTCCCTGGGACACACCTTGTAACGTACGTATTCTGTGCTTCTCATTGGGCTTGTCCTGATGGGTGGTGTCAGGATGCTGTCAGCTGCTCCCGGCTGGTTGCCAGGAGATTATAAAGACAAGGAAAAGCTTCTTACAGTCCTTTTTTATTTCAGAGCCTGCAGAACCCAGCCTACTGGATGATGGCATTCTCTTGAGTGAATCTCCACCCCCATCTCTTCCACTTCCTCATTCGTCGTCATCATCATCACCTCCTCTATGGGTACCCTCTGCCTTCTAGCTCTCTGCTCTCCTACTTTTAAGGCTCATTTTCGAGTGAATCAGACAACCACGGAATTTTGGCAAAAACCATGACCTATGGGTAGGGGCACCAAGGGCTCCTTTTTGGGCCTAACTGGAAAAGCGGCGTATTCAGCTCAAAACAATTTGCAGGTGTTTTGCACCGATTTTGAGTGAACTGGACAACGTAAGAATTTTGATGAAACTGTGCCCTGCTGGTAAGGGCGCCGAGAGCTCATGTTGTTGCCTACCTGGAAACGTGGCGTTTGCAACCCCAAACGCTGCATGGGGCAATTTGCAGGTGTTTGGCACCGTTTTCGAGTGAATTTTACAACTTTGGAATTTGGGTGAAAATCGAGGGCTCGTTTTTTGGCCTAGCCGGAAACGAGCCGTATGCAGCACAAAATGATGCAGGGGGCAATTTGCAGCCGTTTGGCGCCACTTTTGGGTGAATTTGAGAATGTCGGAAATTTGGCGAAAACCATGATCCGCAGGTAAGGGCGCCAAGGGCTCAATTTTTGGCCTACCTGGAAAAGCGGCACCGCCAAAGTTGCATTGTGCAATTTGCAAGTGTTTGATGCCGTTTTCGAGAGAATCGGACGATGTCAGAATTTTGTCGAAAACCGTGACCTTATTACTCTCTCCGTTGTCTTCTCTCCTGTAATATTACCTGGAGTCGTGAAAGTGAATTTCTACAAGTTATCTTTTGCTGCAAAAGTTTCACAAATGAAACCTACCCACACCAAAGTACTTCAAGAAAACTGTCAGAAATGATATCTGAGAAAAATCTTCAGAAGTGCTGGCGTCTGAGACAATGTTTGTTCACAGTTTCCCTGTGTGAAAGGTGTCATAACCTGAAGGAAAAGTAATGTTTCTTTTCTGTTCCAGAGAGACTTTATACACAATATTACCCCAGTTTGGCTTCAGTTATTTAAAATGCTCATCAAGTCACACTTCTAAAAGGTAATCTTGCGTAGCTCTCTAGGCTGAAGACAGTTGGAATGTTTCAAGCATGTTTGTGTGTGTTTGTTTTTGTTGGGTCTTCATAATGTTACCACTGTCCACAATACATAAACACACACACTTCCTCCCTGCTCCCTGTGAGGTGCTTTGCAAATTGGTTTCGTAGGGTTTTGGTTTTTTTTGATATGGTGCTGTAGCAGGGAAAACTCAATTTCTCCTACAAAGAAGAGAGACAAAGTCTGATTCGACTGTTGCATGTATGACTTTTGCAGACACCTATTGGCTAGAGCCCATTACATCACCAGAGACACTCAGTCGCCCCACTTCATTCCTGGGACAGTCTTGTAATTGTTGTAAGGAGCTAAGTTTGGGTTTCCTTTACTTTCCTTTTCCTTTACCAAAACAGTTAAAGGATTTTAATTGCTTGTTGCTATTACCATGGTCCATAAATGCACGTGCACCTCTATTTTCTAATTGCATTTTAACTATTTCTCTCTCTCTTTGCAACCAGGTACTACAAAACAATGGAAAGTAATAGCATTGATTTTGCTATATTCTCCAAGGAGTTGTGATAGAAGGCTTTATTTACAAATATCTCTATTGGATTAGCATAAGATGGAAGGTTCACAGTACTAACCACCCCAACAGATCCTGCTCCCCCCGTTTCTGCCACCTGAACTATAAGATTCTTCCAGAGAGCCCTTTAGCCTTCTGTGTCCCTCTGGGCTGATAACTACAGACCCTCCAAGTGTCCCTATTTCCCAGGGACAGGCATGGATTTACAGAAGCCATCCCAGTTTCTAATTTGATCCTGGAATGTCCTGTTTTGCCATAGGACATCCCTATTTTCATTGGAGAAATATTAGAGAGTAAGGAGTTATGCCGCCCCTGAGCCAATACTTCCTTTAGAAGACATCTGAAGGCAGTCCTGTTTTTTAATGTTCAGTGTTTTATTATGTTTATGTATGTATGTATGTATGTATGTATGTATGTATATGTGTGTATGTGTGTATGTGTGTGTGATATGCAGTGCCGGATTTATGTATAAGCTAAACAAGCTATAATTTAGGGCCCACTCTCTTGCCCCCCCCCAATATACTTCTTCTTAATTGTATTTCACTATTAATATACTTCTTCTTAATTGTATTTCAGTTCAACAATTACTTTGATAAAATACACACTTTGTTATGTGCAAATGGCTTTTGATAACCATTATAACCATTAGATCCATAAAATACCATATAGCATACAGTGGTACCACGGGTTAAGTACTTAATTCGTTCCAGAGGTCCGTACTTAACCTGAAACTGTTCTTAACCTGAAGCACCACTTAAGCTAATGAGGCCTTCTGCTGCTGCTGCGCCGCCAGAGCATGATTTCTGTTCTCATCCTGAAACAAAGTTCTTAACCTGAAGCACTATTTCTGGGTTAGCGGAGTCTGTAACCTGAAATGTATGTAACCTGAAGCATATGTAACCTGAGGTACCACTGTATATTCAACAAAAAAACAGCGGCAATTTGTTGTTGACACAGCTGGACATATAAAGGGCCCCATTACCTTCAGTAGCTTAGGGCCTCATCAAACCTAAATCCAGCCCTGTATATATGTTGGAAGCCACCCAGAGTGACTGGGGCAACCCAATCAGATGGACAGGGTATAAATAATAAAATTATAACCATCGTGGAATAGGATGTCCCTATTTTTTTTTTCTATCAGAGAAATTTTGGAGAGTATGTTCCTATCAGCTAAAACAGGACCTACCAGGACAATGTCCCCCCTAAGCTGTTTTTCAGAGAATAGAATAGAATTGTAGAATGGCTAGGGACCCCAAGGGTCATCTAGTGCAGGAATTTCAATATTCTTGCTAGTGGTGCTCGTTTACAATCAGTCTCCCTGGGCAAGAAGAGATCCTTGCAGACCTAACCCCCGCTCCACCCCACAAACCCCTAGTTCAGGCTTCCTCAACCTCGGCCCTCCAGATGTTTTGAGACTACAATTCCCATCATCCCTGACCACTGGTCCTGCTAGCTAGAGATCATGGGAGTTGTAGGCCAAAAACATCTGGAGGGCCGAGGCTGAGGAAGCCTGCCCTAATTCAAAAATGCTTGGCGGTTTTGTGTCTTCCTGCCTCCTCCCAGGATTTGTATCCATGGCAAGGAAACATGGTGGTGTAGTCACATAGTGCGTTTCCCTGATTCTTTGCTGGCACAGGAACAGAGAGGATGGTTTGTTGGCATCGGCAGAAGCTGTTCTGCTGCTTAGAGAAACCATGCACGGCACAATGGAGAACTGGGGAGTCTCAGCTCTATTTACGGAGGAGCCTGCGGCATCGAGTCAGTACAAGCAACACAATAGGCAGCTTGTGTACCTGCAGAGAGGATCAGTCCGTGCTGTATCAGCGCATGTCGATTTAAAATGTATTTTCTATCTCTCGGGAAGAGAGTGGGAGAAAGGGAGAAAGGGGCTGCACGCATTGCTCATCAGGTTGATGTTAACCAGCAGGGCTTGGGTGCCCTGGTAAATATAAAGGAGACAGTGTGTGTGTGTGTGTGTGTGTGTGTGTGTGTGTGTGTGTGGAGGATAAAGAATTATTCCCACCATACTCACAAAGCCCCAATTTGAAGGGTTTGGTTGGTATGTTTTTGGAAGGGGAAAATATGCCTATCGGAACACTTTCAACCTGGCCTAAATTTATAGCTTAACGGTAAAGGTAAAGGGACCCCTGACCATTAGGTCCAGTCGTGGCCGACTTAGGGTTACGGCGCTCATCTCGCTTTATTGGCCGAGGGAGCCAGCATACAGCTTCCGGGTCATGTGGCCAGCATGACTAAGCCGCTTCTGGCGAACCAGAGCAGTGCACAGAAACGCCGTTTACCTTCCCACCGGAGTGATACCTATTTATCTATTTGCACTTTGACGTGCGTTTGAACTGGTAGGTTGGCAGGAGCAGGGACTGAGCAACAGGAGCTCACCCCGTTGCGGGGATTCGAACCACTGACCTTCTGATCGGCAAGTCCTAGGCTCTGTAGTTTAACCCACAGCGCTACCTGCGTCCCAAATTTATAGCTTAGCTGTGGCCATATGGCACTCCTTGAAGGCTCCTTGACCAGCACATCCAACCCTATTACTCTCTGACCAATTCATCATACTTCATCTTACTTCAAAACAGGGTTCCCTTTCTCCTCCTCCTCTCTCTTGCTTCTTCACCTTCTGCCTCCAGAGATGCAGATTATAGTGAACTGGGTGCTGCATGGCTGTCACACTGTGGGCAGTTTTGTGGGAAATATTTAAACTGAGACAGCAATTCCTTTGGGCGTGCTTGTGATAAAAGCACGGAGCTGCTCTTCATGTGGTAAAGGTAAAGGTAAAGGTACCCCTGCCCGTACGGGCCAGTCTTGACAGACTCTGGGGTTGTGCGCCCATCTCACTCAAGAGGCCAGGGGCCAGCACTGTCCGGAGACACTTCCGGGTCACGTGGCCAGCGTGACATCGCTGCTCTGGCGAGCCAGAGCCGCACACGGAAACGCCGTTTACCTTCCCGCTGGTAAGCGGTCCCTATTTATCTACTTGCACCCGGAGGTGCTTTCGAACTGCTAGGTTGGCAGGAGCTGGGACCGAGCAGCGGGAGCGCACCCCGCCGCAGGGATTCGAACCGCCGACCTTTCGATCGGCAAGTCCTAGGCGCTGAGGCTTTAACCCACAGCGCCACCTGCGTCCCACCTGCGTCTTCATGTGGTAGGAGAATTCAAATGCCGAGATTCGGGATTGTTAGTTCACTTTGCATGCTAGGTGACCTCAATGCCAGGTGGACAGAAACTGGGAAAGATCTGAGAGATGTAATTCGGATGTGTGCTCTAGCATCTCTTCATTGCCTTCATTGTTCTGCCAGTAAGATGGGAGTAATCAATTAGAGGGTAGATGTGAAGGCAAATACATTGAATTCCATATCTACGTTGAATTTTGTTGCTGCAAAACGAGAGTCTGGAACATTTGCCTCTCTAGCTGTTGCTGGATTCCAGGCATGGCGAATGGTCAGGGATGCTGGGAGTTCTAGTTCAGCTGCATCTGAAGGGCCACGCCTGTTGTAGAAAAATAATTGTGTGGCTGGTAATATTTTTTACCAGCCTTCTTAAGTGTTTTCTGAAAATCTGGAAAGCAGATGGAAACCATCCCAGCACTGAATGTATGTCCATTAAAAATTATCCATGTGGGTTTTTTGACCTTTAAAAGAATAAATAAAATCCTGGTTCTAAAGCATCAAAGACCATCCAATATGACACTTTTATTTTTAACAAGAAAGAGAGAGAGAGAGAGAGAGAGAGAGAGAGAAAGAAAGAAAGAAAGAAAGAAAGAAAGAAAGAAAGAAAGAAAGGAAGGAAGGAAGGAAGGAAGGAAGGAAGGAAGGAAGGAAGGAAGGAAGGTGAGGGAACGATAAGAGCTTCCATTACTGCCTTTTGTATTTTGTTACAAGTGGATAGAAAACACTTCAGTGTTGCTGCTGGCTTTCAGGTACTTTGGAGAAAGTAAAACAAGTGTTCTCATCTTTCCTAGCTATAAATAGGAATGGCTCCTAACTACCAAAAAAAAAAGGGGGGGGGAGAAAGGGGAGGGTGCAAGCCACCCCTCCATAAAGTATACTCTGACTTTGTTCATCCTGTTTCACCCAAACCCACTTCTGAATTATATTAGAGTTCAAAATACGAGCGAAGTTGCCAATGATCCTATGAATGGTCTCTACGGCAGAAGCCCCCAAGGCCCACTTTCCCATCGACCGAGGTTTCAATGCAAGGAGTTGAAGGAAGCGCTCGAGAGGAACCTGCGGAGAGGAAGTCCCAAGTCGTGCCCACCTGGACCAGCCTCCACTTCTATGGCTTCACTGTATTCTTTGCACAGGGACGTATTGGAGACCCTCGTGCCCCGTTTCTCTGAGTCCCATTAAGGGCGTGAGTGTGCTTGCAGGCTTCTCAACAGAGGCAACACAGTGAACTTGTGGGGGTTGGGCTGGGAGGAGGAGTGCCACACTGATCTCCCTGCATTTTGAATGTCGAACGCTGTGTTTCGATTCATGTTTGAAGTCCGCCTTTCAATGTGAACTCGGTTCAGTATCGCCCCTGTGGCAAATGAGCCCCAGAAAGAGGGTGCATATGGGAAGGGATGATAGATTTTCTGCCCCTGCCACCATGCCTCTCTTCCATAGGAGCCAACTCCTAGGGGCCAAGAGGGCTTTGACCCCCACAATAAAATATTTGAGGGGGCTGGGTCCCCACAGAGTTGATGTGCATTCTCATTCAACAACAACATTTATACCCCACCCATCTGGCTGGGTTTCCCCAGCCATTCTGGGTGGCTTACAGCTTATCTAAAAACATAAAAATCAGAAGTTAAACACCCCCCTCCCCCGTTACAGAGCTGCCTTCAGATGTCTTCTAAAAGTTGTGTAGTTCTATATCTCCTAGACATCTGAAGACATTCAAATGGGGTGTGTGCAATGTGTCATGTGATCGATTATGCGGGGTGGGGCTTACCTGGGCCCCCATATTTTATTCAACAGGGTACCCCTGCTCATATATCTATCTATCTATCTATCTATCTATCTATCTATCTATCTATCTATCTATCTCTATCTATCTATCTATCTATCTATCTATCTATCTATCTATATCTATCTATCATCTATCTATCATCTATCTAACAAATTTAAAGTTAAACAAATTATCCACATCAACATATAGTATTCCCTGAATCCTTTCCCTCTGCCCTTCTGTGGTTACCATTAACAATCATTTTTTCCCCAACTGCTTATCTTATTTTCTCTAATTTTTTAAAAGAATAGTAATTTGTTTTCCTATGGTTTTTTTTAAGCATTACTCAGATCCTGTCAAAGTTTTTAGTTGTTTACAGTGTTCTCTTAAACACATTATATTTTTTTCCAATTCCTTTTTAAAATTCTTCTTTTCCTGGTTTCTGATTTTCCCAGTCAATTTCGCCATTTTGATGTAGTCCATCATCTTCATCAGCCATTCGTCTCTGGTTGGAACTTTATCTTCTTTCCATCTCATCCCTGCTCTCTTCTTAATCCTACCCCTTTCTCCTTTCAGATATTTGAAAGCCGTGGTGTTGCTGGGTGCTTGAAAGACTCAGGGGTTCAGGCCTCAAGACATCAGTTCAGACTCCATACAAGATGAACTCACAGTCTCTTTCTTTATGTAACCACTAAGTAAAGCCTGGGACGCGAGTGGTGCTGTGGTCAAAACCACTGAGCCTAGGGCTGGCCGATTGGAAGGTCGTCAGTTCGAATCCCCATGATGGGGTGAGCTTCCGTTCCTCGGTCCCAGCTGGTGCCAACCTAGCAGTTCAATAGCACGTCAAAGTGCAAATAGATAAATAGGTACCACTCCAGTGGGAAGGTAAATGTCGTTTCTGTGTGCTGCTCCGGTTTCGCCAGATGCGGCTTAGTCATGCTGGCCACATGACCCGGAAGCTGTACGCCGGCTCTCTTGGCCAGTAAAGCGAGATGAGCGCTGCAACCCCAGAGTCGTTCGCGACTGTCATGGCTCCTTTACCTTTGCGTTTTAATGTAAAGCCTGCCTTTCAGGGATCATATCATGAACTGAAACGTGAGTCAACTTTTTTGTGAAGACTCTTGTGTCTTTATTCTTTTAGGAGGGATCAAAAGGGGACACCAGGAAATAATCTTAACTAAGAGATTCAAATGAATCTGCAAACTAGCTCCTAGCTATATTGAGGTAAATCTACTCTGCTGCATCACTTCACAAGCGTGAGTGAAGGAAGGATAATACTTATCCAACATATCCTTTCCTCCTATCCTTAACATTCCCACAATCTTGACCCCAATATCAAAGCCTGCTTGACATGTCTAGAGTGCATCTCACCCCCCCTTCCTCTTTGTAATTTATTTTTAACCCAACCAGAGTCTCCAAAAGCAAACTCTTGTCAGTCCCATTTGCATGCTCCGTGCAGGTGCATGAGAAACTGCTTGCCCTTATTAGCTAATACTGCCAGACATTTCCCTAACTGTTGCTGGCTGCAAAGCATCACTAAGTACCTGAAAGAATTAGGATTGCGAAGAATATGAGCACAATTCAAAGTGTAGGTGCTGACCTTTAAAGCCCTAAACGGCCACGGTCCTGTATACCTGAAGGAGCATCTCCACCCCCATCATTCAGCCCGGACACTGAGGTCCAGTGCCGAGGGCCCTCTGGTGGTTCCCTCATTGCAAGAAGCGAAGTTACAGGGAACCGGGCAGAGGGCCTTCTCGGTAGTGGCACCCACCCTGTGGAACGCCCTTCCAGCAGATGTCAAGGCAATAAACCACTATTTCACAACTGAAGGTGGCCCTGTTTAGGGAAGTTTTCAATGTCTGATGCTGTATTGTTTTAATTATTCGGTTGGAAGCCGTCCAGAGTGACTGGGGAAACCCAGCCAGATGGGTGGGGCATAAATAATAAATTACTATTATTATTATTATTGGTGGTTTGTTGTTGTTGTTGTTGTTTTGCAAAACCCCAAACTCCTCCCCCACCTTGTGCTTCCTGTCAAGTCTTTGCAACAGACTTCAGAGAGGCCTTTTCTTAAAAGAAAGGAAAAGAAAGAAAGAAACAGAAACAGCAAAAAACAGCGAGGAGCCCTTCTGCCTGTGCAGGGTATTGGGCTGCTAATGCCCATGTCAGCAGGTGAGCTGCAGTCAAATTATTTCTGCTTTTTGGAAATGGGAAGATTTCCACCCCACCCAGGCTCTCCATCCCTGGAGCAGCAGAAGCCAATGCGGCCGAGATAAAGGAGGACAAAACTGCTGACCTAGGCTCCGACGCGAGGCCTTGAACTACGGTCCCGCAAGAGCAAAAGGGCTCTGATAGGCTGGAGGATTAAGTCTGCTTATCTATTTTTCTGGGTTTCACTTAGGATTTAGTCAGAATTTCCTACATCTGCATCAGCAAAAAAAGAAATGCCTGTTCCAGGGATTTGGTGTTTTTTTTTTTAAAGGTCAACAATGGGCCATGGATGTTTTAAACATGCATTTGGAGCCTTTGTAAGCTCCTCGAAAACGCGAAGGCTTCGGGAAATAGTTCTTGGCTTACCGAGGACGTCCAAATCAGCAGGGAAATCTTTTAACGAACACACACACACACACACACACACACACACACACACATGCTCATTGCTTTTCTCCAGTTATCAGTAATGTTCTCAGTTGAATTGATGGGCTTCTGCCAGCAGTGCCCATTCATTTTCTCTGAGCAGACATTTCCCCTCTCCCAGGATGTCAGCTCCCTTTGAAGTCCATGGACTGAGCTCCTATTGATTTCTTGGCGCAGAAGCCGCTCCATAGATGATGGTTCTTTAAAGTCTCCTCATCCTGAGATTTCAAGGCCTTCGATAGGCCTCTTCCTATTTGCAGGGGGTGGTGGGTGGGGAGAAAGAAAGGGTCCCCCTTAATATGCTGCTCAAAAATCTCTCCGCTTTCAATTTGTTTGCAGGCCTCGTAAGAAGCAGACATACCCTGCAACATTTATCTGATGAAAATTGGGACAATATTTCTATTATTATTACTATTATTACTATTACTATTATACCATGCCCATTTGATTAGGTTGCATCAGCCACTCTGAGAGGCTTCCAACATACGTATATAAAAACCTTGTCCTGGCTGGTCCTGTTTTAGCTGATGGTTACATACCCTCCAAAATTTATCCAAGTAAAAAAATAATAGGGACGTCTTATTCCATGATGATGATTTTATTATTTATACCCCACCCATCTGACTTGATCAGAATTGAGTTAATTACAAATTTGGGCATGTTGTAAGTAATAAGGCAGGCAGATGGGGTCTGTCTGAAGGCAAACTAAGAGTAACGAGGCAGTGTCCTATTTGCCCTAATGAACAAGCCTCTACTGGGTGTCTCTGTGATGGTACAGATGCTACCCAATAGGTCCTGCCCATGGGAAGCTTTTCCACATTCGGTATGAACTACTTTGAAAATCTGTGGATCAAATTCCTTCCTGAGGTCACCCCAGGAAAAGAGAGTGGATGGTTATTTAACAGCAGTATGAAAATGTCATATTGTTCTTCAACCCTAGACCCGCAACCATCCTAGGCTTATATCTTATAGCTATGGCGTGTTTATGTACTCAACAATGTTTCAACTGTGCATTGTTTACAGTTTGGGTCAGCTTTTTCCTCATCTTTCTAGGTGATCATAATTCATCCTGAAGAATGAGAACTGGGAAATTTATTGGTTTGTTGGGTGCTTTTGGTGTCTCATACAGATATATATAGGGACGCGGGTGGCGCTGTGGGTTAAACCAAAGAGCCTAGGGCTTGCCGATCAGAAGGTCGGCAGTTCGAATCCCTGCAATGGGGTGAGCTCCCGTTGCTTAGTCCCTGCTCCTGCCAACCTAGCAGTTTGAAATCATGTCAAAGTGCAAGTAGATAAATAGGTACCGCTCCGGTGGGAAGGTAAACGGTGTTTCCGTGTGCTGCTCTGGTTCACCAGAAGCGGCTTAGTCATGCTGGCCACATGACCCGGAAGCTGTACACCAGCTCCCTCGGCCAATAAAGCGAGATGAATGCTGCAACCCCAGAGTCGGTCACGACTGGACCTAAAGGTCAGGGGTCCCTTTACCTTACCTTACAGATATATATATATATAGAGAGAGAGAGGGGGAGAAAGAGAGAGAGTGTCTAGCTATTAAAACAGCAGACGTGTTCTATGATTTCAGAATGTGCCCACCAGAAACATTCTGATAGGTGTGATTTGAAATGCTATTCTTCCAGCGGGCAAAGAGGAACCCGTTCAGATTCATAGTCTGTCTAAAAGCTAAAAAGAGAAATCATTTAAGACATCACATTAAAATGCCATTCCAAGTTGGAAGACTCCATTAAAACTTTTAGAGAGCTTTTTACATTGGTTCCACTCTCTTTACACATTTTGTTCCAGCTATAAGGGTCCCCTGTTTTATAATACATTTATTATATTAAAAAAAACACGAATGTTTTTCCTCTGAGTTTAAAATGTGCTTTTAAAAAGCATTATTTTTTTAAGGAAACGGAAGCAAAACAAATACCTTGATTGCTCTTCCCCTTTGCAAAGAAGGGTTTGTTTGTTTGTTTCTCAGGGTTATTTCTTCCCAATATATTTGTACCTTCAGGGACTCTGGGGCTTGTTCACAGATGCATGTTGATACCTTGACAAATGCAACAGGCAGCAATAACTTGTGAGAAAGCTCCCGCACAGATCTGTCACCGCAGATAAAACGCTCACATCGCCTTCAACACAGTAGGTGACATTGATTTGTAGAACAGACTTCTGCTTGTGCAAAAACACTTTCCCTTCCCCTCGCCTCCTGGCGGCCCCCCTCCCTTTTCTAAATTTGTTCCGGATGGTTCATGGACCCTCCCCATTGGGAAGGTGGGTGCTGCCAGGGGGTTTGACACTGGAATGCAACTAGAAGGAGAGGAAGGGGAAGTCCTATTGTCAGTGGCGTAGCGTGGGTTGTCAGCACCCGGGGCAAGGCAAGTAATTTGCGCCCCCTAACCCGTGGATTTGCGCCCCTTAACCCGTGGATTTGCGCCCCCTAACCCTAACCCCCAGATGTTGTGCCCGGTGCGGCCGGCCCCCCCTGCACCCCCCACGCTACGCCACTGCCTATTGTGTCTGCTTGTTCAACATGGCCTGGTGCCTTTGAATGGAATCAGTAAATTCAGCTATCAGTCGCCAATGTTTACTGCAATTGAGTGACATACGTGCATGTCTGAACCAGGTTTTCGTAGTACAGTAGTACCTCGGGTTACAGACGCTTCAGGTTACGGACTCCGCTAACCCAGAAATAGTACCTCAGGTTAAGAACTTTGCTTTAGGATGAGAACAGAAATCACGCGGCGGCAGCAGTGGGAGGCCCCATTAGCTAAAGTGGTACCTCAGGTTAAGAACAGTTTCAGGTTAAGAACAGATCTCCAGAAAAAATTAAGATCTTAACCAGAGGTAGCACGGTATGGCGTTATCCCCTTTTATCCTAGTAACAACTCACTGAGTCATTCGAGCAGAGACCAAAGGATTTGTCCAGTGAGCCTCATTTCACACTTTATCGGGCCATTGTGCTAGCTGTGATCACAATGATGTAACATTGGTTACAATCATTTGCAACAATGCCTAAAATGCCTAAGTTCTCAAACTTAATCCGTTCCGGAAGTCCGTTCCAAAACCAAAGCGTTCCAAAACCAAGGCTCACTTTCCCATAGAAAGCAATGCAAAAGGGATTAATCCGTTCCAGACTTTTAAAAACAACGCCTAAAACAGCAATTTAACATGAATTTTACTATTCAACGAGACCATTGATCCATAAAATGAAAGCAATAACCAATGTACTGCTGTCACACAATCAATCAGTAGCTGAACTGGGCTCCACACAGTCACAAAAACAAAACGAAAAAGAGCCGCAAATGCAAAAATGCAAAATAAATGGCAAAATCAGACCTCAGCGTAACACTCAAAACGGAAGTGTGGCACTCAAGTCGGAAGTGGAACACTCAAAATGGAGCATGTTTGGCTTCTGAAAAAGGTTCGCAAACCGGAACACTTACTTCCGGGTTTGCAGTGTTTGGGTTCCAAGTTGTTTGAGTACCAAGGCGTTTGAGAACCAAGGTACCACTGTATATCAAATGAAGTAATGTTCAGTAATCTGTGAATCTTGAAGGCTGCTCCCTGCAAGGCCCTATCCACCTTGCCTAGGGGGCGGAGCCCAGACTCACCAGCCCTACTAAAGAGGCTCTTGGGGGAGACCAGAGGGACATTGCTATGCCTGACAACAAATCCTAATTATTCAATTCTTATGCCCCATCTTTTTGTGCCTGCCAAACTGCCATTTCATGCTTATGATAACATTTTATTCTCTTGCTAACTATGCTGTTTTAAATGTGCATTTTATATTTGACTTCGCTTAGCAATGTTTTCTTTTGAAATGCTTAAGGGTTTTTTTTTTGTTAACTTTGTGTTAAATCTGTATTCTGTAGCTGACCTCCTTTGTATTGGTCTTATTGTGAAATCTTTAAGATAATATTTTAGTTTCCTGTTAATTATGTTGCTTTGACTGTATACTTTATATTTGACTTTCTTCAGAAATGTTTGATTCTGGATTGTTTTATCGATGTTTTGATATGTTGTAAACCGCTTTGAGATTTTCCTTAGAAATATAAAGTGGTATAGAAATGAAATTATTATCATTAATAATAATAATAATTTCATTTCCATACCATTTTATATTTCTATGAAAAATAATAATACATAATAAAATTAATTCTCAAAACAGCAGCAAATAATCATTAAACAGAAATTCACTCTTAACAATTACCACCAATAATTACTAATCTATGATCAATGCAAATAACTGCAAGTCACAACGCATAAAATACCACAATACATCCAAGACCTTGTAAAAGGTTCAACTTGAGGAACGAAGACATACAACTTATAACATTATACAGGAGATAGATAAAGGTAAAGGTAAAGGGACCCTTGACCATTAGGTCCAGAAACCGACTCTGGGGTTGTGGTGCTCATCTCGCTTTATTGGCTGAGGGAGCCGGCGTACAGCTTCCGGTTCATGTGGCCAACATGACTAAGCTGCTTCTGGCGAACCAGAGCAGCACATGGAAACGCTGTTTACCTTCCCGCCAGAGCGGTACCTATTTATCTACTTGCACTTTGACGTGCTTTCGAACTGCTAGGTGGGCAGGAGCAGGGACCGAGGAATGGGAGATCACCCCGTCGCGGGGATTCAAACCACCGACCTTCTGATCGGCAAGTCCTAGGCTCTGTGGCTTAACCCACAGCGCCACCCGCGTCCCATATAATGATCCATATATACAGGAGATAAGGCAACTATAATTCCATGTGGGCAAAAGCAGCTTCATTTGATGTATGATGATTTGGGTATTTCACCCTCTGGTACTTCTCAATCTGAGTCTCCTTGACCTGAGAGGTGGGTCATCCAGATTTCTCATCCTGGATTCTCTGTGGAATGTGATGCTGCTGCAATGAATGGATGCCTTATCACGAGGCTTTCTGGAAAACTCGCTTGCACTCAGACGTTTCCTAGCTTCGTAAGCCAGTGCGGCCCTTCCAGATGGCTACTGCATGCATGTCAAGCACTAGGCTGCCTCCTCCAAAATGGAAAATGCAGGGATCCTGGTGGTCATTGTGGCGTTCTGTAATGAATGACAGAAGGCCATTGAAACGCACTGTTGCCTTGTGAATGGCTGCTGGAATGCCCTGCATCTCCAAATGATCCCTAGACTGCATTGAACCCAGGGTGATGACTTGCACCAGGGATGAGGGAACTCCAGATATCACTGGACTGCAACATCCATCATCATTGACCATTGGCCGTGCTGCCCGGGGTTGATGCAAGTTGGAGTCCAACAGCATCTAGAGCAGCGGTTCTCAACCTGTGGGTCCCCAGATGTTGTTGGACTACAACTCCCATCATCCCTGAGCTCTGGCCTTGCTAGCTAGGGGTGATGGGAGTTGTAGTTCAACAACATCTGGGAACCCACAGGTTGAGAAAGGCTGATCTGGAGGGCCACAGAGCCCCCATCAATGGCTTACCATTGAGAGCCAGTGTGGTGTAGTGGTTAAGAGCAGTGGACTCGTAATCTGGTGAACCGGGTTCGCGTCTCCGCTCCTCCACATGCAGCTGCTGGGTGACCTTGGGCCAGTCACACTTCTTTGAAGTCTCTCAGCCCCACTCACCTCACAGAGTGTTTGTTGTGGGGGAGGAAGGGAAAGGAGAATGTTAGCTGCTTTGAGACTCCTTCGGGTAGTGATAAAGCGGGATATCAAATCCAAACTCTTCTCTTCTTCTTCATAAGTTTGTACGTTTTATTTTACGTTTCAGCTCCCGTATGCCCCAAACCCAGAAGTAAGTGTTCCAGTTTTCGAACGTTTTTCGGAACCGGAACATCCGACACGGCTTGAGTGCAAGAAGCTTTTGAAGTCAATCGGAAGCCGCGGCTCAGTTGTCAAATGTTATGGAAGCTGAATGGGCTTCTGGAACAGATTACATCCAACAACCGACTGTATTTAGAGCACATTGAAAGAACCCCAGGAGCTGCAGTTACACCTTGCAGAACTACAGTTCCCGGAATCCAAAGAAACTACAGTTCCCAGAAATCCTTGGGTGTTGCTGCATGCTTTAAATGTGCTTTAAATGTACAGTGGTACCTCGGGTGGTGCTGTGGGTTAAACCACAGAGCCTAGGACTTGCCGATCAGAAGGTTGGCGGTTCGAATCCCTGCGATGGCGTGAGCTCCCGTTGCTCGATCCCAGCTCCTGCCCACCTAGCAGTTTGAAAGCACATCAAAGTGCAAGTAGATAAATAGGTACTGCTCCGGCGGGAAGGTAAACGGCATTTCCGTGCACTGCTCTGGTTTGCCAGAAGCGGCTTAGTCATGCTGGCCACATGACCCGGAAGCTGTACGCCAGCTCCCTCGGCCAATAAAGCGAGATGAGCACCACAACTCCAGAGTCGGTCACGACTGGACCTAATGGTCAGGGGTCCCTTTACTTTTACCTTACCTCGGGTTAAGAACTTAATTCGTTCTGGAGGTCCGTTCTTAACCTGAAACTGTTCTTAACCTGAGGTACCACTTTAGCTAATGGGGCCTCTCGCTGCCGCCGCGCCGCCGGAGCACGATTTCTGTTCTCATCCTGAAGCAAAGATCTTAACCCAAGGTACTATTTCTGGGTTAGCGGAGTCTGTAACCTGAAGCGTCTGTAACCTGAAGCGTCTGTAATCCGAGGTACCACTGTATACCCAACATTTGTAGGTCCCCCCCTTTTCGCTACAGGGTATTCTTTTTAAAACACCGCCACCAAACTCACACCCGAAGATTAACAGCGCAAAGCTAGCCTCCTTTTTCATACTGAGAGCTGACTGCTGCAGGTAGCAGCAGGCGTAACTCGCCTGCCTCTCGCCCCAACTATGGACCTCCAACGTGACTGGAGAGAAGGATGTTCTGAAGTCTCCCGGCTAGAAAGAGCTTTAGCCCTTGGCTTTGCCTAAATGAAGACTGCCAGTCACACCGGATTAAGCACCGGGTTGTTGTTTTTTGCAATGTGAACTGTTAGGTTATTGCTTTGAAAACAATTTCACTTAAGACCTCAAATTTAGACGAGGAGTCGAAGAATCCCCAAAGGTAAAATGCCAGGAGCTTATCTGTTTAGTAGGTTGCCAGCCTCTCAGAAGAATGGGTTGCGAAGCAAACATTAGCACTTGCACTCCTTTCCCTTTCCTACATCTGCAGAATTTTAAAGCCTTATCAGAACTACAGGCTTCTAAGGGCACAGCTGCCTCCTGCCCTCCTTATCTGCGAGTGGCACCAACATTGCAGGACTTAGGGACAGATGGCTGGGGTCCCTCCTGCACTCAGCAAAAAGGGCAGGTAGACCCCCCAAAGCATGACGGCTGCCTTATCCTGTTATGAAGTGCAATGCTTTTGATTCCTGCAAAGGCCTACACGAGAGCAAGTACAGTGGTACCTTGGTTCTCAAACTTAATCCATTCCAGAAGTCTGTTCCAAAACCAAAGTGTTCCAAAACCAAGGCACACTTTCCCATAGAAAATAATGCAAAAGGGATTAATCCATTACAGACTTTTAA
The DNA here is from genome assembly GCF_964106915.1 of Podarcis gaigeae. Taxonomy (NCBI): domain Eukaryota; kingdom Metazoa; phylum Chordata; class Lepidosauria; order Squamata; family Lacertidae; genus Podarcis; species Podarcis gaigeae. Next base: position 123,336,703 of record NC_139678.1, on the reverse strand, counting down.
AAACAACTATTTAACCTGAATTTTACTATCAAACGAAACCACTGATATATAAAATGAAAGCAATAAACAACGTACTGCAATCACACAATCAATCAATCAGTAGCTGAACTGGGTTCCACACAGTCACAAAAACAAAACAAAACAAAAGGGCCGCGAAAACAAAAATGCAAAACCCCCCAAAACCAGACAGACCTCAGCGTAACACTCAAAATGGAAGTGTGACACACAAAATGGAAGTGTGGCACTCAAATTGGAAGTGTAGCACTCAAAACGGAGCATGTTCAGCTTCCAATAAAAGTTCGCAAACCGGAACACTTACCGATCCTTCCGGGTTTGCAGTGTTTGGGTTCCAAGTTGTTTGAGTACCAAGTTGTTTGAGTACCAAGTTGTTTGAGTACCAAGGCGTTTGAGAACCAAGGTACCACTGTAGTGTCTATAACTGGCTCTAAGCTATTTAGGCCTTTCAGTCCAGAGGCAACTCTGAGGCTAGTGGAGTTGACATCAAACAGGAGTCCCATGCTCCAACTTTCAGGCACCAGCCAAAAGCCTGTCGGCTGCGGTTTGGACCAACTGAAGCTCCCAGATTGTCTTCAAAGGTAGCCCCATGTAGAGTTCATTACAATAATCCAGTCTGGATGTAACTGAAGCGTGGAAGACTACAGCCAAGTCCAGGAAAGACCACAGTTGGTGCATTACCTGAAGCTCATAAAAGGCTGCCATGTGAACATCAAGGGGAAATGAGGGATCCAGTAGGTCCCCCAAGCTGTGAATCAACTCCTTTAGGTGGACAGCAATGCCACCTGGGACAGGCTGGGCCAGCTCACAGCTTCTCAATTGTGCCACCCCTTCTATCTCCTAATTTGCTTGATTCTTCCTTTTTAAAATATACTGTAGTTTTATTTTTGATTTTCATTTTTCAAAAATTAAATTAAATTATGTACGGTATATCATTTTTTTTGACTTCCACCCTCCTCTTTCTGCAGTTCCGTATGGTTATTATACGTTTACTGCATTTCCAAATTATTATTTATCCCATATTATCAATATATATTTTATACCACGTTTTTACATTAATCTTGCTAGCGATTTAACCTGTGCTTGATTCTTCCTTGTTCCTGAGCAAACCTTTCCTTTCGCCCCATCTCCCTCCCTCCGTCCACTAGACCTCACCAATGGCAGCTCTGCGCCGGAGTCCTAGGAACTGAATTCCTGCTCCAGGAATGCCAATTGTATCCCATGCTCATCCACCACATCATGTCCCCTGGATATTTCTTCATCTTGTTGCCTTGGAGGATAATTGCTTCAAAGAGCAACCCTGTTGCCTGGTGTTCCAGTTGAACTCGCCGCCATTATGTTTGCCAAGCCGGCCATCCCAGCCAAAATCTGAATTGAGGTTTTCTGGCAGGAGCGTGGCATGTTCCGCCTCTCTGCTGCTGGCAGAGCCTCTAATCTCTCCTGATTGCAAATGCTTGCTGCCGTCCTTTTGTGAATTAGCCGTGCCTTCGCATGCGGCGTAATGGACACAGAGTCCGCAGGCCTTCGCTCCGAGCTGCCTGTCAAAATGAGGGGCTAATGCGTTTCGTTAGAATCTTTGCCTGCCATTTTGATAGAAGCAGGGAGCAGTTGGGTGGCGACAACCAGGGAATGGGCAGACAGGAGTGTAGCTCCAAATATCTTCTTGGCAATCGAAAAGTGGGGGGGGGGGCACGATACAGTAATGCTGACGTACAGACACAAGACGGCATGCAGAACTAGAAAGGCTATTTGTTCCCACACAGTCTAGTAATAGGGAATTAGATGAAAGATGACATTTTTTTGGCTACGGGGCCTACCTCAGGCTTCCAAAAGAAGAGAACATCCTTAAGGAAGCCTGAGGCTACTCCTCATGTAATATTCATTTTTCTCCCTTCCTAAAGTTTATCGCTGTGAAGTACGTATGCATGTGTGTGCGTGTGTTATTTTTAAAAGCCCTCAGAGTAAATCGCTGAGGCAGCAGCAATAGGGATCCCGTTTTTGCGCATGCCGTTACGATAATCACAGTTGTGTGTGTGTGTTTTACTGGAGCTGCCATCTTCCGCATACAGGAGCACTGTTCCCTCAGTGGCTCGTGGGAATTCAACATGAGTTTAGTGATGGGCTTTTTAAAACAACAACTGCAACCCCTTAAAACAGGACCCTCAAAAAATGGAGTGAAGTATGAAGCTGTTAATTAAAAGCAGCGGCAGAGTTGGGGGTCACCAAGTGAATGTATTCATCGCCAATAATACGTTTCTGTTTAGACTAAACTCACTCTAAGTGATGCTATGGCTGTTGCTAGGTAACAAAGGGGGGATTGTTCTGTCCTGTACTAAGCTCTTAAAGGTACATTTATGAAGTGTAATCTTCACTTTTTGCTCGAGATTAATTTGCAAATGCATGGATTTAAATTATTTAATGTCAATAAACTTTTAAAGGCTTCTCTGCAGCATCACTCAGACATTGTCTATCAGGAAACGCTTGACAATGTTCCAAATGAACTCGTATCAGAAGCGAAAATATCTTTGCGACCGAGGTAGCGCCTCTGAATAAATTGACAAACCGAAATGTGCCACTTTTGATTCCATTCCGCCACTACCCACCACCAAAGAACATTTTGCAGCTATTTGCAATTCAAATACAATTATTAGGAGGTCCAAAAATAAAAGGGAACATGCTTAAAGTGGCTTCTGTTTTTAAAAAATGCGCTGTTCCTGCTGGTTCAATGTGATGTCTGTGTTGATGTGATTCATTTAAGGCCTGCTGAAGGTATTTTGTCTCCTCGGGTGAAGTAAAATGTTGTAGACTTCTGAGACGAAGCATGGAGAGTGGGGAAAATGGTGTGTGTTTCTACCCTCTCTTTTCCAATCTCACGTACAATCTCACAAATGCCTTGGTTCTCAAACGCCTTGGTATGCAAACAACTTGGAACCCAAACACTGCAAACCAGGAAGTAAGTGTTCCGGTTTGCAAACATTTTTTCGAAAGCCAAATGTCCTCCGTTTTGAGTGTTACACTTCTGTTTTGAGTGCCACACTTCCGTTTTGAGTGTCACGCTGACGATTTGAGTGTTATGCTGACGATTTGAGTGTTACGCTGAGGTCTGTCTGTTTTTGCTATTTCTTTTGCGTTTTTGTTTTTGTGGCTCTTTTTCTGTTTTTGTGACTATGTGGAACCCAGTTCAGCTACTACTAATACTTTTATTATTTATATGCCACCCATCTGACTGAGTTACCCCAACCACTCTGAGCAGCTCCCAGCAAAATATTAAAAACACAATCGGCCATTAAAAACTTCCCTGAACAGGACTCCCTTCAGATGTCTTCTAAAAGTCAAAGAGTTGTTTATCTGTTTGACATCTGATGGAGGGCGTTCCACAGGGCAGGTGCCACTACTGAGAAGGCCCTGCTTCCCTGTAATCACTTCTCGCAGAGAGGAAGCTGCCAGAAGGCGCTTGGAGCTGGACCTCAATGCAATTTCCTCCATGGCACAACCAATAACAGTCAAGGCATGGGGAATGGTCTTTAAAGCAGCAAAGGCTGCTTACTTTCCAAGTGGTGAGGAGTTACAATGAGAGAAGATGCGACTTCCATCCTTTTCAAATGCCTCCTCTAATTAAAATAAAATAATCCCGCGACTTCTGCAATTCAGTATTATAGATTCTGAAGGTGATGAAAATGTTTTCATTAAAGAAAGAGAGTGAGAGAGTGAGAGACCCTTCAGGCATGGCATTTCATCTCAAGCCTCTAATAACATTAATAAACTCTTTAATCTCTGCCATGTTTATGACTTAATAGGAATCCTTAAAGAGATGACAGGCTAGCGAGAACTGCCAGGTCCCTTCAACTTCTACACGCATAGCTTTCCCATTCATTTGAAACAGAAAATTCCTCTGCAGAGAGGGGTAATCCAGACGACTGAAGTTGGAAGAGATGTGTAAACCATTATTACAAATCAAGGGGAGAAGTATTTCCTTTGCTTTTTCAGATCTGAGTGAAACACAGTCCCCACACCCCAGATGACCCCTTTATCGCACTCGCAACTGAAAAATAGGCTTAGTTACAAGGCTTGTTCACACGTTACACTGAACACGTGAAAGGGTATGCACTTGTTAATTTGTGCAGCTCAGCTAATGTGTGTACAGACTGTAGATTGACTGAATGTTACATATTAGGGCAACTCAACCATTTGTTGTTAAGTGTAGTACTTTAATTCATTGGAATTGCAAATGCTTGGATGCATTACTTTGGGTTTAAATTTGATTGGTTGGCAACTGAATTCTAGATCATTCTCTAGTAGTTTTCATGTGATTGGCTAACATTGGTCACATGGGAGGTATCTAGTGAAGGAGAGGCTCCATTTTATGTGAAGCAAGAGGACTGTGTTTTAGAATCCACTGTGAACACTGCTAAGTTGAATAGAGTGTTGGTGTGCTTCTTCTGTGCTTGAGAGAAAGAGAGCAAAGTTGCAGGAGAAGATGAAAGTGGAAATCTCTCACAGGAGCTGCAAGTCGTGGTCTGAGATACAGAAGGCTGAGCTCTGGAAAGAGAGGGAAGTACAGTTGCTTGGAAGACAGAAGAAGAGATTGTAAGCCCGTGCTTGGAGCAGCATGTGACTGTGAATATTATATTTTAATTCATTCATTTTCTGTAAATATGCTTTCTGAATGTTAAAGTCTGAATATTGGTTTAATTCCCAAAGAAGGGTGCCAGTCGTATACAGTGGTGGCCCGCAAGACGAACGCCTCGCAAGACGGAAAACCCGCTACACAAAAGGGTTTTCCGTTTTGGAGGTGCTTCGCAAAACGAATTTCCTATGGACTTGCTTCGCAAGACGAAAATGTCTTGCGAGTTTTTCCGACTTTTTCCCCCTTCCCCCTTTTTTTAAGCTGCTAAGCCGCTTATCTGCTTATCCGCTAAGCCGATAAGCCGCTAAAAGCCGCTAAGCTGCTAATAGCGCTAATCCGCGAAGCTGTGAATGGGCTTGCTTCGCAAGACGAAAAAACCGCTAGACGAAGAGAATCGCGGAACGGATTCTTTTCGTCTTGCGAGGCACCACTGTATATAATTTGAGCTTCCTAGCTGCACTTTCGCTACCCTTACTTCAACATTTGTGTACACAGGACCAGGTAGGAGCAGAGGTTGTGCTCTCATTGAATGTAAGAAGTAAACACCCCATACAAGTTTTGCAAAATGCATCACTTCCACCTTTGGGAAGTGAAACAGCATTCCAAGGGTGGCTACATCTGTATCAGGAGCTGTTGCCTCTTAAGAGTGCTGAAAGTTATGAGAATACCCTATTCCTTTCGCAGAACTACAATTCCCAGAATTTCCTGGGGTGAGAGATGGGCTGTTAAAGAATCCGTAGCTCCATGAGGGTCTCCTATCAACTCTCAGTACCCTTAAGAAACTACAGCTCCCAGAATTCTTTAGGGGAAGCCATGGGTGTTATGTTGGTATAATAATGCTTTAAATGTTTGGTGCAGACGTGACCCATATTTTAATTTAAAAACACAGCAGGGTATCTTCATTGCTTGGCTGAATCTTAAGCTCACAAAATTCCAAATTTGGCAACACCATCCCATTCCTATGCTTGTGTGGAGGGAATCTAGTAGAACCGTTAAACTTACTGCACAGATGGCATTTCATATGCATTTGTTCCTGTGTCATCTGCTCACAATTGGCTTACTTCTGCTGTCCACATGACCTGGATAGCTGTCTGTGGACAAAGGCTGGCTCCCTCAGCCTGAAAGTAAGATGAGCGCCACAACCTCATAGTCACCTTTGACTGGACTTAACTGTCCAGAGGTCCTTTACCTTTCCCCTTTTATAAATATCTGTTCAATAACTGTACGTGTAAGGCTGAAGTAACCTCTTCCCTTCACTCGGCGCTGTCATGGCAGGAACAAAATGGAGAATCAGCACTAAAGCCCTTCGTTTATTTCTGTGTTTTGATGCTGTCAAAGTCGACAGTGTTAATACAGCATAAGGAGAATTTTAAGCAGGAACATTATGCTTTAAAAACCTCATAAACATCAAAGCAAAATAAACAGTGAGAATTGATTCCTTTTTTAAAAAAGGAGAAAGCAAGACTATTTTGTGATGGTCGGGATAATGAAAGGGTCCGTCTCATGACAATTTTTAATAGTGCAATGAAGGTGAATTACTTTGGAATTCCATCAGAAATTGAGCAGCCGTTACCATAACATCAGATCTGTTCCCACATAATTAGTATGATTATAAACTGGATATTGAATGAATGCAAAGTAGCAGAATGCAACAGATTTTTTTTGGGTGGTGGTGGGGTCATAAGTCCTTTGGGGATTTCGATTGCTAGCACTCTATGGTTTCCCAAGTTCATAAAGGTCTCTGCAGCTATCCCATATGAACTTGCAACCTTGACATTATCAGCACTGTGCTCCAACCAACTGAGCTATATTATTCAATAGATTGCTGATATCCTTGAATGCTTATACAGGGTACCTCGGGTTAAGAACTTAATTCATTCTGGAGCTCCATTCTTAACCTGAAACCCTTCTTAACTTGAGGTACCACTTTAGCTAATGGGGCCTCCCGCTGCTGCCGTGTCGCCGGAGCAAGATTTCTGTTCTCATCCTGAAGCAAAGTTCTTAACCCAAGGTACTACTTCTGGTTAGCGGAGTCTGTAACCTGAAGCGTCTGTAACCTGAAGCGTCTGTAACCCGAGGTACCACTGTAGTACCCACTTCTAGGTAAAGCGATGCAGGTTTGTAAGCGAAGGGTTGTGCCCAACTAAGTTTTACTCAGACAGGGAAGACCTGCTGAAATCAATGAATCCAAATTAGTCACTTCCATTAATCTCAATGGGTCTACTCTGCAACCCCGAGTCTTGCTAATTTAAACCATGGGTAGGCAAACTAAGGCCTGGGGGCTGGATCTGGCCCAATTGCCTTCTAAATCCGACCCGCGGACGATCCGGGAATCAGTGTATTTTTACATGAGTAGAATGTGTCCTTTTATTTAAAATGCATCTCTGGGTTGTTTGTGGGGCCTGCCTGGTGTTTTTACATGAGTGGAATGTGTGCTTTTATTTGAAATGCATCTCTGGGTTATTTGTGGGGCATAGGAATTCGTTCATTATTATTATTATTTTTCAAAATATAGTCCAGCCCCCCCCCACAAGGTCTGAGGGACAGGGAACCGCCCCCCTGCTGAAAAAGTTTGCTGACCCCTGATTTAAACAGAACCTAGCTGCATACAATGCCAGGACCTTTTTGCCAGGTTAACACCCTGTCAAACATACTCCCTTAATATAGCATTAGCACAATTTTGCACAATGTCTTCACTCTTCTAATTTGCTACAGAGAAGTTCAAAGATGTAATACTTTACCGAGTCGCACAGTTACAGACAATGATTCATTACCATCTGCTTAATTAAAGCTTTGTTGTCCTTCGGTGAAAGACTTGATTCGTTTTAATTGAACAGTGAGATTTCCTTTTTCCTTTCTTTTTCACGCTCGATAAAAAATAAGACGAAAATGATTCTCCCGCCTGCGTATGAGGTAAAGCAACAGCCAAAATAATGTGGACATTTCTCCCCCCCAGGATAGTTCAGTGTTGGCATGGCAGAGGATGGGAAAAGGGAAAGCCATCTGGAGGCTGGGTGTATGGCTATGAAAATGGCTATTAGTAATGATAACTGTAATAATTGCCGCCTTTATTTGATAGCACCACATGGCACAGACCTCTAAGCACCGTGAGTAGCATTTAATAAACTAAATGAAGGAATTGACAAAGAAGACAGAGTGGCTGACCTTCCTCTGTTAGACCCCCAAATCTGAAAGGCTATGTGGCCAAACCCAGAAAAGCAAAGGCATCCCTAACTCCAAACCCAATTCATCAATCTGCTGTCAGGTTATACTATTATATTTCATTTCACTTATTCCTTTCATGTCATGTCTTTTGGCCCAAGAATGACTTCAGATGCTGTTTTTCACATTACTGGGGTTGTTTATCTCTACACCTGCACTATATAAAACCCTACTCAACAGGCAGAAATATGATTTAGAATATGATAGACAAAAATGGAATGAAGTGTTAAGGGTATGGATAACAAATGATATAAGGGAGTCAAGTATAAAATCAACAGAAATAGCCTCAATGGATCTCAGACTAAGACTTATTGAACAGAAAATAATATTCAGAGTCCACTGGACTCCAGCAAAACTATACCAGAAGAAAATAACAAGTGCAGACGACTGCTGGAGATGTGGGAGTAAAAATGCGAATTTAGTTCATATGATGATTAACTGCCCGATGATAAGATCATTTTGGTGCGAGGCGAGGATATATATAGCAAGAGTAATAAAAATAAATTGTTATTTAGGGGAATTGAATTTAATTCTAAATTATATACCGGGAACGTGGGAGATTACAAGGGGTCAAAAAAAAAAAATAGATGTACCGTGATATATTAGAAGCAAAAAAACTTGTTTTGATGAATTGGAAGAGCCGCAAAAAAATTCCATTGAGCACATGGATTAATAATATGGACAGATTAGCTACATACAAACAAATTGCATGTCGACGCCCATTAAGAATGGATAAATATGAAGAAATCTGGAAGGAATATTTAAGCGTTAAGGCGGAAAGTGGTGGGAAGTAGGGGGAAGAGAGAGAGGTGGGAAAATATTGTTTAAAAGGTGTAGTCATAGGTATATCAATGTATTCAAATCTGAATTGTCAAATTGTGTTATTAGTGTTATTATGGTTTTTGTTGTATGTGTCTTTTGCAGTTGATTGTATTGGGAAAATGTTTAAATAATTTTTTTAAAAAAAAACATTACTGGGGTGGTTTTTTTTTTGTTTTTACATGTTTTTGCAGCATGCTAGAGAATACACACTAAAATTCACCACCCCGTGTCCCTGAAGTACAGAAATTGGCAAATGTCTGATTGAGATATATCTGGAAAACATTAATTGCCTGTCAGCCAGTTTCTGTACACCACACAGTTATTTTTATATATTAAGGAGGTATGGAATGGTAACAATTAATTTCCGGGCCCAATGCAAAGTGCTGGTTTTGACCTATGAGGCCTTAAACTGCTCAGGACCACAATACCTCAAGGGTATTCATATAAACCTACCTGGACCCTGAGATCATCTTCTGAGGCCCTCCTTCATGTGCCACCTCCTTGAGAGGTCTGGAGGGTGGCAATGGGAGAACAGGGCCTTCTCTGCAGTGGCTCCCTGCCTGTGAAATGCTCTCCCCAGGGAGGTTCGCCTGGCGCCTTCATTATACACCTTTAGGTGCCAGGCAAAAACGTTCCTTTTTAACCAGACCTTTGGTTGATCTGATTTACATCCTATGCCCTTTTAAAATGTATATAACTTGAATAAAAATGTATTTAAAAAAATAAAATAAAAAAAAATAAAAAGTTTGTGTGTTGTTGTTTTTTGAGGGGGGGGCGATATTGGGTTACTGTTTTTATTTTTATTATGCATTTTGTAGTTTTATATCTTGATTTTATTCTGTGAACCGCCCTGGGCCCCCCGCGGTATAGGCCGGTATATTAACTAACTAACTAACTAACTAACTAACTAACTAACTAACTAACTAACTAACAGTAGCAATGGCAATAATATCAGACAGGGGTACCAACTGGAATAAAATATGGGTGGGTAGGTAAGCCCAGCCCTGTATCATCGATCACAAGATGTGATGCATGCTCACTATTTGAATGGCAATGCCCATTAACCTTTTGGGGGCGGCCCCCTCAAATACTTCAGGGGGAGGGTTGAATAAATCTCAGCCTGTAGGAGTTGGCTCCTTTGGCTCCAGAGATTCTGTAGGAGTACAGGATGAACAATGCAGAATCTGGATATGGATGCAGAATCCAGCTTTTGGAGAGCGTCTCAAGAATCTCTCCCAAAGAAGGCATCACAACTTACTCCACCTGGGATCTCCCTCTCGCCTCACTCCTGGGCAATGTACCACCAACTGCCTTGAGGAAAAGGAAAAAGGAGAGCAAGACAGGTGGACGAAAAAGTCATCACAGTTGCCTCCAGATAGACTGCGCCTTTGCCTGCAAATCTGACAATACCCTCTATCACCAGGTGCCCTGTAGGAAGGAGTTGAATGTCATGGTATTAGTTGATATTGCCATATTTTGTGTGTGTGTGTGTGAGAGAGAGAGTGTTTTTTTAAAAAAATGTGCATTGATGTTACTTGCAAATTGCCTTGCCTGGATTTGTACCCTGAAAGGCAGAGTAAGAATTATTGTAAATAATAATAATAATAATAATAATAATAATAATAATAATAATATATTTATATCCCGCCCATCTGGCTAGGTTTCCCCAGCCACTCTGGGCGGCTTCCAACAGAATATTAAAATACAATAATCTATTAAACATTAAAAGCTTCCCTCAATCAATCAATCAATCAATCAATCAAGTAAGTTATCCCTCCCAGATTAGGGTGGCCATTTATACATAGCCAAAAAACCCAGCCCAAAGCGGGCATAGATTTGCATAACATTTGCATGTGCTGATTTATATGTATAAAATATAAGAAAAATGATTAATTTGAATAATTTGTATGGATCACAGAATTCACCCCCCCCCTCCAAAAAGAGGAAAGAAAAGGAAAGGAAAGGAAAGGAAAGAAAAGAAAAGGGGAATTTGTATAGCTTGGTGCAAAACTATATGTATGTATGTGTATATATGGATTACATACATACAGGCTTGGTCAAACTTGCTTGAAGGAAAAATGCATTTAAATGCAATGAATACTATGTCTAGTTCTGTCTCCTTCCACTGGTATCCAGACTTTTAGAATGGCTGATCCACCCATTTGTGGCTACTGCCACCTGTAGCTTAACTTCAGTACTTCACCAGAGAGATAAGTTTCTTTGGGTTTTCTTACATGATAATTGTTCCGTGGATAAAATATTGCTGACAGGCATTTGCCACTGTAAAGTGTTTACGCACAAATGGCTTTTTGTGTTGGGACGTCTCAGTTGCGCAACTGCAGGGCAACAAGATGTCTGCAGTTTGCAAAAAGATGCTCCTGAGTTATAGTTTGCTTTGCTAAGCCTCTTTTAACTCAGCAGTTCTGTGTTTTGAAACACACGGACGGAACTATGATGAGAACTGGAGGGAAGGGAGAAAAGGACATTGGGCTACTCTGTGATGCTATCCCAGCGCTGTGGAATACCCCCCCCTCTCTCTCCCTCTCTCTGTCTCTTGATGGGAGTTTACTTTTACCTAAGCAATTTCTGTAAAGGCATAAAACATTTTCATTCCAAAGGGCATTGTGAGTCCACGGGAGTTTCTCCTGGAACGTTTTTATTGCTGTTTGTTGTGAATAAAATTGTAATTTATTTTAATGTGGTTTGCATAGGAGAAATTCCCAGTGGATTAGGACCATAATCTATTGATTCGTTTTAATATTTTGCATTGTGGTTTTATGTTATCTGCTGTTTCGTAAAATCTGGTAGCATTTTACATGTTGGGAATTAAAATATAAACAACCAAACAAATAAATTTTAGCAAGGATGTAGTATTAAGTGAAGTGCACTTGAAATCAATGGGCTTAAGTGCCTCTTGACTCTGAGCTGGATCGGGGCCATTCTGTTTTCTTGCTCATTAGAATTCTATTTCCAAAAAACAGTCTGCTCTAAAGGGCCTTTGATGCTCAGCAGAATACAAGGGCACATAAAACCTCATATCTTTCATATCGTAATGTATCAATCCAGCCTGCATATGCTGCAATTAAGTCAACGGAATTCCTTCTGGCCTAACAACTCATTTCATCTGGGTTGAAGAAGCAAGTAGGTAATGGCGCAAATAAAGCTTGCAAACACATAAAAACAAAACAAAAAAAAAATCCCCCCCACATTTGATTCCTTACAGAGGGCTTGTAGAGCCTCCATCTTGCATATTTTGTGGCTGCCAGAGTCGGTGCCCTGTGAACGCTTAATCATTTTTAGAGGCTAATATACACAAAGGTCTCTTTTTATTATAACTTAAAAATGTAAAACATGCAGAAAGCGCTATCTGTTAGCCTCTAATTCAGGTCACATTTTATGCCTGCCTCTCTTAATCTCCGCAGAGCTCTTCCAACCATTGCCGTGAAAACCAGCCCACCCAAAACCCTCCCCACTGTGGGCCAGCGTTCTCCCATGCTCATTTGCCTTTTCAAGCCAGAGATTGATACAGAACCGTTACCTTTTTAATGACTGATCAGATGCGCAGGCAAGTCATTTTAAAAGCCATTTTAAAGCACATTTGTAATCATTTTACACACACACCCAACACACAGACCCTGTTTTGTGCCTGGGTGATAAAAAGTTAAAGTTGCCTGACCGGAGTAAATCAGTCATAGAGGAATCCAGTGACTTCTGCATTTGTTGGATTTGATTTAATAATAATAATAATAAATTGGCTGCAGGAAATGCCATCTTCGCCCCTCTCCCTTCTTCTACTGCTTCTCTCATTTGCATAAGCACTTAATGACTTCACCTACCACCAGGAAAGGTCACCCATAAGCTGCACTGGGAGAGAAATAATAGCAAGCAAAGGTCGGCTCCGAGACTTCATCCAGATTCTGATCATCCAAGCACGGGCTTCCAAAAGTGGGTTCCACAGGGCTTACTTTCTATTTATATGCCCCGCTTCATGCCATCTCCTTAGCACCACAAAATCACACGGGAGCAGGCTTTTTAGCATGTTCTCTTGGCTGTACAAGACTGCCACACATTTCCATTAGTAGTTCCCTTTCAAAAATACAGTGGTACCTCGGGTTATGTACTTAATTTATTCCAGAGGTCCGTTCTTAACCTGAAACTGTTCTTAAACTGAAGCACCACTTTAGCTAATGGGGCCTCCTGTTGCTGCCGCCGTGCCGCTGGAGCACAATTTCTGTCCTCATCCTGAAGCAAAGTTCTTAACCTGAGGTGATATTTCTGGGTTAGCGGAGTCTGTAACCTGAAGCGTATGTAACCCGAGGTACCAATGTACTGCAAAACTCACATATGTGTTCGTGTGTTTGTATCTCCAGTGGCATAGCGTGAGGGGGGCACAGGGGTGGTTGTCCCAGGCGCAAAATAGTTCGGGAGTGCAAAATTTCAACACCCAGTTCTGCCTCAATACAGTTGCGTGCTGTCGCTGGGCTCGGTTGAAAATGGCTTCTCCATGTGAACAACAAAGTGACCTCTCCAGCCCACGGAATGACTCTTCTTTTCTTATCTCTACAGCGGTCCTTTCCTGTGTGATGCGGACACTGTTAGGCAGTTGAATGCGCATGGGCAGGGCTGTCTTTACTTGGGGTGCAAGGGGTGTGGTGCACCCGGGCGCCGAATTCTTGGGGGTGCCCGCTGCTGAAGCCACCTAAGCTCTTATCTGTGATCCCCCAGGTGATTGCGGTTGATGGGTCATTTCCATTCTCTTTTGCGGAAGAGCTGCAGAATCAACATATCTGGCAAGCCCCCCAGTGGTGTATTTCATTTTTGCATGATTGCAAAAACGGAAAGATGGAGTTATTGCTGCCGCTTTGTATTTTTTCATGTTAGCGGTTTTCGCTGTTCCCCTTAAAAGCTCAACAACGTTGACTTGGCCCCCTAAAAGAAGCTCAACAACTTTGACCTGCCCCCCCAAATTTGGGGGCGCTGGGTGGATTTTTGCACCCCGGCACCGCATATGCTAAAGACTGCCCTGCACATGCGTACTTCGTCCTTTTATCTCCCTCGCACCCCACCTTCTGTGTGGTCCCGGGAGCTGGCAACCCACGCTACGCCACTGTATCTCTTTGTGCCAACACACTTTAAACTTTGAAGTGACTATTCTTTCCAAGAGCTCTCTGGCTATGCCACAGCTCTGAATGCATGACTCCAAACTCAACTAAACACACCTTGCCGAGACAACAACACCCCACAATCCCAGAGCTGAAAGTTGAGCTTGAAGAAGCCACCATTCAAGGGCCATCTAATCGCAGAGTTGTGTCCATATTGTTTTACATCATGGGTGGGGAATCATTGGCCTTCTAGATGTTGTTGAACCACATCTCCCATGGCCAGGGATGTTGGGAGTTGTGTAGTTCAGCAGCGTTTGGAGGGCCAAAGGTTCCCACTGCTGCCATATTTTGAAACAGGACCGAAATAATCTCTTTTTGCCTGCGTTTCTCTTTATATAGCCATTTTTTTGCAAGCATTTCCCCCTAATATAATGCAGTTTTGTGCGCTATTTATGCACATTTCTTTTGCACGAAATTTCCCCCCAAATATAATATTTGTGCACATTTTTTGGTCGGCATACTGTTTACAAAAATTTGGCTACTGCATAGCATTTGGAAGGCCAGGCTTTTCCGTCACATCCGCACCATTGCTTCAGAGCGCATTTAACACACATTTAAAGTACATGCCTTTGCCAAAGAATCCTGGGGACCGTACTTTGCTAAGGCTGCTGGGAAGTGTAGTTCTGTGAGAAGTAAACTGGAGTGGACAGGTTTCATTAAATGGGCTTCAAATGTATGCCACAGACGTGCCGAATGTCACAGTGCGGGTTTGCCATGCTGATATATATCTGTATCCTGCCTCTACAGACTACCCTCAGTCAAGCGAAGGGAATCTGTGCATTCAAGTCTACCTGTAATTGCATGCCTAGTTTAACCCAGAGATCAGGGCCCTGGATGAAAAGTGAACGGGAAATCTCTCAGTCTCTTATTTTGTTTGGATAAAGCTCAGGAAAAAATCATCTTCAAAAGATCTCTAAAGCTTCTTTGAAAACAAAATGATTAAAGGCTGTCTCTCCTCTCATCCTACATCAGACATGCCGTTAACTGCCTTGCTATCTCTCCCCCCCTCCCTGCATTGTAAATGCACTTTTTTGTCATAGATGCAAGGTTTTTTTTTTGTCTTAAAGTGAGAATTAACATACTGTTAAAAGCAACGCTTGTGATTATAACACATCAAAGCAAGTCCCATCATCCTGCTAGGCTTTTTAAATTTTAATTTTAAATATGGGTGTTGGCTACGGACATGAAGATGGACAGGGTGGTTTTTGTGGAGTGGCTTAAACTAATCGATGGTGGAGAGAGAAAGTGAGAGAGAGAGAGAGAGCACATGATCACTGCTATTCTAACCTCATGTACTTTCCCAGGTAAGATAAAAAAGGTAAAGGACCCCTGGACAGTCAAAGGTTGCAGCACTCATCTCACTTTAAGGCCAAAGGAGCTGGCGTTTGTCCACAGACAACTTTCCGGGTCTTGTGGCCAGCATGACTAAACTGCTTCTGGCGCAACGGAACACTGAGCTCATGGAAATGCCTTTTACCTTCCCGCCGCAGCAGTACCTATTTATCTATTTGTACTGGTCTGCTTTCGAACTGCTAGCTTGGCAGGAGCTGGGACAGAGCAACGGGAGCTCACTCTGTTGTGGGGATTTGAACTGACAACCTTCTGATCGGCAAGCCCAAAAGGCTCAGTGGTTTAGACCACAGCGCCACCTGCATCCTTTTGTTCCAGGTAAACTTGCCTGGGACCAGGATGCAATTCTATTCTCACACAGTGGGGTTTACTTCCAAGTAAATTAGCAAAAGAGCAAGTTGCAAGCATCCTCTGGACTTGATGACAGCTCCCTGTTTCAAACAAAGACACTCATTCCCCCATGTCATACAAGTGATGCTTTTTTTTTTTTAAAAAAAAGCACCAGTCTGAGCTGTTTTCTGCTGGATGCATGCTTTCTAGGCATGGGGTCTGAGTGTTTCCCCGCTTGCCTCGCTCTTTTCCAAAGGAAAACCCACTCTTTAGCAACAGATCAGAACAAATGGCAAACTGGGGGAAATCCCAATTGCCATTGAGCGATAAAGAACAGTTTTCCCAGGCACAAGAAGAAGTGTGAATAAGCCCTAAGTCACCCCAGTTGTCAAGAGATGGAAATTTCTTCATGCAGCATCAAGCATTTCCTTGAGGGTCTCCTTTCCACATATTGTCTGCTCTTACCTGTAAGAGTCAACTTAATGGAGCTCTTAGAAAGTCTGAAAGGCGTTTGAAGTATCAATTGTCTCCCTTTGTTTGATATCCGGATAAATTTTTAAAAAGGGTCCACGCTTGCCTCTTTATCTGTCCCCTCCTTGCTCAATTAATAAAACCCACAAGATCAGCAAGGTTATAATTATAAGTTATAATTAACACCGCCAGCGAAGCATTTCTTTGACAAATTGCAGAAACCAGCAAAGTAACTCAACTGGAAGAGAGCAGAAAAACCTACTGGATCATGATCAGCAGTGGCTAGTGTCCCTTGGGATTGGTGGGGTGGAAGGCAGTAATGTCCACAGTAGGTGGAGCCAGAGACAATGGTAGGCGGAGCCAACTAATTTCACTCATGCTCCCTTCCTCCTCCTGTCAGGCTTCAGGGAATCTGATTCCCTTCCCTCATGGCAGGTTGCCAGTAATAGAAAGACAAGAAGCTCTTACCAATTTCTTTATTCAATATTGATAGAGAGAGAGGCATAGAAATCTAGCCTCTTTGGTAGCGGCATTACTCCGAGTCATCTCCTTCTCAGTTGTCAACAGTTCTACCCCACTTATGGTGGCTGCCGAGGGCCAATTGTCTCTTAGTTCTCTGCTCTCCTACTTTCATTGTTTGCCAGGTTCTGGGAGGAGGGGGGCGTCTGGAATGCTCTGTACAGTCATACCTCATGTTATGTTTGCTTCATGTTACTTTCTTTCAGGTTACGTCCCGCGGCGACCCGGAAGTACCGGAAAGGGTTACTTCCGGGTTTTGAAGCTCGCACATGTGCACAAGCGGCAAATCGTGCCGCGCACCTACGCAGACATGGCACTTCAGGTTGCACTCTTTTCATGTTGCGAACGGGCCTCTGGAACGGATCCCGTTCGCAACGAGAGGTGCCACTCAGTGGCGTAGCGCGGGGGGTGTGTGCAGGGGGCCGGCCGCACCGGGCGCAACATCTGGGGGGGGGCGCGCTCGCACTCGCAGCTCTCTGTCCCTACCTGGCTCACTCACTCTCTCTCACTGCAGTGCTGGCTGTGCAAATCCGATCCGAGCTGCCGGGTCGCCGCCCACTGTGGAGGGGGGTGCCAGGCGTACGGTGTGGTGCGGAGAGAGAGCGAGGGACTATCGGGTTAGGGGGGAACAAATTACTTGCCTTGCCCCAGGTGCTGACAACCCACGCTACGCCACTGGTGCCACTGTAGTGATAATTTGTCAGCCAGCTGTTCCTGCTTCTCCCATTATTTCCCAGCTTTGCCCCTCTTCTATCTCTGAGCTGTGACCCTCTGCAAACCACCATTGCAAATCTATACTGTCCTCCTCTTCTCAGGAAGGAGCAGGAGAGGGGGGAGGTGGTCTCCACCGTTCCTCCTCTGATGTCCAGGCCCTGACACCTCCCTACAGAGTTGTACCATGACAACAGGGAGACTATACAAGAGGAAATAGCTGGTGTTATGTACTGAAGTTTCCTGGCTTTGGCTATACAGTGGTGGCCCGCAAGACGAATGCCTCGCAAGACGGAAAACCCGCTAGACGAAAGGGTTTTCTGTTTTGGAGGTGCTTCGCAAAACGAATTTCCTATGGGCTTGCTTTGCAAGACGAAAACGTCTTGCGAGTTCCTGCGGGTTTTTTTTCCTTCCACCCCTTTTTCCCAAGCCGCTAAGCCGCTTATCAGCTGATCTGCTAAGCCGCTAAGCTGCTTAACAGCTGATCCGCTAAGCAGCTTATCAGCTGATCCGCTAAGCCGCTTAACAGCTGATCCGCTAAGCCTCTAAGCCGCTTATCAGCTGATCAGCTAAGCCCGCTAAAAGCGCTAATCCTCTAAGCCACTAATGGGCTTGCTTCGCAAGACGAAAAAACCGCAAGACGAAGAGACTCGCGGAATGGATTTTTTTCGTCTTGCGAGGCACCACTGTAGTCCTGCACAGTTTAGGCTGCCCAAACCTACCACTTTCATTACAGCTTAAGAAGCCGAACACTGTTCAGGAAGGCTGTTACTGTGCCCACAGCAGGAGGTGCTCATGTGGCTGCACAATTTAAATATTGTGACGCACACAGCTTGCAAATTCATCATGTCCAATGATAACACGCTTGTACGGCACAGCAAATTTAAGAAAGCGGGTTTTTTTTCCTCATCACTGAGTATTTATTATATATAACAAATACATGAAAAAGAAAAAAAAAACTATATTGTGTGATATAAATAGTTTATTTACATTACAGAAAAAACATCAAGACAATGTATACTATTTCAAATATATCCATACATAATCAAATATAGCTGTAGTACATGTTTTTTTTTTCATTGGTGTAGATTACCACAAATGCAAGGCAACATGTGTAGATCTTTTTGTCTATAATACTGTATTAATTTTTTTTTTGAAAGTCCAACCTCTCTGCAGTTTACTTTTTGCCATTGTGGAAACATGCTCTCGTTTAAATTAACCTGGTCGATGCTCTTGTTGTGTTGTCTGAACTGTAGTGCCCTGTGTTTTGCTTCTGCCTGTGAATTCGGTTGCTCCTGGGACATTTCCTGCAAGCAAGAGGGGAAAGGGAGGGGTTGGAGAGAGAAAACGAGCATGAAATTTGCTTTGCTAAACGACAGTGGAGGTAACGTAAGGATTGCAGGCCACTGAAGGGCAACTGCCAACAACGGCTGTCGGTACAACTCATCATTCCTTAGCTGCACAGCTCCAGAGCTTTGTAAAAAAAGAGTCAAAGGCCTCTGCACTCTTTCAGAGCCTGTTCTTCAAACAGGAGCCTGAAATAGCCAAAATCATTTCCCGTAGGACACTGCCTGCCTGCAACGAGGGTTATATTAATGCACTGGTTTAAAGACCCACCACAAGCAATGCGGCTATGAGACCTTTGGAAAATGTACACACATTCATCAGGGGCAGTTTAATATTTCTCCCAAACATCCTCCCAGCTAGGAAAGCACAAATAAAAGAAACAATCGTTGCTTTTTCCTGCATTGGCTAACTTAGAATGTAGTACAGTGGTACCTCGGGTTAAGTACTTAATTTGTTCCGGAGATCCGTACTTAACCTGAAACTGTTCTTAACCTGAAGCACCACTTTAGCTAATGGGGCCCCCCGCTGCTGCTGTGCCGCCGGAGCAAAATTTCTGTTCTTAACATGAAACAAAGTTCTTAACCCGAGGTAATATTTCTGGGTTAGCGGATTCTGTAACCTGAAGCGTATGTAACCTGAAGCGTATGTAACCCGAGGTACCACTGTATTGCATTTCGGGAAGCACAAAGGCAACTCATATATAAATGACTGTCAGCTCTGCAAATGGATTCTCTTTGTCTGCTCTGTGTTGGTTCGAAACCTGAATTATTCCCCTGTGGGGATACAAGCATAACAAAACAATGTACGTTCGGGGTATACATATTTACATAAAAAAAACTGAACAAACCAGGAACACTTCCTTGTGCAACAGGAAGCGCTTTCCATTCATGCAATGGTACCGCTGGATCCAAATCGTAGCAAATGTAACTATTCGTGTATGACTAGAGAACAGTGCTTTTTTCCTGGGGGGGGGGGGGAACGAAGGGGTATTTTACGGAGGTAAATATTTTGTGAATCTTTGTACTTTTGTCCATTTACTGTATTTATTTTCCCCGATTTTAACTGTAAAATGGTGGTTTTCTTGAGCCAAAATGAGAGTACTCCTAAACATTTTATATTTTAGAAAAGAAGCGCTGCTAGTGAATAACAGTGTGCAGCTGGGACTCATAGACTTACAGAAAAGCAACAACAGCTTCCTAAATTTACCCTGGTTAACGTATATATCCACATACCCTCCAACATGCCACGGAGGGGACTTGTGCGACAGCACTGCCCCCCTCCAAAATGGCCGTCTTTGGAAGCAGAATGGCTTCTGTAATTCCGGTATGTTCCACTTAAAGCAGGACAGTTGAGGAGCATGCATCAAGATGTAGCCACTTTCTTTTTAATTACTGCATTTTTCACTCTATAAGACGCACTTTTTCCCTCCTAAAAAGTAAGGGGAAATGTGTGCGCGTCTTAGGGAGCGAATGCAGGCTGCACAGAGATCCCTCATGCTGTTCTGGCTTCTGGAATTCAAACATTCCTTGTTTTCCTCATCCCAAAACTAGGTGTGTCTTATGGTCTGGTGCGTCTTATAGAGCGAAAAATACAGTAAGTATCTGGAATGCCTGCCTGTCAACCAGGCTGCTAAATTCCCTCCCCTCTCCAGTTAAGAACATAGGAAGTTGCCTTATACTGAGGCCCCATTTAAAGCACTATGATACCACTTCAAAAAGTTTTGGCTTCTCCCAAATCATCCTGGGAACTGCAGTTTGTCAAGGATGCTGAGAGTTTTCAGGAGGTCTCAATTCCCAGAGTTTCCTGAGTAGAGTGACTGATTGTGAAACACTCTGGCAATTGTAGCTGTGTGAGAGGTGCCTTTGGGCACCAGTTCGGTGAACCTTGTTGTACACTAACTGAGAAGACCTCTCCGCCTCCCAGAGGGGAGAGGTTGTGTGTTCTTTTTTTTTAAAAAAAATAATTTTTATTAACTGGCCAGTCACATCAAATTAAATCACATCACATAAATTCCGAATTACAAAGCCAAATTTTGAATTTTGTTGGGGGGACCCATACTTCAAAATCCGAAGGGGGATTCTGATCATCTTCTTGCTACTGCGTTAATGTCCAAATCAGTCCAAACAGAGTTCATAATTCTATCCAGTCTTATCTTGCTGTTTCCACATCACATCTTGTTCATATATTTTCTCTTTTTTCTTTATGATCTCTTCTGATAGTCTCTTTAAGCCGATAAACACCAATATAATAATCCTGTGTGAATTTTCCGTTCTTCCAATCCTCAAATCCAGATGGTTTCCATATATAATCTCCTTCATAGATAACATCGCTCTTTCCATCATAATTTTACGAAGCTGTCGCTCTTAAGTCCCACTGAAGAGTTTAATCCACAATATATAAACACTTTTGTTTCTCTCTTTCTCTTCCCAGACTCAAGACCTCCGACAGAGCTTCCCAAAATGGCGACAGCATTTTTAACTGCGTCATTCCAAAGCTCTTATACCTTACAAGGGAGAGGTTGTGTGTTCAGCCCCCTGCATCAGCCTTCCTTCAGCTGCCGCGCCATGCCCAGCTGGTGGGCAGAGTCTAGCTGCGTTTAACTAATCCAGAATGCGGCAGCTAGACTGGTGACTGGGAGCAGCCGCCGAGACCACATAACACCAGTCTTGAAAGACCTACATTGGCTCCTAGTACATTTCCGAGCACAATTCAAAGTGTTGGTGCTGACCTTGAAAGCCCTAAACGGCCTCTGTCCTGTATACCTGAAGGAGCGTCTCTACCCCCATCACTCAGCCTGGACAGTGACGTCCTTCTCTGAGGGCAATCTGGTGGTTCCCTCACTGCAAGAAGTGAAGTTACAGGGAACCAGGCCTTCTCAGCAGTGGCCCCTTCCCTGTGGAACAACCTCCCATCAGAACGACACAACTTTTAGAAGACATCTGAAGTATTGGGAAGTTTTTAATGTTTGATGTTTTACTATGTTTTTATATGTATTGTAAGCTGCCCAGAGTGGCAAGGGAAACCCAGTCAGATGGGTGGGATATACATAATACGTTGTTGAATAGGACATCCCTATTTTCATTGGAGACATGTTGGGAGGTATGTATATTTTGTGTATGCATATTTATTCATTTCTGTTTTCTTGCATTTGTATCCTGCCTTTCTTCCATCATGGCACCCAAGGTGACCAGGCCCAGACCTGCTTAGCTTCAGTAAGGTGGCAACATCAAGTTGCCTTCAAACCATCTCCCTCCCCCCCCTCTCTCTCTGTGTGTGTTTAACTAATAATGACTGGAGCACCACAATATATTTGTTACTGGATGTAACACGCACCAAGTTTTGCAAAGGCTAAAGAAAAAGGAAATGAAGAGCTTATGCAAATGAAAAAGTTTAAGGGCATCAGCTTTTGGGTATCCTTTTATCTACAACACAGTCTAAATTAAATCCACTGGAAAGGCAGGGTCCATGTAAAACCAAACCATTTTCTCTGAACACAAACCGTTAACTTGCTTTATGGCCTGAAGTTAACAAACCTGGAGCCACTCAGAAGATTGCTTGAACAACATGATGTAGTGCCATTTTTCTGTTGAGCAGTTACTTTCCCATCTCCGTCCTTTTTATGTACACTGTATTTCTGGCCGTTTGAATTATCTCCATGTTCCCTGAAACCCACTTTAATATAATACATTGCCTTCTTGCAGGAGAAGATCTACTCTTGAGGGTAGAGTTGATGAACTCAACTAGGTCGGCAAGCATCTCCAAGCTTCTGCAGACATTTTTCTATTATGCCTTTAGGCTGGGAAAGGATATATGAATTATTTTCTACCTTCTTCCGGCCTGAATGTCACGCTTGTCCTCTGAGCGTAGCGAGAGGAGGATGCTTAGATATATTGGTGCTTTTTTTACTTTCTATAGGAGTGTGATGCCTGCTTCTTTTAAAAATTCTCATCTTTTTGGGAAAGGGATTTATTTTTAAGGCGTCTGATTTATTGAAGCAGCTGCAGGACACCTGAAGCAGTTTCACCTTCTCTCACCTGAGGAAGAAGCCCAGGCAAGTCGTGAAGCTGGAGAAAACTCTGAAACTTACCCATCACATGGTAAAGAATGGACATTGGTATTTATGAATGGATGAAACTCACAACTGCCTTACAGAGACCGCCCATTGCTCGATCTCCAAGCTCTCAGTTGCTTGAGATCTTTTTAAGTTGAAGGCTAGACCTGAGTCCTTACTTGTAAGACTGACAGTGTAAACAGCACATATCCTTTTAAATTCCAAAGTCAAGCCCACTTGGCATTCAAATCCATACCAGCATTTGCTAGGCACTCTATGCATTATAAACACCCGTCTCTTCCTGAAGAAGTACAGAGTAACTCCTGAGAATGCAAACACTGATAATCCCTGAGCTATTAAACAAACAGCTTCCTTTTGAATTTTCTACCATTGGAGAAACTGCCTTCCATACCTGTCTGTCTGCCAAACAAACCCCATGTGTTGTAAAAGATTTTGATGCATCTTCTAGGGGGCAGTTATGGAGTGCTTGTCTGGCTCGTGGGCTTCACCAATGGCCCACAGGGACCAAGAGATCATGCTTGTTGTTGTTGTTTAGTCGTTTAGTCGTGTCCGACTCTTCGTGACCCCATGGACCAGAGCATGCCAGGCACTCCTGTCTTCCACTGCCTCCCGCAGTTTGGTCAAACTCATGCTGGTAGCTTCGAGAACACTCTCCAACCATCTCGTCCTCTGTCGTCCCCTTCTCCTTGTGCCCTCCATCTTTCCCAACATCAGGGTCTTTTCCAGGGAGTCTTCTCTTCTCATGAGGTGGCCAAAGTATTGGAGCCTCAGCTTCAGAATCTGTCCTTCCAGTGAGCACTCAGAGCTGATTTCCTTCAGAATGGATAGGTTTGAACTTCTTGCAGTCCATGGGACTCTCAAGAGTCTCCTCCAGCACCATAATTCAAAAGCATCAATTCTTCAGCTATCAGCCTTCTTTATGGTCCAGCTCTCACTTCCATACATCACTACTAGAGATCACGCTAGCACTACATGATGACACGTTGCTGAGAAAGATGGGTGGTGCTAGACAAGTTGCCTTTCAGGGAAGCTTATCTGCCATTACAGATCTTCAGACTGTCTGGGTGTCTCTATTTTCCAGGGACAGCCCCGGATTTACAAAAGCTGTCCTGGTTTCTGATTTGATCCCAGAAAGCCCCGCTTTTTCTTAGGAATTACTGGAGGGTATGGAAAGTATTGTGACCCCGGTGCCAAGTTGATAAGTGACTATACAACCTTCAGAAGACATCAGAAGAAATCTGAAGGCAGCCCTGTATAGGGAAGTTTTTTTATGTTGAATGGTTTTTTATGTTTTTCTGTGTGTTGGAAGCTGATTTTCATCAGCGAAATGTTGGAGGGTATGGAGTTATCTGGCACCTGAACCGTATGAAGGGAGCCCTGTACAGGGAAGTTTTTAAAGTATTTTCTATGCTTGTATATATGTCGGAAGCCACCCAGTGTGGCTGGGGAAACCCAGTCAGATGGGTGGGGTATAAATAAAATTATTATTATTATTAGTAGTAGTAGTAGTATGGAATAGGACATCCATATTTTCATAGGTTGTTACAATAACCCTGCCTATGTTTTTATCTGTTTATAGTTTATCTGTAAATATTCAATAAACCATTTCCATTCTTTTATTTAAAATGCTTATTCTTTTGGTAAGTTTCACCATTTCTGCATATTCCATAAATTTTTGTATCCTTTCTCCCTTTGCTGGGACTTCTGCTTCTTTCCATTTTGGGGCAAGTAACATTCTTGCCACTGTACTAGCATACATGAACAAGTTTCTATACAGCTTAGGTAGTTCTGTCCCTATAATTCCCAAAAGAAAAGCTTCTGGGTTTTTTTACAAAGGTTATTTCAAACATCCTTTTCATTTTATTATATATCATTTCCCAGTAAGCTTTCACCTTACTACAAGACCACCACATATGACAAAAAGAACCTTCTTTCTCATTACATTTCCAATGCTTATTTGATTTAGATTTATACATTTTTGCCAACTTTATCTTGGTAAGAGCACCTGGCCTCATTACTAACCTTGTAATGCAGAGGACTACGACACAGATGACAGCAATCTGGATTGTTCCAATCACTGCTGCTATTAAGACGTACTGAAATCGTACAGGGCCAGGAACCACATATAAAACGCTGTAGTCCTTTTTTTCACAGTGTTCTCCAGTGTAGCCTGCGTCACACCTAGAATGGAAAGAGACACGTTGACTCCTTCCCTTGCAGTAGTTCATAGCTGCATTGCATGAGCCACAAACCAGGCATTGCCAGAGAGATGCTGTGTTACAACTGCACAAGAATGATGCGCAGCAGCTTGGGGTGTAAGAAGGCAGCTATTTCCATTCCAACTCGTCTTCATCACAATCAGCACCGTTTCCATTCCTCTGCAATTCAATTCCCACCAAATACTGCTTTATTCATTTGGCTGCCTGCTACTTATTGTAATCTATGCAAGTACAGTGATACCCCGGGTTAAAAACTTAATTCGTTCTGGAGGGCTGTTCTTAACCTAAAACTGTTCTTAACCTGAGGTACCACTTTAGCTAATGGGGCCTCCCGCTGCCACCATGCTGCCATCGTGTGATTTCTGTTCTCATCCTGAAGCAAAGTTCTTAACCCAAGGTACTACTTTTGGGTTAGCAGAGTCTGTAACCTGAAGCTTCTATAACCTGAAGCGTATGTAACCCGAGTTACCACTGTATTTTCGTACCTTACAAAGGATTGTGAATTCAACGTACCATATTTTCTCGTGTATAACACACCCCTGTGTATAAATTTAGAAAACTGGGGGAAATTGCCCAGAGCTGCTGAGCTTTTTTTGAGGAGGGATTCCCAGAGTTGTTTTGACAGCAGAAACAGCCAATCGACAGCAGCCCTAGCCACATACACCAATCAACAGCACAATCGCCTCTGGGATCCTGCTGCTCATCAATCCCCCATCCCCAATCTGCACTATCCATATATAAGACAACCCCAAATTTTTGAGATTCTATTCTCATAGAAACAGCTCGTCTTATACATAGAAAAGTACGGTAAATAATGACACAATTACTTTCACGCCATTCATTTCCGTGCAAAGGAAACAGAATTGAAAGGCGGAGGTGGGGGTGGGACATTGATTACTTATCGTTTGTGGACCAAAAAGAATAAGACCATCAGATACCGGATTGATGTCTATTTGTACATGGGATGAATAAATGAGCACTGACAATTTCTTTTTTCTTCGGAATTCACTGACACTCCTAGCCACAGCTACTTTGTATATCTTACAAGATAACCAAGGAACTTTCTTTATGCCTCAGTTACTTTGGGGATATAAGAGGGTTGGAGGTGTTGTTGTTTGGTACTTTTATGATGATTTCCTATACCAAAACCAAAATTTTAATGTGTGCCACGCTGATATTTGTGGGAAATGCCCCCTGGAAGAAGCTTAATTTGTTCTAGGCAACTGCTCTCATTTTGAAGTTGATGTATTTGATTTATGTATGTATTCTGTTTACGCTTTGCTTCTCATAAAACGTCCCCAAATGATTTAACAATAAAAAGATCAGCAATCACAGAGAGACGATTTCAAGTCCAATGCAGATACAGACTGAAATAAAGGTCTCCATTCAAAAAGCTAGTTGGGAAAAGGTATTTTTATTTCTTTAATAAGCAAATGAAATGTTTGTTTGTTCGTTTATTATACCCGGCCCACCATTCAAATTTTCAGGACTGCTTACAATCATTCTAAACGTAAAAAACACAGTGATGGCTGTGTGCAATCTCTGGTGCCAGAGGCCGGATGCCTCTGAGTAAAATAAATGGTAAAGGACCCCTGGATGGTTAAGTCCAGTCAAAGGTGACTACAGGGTTGTGGCGCTCATCTTTCTTTTCAGGCCGAGGGAGCCGGCGTTTGTCTGCAGACAGCTTTCCGGGTAATGTGGCCAGCATGACTAAACTGCTTCTGGCACAATGGACACCGTGACGAGTGCCAGAGGACATGGAAGCACTGTTTACCTTTCCACCGGAGTGGTACCTATAAAGCTACTTGCACTGGTGTGCTTTCAAACTGCTAGGTTGGCAGGAGCTGGGACGGAGCAATGGGAGCTCACCCCATCACGGGGATTCGAACCGCCAAGGGGGCGCTGCCCGTGGCGAGCATCCCGGGGGCAGTGGCAATGTCACCCCCCCTCAGGGATGACACCTTGGGTGGACTGCATCCACCGCATCCCCCTTCCTCGGCCAGTGGTTGTTGTAGCTCTCAAGTTCTGCTGGGTTTCTTGGGACAGTAGCTGTTGGCTGAGAGTGAGGAATCAACAGATAATTAGGGTTGCTGAGCTTTTTTTGGGGGGGGGGATTGAGTTTTTTTGGGGGGAGGGACAAGGTTGTTGCGCTCCCCCCCTTATTTTTGGGCCCAAGTTGTTGAGCTATTTTCATGGAAATTTGCCCCCAAAACCAACTCTTCCAACATAGTTTGCCATACGCCCGGGTTTTCCTGGATATTTTAACCAAATTTTGGAAATTCCAAATGTGTGGCAGCCCTAGGATAATGCCTGGCAAGCAAGCCTGTGCTCTTAGGAGCCTTTTAAGGGCTGCATCAACATACGTTGCAGGAATGCATTTCTAAACAGCTTAATGGTGCTGCATAATTTAGGGCAGTTCTACTACATACATTAGATGCCTCGTTACATAATTTAGATCCAGAGTGGATGGGATCTTGGCAATTATTATTTTCTTTGCTGTATCAAGATAGCATGTGTTAGCAAGTGTTCCTGGTCAGTTTATCATTAGCTGCTTGGTTTGGGGAAAGTGTTACCTGCAAGATGGTTCCAGCATATTTGCAGAGTGTTCACATTTTCCATGCATGCAGAAGCCGTTATAATGCTCTGGACAAGGAATGTAGATTCCCCTGGCGCTTTCTTCAAGTTTGTTGGCATTCTCTGTAAAGACAGATGAAAAAGAAAACCAAGCTGTAAGTGTGTAGCATGGTGAAGAAACAACAACAAAAGACATATTTGCTTCAGTGTACTGCATAACAGATTGAGATTGCATGCTGACAAGGCAGAAGTACTGTTTTTAGGGGACAGGTGAGTGTGGAGGACTCCCTGGTTCTGAATGTGGTAACTGTGCCCTTGAAGGACCAGGTGCACAGTCTCGGAGTCATTTTGGACTCACAGCTATCCATGGAGGTGCAGGTCAATTTGTGTCCAGGGCAGCTGTCTACCAGCTCCATTTGGTACACCAGCTGAGATGCTACCTGCTCACAGACTGTCCCGACAGAGTGGTGCATGCTCTGGTTATGTCCCACTTGGACTACTACAATGCACTTTACTTGGGGCTAGCTTTGAAGGTGACTTGGAAACTACAACTAATCCAGAATGCAGCAGCTAGACTGGTGACTGGGAGTGGCCACCAAGACCATATAACACTGGTCCTGAAAGACCTACATTGGCTCCGAGCACAATTCAAAGTGTTGGTGCTGATGTTTAAAGCCCTAAACTGCCTTGGCCCAGTATACCTGAAGGAGCGTCTCCACCACCATTGTTCAGCCTGGACACTGAGGTCCAGCTCTGAGGGCCTGCTGCTAGTCCCTCATTGCAAGAAGTTAAGTTACAGGGAACCAGGCAGAGGGCCTTCTCAGTAGTGGCGCCCGCCCTGAGGAACGCCCTCCCATCAGATGTCAAAGAAATAAATAACTATCTGACTTTTAGAAGACATCTGAAGGCAGCCCCATTTAGGAAAGTTTTTAATGTTTGATGTTTTATTGTGTTTTTAATATGCTGTTGGGAGCCGCCCAGAGTGGCTGGGGAAACCCAACCAGATGATGATGATTAAAGAGCAAATGCTTTAGGCTCTCATTTAAGTGCAAGAGGATATACTGCAATAGGTTAGCACTTTTAGAAAGGTGTGTAGCTTTAAATAAATGTTTCCCGAGAATGAAGTAACATGCATGAGGAGGGTTGCAAACTTGTACAGTACAGTAGTATCTCGAGTTGAGAACTTAATTCGTTCTGGAGGTCTGTTCTTAACCTGAAACTGTTCTCAACCTGAGGCACCACTTTAGCTAATGGGGCCTCCCGCTGCTGCACCGCCGCCCAATTTCTGTTCTCATCCTGAATCAAAGTTCTTAACCCGAGGTAATATTTCTGGGTTAGCGAAGTCTGTAACCTGAATCGTATGTAAACTGAAGCGGATGTAACCCGAGGTACCACTGTATCTCTAATTCATGGGAATGAGCCTCTCAAAGTAATCCCCTTTTACAACCCATTGATTCGGGGAGAGAGTCAAGCATATTCAGAGCTCACTCCCGCTGGAATTAAGGAAAGACATCAATAAGAACATTGTTAGCTGCTTTATGTCAGTTTGAATTCTTTGTCAATATATCCCAAATATGCCTGCTCTGGAAGGCAGCAGTTCTCCACAATTTCATTCTCAGTTCCACCCAGAGATGTCAGGGAGCGAATCTGGGACCTTCAATCACCGAGCTAAGGTAAAGGTAAAGGTAAAGGGACCCCTGACCATTAGGTCCAGTCGCGGATGACTCTGGGGTTGCGGCGCTCATCTCGCTTTACTGGCCGAGGGAGCCGGCATACAGCTTCCGGGTCATGCAGCCAGCATGACTAAGCCGCTTCTGGCGAACCAGAGCAGAGCACGGAAACACCATTTACCTTCCCGCCGGAGTGGTACCTATTTATCTACTTGCACTTTGATGTGCTTTCGAGCTGCTAGGTTGGCAGGAGCAGGGACCGAGCAATGGGAGCTCACCCCGTCACAGGGATTCGAACCACCGACCTTCTGATCGGCAAGTCCTAGGCTCTGTGGTATAACCCACAGCGCCACCTGCGTCCCTATCACCAAGCTAAGACCCTTCCTCAAATATACAACTGTATTGCAACAGTCCGAGGCCTGTAAAGGCAGGTTTGGCTTTACAATCCAAGCTGATAAGGCAATATGAGATCATAAGTCAAAAGAGGATTCATTCTTTATTCAGGCATATGCATTAAGCAATACTGAGTGTGAATGCAACAGAAAATATTTACTGTTCTCTGGCTGCAATATTTAGATTGATGTAATGTGTTTAAATTCCAAGAGACATCTGCAGCATCCTTACTAATTTTGCAAAAACATATAGAATTGACAATTAGGCTTGATAAACACATTTCGAAGCCTCTCTTCTGGGATAAAAATGCTTAGGTAGGGCAGATTTCCCCCCCAATGTGGACTTGGCAATCAGCTCATTTGTATTCTGTTACATGTACATGAAACTGCATTATTCCGTTATGCCTTTTCTAAGGTGTAAATGGTGAACATGTGGCCCTCCAGATATTTCTGAACTACATCTTTCATTATTCCTGAGCATTAGGTAAAAGGGTAAAAGGTAAAGGACCCCTGGACAGTTAGGTCCAGTCAAAGGTGACTGGGGTTGTGGTGCTCATCTCACTTGTCTGAGGCAAAGGACAAGATCTGTCCTGCCAAATTCACATGCAGAAGCTGACAAAGTCTAGCAGTTGAATCTCATTCCAACACTGAACTGCAAGCAAAGCTTAGCTGTATATTCCACCAGAGGGGAACAGCCAACACCATCAACAGTTGCCAGTTGAGGCAGCTGCCTCACTCTGCCTAATAGCTAGGCCGGCCCTAAGTGACAGGAAGTATATTCTAACCTTCTATAAGTAGTTGTAGGGATATCGCGGAGTGGAGAGTGAGGTCCGGAGGGAGCACACTCCCCTCCAGCAGGCAGTCACAGTCTGCCTGCACACGTGACCCTGGGATGCAGGGAACCCACCCCCCTCAGATAAGCCACGGCTGTCGGAACATCGTCCTCTACATCTGACCTTTGGCGTTCTCAGCAGTCAGCGGTGTCCTGTCTGTAACCTTTGTTCCTGAGACCTTTTGTCTCCTTTGTCATACACTGTGCAAGGGGAAAATGACGCTGTGGAAACAGGTGCCAAAATAGCTTCGTACCACCCCACGATCTTGGGACGGAATATGTGTAAAGGTCACAGCCCAAAAATGTATTTGCCTGGCTTGCATATTTGTCTCAATAAAAGGAGGCTCCACAGGAATAGCAGCAGCTTGCTTCAGCCCACCTGTGCGCAGCTCACATGATGATCAACACCTGTCTTGGGCCTTCACTTCAGTAGTAGTAATAATAATAATAATAATAATAATATGCCCAGAAATGCTGGCATGTTTTTCCAACACATATAAAAGCATAATAAAATGCCAAACATTAAAAACTTCCTGATACAGGGCGGCTTTCAGATGTCTTATAAAAGTTGTGTAGTACATTCTACTATGTATATCTGACAGGTTCAGAAATGAAACAGCCCACGTTTTTACTAATGCTTTTTATGATGGTGTATCTTATAATCTGTATAGGAGAGAACATGATGGATTTTAGAAATAAACTCTCTCCCATCCCTTTTCTGATTAGAGCCTCTTCCACAGCAATTAACTACCGAGCCCTAAGATTTCCCTTTCTTTATCTTATCAAGTGAAAAGCTAGTGTCTCATTGAAAGCCTCATTTCGAAGTGTGATCTGCAATTTTCACTTGTCCCTGGAGCCAGATGATGATTCCGAACATGATGAAAGCTGAAATTCATGCGATATTAGGAAATTCCGGAGAAACTATGAGATATGGTGAAACTCTGATAAACTTTGGCCCCAGTTCAGATATAATTGCATGCAGCTAGGCATGCATGCAGCTGGGACGCAGGTGGCACTGTGGGTCAAAGCCTCAGCGCCTAGGGCTTGCCGATCGAAAGGTCGGTGGTTCGAATCCCTCCAGCGGGGTGCGCTCCCGTTGCTCGGTCCCAGCGCCTGCCAACCTAGCAGTTCGAAAGCACCCCCAGGTGCAAGTAGATAAATAGGGACCGCCTACTGGCAGGAAGGTAAACGGTGTTTCCGTGTGCTGTGCTGGCTCACCAGATGCAGCTTTGTCACGCTGGCCACGTGACCCGGAAGTGTCTTCAGACAGCGCTGGCCCCTGGCCTCTTAAGTGAGATGGGCGCACAACCCCAGAGTCTGTCAAGACTGGCCGGTACGGGCAGGGGTACCTTTACCTTTACCTAGGCACCAGCTCCTGAATTGTCCTGTATCTAAAGTAAGGTGTATTGTCTTGCACTCTGATAAGGTGACACCATGGCCTGTATCTAAGTTATATTCAGAGTAGACCCATTGAAGCTAATGGGCTTGTTAGTCATGTATAATAATTTCAACAGGGCTCCTCTAACTAATACTGAATATAATAACTACTATTTTAATAAATTTCCGTCTAGCTGCAGATCTACATCCACATCTGTTCTACAGAATGACAGTGAATAGTAGCATTCCATGCTGATCTATGTTTGTAGATACCTGAATCTGTCCTTTCTACATAGGCATGGCATCATCAGTGTGGCTATATGTGTGCAGTGTAGGTGCTACATCTATGCAGGCTCCCTAACAAAGTGTTCAAAGGTTTTAGTTTTAACCATGAAGCCAAAGCTTTTACTGCAAAGCTCTGTTTGGCTCAAGAGATTGACCCAAGTTTGAACGAAGCCCTCCAATCTGCTTCATGTTATTTTGAGGGTGGGGGGAAACCCTGATTGAATGTGAATTAATACATTGCATTTGGTAGGTAGCAGAATACGGAGCCTGATTGAATGGTGGACTGGATGTGGGTGAATAAACTGAAAATATGTTCCTGGTGGGAGCTGGTATTTCTCCTGTTCTGAACGGGGTCGCACTCTCCCTCCCACAAAGGAGCAGAGATGCAGTTTGGGCATGCTTTGGAGACCTGGATGTGATTCCAGGAATCACAGGGAGAAGCTGTGTCCTGGAGTACATTTTATCAGCTCACACCTAAAGAATGATGCCTAGGCACCATGATAAATGCCTTGGTCATCATCAGACTGCTCTGCTGTCACTCATTCTGTGCCTTTGAAGACTGTTCAAAATGCAACAACCCCACTTATTAATGGGTCAATGAGGGCTAAAAGCACATATGCAGAGAAAACTGGAGTGCCTCTCAAAACTGGGGCACAATTAAAGGTTGATTTAAAATAGTAAAGCATTGGTCCATAATATTTCAATACATGCCTCCTCCCACAAGTCTACACGTACAGTACAATCACTGGCTGGAACCCCATTCCAGTCCTCCATTTAATTTAATTTTGTTTTATTTTACATGATTTATATCTTGACCTTTGTCAAAAGACCTCAGGGTGGTTCAGAACAATTGAAAACATGTAAACCAGTCAGAAAGATAGAAACACAGTACATGGTTCAATTAAAAACAACAACCCAGCTCCATTATTGCTGTACAGGTCATCCCCCCTTAGGATATTCAAAGGGTTGAAGGAAGAGGAAGGTGTTAAGTATAGTAATTTAATTCACTGAAATTGTAAATGCTTGTATGCATTGATATGTGCTTGAAATTGATTGGTTGGCAACTGAATTCTAGAGCATTCTCTAGTAGTTCTCATGTGATTGAGTAACGTCGGCCGTATGGAATGTATCTAGTGAAGGAGAGAGACTCCATTTTATGTGAAGCAAGATGACTGTGTTTGGAATCTACTGTGAACACTGCTAAGTTGAATAGAGTGTTGGGATGCTTCTTCTGTGCTTGAGAGAAAGAGAGCAAAGATTCAGGAGAAGGTGAAAGTGAAAATCTCTCACAGGAGCTGCAAGACATGGCCTAACTGACATATAGAAGGCTGAGTTCTGGACAGAGAGGGAAATACAGTTGTTTGAAAGCTAGAAGAAGAGACTGTAAACCCATACTTGGGAAAGCATGTGATTGTAAAGAATATGTTTTAATTCACCTAGAACTATAAGTTTCTGCAAGTAAAGTTTTTGGATGTTAAAGTCTGGACACTGGTTTAATTTCCAAAGAAGGGTGTCAGTCACATATATGATTTGAGCTTCCTAGCTGCATTTTCACTACTCTTACTTCAACAGAAGGTAGTCAGCTGTTGCCAAAAGATGGACAGTATTGGCTCCAGTTGTACCCTAGGGGGAAGCATATTCCAAAATTGAGGTGCCATTGCTGAGAAGGCCCCGTAGTGTCAAAAGACCCTTGAACAACAGTATGTTCAAGGCTTACCAGAAGGGCCTTTCCAGTGGATCTCAAAGCATAGGGAGATCTGTGTATCAGGAGAGGAACTCCTTTAGGTAATGAGCCCAAAGGCATTCAAATAATACCCCCCAGCAAATAATCTTAGGAACTGTGTTTGGGTATGTGCAGAAGCATAAAGACAGTAATTTCTAAAAGGATAATGTCCAATCCGTTTGATTCAAAAATACAATTTCAAGGAGAAACCATTTTGTAAAAAAGTTGTTAGGCTGCTATTCTGAAGTTTGAACATGTACGATTTTCAGGCAGAGCATTCCTAAGATCATAAAAATGCATTTCAGCCTAAAAGAGAGCGACAGTCCACCACACGTACCGTACTTAAACTTCACTTTTTCGCTCTTGTTCAGAGCCGCTGGCATTTGAGGAGAGCTAACTATATATATTGTAGCACTCTTCTCCTGACAGAGGCTTCCAGCATAATTTGAAAATCTGGTGTTATATATATATTTCCTCACTGAAGATTTTGAGAGCTCCTCAGTTACAGTTCTGCTGATAACAATCCCTGGGACTGTGGGATATTGTGGATGTGAGGTGTTTTATTTTAGTTAAAGTTGGTTCCAAGTTATGTAGCCCTCAGACTTCCGGAGGCGGCGCGAACGGTAATGGCTGCCCTTTCCTAACTGGGAGAGGGAAGCTCCGCTGGAAAAGGGTCGTCCGCTACGGCGAAGCGGAGACCCATTCTGGAAAACCGCAGGCAGCGGAAGCCTGCGGTCTCGGGACCCGGCGGGCGCCAGGAGCAACCCCCGAAACGTTGAGGGAACCCCGTAAGGGGCTCCGGATCGCAGAGGGGGCAGCGGCGCTGTGGGTCTATGCGCATTCAGCGGAGCGAAGCCGCGCTGCCGTTGCCGGTGAGCGCCGACCTTTCTTCCTGCAATACAAGATCCTAAAATGCAACAACCCGTGAGTAACTGAGGACTTAATTAAATTTTGGGACTAAAATATTTGAAAATAAGCTGAAAGCGGAGAGACGAGGAAAAGGAAGTCCGTCTTCCGCAGCCATTGACCTTTAAAGCAAAGAGCAGGAGGAGTGGAGGCATAGAGAGAACTTTTTGACAGCTCAGATTGAGCACCCGCAGAAATTACTTTTAATCCCTTTAAAGACTGTAAGCAACTGAATTTTGGACTTTGATCAGGACTTATATATTCTCTTCTTTGTGGATTACAATTTTATTTAAGAAGCCCAGGTGTCAGAACTGCCGGAGCAGTAGAACTGTCAGACTGCAAATTTGGATATATTGTACTTAAACTTTGAGACAGTCTGAGGGAGTTCAGAATGGTTACGTTCTTGCATTATGGAATTCCAGTAAGCACAACTTGAAATATTGTGGCAAACCTAAAACCAACTCTGCTAAAACTACTTTTGTGAAGATCCCTAAGTACTGGTTCAGATTTCGTATGATTGGAATGGACTCTTCTTCCTAGGACATTTTATGCTCCCCCTAGAGGATTGAGGATTTATAACAAAAACATTGTTTTACTTTCTATTTCCCGGCCCTCTGTTTGACTGTTACCATCTGGGCCGTAGCTTTCCCATGGGAACAACTCAGCTTGACCTTGACTGCTAGATAACTTTGGAATGAGTGGCGCAAAAAGAAAGGGATTAAGAACTAGACAAACAACTCTGACAACCTTAACTGCAGCCTCACAAACACGTAGATCATCTGTGCCTACTCTGCCCTCGGAGGAAAAAGCTACCTCCCTGTCACAGGCAGGGGAGGGAGAAACTGAGGAATTACAACTAGAAGAGATGGCTTCAGGAGGATCTGGTTCTGTACTAGAGAGAATTCTTGAGAAATTGGAATCTTTGGACAGGAAAGTTGACCAACAAACTGCGAAAATTGACCTTAATACAGAAACTTTAAACAAATTATCTGGGCAAGTTGCACAGAATGCACAAGCAATCGGACAACTGAAGGAGGCTGCAGGTGAAAATCAGAAACTGGCCGAAGAGACCAGCCAAAGAGTGGGAGAGTTGGAAAAAGAAGTAAGGCCGCTCAGCAAGCAGGTTGGGGAACACCAGACCTACCTCTCTATGTTGGAACTTCGGAACAGGGAGACTAACTTAAGGATAAGATCGATACCAGAAGTGGAAGAAGGTAACCTAGCTGAGTTTTTGACCAAAGAATTCTCCAAGTTCTGGGGTCTAGAGGAGGAAGACTTCAAAATTGTGTCAGCCTTCAGACTTGGAAGACTTACAAAGAGAGAAAAGCCCAGAGACTGTTTGATTACGTTGAGATCAAAGGAGGAAAGGGACAAGATTCTGGGCCTGCACTACGGAAGATCTCTGAATATTTCGGACAAAAGAATTGAGATTTTTAAGGACATTCCTAAACAGCTGTTGGATCTCAGATCTGAATATTTGGACTTAGTAAAACTGTTGAGAAGCAACTCAATCATCTTTAGGTGGGACTTTCCCCAAGGATTATCCTTTACCTTTAGAGGGAAGAAGATTAAAATTAGAACTTTGGAAGATAGGGATAAGTTTTTGACTACCTACGGAGAGGACCTTCACAAAGGACTTGAACTACCCTCAGGGCCTGAACCACCACAGGTACCTGTACCTCAGAACCCTGAAGACTTACAGAACAAAACACCATCCCAAGGAAACTAAACAGATTTATCCAGGATGTCTCTGCAACTTTTAAGCTGGAACATAAATGGCTGTAACAGCCCGGAAAAAAGGAAGAAAATCTTTCACATATTAAAGAAGGAGCAACTAGACATCACTTGTCTACAAGAAACACATGTGACTAGGCTCCACAGAAAAATATTGGTAAATAAAAGGTTAGGCCAAGAATTTATATCTTCGGATTCAGTTAAGAAGAGAGGAGTGGTGATATATGCAAAGGAGAGCCTCTCACCAAAATTTCTATTTAAAGATGAACATGGAAGAATTTTGGCAATTGAAATACAGCACCAAGGAGAGAAAATTTTGATATTAGGAATCTAAGCTCCAAACGAAGGGAAATCAGAATTCTACAAGAAGTTGCATGAGATTATGCTGGATTATCTGGACTATGATAACATCATTATGATGGGAGATATGAATGGGATCGTTTCAACGAATATGGATAGGTCACAAAGCCAAAAGGTTACTAAAGATGGCAGACTACCAAAGACATTTTTCGAAATGACAGACAATATGGACTGGATTGATATATGGAGGACAAAGAACCCCTTGGGGAAAGAAGGAACATTTTTCTCTGAAGCCCAACTGACTTGGACAAGAATTGACCAAATATGGATTTCTAGAGGTCTGGCTCCTAAGGTGAAGAAAGTGGAAATCTGCCCAAAGACCTGCTCCGATCATAATGCGTTGAAAATGGACATGACATTATTACCAACCGGCTCCTTCAGATGGAAGATGAATGACAATTTGTTTAGAGATCAGGAGATTATTAAGAAGGCCAAAAAAACAATAAAGGACTATTTTGAGATAAATTTGAACACTGCTGTGGAAAAAAGAACAATCTGGGACGCAAGCAAAGCTGTGATGAGAGGGTTCTTGATACAACAGAACGCCATAAAGAAAAGACTACAAAATGAGAAAAAGGATAAGATTTTGGGGAAAATTAAGGAGTTAGAGAAGAAACTAAGAGTAAACCCGAAGTCACAGCCGATCTTGAGAGAAATTAAACTTCATCAGGCACAATACTCTAAACTGATAAATCAGGAAATAGAATGGAAGATTAAATTAATGAAACAAAAAACATTTGAATCGGCTAACAAATGTGGGAAACTGCTGGCTTGGCAGTTGAAGAAGAGACAAAAGTTGAACATAGTAACAAATTTGGAAATAGAAGGAAGATATATTCAGAACCCGGTGGAAATTAGAAAATGTTTCCAGAAGTATTTTAAGAAATTATACACTCAAGGGCCACAAAATGAGGAAGAGATTGCAAAATTCTTGGAGAAAAATGGACTTAAAAAACTATCACAAGAAAATAGATCTCTCCTGAATAGTAAAATAACACGTCTAGAGATAGAACATGCCATTCAGAATATGAAGCTGGGCAAGTCTCCAGGGCCAGATGGCTTGACCTCCAAGTATTATAAGACATTAAGTGACTTTTTGATTCAACCACTGATGGAGGTCAGCAATGAAATTATGGAGGGAAAGAAGGCGCCTGAATCGTGGAAGGAAGCTTTCATCACATTGATACCAAAATCAGAAACTGAAAAGACACAACTTAAGAACTACCGTCCCATCTCCCTTTTAAATGTGGATTATAAAATATTTGCTGACGTTTTGGCAGGAAGACTCAAAAGAGTTTTAAATGAGATAATTCATAAAGACCAGGCAGGCTTTCTCCCAGGAAGACACTTGTTTGCTAATACAAGGAACATTATTGACATTTTGGAACTTCTGCAAACAAATATTAACACTAAAGCAGCTTTAATTTTTATAGACGCGGAGAAGGCCTTCGATAACATCTCTTGGAAATTTATGAAGGGGAATTTAAAAGAAATGGGAGTGGGGCGGGGTTTTGAAAATGGGATTGACGCCATTTACTCAGAACAAAAGGCAAAACTGATAGTCAACAATGTGGTTACAGAAGAGTTTAAGATTGAAAAAGGGACACGACAGGGCTGCCCGATTTCCCCCTTGCTGTTTATTTCTGTCCTGGAGGTGCTCTTGAACTTGATTAGAGGGGACCGGTTGGTGCAAGGGATTCAGATCGGAGCGAAACAATATAAACTTAAAGCTTTTGCAGATGACCTTGTTTTGACATTGCAAGAGCCAGAATCTAGCACAAAAAGAGTGTTACAATTGATTCAGGACTTTGGTCGGGTAGCGGGCTTTAAACTAAATAAACAGAAAACTAAGGTGTTGGGAAAAAATTTGACAGATGCAGAGTCAGAACGGTTTCAGAGAGAAACAGAACTAACTGTGGTTAAAAAAGTAAAGTACCTAGGGGTAAACATAACAGCAAAAAATCTGAGTCTTTTTAAGGATAATTATGAAAAATGTTGGTCTGAAATTAAGAGAGACTTGGACAGTTGGTCAAAATTGAAGCTTTCTTTGTTAGGCCGAATTGCTGCTATTAAGATGAATGTATTGCCTAAGATGTTGTTTTTGTTTCAAACATTGCAAATTGTGGACAAGACGGAGTGTTTCAGGAAGTGGCAGAGAGATATTTCTAAATTTGTCTGGCAGGGCAAAAAGCCCAGAATTAAGTTTAAGATATTAACTGATGCGAAAGAAAGAGGGGGCTTTGCCCTGCCAGACCTAAGGTTGCACTATGAAGCCGCAGCTTTCTGCTGGCTAAAAGACTGGCTACTTCTAGAGGACACCGATGTGTTAGATTTAGAAGGTTTTAACAATGCATTTGGTTGGCATGCATACTTATGGTATGACAAAGTTAAGATCAATAAGGCCTTTAAGAACCATATTGTCAGGAAAGCAGTGTTTAATGTCTGGACAAAATACAAAGACCTATT
Organism: Podarcis gaigeae; assembly: GCF_964106915.1. NCBI lineage: Eukaryota > Metazoa > Chordata > Lepidosauria > Squamata > Lacertidae > Podarcis > Podarcis gaigeae. The sequence continues at coordinate 123,297,517 of NC_139678.1, read as the reverse complement.
GGAAAATAAAACTCCAAGATGGCTATCACCTCTGGAGGCTAAGGCCCGAAAAAGACCCAATATGGAGGCCAAATGGCCGAAATATTGGGAAATAATAGAGAAAGAGGGAAATAATTGGAAATTGCAGAGTTTGGAAAAAATGAAAGACAAAGTGCGAGACTGGTTACATTACGCTCAGATTCAAGAAATTTTTAAAAAGGATAAAAAGTTAGGATTCCAGGTGGAGAAATCGAAGTTGGAAACAGAATTGTTAGAACCTAAGACTAAAGTACTCTCAAGAATGTATAACTTGCTGTTGAAATGGAACACACAAGATGAAATGGTTAAGTCGGCCATGATAAAGTGGGCACAGGATATTGGGCATAATATTATGTTTGAGGATTGGGAAAGGTTGTGGACCACGGGGATGAACTTCACGGCATGTAATGCTCTGAAGGAAAATGTAATGAAAATGATATATAGGTGGTACATGACCCCAGTTAAACTTGCCAAAATATGCCATGTGCCAGACAATAAATGTTGGAAATGTAAGGAAAATGAAGGAACATTCTTTCACCTCTGGTGGACTTGTCCCAGGGTGAAGGTCTTCTGGGAAATGATATATAATGAGCTGAAAAAGGTATTTAAGTATACCTTCCTTAAGAAACCAGAGGCCTTCCTCCTGGGCATTGTCGGCCAGATGGTGCCAAAGAAGGATCGAACACTCTTTTTGTACGCAACAGCAGCAGCAAGGATACTTATCGCCAAGAAGTGGAAAACTCAAGATCTACCCACTCTGGAAGAATGGCAGATGCAGCTGATGGACTATATGCAACTGGCTGAGATGACTGGCAGAATTCGAGACCTGGGAGAAGAGAGGGCTGAAGAAGATTGGAGGAAATTTAAGATTTATTTACAAAAATATTGTGATTTGGTGGAAGTTAAGTAGGATGTTTGATCATAAATAATTGGCCACCACAAAATCGGATCGGAATGGGATGTAAAGTGAGATTAAGAGAAATTAATTTGCAGAGGATTATATTTAAATAAGTGGTTATAAAATTTGCAAATTAGATGATAAATTGCATGAAAAAAAAAATCTATGATGATGAAAATGGTAGCGGGAGATGTGAGGAAGTCCAAAGAAGTTATGAAACTCTGTTAAAAGCAAGGTTGTTTATTGTTTTTGTACTTTATTCTGTAAAAACCCCTAATAAAAATTATATTAAAAAAAAAAAAAAAAAGTTATGTAGCCCTCAAGCTAAAGTGGTTAAAAGACACACATGAGTAAAAGATCATATGAAAAGATCATACGGACAGTTCTATATCCAGCTGCTTTTGGCTTACCTGGCCTAGTATTGATTATGTTAAAGAATAATATCCTATGTTATTATGGAGAATCCTCAAAGTTGCTCATAATTAGGGGAATATCCACTTTCTCATTTCCCCAGCCTTCAGTACAGTTCTCCACATTTCCACACCAGCTTGCAATTTTTTAAAAAGTCCTAAACTCACCAGCATTTTAGTGCACATTTCTCCTAATATACACATTTGCATGCAAACTTGCCTAATACATGCATTTTTGCAAAGCAATTGTCTTTAAAGTGAAGTATTTTTCTATGGTATTTTCATTAACTCATGCATCTTTATGCACACCAAATGCATTTTGAACACATTACTTGGTTTGAGAAATGCATTGCAAAAATCGGTGTGATTTTTTCAAAGGATGGTTGTGTTCTTTGGTTCTCTTATGGTTTGCGAAAGTGCCAAATTAAGTAGTTTCCCCTTTAAATGCGAACTGAATCAGATTTCTCTTTCATTCCCACTCAGAGGCATAGCAAGGTCAGGTGGTAACCTCTGTGAAAAAATTTGTCAAGCCCCCACATTGCAATTTTTGGGAAGGTTGCCCAGAGTTGTTGAGCTTCTTTTTTTAGGGAAGGTACCCCATAGTTGACGGGACGGGGGTGGCGCTGTGGGTTAAACCACAGAGCCTAGAACTTGTTGATCAGAAGGTCGGCAGTTCGAATCCCCATGACGGGGTGAGCTCCCGTTGCTCAGTCCCTGCTCCTACCAACCTAGCAGTTCGAAAACACATCAAGGTGCAAGTAGATAAATAGGTACTGCTCCGGCGGGAAGGTAAACGGCGTTTCCGTGCGCTGCTCTGGTTCCCCAGAAGCGGCTTAGTCATGCTGGCCACATGACCCGGAAGCTGTACGCCGGCTCCCTCGGCCAATAAAGCGAGATGAGCGCCGCAACCCCAGAGTCGGCCACAACTGGACCTAATGGTCAGGGGTCCCTTTACCCTTTACCTTTACCCCATAGTTGCTGACCTTTTTTAAGGGAGGGATGGTCACAAAACAGATATGCCCGCCGATCGTGAAAATACGACCATCGAGCTGGCACCCTCCGGCGGCCGGTGCTCACATTCACGATTGGCACAATTGTCAGGACAATCTGCCCATGGATCACACAAATACACCCGGCATGCAGGGCTGACAGTCAGGGATGCCAGCACCTCCTGCAGAATGCGAAAATATGGCTGCCAATCACATTAAACCGCCTGCTGGGGATGTGAGTGCCGCCCGCCAGGGTGTGTGAATACCACCCGCCGGCAGGTGACAGGCTGATGACCAGGCGTATTTGCGTGATCAGTGGGTGGATTTTCACAACGACGATCGCGCAAATCAGGAAAACCCACCCGTCAGGGGTGTGAGCACCGCCACGCCAATCTGCTTAGGGGGAGTTTGTAACCACCCCTAGGCATGACACCCGGGCAGGCCACCCCCACTGCACCCCCCTTGAAAGGTACCTGGCACCACATATAAAATAATACAATACTCACAAATAATACAATACTCACAGCATATAAAATAATACAAAACAGTATCAGTTGAACAGAAGACCCTAAAACATGCTCAAAGCATTATGAGCGCCAGAGTCCATAAGAGATGAAAATTACACTAAAACTGTAGCAGAATGTAGGCGAATGAGATGCTAGAATGTGGAGCTGGTGAAATGGACCACACCACTTCAGCAGGACTGGCCAAAGACATTTTGGCATCTGTGGTAGAACCCAAAATGACGTTCTCCTCCCTGCCAGTGAAGAAGGAAGAGCTACATCAGGAACAAGGGGGTAAGAAAAAATTGATAACGGGATCTGCTGCCCCACTGGAACATGCCGCCTGAGGCAATTGTCTCACCTTGCCTCATGGGTGGGTTGGTCCTGCACTTCAGACTGTGGGGGGGGGGGATATGCTTTGTGGTTGAAAATTTCCTTGAAAGCCTCTCCTCCTACCAGAGGGGAGGTGTTGTGAGCGGGAGCCATTCCTCCGTTGGCAGGGGGGCACATTCGGCCCCCTGCGTCAGTTCCCCGGGTGCTTGCACCACACCCATCAGCCAGCCAATAGGGCTGGCTTAGGGGCGGGGTTTAGCCGCATTCAAGCAGCCGCAGCAGCCCTGTGTCCCCATTCTGCTGCCTGGAGTCGTTGGATCACCCGCCTGCCCTCCCTTTAGGTCATATTTATGCTTTGGACCTTGCTATGGACTTCGGTTGGTTGCCCTGGTTGCCCAGGGGGCCTGGTAGGAATTTTGTATCCACGTGGCAAAGTGGCACAAGCCTCTTGGTTTTTTGCCTCATAGCAAATCGTCACAACTTTTTGGGTATTGGCGGTTAGGCATTGGAATATGTGTTGTGTGTTGGAGGGCAGGTTGTGGCTATCACCTACCCCTCCCCTTCTTGGGTATTCCGTTAAAGGAATCCTGCGGTCGTGGATCCTGTTTGATAACCTGCTGGTGGCTAGGGCCACGGCACAACCCCTGGTGACATCAGGGGAAGCTTCAGGTGTATTTGCATCAACAAGCTCCTCCCACTGGTTATTAACCTTCAAATGAGCCCCTGCTGCTCGGGGGTGGAGTCATATATAGTTTGCTTGATCCAGTGCCTAAGCCAATACCACTCACATGCTGTAACTAATAAAGTTGTGGCCTTCTTTAGCCCATTAACCTAAAATACATGTGCCCTTGTGTCTTATTTATCCCTAAGCGGGTGGTGGGTCCTTGACTCACAAACAGAAGACCAACACATAGCAGGCGAGGCTAGAGTTTGCTTTTCCCGTTTTCAATTTGCAGAGAGGTGTCTTTGTTTTGTTTTGATCCTGCCAGTCTTCCCCCTCATTCTGCAGCATGTGTAGTAGATACAGTCTAATTTTCACCTTTCATGTTGAACACATGAAAGACGCGCCTCTAGTCACTCTTCCTCCTTCTTCTCAAGGGCAACTGGGACTGTCAAAGCTGTCAATGCTGGCTATCTGAGTGAGAGCTAAGCAGACATTGGGCTGCAGCCTCACCCACTCAATTTTATTATTTCAACCAAAAGCCATGACAGATTCCCTCCCACCGATATAATCTGGTCATTCAGAAAAACACATTCTGTAGACATTCTGTATTAACCATTAGACTGAGGACTATTGCTGTAACGTCTGTAAAAAGCCAGGCTAAAAATGAAACTGCTTTTTTTTTCCTGTCACAATATTATAATTATTCATCCAGCAATGTTACAGAGAATGATTTCAACATTAATCAAATTGTGGATTCTTTGTGCTTGACAACTCTCCAAAGTCCTTATTAGATAGGAAGGAATTATTTTCGCATTTTTGAGGTAAGAGTAGTAGTAGTTGTTTTTTTTGTCCTTTGCTCAAACCAAATTCATACGGGACTAGCACAGAAGCCTCAAAACCTCACACTAAAACATGTCTCTCTGTAAAAACAGCTTTATCTAAATTGTCTCCTTTTCCTAACATGTTAGCTAATATCTTGGCTTTGGATTTTGAAGCCAAAGCAGCCTCTTTTCTCATCATGCTTAAGTTATTAAACCGATGAACAGGTGAGAGGGAAAATGACAACAGCAGTGCTAAAATGGAACTTGCCAAAGAGAAAGTAAAACAGCTTTTGTATGTTGGGGTGCAAAAGGACCTTCTTTATATGGGTGCCTAATGCCAGTGGCAGCTGGTACCCATAGGACTGGTTGGGTGGGAGGAGGAAGCCCAGACAGTAGGGGTAAAGGTAAAAAGGTAAAGGACTCCTGGATGGTTAAGTCCAGTCAAAGGCGACTATGGGATTGTGGCACTCATCTCACTTTCAATCCAAGGAGCTTTCCAGGTCATGTGGCAAGCATGACTAAACCGCTTCTGGTGCAAGGGAACACCATGATGTACACCAGAGCACACAGAAATGCTGTTTACCTTCCCACCACAGCAGTACCAATTTATCTACTTGCACTGGCATGCTTTCGAACAGCTAGGTTGGCAGGAGCTGGGACAGAGCAACAGGAGCTCACCCCGTCACGGGGATTTGAATCACCAACTTTCTGATCGGCAAGCCCAAGAGGCTCAGTGGTTCAGACCACAACCAATGATAGCAGAGCCAACTAATTCTCCCTACTGATGGGTGGGTAAGAAATATATTTAATAAATAAACAAACAAAGAATAAATAAATAAATAGTAGTTCAACAATGACATTATGTGCATGTTCACACATGCAAATGTAACAGTCCATGACCCCAGCATCAAGAAGTGCCCTGCATGTGCAACACCAATTAAACCAAGCTTTTGCACCAAATGACAATCAGGAGAATTTGCACATTCAGCTGAGAAATACTTAGTGATAAATTTTGAAGCAAGGAACTATTGCATGGTGTGTTGTACATATATGTGCAAATCCATCAACCCAGATATTTCAGGAGGCAAGTGATTCCACTTTTGAGAGATCTCCCCTATCCTTTACCTTCAATATTTTGCATTCAAATATTTCCCTTTCAAAATATTTATAGGAAGCTAAAGCTTGATACAGCTTTGTAGTTTTTCCATTTTGCTAGGCAACAATGTATTGCTGCTCTTCTTAACTTTCATTAATACTTGATCCAGCTAATACCATTTGTTTCATCTCTAGAAGAGACATTTGAACAGATAATGAATCAAATCCATTCTCTGGAGATTCGCCTGGCTTCAAGCCGTGTATTGAAGTACAACCATAGACATCACTTTCTTAATAATTAGCAACTGCTTTTAGTGCTGCTAATAATTTCGAGATTTACAGCACAATCCAGTAGGAGGTAACTGAATTCAATGGGGATTATCAGGTAAGCATAGATAGGATTGCACACCACAGTCTTACGGTCTCTCTCGAATGTTCCTCATCATTAACTCCCTGCCCACTTAGGTTGCTGTTCATAGACCTGTTAAAGTGTGAGGGCATAAAGGACGTAATGGAAATAGGGGCACCCCCATTTGCTCTGCCCCCAATGGTCTTGCCCATTCCACCCCAACCTTCCTGTGTTGAGAGGATAGATCTGAAGGGGGCTTCTAAGCTCATTTGGTTGAACAGGCTGAGAAGCCTCTTCAGGACTAGGAATCAGGGTTTCCTACAGGACACAGAAGAGTTGAGAATAGAGGGGGTGGCACATTCAGGGACATGAGGGGCAAGGGTGATACACACTCCCTCACACCCTTTGCACACTTAATGCCCTCACAAGTTTGACTGAATGCCTGAAGGGGCTCTTATTTTACAGTGCATTCCAAGAAGCATCCTCATGGCTCAAATTTGGACAGCAATATTTTCCTCAAGAGGCTTTTAATTCCAGTACAATGTGGCATATTCATTTCCAAAGAACTCACTCCTGCATATATGTTGTTGTTGTTGTTTAGTCATTTAGTCGTGTTCGACTCTTCGTGACCCCATGGACCAGAGCATGCCAGGCACTCCTGTCTTCCACTGCCTCCCGCAGTTTGGTCAGACTCATGTTGGTAGCTTCAAGAACACTGTCCAACCATCTTGTCCATCTGTAGGTCCCTTCTCCTTGTGCCCTCCATCTTTCCCAACATCAGGGTCTTTTCCAGGGAGTCTTCTCTTCTCATGAGGTGGCCAAAGTATATGAACACTCAGGGCTGATTTCCTTAAGAATTGATAGGTTTGATCTTCTTGCAGTCCATGGGACTCTCAAGAGTCTCCTCAGCACTATAATTTAAAAGCATCAATTCTTCGACTATCAGCCTTCTTTATGGTCCAGCTTTCACTTCCATACATCACTACTGGGAAAACCATAGCATTAACTATATGGACCTTTGTTGGCAAGGTGATGTCTCTACTTTTTAAGATGCTGTCTAGCCTGCATATATATCTATATCTATATATATCTATATGTGTGTGTGTGTGTGTGTGTGTGTGAGAGAGAGAGAGAGAGAGAGAGAGAGAGATACAATGCTCCCACCACCAATGGGCATTTGTTTATAGAAAAGTTCTGTTCTTCAGTATTCTCCTTCCTCTCCTGGTCCATTTCTCACCATAATGAAAATGGTGCCTTCATTAGAAACACCCTCCTTTTCTATCTTTTAACCACTTGCAGGCATTTTAGTACACCAGAACATTATTCTGTGCGTTTGTATGGGTAAGCCATTCCTTGTAATGTTTAAACATGTTCTTGAGAAGGTGGGCAAGGTATTTCTTCTTATCAGGAAGGAGAGTGGTCTGCTCTCTGCTATCCAAAAACCAAAACAAAGGAAATGGAATAGGCGACATAATGCGTTTAATGGCCTTCAGCCAGAATGCCATCAAAGAGCCTTAGTGGACTGATAATGAACTTTTTCTGTGTCAGGCCAGAACAGCTTTATATTACTTTATGGCAGTCATTTTATTTTATTTTTAAAAGGGGTTCCAGTTAACTCTCCCAACAAGATGTGTGAGAGAAAACAAAAACAAAAACAACCCCCTAACTGCTTGTTTTCACTTATTTTGGCCATAGAGTTGAATTAAGTTCATTATGAATGTTTTTAATGCTTCTATCAACTAGGTGCTTCATAGAAAGTGAAGTTCAGAGCTGGTGCCAGGTTTGAGGGAGTCCCTGTTAAGTTGTACCCAGGTGACCCTTTCAGCTGCCTTCATCCCCCTCCCTAATATTCACCAGCCACATCAATACTACCCTCTTGTTTCTCAGTTGCTATAATCTGTGGCTATAATCTCGATGCTACATACAACCCAAGTTCACAGTTAGAAGGAATGATGGGCGGCATTTGTGAACATTTAAAGTGAGCATTGTCTCACCTCTCCTTACAACAGCAGCCGCCACATGTTCCAAATTAGGCATACGGGAAATGTCTTGGGTGAAATGGCTATCAGAAAGGCCAATTTATGCTTGGAAAATACTTGCTCACCTATTACAGATGTGAGAATAATCTGAAAATCATCAGGGCATTCTCTTAAGAATTATTGCATTGGAGAACCACTTTGCAAAATTCAAAGAAGTGCAGATTTTGAAGGATGGATTTTTCCAGTTTACACTTTGTTTCAGAAAGTGTGAATTAGGCAAGTTCCCCTCTATATGTGAACTTAATCAAATTTTGCACCAACCCTAATTGTGTTGAGTCCAAACTGACCATGCTATTCACAGATGGGGCGTTCAACTGACGGGAGATTTTCCTTCTTCAAGGATTCAACCAAAAGTGCTTTCGAACACCCAGAACAGATCTTAATAATTATTATAACAAGACAGGCTGTGTTTTTATCCCTATTTTATAGACAGAGGCTGAGGAAGAGACATCATGGTTTCCCCCCAAGGCCACCTAAGGTAGTCTGCAGCTGAGGTGAGATCTGAACTGAGACATACAAGGATTCCTGGTTAAACACACCTGGTCTAATGTGTGGCTTGCTCCCCAACAAACCTTTGTAATCAAGACTCAGTTCACCGTCTGTCATATATGAAGTTTGCTAGGAAAAGCTTAACAAACTCTGACAAATTCAAGCAATCCCTCTGTAAGCATATCTTCATTTGGGAATCATCTGCATGAGCTCTCTCAGGTCTGGAAAACGTTAGTGCTCAAATTGATTCATGCACTGTGTTTGCAATATAAGGCTGATTCTTTTGGTGCTGACATAAGGAGGGATAATTCCCGAAGATTTTGACAGCATCGTTACACATGTAAAAATATGAATGGAACACGAGTTAGGCTTTAAGGTCCATGCTGCAAAATTCCCTGCCCGTCCGTGTAATCCACACAGCAGCCATAACTAACTCGGTTAAGTGACGTTGACTTTAGGAAATAAGGTTCCATGATTCTGCCCAACAATACCCCACTGGTTTAACTTTTTATATAACATTATCTAATTTCTGTATCAAAACAGCCCGGCCGCTGCAGAATTGGGAAAACAGCTTATTTATATGTAGATGAAGCTATATGACATTTTCAAATGCCATATATTTGCATATGAAGGGTTCTTCCTCCTTTCGTTTTCTTGAGTAAACAGATTTATTCTGCTGCAACTTCCACGATAATCACTGCAAGAACAATGCTTCCCCCCTCCAAAAAAAAAAAAAAGGACATACACAAAATAATATTAACAAATATAATGGCAATAATTATAAAACAACTGCAATCATAATAATGTGCTTACGTGTAGGACATATTATGGCACTGAAGCTCTGGCTATCAGTGACGAGCTCAGGCTTGTCATTTTGATGGATGGCTGTAGCTCAGATGCCAAGCAGAGCACAGAGAGCAAAACTGCATGACCCGAGGATTTCACAGAAAATGGATAGAGGTAATCCGTAACATAAATCAATATTTACAATTCAACTTTGAAGCACATTATAGGATCTTTGTGGACGACCTAAGAAAGGACAGAGGTCAGATTCATTTCACTAACTATTAGAGTTGCATTGATCTCCCACCTCCACTTTGAACAGACTTTCCATTTGAGGGCAGAAATTTGCCCTCAAAAAGGGGCAAGAAGCTGCTCCAGAAGTCACTCTTCAATTCCTACTCCTTTCTGTATTTCTGCAGAACATTAAGAAAAATGGGCATGATCTTGTTCATTGTTTCCAAGAGTAGGAGGAAATAATACTAATACAACCCAGTTTGTGTACAATATCCCCAGCAAACTAGGAAAGAATGATGTGCCTGTTTTCTTTCCAACCCCTCCCTTTGCACACCAGCTAGCTTGGCCTCGGTCCAGTATATCTGAAGGAGCGTCTCCACCCCCATCATTCTACACAGACACTGAGGTCCAGCTCCGAGGGCCTTCTGACGGTTCCCTCACTGCGAGAAGCCAAGTTACAGGGAACCAGGCAGAGGGCCTTCTCGGTAGTGGCGCCCGCCCTGTGGAACGCCCTCCCACCAGATGTCAAAGAGAACAACAACTACCAGACTTTTAGAAGACATCTGAAGGCAGCCCTTGTTTAGGGAAGATTTTAATGTTTGATGTATCACAGTATTTTAATATTTTTTTGGAAGCCGCCCAGAGTGGCTGGGGAAGCCCAGCCAGATGGGTGGGGTATAAAGAATAAATTATTATTATTATTATTATTATTATTATTATTATTATTATTATTATTATACAACACTTTTACAGTGGTTTAATGTTGGTTTACTAGCCAGGATCAAGCATGAAATCACAAGGCTCCATATCAGATATAACCGTGATCTGTAGTTTAAGATAATGTAACAGGTATAACCCGGCATGCAAAGGAAAAAGCGAGGGAGGAGTGGGTGGGCCTGACACTTTATTTATAAATATTTGTATGCCGCTATATCATAAAATATATAAAAGTGGTTTACAACAATATCTATATGTATTTTTTAAAAGGGTGTATGTGTAAAATCAGTGACCATCAGCTAACTAACATGGAAAGATGCTTTCTTAATTGCCTACAAGTTTTCAGCAGGCATTTAAAGACTGAAATAAAAGGAACCTGCTGGACTTTTGCTGGCAGAGCATTCCACAAGGCTGGGTCAGTGACACTAAAGGCTCAGTTTCTTTTCGCTGTCAGCTAAGCCTTGCCAACTTGGGAGACAACCAACATCACTCCTGTAGATGACCTCAGTGATTGGGCTGGGGTGTGAGGGTTTAGGTGGTTCCTAAGATACCCTGAGCCTAAGTTGTTCAGTAATTTGTTAAGTATAATTGATTTAATTTGCACAGAAATGGAAAATGTATGTGTATCAATGAAGGTTTAATATGGAAAATGGCTAATTGTTTATTACTAACCTTGGGGTTTTCCCACAGTAGTTTTTCTAAGGGACTCTAAGCTCCTAAATGAGTTAATGATTATCTGTTGGTTGTTTCTCTATTCTGTGCTGAGAGTGAACCTTTGATCATGTAATGAAGGTATTGGGTTGCAAACCTCCATTTTGATGGGAGTTGCCTTTGTGTCTTTTGTCTCAAAGCTCTGTGAAGTAAGGACATGTAAAAGACCCTCTTTGATTGTGTGAGAGAAAACAGATCCAGGCTAAAATGGATGCTGTGTGTGTGTGTGTGGGGGGGAGACAGACCTCTGCTTCTAGGTCTGTTGGAATTATTTCATATTTTCTCAGATGCTGAGCCTGCGCTGGACAGCACAAGAGAATGGATGGATATTTTTGGATGAATCATTTGATGTTTCTGTTTTATTCTGAAGAGCTCTGCTAGTAAACGTTGTATAATATTTTAATGGGCCTGGAGAAGGCTATCTTCCCAAAAGGCATCAGTTCTTATGCTTCCAGTCACTTCAAACTGCACAGTATTAATATCTGCAACAGAATTTGTATGGCTACAGAGAACAAGTTGAATCTTGAGACTGCTGCACCCCCCCCTTATTATATGCTGAGAGGAGGAGATAGGGAAGAACTCTAGAATGTAAGAACATAAGTAGAATCTTGCTAGATCAGACCAAAAGTGCACCTTCCTATTTCCCACAGTGGCACACTTGGATAGCTCAGTTGGTTAGAGCATGGTGCTGGCAACACCAAAGTCGCAGGTTCGATCCCTGTGTGGGACAGCTGCATATTCCTGCATTCATTGCAGGGGCGAACTAGATGATCATCAGGGGCCCTTCCTACTCTACAATTTTATGATTCCCCAGAGTTCTATAGGAAGACACAAGCAGGTCATGAGCACAGACTCCTTCTCCCTAACTTGTGCTCCTCAGCAATTGATATCGAGAGAGCTGGTGCCACTAAACACGGGGATATCGCAGTTATTGGAAATCTACAACAGCAGCCATTTCTCACAGGTGCAGGGGCTCCAATAAACAAATGGGGTCTCCAAACTGCAAAGGTTTCACTGTCCATTTTCAGTGAATGCATTTGTTCCTGGACATATTTGCCTCCTTGAATAAATAAGGCCACCTGTATCTGCAATGGATTTATGTATCCGATTGACTACAGATCTCTGGATCAGGGTATTTGTCTCTAACTGGTGTGGAGAAGCAAAATAACAGCAACAGCAAATACTTCTCGAAATCCCTGAGTGTACATTTATTTAAACTACTGGCCCTGTTTTCCAGCAAGAGGAAAAAAGGACATTTTCAGAAACTGAAACCAGAGAAAGAGAATTAGCATCTCATAACCAAACACTATCTGACACAATATCAAATATCTTTCTTGTACAAAGGGACTGTGGTTTCCAAAGGAAGAACCAGGATGGAGAGAACTTGAAAGAGTAGGATGACCAGTGAGGATGCCGGAAGATAGCATCAAATGTGACAAATTGGATGAGCTGACAGAAAGTTGATGAACTCTTTTGATATGACCCTAAAAATAGCGAGGGGATGCTTGCTCACTGACACTTCTTTAATGGCAGATGGATATGCATGACCTAACTTTTAAGATAAGTGTCAAGAATATTGATGTGAGGAGTACAGGAGATCATTTTGCTGGCACTGCTGCGGGAGGCGGTTTGCATGATTAATGATGCTTCTTGAGTTTCTTTCTCCCAGAGGAAGAAATGGGATGAACCTCTGTCACCCCAAAGGTACAAAGAAGGTCTGGATGGAGGGGGGGGGGGATGGTTTTCCCACAAAGAAAGTGCCCTTTCCCACACTGGGGAAAAACGAACAGTAGCAAAAAAGAGAGCGACGATGCTGATGAAGCAAAGGACTCCCTCTCCCTGCCTGCCTGTGAAGAGCTTCTATCACTGCTGCAAATAAATTAATGAAAAAAATAGCCTCGGCAATTCTCAGCCTTGGTTTGCAAAGTTCCAAAACTGTCTTTGAAGATTCCGTGTCCGCTCAAACAGGAGGCTGTTAGGAGGAGACGGACAAGACCGGTTTTGTTTGTAGGTGGTGACCGGTGTGGAGTGATAAGGTTAGGAAAGTAGGCAGCCTAGGCTAAAATTGGAGAGTACGAAGAAGCAGCCACAAGAAAGGAGAGGAGGAGTTGGTTACAAGAGCCATAAGGTAAGTTCAGACAACTGTGTCAGCCCAAAGCTGTTTCAGATGCAGTGGTGTAGTATAGGTTGGCGGAGCCCGGGGCAGGGCAAGTGTTATGCCCCCTGTGATAGAATGGGCAACCCAGCAGTGCTGGGCTGTTATGCTAGGAAGCTTCTGCCACAGCCCCCTTGCACGCCAGAGCCCAGCAGAAGAGAGGCATGATGGGGGAGCAGTGGGGCCCTGCCCTTTGCAGCGTAGCAACCCTGCTGGCATCTGGAGCCCCCCCCCCCGAAAATCAAAGTTGTTGAGCTATGGGAGGGTTCCTCTCCCATATTCAGCAGCCAGGGCTGCATGCCTGAAGCTCTCTTGTAAAAGCTGCAAGGACATATATTTCAGCTGTCTGAGGAACACCTGTTCACTGAAAGAAGAGTCTGGGTTTGATATCCCGCTTTATCTACCCTAAGGAGTCTCAAAGGGGCTAACAATCACCTTTCCCTTCCTCCCCCACAACAAACACTCTCTGAGATGAGTGAGGCTGAGAGAAGTGTGACTAGGCCAAGGTCACCCAACAGCTGAATGTGGAGGAGCAGGGAAGCGAACCCAGTTCACCAGGTTACGAATGGCTCTCAGTGGGTGGAGAGAGGACTTCCTCCCCCTATCATAGTACTAGTACCTAGGGTCACCCACTGAAACTGCATGGTGGGGAATTAAGGGCAAATGAAAGGAATAGTGCATAATTAAATTATGGGATTCACTTCCACAAGATGTAGTGATGAGTACCACCTCTCCTGGTACCTCCTGGTACCGCCTCTCCTGATATGCCCCGCGGAGGACCTTAAGGTCCACAAATGACAACACCTTGGCGGTCCCAAGTCGCAAGGTGGTTAGCTTGGTCTCAACTAGGGCCAGGGCCTTTTCAGTACTGTCCCCGACATGGTGGAACGCTCTGTCACAAGTGACTAGGGCCCTGCGGGACCTGACATCTTTCCGCAGGGTCTGCAAGACAGAGCTGTTCTGCCTGGCCTTTGGTTTGGACTCGTTCTGACCCTTATATCTTCCCTCTCCTTCTCCTTACGGTTTTGATCTATGGGCTACTTTTAAAAGGAGGCTTTTAAAAGGAGGCTGCATTTTTAAATTGCATTTTAAACTGTATTTTAAATTGGGTCCCCCCCTTATTATGTTTCTATTGTAATTTTACTGGAGTTAGCTGATCTGGCCAGGGAGGGTGGGGTACAAATAAAATTTATTATTATTATTATTATTATTATTATTATTATTATTAGGCTATCAGTGACTACTAGCAGGGGTGCCAACTTGAACAAAATATGGGGGGGGAGGGGAGGACGTAAGCTCCATTCCACACAATCAACCACACACACCATTTGACTGGCAATGCCAGGAGGGGGGTCCAGCCCTCAAATATTTTTATTCAGGGTGTGTGAAGGAACCTCAGCCCCCAGGAATTGGTTCCTATGGCTACTGGTCACACTAGCCATGTTACTTCCAGTATCAATGGCTGACAGTGGCGTAGCGTGGGTTGTCAGCACCTGGGGCAAGGCAAGTAATTTGCGCCCGTGGATTTTCGCTCCCTAACCCGTGGATTTTCGCCCCCTAACCTGTGGATTTGCGCCCGCTAACCCTAACCCCCAGATGTTGCGCCCGGTGCGGCCGGCCCCCCCTGCACCCCATGCTACGCCACTGATGGCTGATGCCTCTAAATACCAGTTACCAGGGGCTATTTTACCAACACCCTGACCCCCGCAAGTGTCTAGGTTTTGGCGAAAAGAGTGGTCATTCTACAATAGTTAGGTGGTTTTTTGTTTTTTAAAAAATCTGTGTAAAAATATACATAATCTGCATTTTTGTTGCCCGTATACTCTCTGCATGCTTCTGATCAGTATTGCCAGTATCGCCTAAGAAATGTGAGCTGCTGCTGCTGCTGCTGCTAACAAGATGACTAAGCGCAGATCAATAAAGCAAGCAGGAGATTCAAGTTGAGAAGCAGCTGAACAAAGGAAGGTTACAGGGCTGCCCCTTCCTCCAGCTAGCCAGAGCTCTGTCTAATTATGACCCCCAGAAAGCAAACCCGAATCGCTTCTCCTTGTCGATACCCTGGTTATTGCGGAAAGCAACATTTGAAGAAGCCCGTAGAGGGACTTCAAATGTTTACCACTTTCGTGAAGCATCTCATACGGATCCCTTCCTCCTAGAAGGAAAGATGTGTGGGGAGGGGGCAGGAAGAGGAGGGATGGAACCGCATTTCGACTAATGTGCATGTAGGAATGCTAGCGAGGTGATTTTTGCCCTGAGCAAGAGCTTCGCTTCAATTCCTTCAACAGCCTGAAAGCTGCTTGAGTCCAGATATGCACCTAAAATTGTATGTCAATTTTTTTTAAAAAAAGCCCTCATGACGGGCAGCTAACACACCTTCCGTTTGTGAAATACATTTTCTCAAATGTCAATGAAAGAAAATTGAGCAACCGTTGGAACTGAGAAGGAAAGAAACACTGTACCATATTTTTCGCTCCATGAGACGCACCTAGTTTTGGAGGAGAACAAGAAAAAAAATATTCTCTCCCTCTCTGCTCAGTGCCTCTCCAGCAAAGTGGGAGGAGAAATGGATGGGGCTCTATTTCTCCTCCCGCTTCACTGAAGGGGCACCGCACAGCTTTCTCTCTCTGTGCAGCACCTCTCCAGCGAAGCGAAGTCAGAACAGCAAGAAAGATCGCTGCGCACCGATCCCTCTTGCTCTCCTGGCTTTGGTGATAACTGCACAGCCTGCATTCACCCCATAAGACGCACACACATTTCCCCTTACTTTTTAGGAGGGGAAAAGAGTGTCTTATAGAGCGAAAAATACGGTATATATTTCTAGAAAAGTACGCCTATGCTTGTATAAAACCCAAACCTCTTACATTAGCAACCTAGATTAATGATTTTAAAATTATTACTTACTTTTTATCTTGCAGTCTCTCTCTCTCTATATATATCACAAATTCTTTAAAGTATCTCCCTACTCCCCAAAACTTTATTTCAGGTTGAAATACCTGAAAGGAGGCAGCTGGGGGCAGGCCAGAGTTGGAACTCCTGTATTTAGAAATATAGAAATGAAAACTTTGATATTCCAACCTGAAGGCAACTTTCATTTTCAGGTCTTTTTGCCATTGAAAACTGAACCTCTCTAAATACAGACATCTCTGTCGCCCTAATTACAAAATAAGAATGAATGGAAGCATCCACTTTTACACTGTACAAAGAGCTGGTCAATGTATACAAGAGCTACAAGACTGCAATGTTTTTTCCTGAATATACAGAGAATGGTTGAAAGCTTTCTGTCTCCTTTCTTTAGAGAGGTTCTGTGAGCTGGGAAGTCACTAGAGATGGGACAAAAATGACAATTTCACATGCTTTCATTTTTCCATTTAGGTCTCCCCATTTCTGCAACATTTTGCTTTTTTTTAAACAGCCTTAGGAAAATTAGTCAGAATTTCAATGCTAATTCTCATAAAAAAACACATTTTTTTTGTAAGCTGTTTCAACCAATATACATATTTTTGGAACATCTCCTCATTCTAGGGTTGTCATATGTCTGGAATTTCCCGACATAGCTGGGACTTAGCCCTCGTAAACAGTAAATCTGGACGTATGGCAACCCATGTCGGAAGTGTAGATTTTGGTGAATTTCCTTAAAAATAGCTCAAAACTTCTTTTTTGAGATTTTGCAAAACAATCTCAACAACCTTGGCCAAGAAGAAGAAAGAAAGAAAGAAAGAAAGAAAGAAAGAAAGAAAGAAAGAAAGAAAGAAAGAAAGAGAAGCTCAACAACTTTTGTGTCTGGATTTTCACTCTTTGAAATATGACAACCCTACCTTATGCAATACATTTCTGTATGTTATTTACACTAATATAATGCATTTTTGTTCACACTTTCCTGTAATATATAGGGTTGCCATGCTTCAGAAAGTGGGCCAAGGTTGCTGAACTTTTCTTTTTTGTCAACAACAAAAATGAGGTTTTGAGCTATTTTTAATGGTCTCGCGCACATTGTTTGGAAAACTGCATCACACATTTTGCAGAAGTGTGACTTTCAAAGGGTGGCTGAAATGCACCCAAGGATGAGGCCAGATTCACTTTAGAGGCAAGGACATTCTCTCACGCCCCCTGCCACCCATGGACCACCAGCAGGGTTACAATGTATAATGTAGTAATTATGAGAGGAACAATGGGTTTTGTATTCCGTGCCAGGAGCAGAGAAGATAATGATTCCCTAAAAGTTGCTGGTTTCTTACTGAAGTTTGGAAAAAAAGAGTGGCAGTGTTTTAAATAATCCATCCTCCAAATTACCCTCTCTTATCTGAAGTGACAAAAATTGGAATAGAGGGGAAGGAAACCCTTTTCATAACCTATGCCAATATTCTTGGGACTGTGAGATTGCTGATGCCACTGCTTCTATAAAGAAAATTCAAAATGCCCAGGATTAAATGGAAGGAAAACAAGTTTTTTTTTTAAAAAATTGCTCAGAAGCCAAATGGAAGATAAAACAAGCCAAATCAGGCTCTATCAGAGAAGCCCATGCATGCACATCTAGAGCTGCAAGGAACTTTCAACATTGCATTACATTACTCTGTACTGTTACTGATAAAGCAGCACAGATCTAAAACTCAGGTATTTTGAGTTTGCCTTATCAAATGCAGTGACTGTGATTGCCTGCTTAGATGTTTGCAGCCAGAGAACTGGGCCGGCTGTTTCAGTGTGGAAAATTCAGCCTTGCTACCACCATCAACAGCTTCTTGGCCTTTATTATCCTCTCAGGGCTGCCACTTCATCACGCTGCAATGATTTCTGCCTGCCGTGCAGCTGATTCGAGGCACAGAGCCCTCCTCTATCCACAATCTTTACCTAGAACTCCATTTGCCAGCAGACACTATTCCCCTTATTGCCAGGCATTGCATCCCTGCCCCACAACACCCATCTCTGGAAAACAGCTTCATAGTAATGCACAGAATGGTGAGAGAAACTACACAGCAGCTTCACAGTGCATAATGTTAGCAGAACACGCTGGGAAGAGTGCTCTAGATAGCAGCACCATGTTTGAGCAGCAGAAATGTGTGCAGCTACTGTTCTGTCGCAATGTCATGTTTTAGCTGCTTAACTGCATTCTCCCTACCAGTCTCAATGGGCAGCAGCCGGCACTGTCCACGGGTATGTAAACAAAACAGCAAACAAATATATAATAAATAAAATAATGCTTACAAAGAACCCTTTAATCAGACAAGAGCAGAATGAAATAGATGTTGCTGCATCTTACTTATCAGGCATTCATAACAGCACTGCCAGATGATGGCAAAGTAGAGGGGGGAAATAACTATTTGTGGAAGTGAAGAATCAAGGAAGTCAAAGGACGTCAGCTTCTTGCAGTGCCTCCTATTGAGAATAAATTAAACGAAACAGCTGATATTCTGTTGCATGACCAAGGTCATTCCAATCACGGAGATGAAGGAAAGGAAATCTTATTAAATGGTGCTGTGAAAAACCACAACAAACTGTTCGCAAAGGAGCAAATGAAGTACCCAGGAACCAACTCCCTCAGCCCCTAGTCAAAATGCAACAAAGTCAATCAGTTAAATATTTCAACCTAATAACACGGGTTTCCCCTAAGCGACTTCATATACAGACTTGGCTTATTTTTCCTGATTCTTGTTTAATCCGTTCTCATCATAGCTAGAGAGAGCCACATTCCTGTTTTTAAATGAAATTGTAAGTGAAATACCCCTGGGAGGGGGTGTTTTTGATGTACAACACACATAGCTTTAAATCTCAGATAATGTAAAGAAAGAGAGAGAGAGAAAGATTAAAAGTCATGAGGGATTTCCCCCCTTTCTTTCTCTCTCTCTCTTTTTATCTAGTCAGAAATATATTTTCCCATTATGTAATGCTGTCAGGAATTGATAACGCTTGTCATAACAGGTCTACATTCTAATTCAGTGCACCACTATCTTTTGGAAATGTGCTGCCACTGATTATGGAACAGTCCATTGGCACCTATTATATTTAGAGGAAGGGTTATTTATGACATTTCCTTCGTTTCCCTCCAAGGAGCTTAGGCTGGTGCTCACAACCACCTTGCAAAGTAGTTTATTCTGAAATGGAGGGACTTATAGAAAATTAATGACAGAGACGGTGATTTGGTGGCGTTCAGATCTGGAAACACAACCTGGGATGTAGGAACGTCTTCTTTCTTCTTCTTTCTTCTTTGGCGATCACTCGTAGCCAAGTAAGATTGTCTTCCATGAACATGGTCTTAAACGGTGAGTCCGCAAGTGACTGTGGAGGCCAATTTTGGATCCACACGTCCTTCCACAGTGGGGACATAGGTTTCCAGGTGAGAGTTGATTATGGTGAGAGTTTGCCAAACGTGCCTCCCACACCTTCCTCTAATCATGTTTCTCCCTTTTGTCCTGAGTTTGAGCGTCTTCAAAGCCCATGACACCTTTGGTAAAGGCTGTTCTCCAGCTGGAGCACTTGCAGACCAGTCAGTGTTTCCCAGTTGTCGGTGTTTATACTACGTTTCTTTTTAGATTTGCCTTGAGAGAGTATTTAAACCTCTTTTGTTGACCACCGGCATTACGCTTTCCAGTTTTAAGTACAGAATATAGTAGTTGCTTAGGAAGACGATCATCAGTGATCCGTACAACATGACCAGTCCAACAAAGTTGATGTTGAAGAAACATTGCTTCAACGTGGGTTATTTTTGCTTCTTCCAGGACACTGGCATTAGTTCGCCTGTCTTTCCAAGTGATGTGTAAATTTTTTCGGAGACACAGTTGATGGAATCTTTCAAGGAGTTGGAGATGGCGTTTATAAGTGGTAAATGTTTCACAAGCAGACAGTAAGGTTGGTAGTACAATAGCTTTGTAATCAAGCATTTTGGTTTTGCTGCCGGAGCGCAGAGGTGATCACACTAGCTCAGGGTTACCAGACATTCCCAGTTCCAGGGACAGTCCCTGGATTTGCAAATCTGTCCCCAGACAAATTCCATCCCTGGAATGTCCCCAGATTTGCAAATCTGTCCCCGGGAAATGTGGCAGCGGCAGCCTGGTAGCGCAGTTGGCTCTGGCTGGTTTCAGGAGCTGCTCGCTGCCATAGCGCCCACCATTTCCCCTCACCGGAAGTCCCCATATGATGTGTCTTGTGCTCAACACATCATATGGGGCCTTCTGGCGAGGAGCTCCTGAAACCAGCCAGAGCCAACTGCGCTACCAGGCCACCTCTGGGCAGCTGAGACTGTTGGTGCTGCTGCCACTGCCAAGGGGGAACCAGGGACGTCCGGCGCTACAGATCTCCTTCCCCCTTCCCCCTTTGTTTTGACTGATGGGGGAGGCTCGGGAGTTGTGGGCGGTTGACCGTTGCCTAGTTTTTTAAAAACCTCTGTGCATTTATGTTTCACAGGGTGTGAAAGAAGGGCTTTGCACCTTTATGCATGTGTGCTTGGGCCCAGGGTCTTTTGCTTCACCATCCCCACTACTGACTCCCTGTTGCTACTCAGCTTAAAAAAAAAAAATGTGTCCCCGGATTCATTGAAAAAAATCTGGTAACCACACACTAGCTTCAACTATTGCCCTGTTCAAATCCAAAAGTACGACACAAGCTAGCTCCATCCCCCTGCATCACCATCTGTGTTACCTCCGCCATGAGTTGGAGGGTGACTGTCTGAAGAAGGGAGCTGCCAGTATGAACTGCATGTTGTTGAACTTTGAGTAATCAGTCTTCTAAATCACCCAAGGAGCCTTCCTGTGCATTATCATCATTTATTAAATCTGTATACTGTCGTATACCCACAGGTCTCAGGGCAGTTCACAACATAAAATCATATTATATAAAACACAAAATACATAATAAAAACAAAAACAAGAACAACCAAATAACTGCCCCCCCCTCCCCAAAACATTTAAAAAGAACATTGGATATCAATTTGTCAAAGGCCTGGTTAAAGAGGAATGTTTCTACCTGGTGCCTAAAGGTGTACAGTCATACCTCAGGTTGCGAATGTGATTCGTGCGGGAGGCGGGTTCACAACCCACAGCGTTCGCAGCCTGAAGCACTGTGTCTGTGCACGTGCGTGACGTGATTCGGTGCTTCTGCGCATGTGTGTGATGTCATTTTGCATTTCTGCGCATTTGTGAGTGCGAAACCCGGAAGTAACCTGTTCTGGTACTTCTGGGTTCAGCATGGTCCGCAACCCGAAAACACACAACCTGCAGCGTTCGTAACCCGAGGTATGACTGTATAATTAAGATGCCAGTTGAACCTCCTTGGGGAGAGCATTCCACAAATGGGGAACCACTGCAGAAAAGGCCCGTTCTCATGCTGACACTCTCTGGACCTTTCGTGGAGGAGCTAAAGTAAAGGTAAAGGACCCCTGGGCAGTTATGTCCAGTCAAATTCAACTATGGGGTGTGGCACTTATCTTCGCTTTCAGGCTGAGGGAGCCGCTGTTTGTCCACAGACAGCTTCTCCGGGTCATGTGGCCAGCATGACTAAACCGCTTCTGGTGCAACAGGACACTGTGATGAGTGCCAGAGCGCATGGAAATGCTGTTTACCTTCCTGCCGCAGTAGTACCTATTTATCTACTAGCGCTGGTGTGCTTTCGAACTGCTAGGTTGGCAGGAGCTGGGACAAAGCAATGAGAGCTCTGTCCCAGGAGCTGGGACAAAGTAACGAGAGCTCACCTGTCACATGGATTGGAACTGCTGACCTTACGATTGGCAGGCACAACAGGTTGGTGGTTTAGACCACAGCGCCAATCGCCACACATGGAGGAGGCACATAAAGAAGGGCCTCAGAAGATGAATGAATGAATTTTATTATTTCGGTCACAGACCAGTTTCAGCCCACATACAGTATCAAGTAAATCATAAAACACGATAGGGATACATTTGAATTTGCAATTAGGTATAATAGGGACAATACAGATATAGCAGCAGTTAAAAATATATATAAATTAAAACTTAGTCAATAACATATAACCTAAAATTATCATTTAAGGCCTTAATCATTATGATAACACAGCTTGTTCTCTACGTTTTATGGCAATCGCACAGGCACCGGGTATTTTCATATAGAAAGAGGCAGTCCTTGAGGTATTGTGGACCTGAGCTGTTTAAGTTACCTTGCTCCAGACCCACCAATTTACAGAGGGCAACAGAGACAAGTGGCAGAGGATGGAATTAGCATGTGTTCTATTTCTGGATTTGAATTGGGAGATAGTTGCCTGGAGAGTTTAGCCTCTTTTTCCACATCCAAACCCTTGCCACGACTCCTTGCTGGAAAAATTATGGAACGGAATGTGAGAAATCCATTTGCACCTAACTGGGATATTTCCCCCCTTTTGTATTATTTTTGTTTGCCTATAGCCACCCCAAAACGCAGGAGGTTAAAAGAAAAAAAAGCAGCGGGGGAAACAAAGTAAACATCATAAAACCCTATGAGATTACATGGTGTGTGCAGGAAGTGAAAGTCACACACACAAACACACACACACACACACACACACACAATGAGGATGGTACCTTATTTAAGCTCATTTATCTTATTGAGCATGGCAGAGACATGGATTCTGAGCATGCGTGGAAGGACTAACAGGAGGGATTAGCAAGCATTAAAAAGCTTCTAATTTGCTTTGGAGCAGGGATTTCTGCATTTTGAATATGCAGAAACAAACATAAATGATGCATGATGTATTTATGAACTGGGGCATAAATGTGCAGCACTGGTTCATGCCAGCTCAGGATTCTCCTGTGCAATACCTTCAGCAGCACAGCAAATACAATTTCCGAGTTTATCTGTAGCCGTTGCTAACATAACATAATGTTGCAGATGAGTGGCTACATGATATTATGAGGAAACAAGCAAAGCACAGCAGCCTAAGGGGAATGGATACATTATAGTGTGTAGAGCGTGAGACTCTTAATCTGAGGGCGGTGAGTTCGAGCGCCATGTTGGGCAAAAGATTCCTGCACTGCAGAGGGTTGGACTAGATGACCCTCGTGGTCCCTTCCAACTCTACAATTCCATACGTACAGATGGGTTTATCTAAATATATCTTTAAATATGAAAGCCTCTGCAACAAAGTTGGTCCCAAGTTCTTTCAATGAATCTTGCCCTAAAACAGGACATCCATTCATTGCAAAAATATTAAAAATTAAATAACTGTTCTTTGATTTTACAAATATAGAATTATAACAGTACAATACAAAATACATATCCACATTTAGAGATTTCTTCGAATCTCTGAACTTCCCACCTTCCCCTCCATGGGTCCTATTGTCATCCTTTTCAACTGCATATTATTTCATAATCCGTGCTTTATGTTCTCCATTTGTCCATAATATTTGCTACATTACAAGTGTTATTGTAATCCTGCTAGTGTTTTCATCTGCTTACAGCGGTCGCTTAGATAAATAATAATTTCCGCCCCCATTCTTTGTTGAAGTTTTGGTCTTCTTGGTTCCTGAGCTTTCCGGTCAAGTCTTGCCATTTCGAAATGGCATTCATTGCAAAAATTATCCCCCACTTCCGGAAACCCTAAGAGGCAGGGGCACCATCTGGGGGGTGGGGGTTGCCGAGGGGCCAGAGCCGGCCAATACTTTGCAAGAAGGGGGATTGCTCCCCCCCAAAAAAATTATGTGGTGATCCTCAAAAGGATGTTCCAGGACAAAGATGCTTAGCTCTGCTGTGTCCTTTTGAGAACTGCCATGGAGGCAGCATGGCGAACCATCTTGATCAGGGGTCAGCAACCTTTTTCAGCCATGGGCCAGTCCACCATTCCTCAGATCATGTGGTGGGCTGGATTATATTTTGAGAAAATAATAATGAACAAATTCCTATGCCCCACAATAACCCAGAGATGCATTTTAAATAAAAGTACACATTCTACTAATGTAAAAACACGCTGATTCCCAGACCGTCCACGGGCCAGATTGAGAAGGCGATTGGGCCGCATCTGCCCCCGGGCCTTAGGTTGCCTACCCCTGATCTTGACCCTGGTGTGTCCCTTTGAGGATCACCAGAGCAGCACCCCAGAAGGCACGGTGGCGATCTCTTCCTGGGATGCACAGGGCAAAATGTCTTTGTTCTAAGCATGCCTTTCATAAGGTAAGGCAGCTGGCAGTGGGTGTGTGGGTGGGTGAAGGACTGAGTGGGTAGCCTGCCTCGACTGTGTGTGTGTGTCACACGTGTGACATCATGCATGTGCTACAGCCCCCCCTCCAATGTTGGGTACAACTTGATGCACCTGCTAAGAGGTTTCACACCTTCCTTCATTTCTGAAACATTTCTTCTTTTTCTTCCAGAAGGCTGGGAACTCTCTAATAGCTCACTCCAGCCTTTTATTTATTAAGCTGCTCACGTCAATAATAGTACTACAAGCTGGAGCTTGCACTGCTCCTGCTGTTTATTTATTTCCTTCAGAGCAAATTATAAGACATAGTGCATTTTCAAGCTATGCGCTTGTGGACAAACCAAACAGCTTTCATGTCAATGTTCATTCACCATATAGTTGAGATCTTTCATTAGTGAAAATGAGGCATAAGACAACTCATGTAAAACATGGCCTCAATTCATTAAAAAGGAAATTAAAACATGGTGCCGGACAGGAACCGTCTAAGAAGTCGGCAAAATGTAAGCTGTTCCTTTGGAGCAGGTTGATCAGCCAAATATCATTGTGCTCATTTGATGATCTAAAGAGCTACCTAAGAAGAAGAGCCCTGCTGGATCAAGATCTGAGCACAACAGCCTTCCCCCGGCTGGCGATTCCCAGAAACTGGTCTTCTGTCTCTGACAGTGGAGGTACAACATACCTTAGCTCTACGAATCTCTCTAATTCTCCTTTAAGACTACCCAAGTTGGTGGAAATCACTCCATCTTGCTGGAAGTGAACTCTGCAAGTACTATCTTTTGACTGTCCTGTGGGTGGCGTTGTGGGTTAAACCACAGAGCCTAGGACTTGCTGATCAGAAGGTTGGCGGTTCGAATCCCCGCGACGGAGTGAGCTCCTGTTGCTTGGTCCTTGCTCCTGCCAACCTAGCAGTTTGAAAGCACGTCAAAGTGCAAGTAGATAAATAGGTACCGCTCCGGCGGGAAGGTAAACGGCGTTTCCGTGCGCTGCTCTGGCTCGCCAGAAGCGGCTTAGTCATGCTGGCCACGTGACCCGGAAGCTGTACGCCGGCTCCCTCGGCCAGTAAAGCGAGATGAGCACTGCAACCCCAGAGTCGGCCACGACTGGACTTAATGGTCAGAGGTCCCGTTACCTTTAATCTTCCAAAACTCAGCTTAATTGGGTGGCCAACGTTTTGTAGTATTCTACTCTAGGTACTTCCTAAGACTTCAGAATACCAAGTGAGTTTTTAAAAAAGCAACCACTTCACCCCTTTGAAGGACAGATTCAATATCATAAGCTGTCCTTGGAAGTCTCACTAGTTTCCAATGTGGTTTTCTATGTGGCAAAACTGTAGTTCAAGAAATAAAAGGCCCAAACCACCTTGGGCACAGAGAGTCAATGGATTGTCAGGCTTTGGGGGATCAGGTCCCCCCCCCCCCGGTGGCAGTAAATAAGCAGATCAAACGAAAGGAGTGTTCTTACCAGTTAGTTTCTTTAATAATCACAGTGAGAGACAAAGGAATGCATATCTCTCTAGAAATGGCTGTTGCTCCCAGTAAAGGTTCACCCCCTCTCTCCCCATTCATCTATGCCACTCCTATGCTGGGTAATGTGAACTTGTTGCCACTGTGCTCTCTGCTCTATCACTCTCAAAGCCCGTCTAGTCTGAGGCGAAGGGGGGTGGGGTCAGGAATGCTGTCCAAGGATACTGAATCAGCTAGCAGTCTCTCTTGGCGTTTCCTCTTCTAGCTGTTCCTCACACAGTATTTCCCAGCTTTCCCCCTTTGGACTATGCCCCTCTGCAAACCACTGTTCTAAATCAATACCGTCCTCCTGCCCTTGGGAAGGTTCAGGACAAAGGGGGGGGGGGTTCTCACAATTCCTCTTCTGTCAAGCCGCTGACATGGATACAGGCTAAAAATAAGAAAGTGGTGTTACAAAATGTTTCTCAATATCAGCCTGGATACTTAATTAAAAGGAATATTCTCTATGGTTCCCACAGTCCCCCAATGTGCAATGGGGCACGGCAATGATTCTTGAGCACTATGCGCAATAGCATTGTATAAAATTATCACGAATGTATGGGATGTACACACATAGCCACTCAGAGGCTTACCAGCCACTCTATGTGCCACTCAGAGGCTTACCTAGGCTCCCTTGCGCCCTTGGCCAGGAGTTGTATCAGTGTCCCCACCCTTCCTTGCACCCTTGGCAAGGATATGTGGCTGGCCATCCACAGCAGCTGAGGAATGGTCTGGGGCCACTTTGACCGAAAGTGGAGAGGCAT
Organism: Podarcis gaigeae; assembly: GCF_964106915.1. Lineage (NCBI taxonomy): Eukaryota > Metazoa > Chordata > Lepidosauria > Squamata > Lacertidae > Podarcis > Podarcis gaigeae. The sequence goes on along the minus strand of NC_139678.1, from coordinate 123,270,916 downwards.
GATTTTTGCACCTGCATGGACCTGTGCCTTTTTTGGGGAGGGCAACCTGTTCAACCCCTAGGTATGCACAACACATTTTGTGAGGACAAATCTCAGAACAGTGACCACATGGCGGCATGTATAGACTCTGCACACTAGGACAATTGTCTGAAGTGGGCAATGATGTTCATGATTCCTTTTCAGCAGAGGCGCCAACTACGGGGGCAGAAGGGGCTTCGTCCCCCTCAATATTTGTGGGCAGGGGACTGAGTCCCCCAGTACTGAGGGGGCCACCATCCCCCACCACTGCCAGGCGAGCACTTGTGCACTGGGGGTGGGGGCAGGAAGCATGGAAGGTGTAGATCACCCTCTGTGCCCCCATCTCCCACTGCTGATGGGAGAGTGCTGGCGTCCTGGGTGGGAGTGGGACACGTCACATGACACCAGGTCCCCTCAATGTGTGGGGGACGTTGGTGCCCCTGCTTTTTAGATTCCTGAATGAGCTGCATCTCAGTGTCTTCTCTTGTGCTTTGGAATATATGTGTTATGTGAAATTCCCCACCCACTAATATCATTAAGAAAAGAGAGTGTGCCAGATTTACCTTTTATTCTAAAGCAAAGTTACAGGCCGTTATCATTTTTCAATATCTTAGCAAAAAGGTTTGACACATAGTAATTTTTAGTTTTTTAAAAAAACTCCTTAATTTGAAGGGACACTGTCAGGTAGTTTAAGCTCAGAATGTGACCTACTTTCAAATGTTACAAATTACAATCTAGGACAGGCTTCCTTTTCAGAGATTTGTTATTTATTACTAAACATGACAAAGGAACACCGCTGACAGCAAGAAGGCTTTGGATCAAGATTCTCATACATTTGTTCAATTGGGGAGGAAATTCCCACCCAGATGGAGTAACCTAGGATACCTCTGCGAGCTAGAAAAGTGCAAAGCCTTCATTTCCAACAAGTATTCAAATGGGACTCCTCTACCCTCAAGACTTTCTAAATCATGGATGGGGAACCTGAAGTATACCTGAAGGAGCGTCTCCACCCCCATTGTTCACCTCAGACACTGAGGTCCAGCGCTGAGGGCCTTCTGGTGGTTCCCTCACTGTGAGAAGTGAATCTACAGGGAACCAGGCAGAGGGCCTTCTTGGTAGTGGTGCCCACACTGTGGAACACCCTCCCATCAGTTGTCAAGGAAATAAACTACTATCTGACTTTTAGAAGACATCTGAAGGCAGCCCTGTTTAGGGAAGTTTTATTGTATTTTTAATATTTTGTTGGAAGCCGCCCAGAGTGGCTGGGGTATAAATAATAAATTATTATTATTATTATTATTATTATTATTATTATTATTATTATTACTACTACTACCCGTGGTGCTGTCGCACCCCCCCAGCAGTAGATAAGCAGAACAAAGAAAAAGGAGTCTTCTTACCAGTTAGAATCTTTAAAGATCACAGCGAGAGAACAAAGAACCCATTTCCTAGGAATGTCAGTGCTCCCAATGAAGAATTCCACCCCCTTACGTCCCTAGTCACCCATGTCACTCCTATGTCTTGTAACCTGAGCTTGTACTCTCTGTGCTTTCTGTTCTGCCACTTTCTCGGCCCTTCTTGAACTTGGGGAGAGCAGATGAATGCTTTCCAGAGACAGTGAATCTGTTAACTCCCCCCCCCCCCAGTGTTTCTTCTCCTAGCTGTTCCTCATCCAGTATTTCCCAGCTTCTGCCTTCTGAACTATGTCCCTCTGCAAACCACTGTTCCAAATCTATACTGTCCTCCTGCTCCTGGGAAGATTCAGGAGCAGGAGCAGGAACTGGGGTTGGCTCCCACCATTCTTCCTCAGTGCAGCCCTCCTCAGCACGGTCCCTGACAGGTGCTTTTGATACTGTCAAACCACAACTCCCATCATTCCTGGCCATTGGGCATGCTGCCTGGAGCTGATGGGCCCCAGATTCCCCATCACAGATCTAGAGGGAAATAACCTCCGTTTTCCTGAATGGTTGATCCTGTCACCACAGGTACCTCCCCATGCCTTATTGAGCAACTAGGGGAGCAGGTGGTATCTCCAAGGCCAGGTATGGATCAGGGATGTCCATTTGCTGATCTGCAATGGAAAGAGTTAGGTCCACAGTAGCAAAACACCTTTATTTCCTTGGGAGCTTGCCTAATTTCTGACTATGGGGGTTTCCCTTTTGGGACCTGAATCAGGGCTGAATGCCCCCCTAAAACACACAAGGAGCTTGATGAGACTGACACAATGCATTTTGAGATCATGCTCTGTCAAAAAAGGATACTGATCAATGACATGGCCTATATTTCTTAGAGCAGAAAGTATTCCTATGTGATTCCCCCCTCCCAGTAAATGTAACTCAAAATCTGAAATAAGCTGGACAAATCTCTAAAGTGTTCCCAGCAAAACAAACACACCAAGGACCTCTTTTATAGATCCCGAGCGAGGAATCGGAAGACATCATTTCAGAGATGTTATCAAAGAGAAAATGTTGTTTCCTTGTATAGTAATCAGCAATATGAGAGGCATTAAAATCAACTGAGCTAAAGTGCAGAGGCAGCGTCCATAAAATAATCTCTAAATACAATCAAAGCAGCATAGCAGATAAGACGAAAGCTACGAACGGTAAGGAGCCCAGGGTTTTGTAAATGTTTCTAAAACCGAGGTGTGAACTTCTCATGAACCTTGGTATTATTGTTACCTAATAAATAATTTGCAAAGCGTTTGGCTGTTTTTAACATAGATTCTTAAGTTTCCCAGTGAAGGTTATTCCGTAAAAGCTGTACCCTGTGCATTATACACACACACAAACATAGCCTATTGTTATTCGCACCGCACATCACAGATAGATGGCGAACACCTTGCTGTCTCACAGGGCCAGCAAAATCTTAATAAGTGAACCTCGGCACATGCCAAAAACATAAGACACACTTCATCTTTCCATTGTCTGGCACGCCAACGGCAGAAGCCAAGTGTTTGGCTTCAACATCTCCTCTGAAGCTAACGGGGTCTTGCCTTCACAAAACTCCATTTCCCCAACACAAAGGAAACCACAAGCAGAAGCAATTATACATCCCTTGCCATGTTTTTAAATGATAACACTCCAAGTATTCCTATTCTCAGCGCTAAAGTCAAGCTGTGACAATTTGCACAAGCACTTAAGACTCCTTGCAAATTAGTCCTTCTGGTACAGCAGATCTGAAATGAAATGAAGACACAGCTCTCCGCCCGAAAAGACAACAGTCGATAAGACCTTAAATAACATTTACATATTATATGTAATATTTCAAAAAATGCTATATTAAGCTTGAACTGGGGCTATATTTTACTGGAGTTTCTAGACAAATTAAAGCCATTTATCATTTTTTTTTAAAAAACACACCCCACAAACCACACCACAATCTGTTCTAAAATATCTCATTAACTTTGCATCCAAAGGCAAATGTTGTAATGCGTATTTCTGCTCGGTCTGAAGACTCAAACAGCCAGAAAAGAGCTATAAGAAATTATTGGTTTCAACTTCATGACATGCTGGTCTCTTCTTTTCTTTTTTTATTGAGTGAACTTGAAGCACTGTGGATGCTGCCATGATTAACACAAATGTATATGAAGCAGGCGGTAAGAAAAATGGCAGCAATGTTTGGGGGAGTTTCCTTGTTAAGATGAAAGGAGGTGTCAGATTTAAAAGCAGCGCTGTCAACTGATTAATGATTTTTTAATCTTTGATTATTCTGGCTTTTAACTGATTAATTGGGGCACTTAAATTGCATGGAATTAATTAAAGCATTGCAAACTCAATAAGTGCATGTATTTTGGGGAATGTGACGGAAGGAAACTTTTAACCTGAAACCTGAGATAACTCACATTTTGAATGAACTAAGGCTATTATTCACCGATGGAATATCACATAATTTTTCCAGCATATTTGCGAATGGAGAATACACTCCATCTCAGTGACATATCAGCCATCACGCATCGTCATCACCAAATAAACAAGTTCAAAGCTGGTCAGTATTGTGTAAGGTCCAGGTTTAAAAGCCACTGGGACATTTCTGAGCTCTCTCAGCGATAGCTACTCGGTTAGGAAGAGCCAAAGAGGTCTGCGGGCAGCATAAGGACACACAGAGAGAAATATGATTCAGTTTGTATTCACTTGAAGGGAAATCTTCCTAAATTCCACTTTGTGAAACAATATGTGGACTGATAGTTGCACTGCTCTGAATTTTGCAATGAAGTTCTCCAACCTAATAATGTATGCAAAATTGCATATACAGTGGTACCTCTGGTTATGTACTTAATTCGTTCCGGAGGTCCGTTCTTAACCTGAAACTGTTCTTAACCTGAAGAACCACTTTAGCTAATGGGGCCTCCTGCTGCTGCCGCGCCGCCAGAGCACGATTTCTGTTCTCATCTTGAAGCAAAGTTCTTAACTTGAGGTAATATTTCTGGGTTAGCGGAGTCTGTAACCTGAAGCGTATGTCACTTGAAGTGTATGTAACCCAAGGTACCACTGTATGAGGGGAAAGTGTGTACAAATGCATATAATCAGCGACCAATTCCTTGACTGAAGCTTGGAATCCTCCTTAGGATAACCCTTCATCACCAAGAAAATAGATATAGAGATGTAGAGATATAGATAGTGAACTAAAGATGCAACCACCTATGGTTTCAATTTCACAAATATAGCCAAAGGAAATGTGTCCCTCCAGCAAATAAAATAAACTCTTTCTTCCTAGGGTAGCATAGGGTTAACGCTTACCTGCATAATCCGTTCTTGCGTAATGTCCATCTTCTGACTTTGTAGTGGTGGTTGTGTTATCTGAAAGACAAAACATGTGTTCTGTTTTGCTACGTTCTGCTCGGGTATCTCCTGCTCTGGTAAAGTGTTGTCTTGTAGTTTTAAATCACGGCACCAGGCCGTACCCAACAAAGTTGGCCTGTTCTCCTAAGGACTTCTGCTTGTGGAACAGAATGCCTCCTCCTTCTCTTCCCTGAACCTCCACCCCCCAGAAAAACAATCAGTTGGGGTTCCCCCCACAAGCCTTTGGAGCGGATTAGGGGGATATGGGTCACACACACGAACAGAGAGGAGATGGAGTGGAAGTTCCATGGTGGAAATGAAAGTCCTTGCATTAATTCCTTGGACTTCCTTGGATACAACCCAGAGCTCCCACAAGCTAACTTTAGTCTACCAATGAATGTTAACATTGTTGGCAAGAAACAAAGGAAATGGGGGCAATTCGCAGGCCCCCAGCTGGCTTCAGCCCACTGGCGGTTGTGCTGGGCAAACTCCAGTCCTTGGTGCAGCATGAACCTGCGACCTGAGCTTCAGAAGCTAGGGCACGCTACTCAGCAGAGTAAACGCTGCGTAAACAGAAGTGGCAGGAGAGGCTGTGTGAGCATATTTACAAGCAGTTTATTCAGCGTACATCAGGACAAAGGAAACGTGTCTGATCTCCTTTCTGTCCAAAGCAAAGCGGCAAAAGCTATACACAAACGGAAGTTCCCAGCATCCTGTGCTGGAGTGTATAGAATAGAATCATAGAATCATAGAGTTGGAAGAGACCACAAGGGCCATCGAGTCCAACCCCCTGCCAAGCAGGAAACACCATCAGAGCACTCCTGACATATGGTTGTCAAGCCTCTGCTTAAAGACCTCCAAAGAAGGAGACTCCACCACACTCCTTGGCAGCAAATTCCACTGTCGAACAGCTCTTACTGTTAGGAAGTTCTTCCTAATGTTTAGGTGGAATCTTCTTTCTTGTAGTTTGGATCCATTGCTCCGTGTCCGCTTCTCTGGACAGACATGTGACACATAACAATCATGCCTGTTCCTTAAGGTGGAACAGAATATCCCAACAAACATAGGAATAGTTCATATGCCCTTCTTGCCCGCTTCCTATGGGATGTAATCCATTGGTGCAGTCAAATGTAACATTCTGTCAGGGAGAATTTGGAGGAGAAAGTGACAGAAGAGGCGGAGCAGGGGATCGGGGATGCTGTGGAGCCCTTCCACCGCCCAGGGACAGAGGAAACGGAAGAGTGGGCGGAGATTAGGCATGAGGTGGAAGGGCTATGGGATGTTGCAGAGCCCTTCCATTGCCCAGAGGCCCGGGAACGGAGCTCAGACTCTGGAAGGGAGGGAGCTTTCAAATCAGCACAGACAAAGAGGGAAATGAAACGTAAGGGTCAAAGACGTCTTGCGTGATTTCCCCGTCTCCTTTGTTGGCGGGGCAATCGAAGGAAGCCACTCCCCAAATCTGACTCAACGGGTTCGGATGCATAATCCTGAACTGTAGCTGTTTCTTGTACATATGTAATAAAAACTGTAAATATTCAGCCAACTGTGCCGGGGTGTTAATGCGAAGGGGAGACACCACCTTTACACATTCCTTGTTTCCCTAGAGTGGGCACAGGCAGGGGGATGTCCAGTCAGTGTAACTTCCTGTTCCATTGGTGTGGACTTCCTCCCCCTGCATGTGACCTGGGAGATGGGTGTGGCTGACTCCTTAAAAGGACCGAGTCATGCAGACATTTTCTCATTCTGTTTTGTCTTTCTATTGTCTTGCTGTTCTCTTGCTGCCATGCTGCTCTCCTGCAGCCATTTTGTTGTTTTAATGTAAATTTGCTGTCCGCTAGCTCTCAGCCAGCAACACATGAGTTCAGTCTCCCTAGGAGATGAACTCACTGTTTCTTTGTGTAACTACCAAGTAAAGCCTGCCTTTCAGGGATCGTATCGTGAACTGAAATGTGAGCAAACTTTTTGCTACTTTACTCAGAAAGACTGTTGTGTCTTTATTCTTTTAAGAGGGATTAAAGAGGACTCCAGGAAATAATCTTAACTAAGAGATTCAAGGGACGTGGGTGGCACTGTGGGTTAAACCACAGAGCCTGGGATTTGCCGATCAGAAGGTCGGCAGTTCAAATCCCCGCGACGGAGTGAGCTCCTGTTGCTCGGTTCCTGCTCCTGCCAACCTAGCAGTTTGAAAGCATGTCAAAGTTCAAGTAGATAAATAGGTACCACTCCGGTGGGAAGGTAAACAGTGTTTCCGTGTGCTGCTCTGGTTCGCCAGAAGTGGCTTAGTCATGCTGGCCACATGACCTGTACGCTGGCTTCCTCAGCCAATAAGCAAGATGAGCGCCGCAACCCCAGAGTCGGTCACGATTAGACCTAATGGTCAGGGGTCCCTTTACTATTTACCTTAAGAGATTCAAACGAATATGCAAACTAGCTTCCAGTTATATTGAGGGGAATTTGCTCTGCTACATCACTTCACTAGCGTGAGTGAAGGAAGGATAATACTTATCCAATATATCCTTTCCTACTATCCTTACTATCCCCACACTTCCTTGAAAATCCAGTTCAAATGCTTCAGCAAAGCTACTGGTATAGTCCTGACAAGTGTGCACCACCTCAGATAAATTAGCTGAAGTGGCTCGAGGTTAAACACGCCCCGAATGTGCGAAGCTGTCATGTACATGGGTTTTTTTTTACCACAGATGCTTATTCGGCGCATAATGCCACAGGCATGAGGTCCGTACCACATGCCTTGCTGAATGCTTCGGTTGGCTCAAAAACATATGTATTGAGGGTTGCTCAAAGAAAATACTCCTATTCACTTTTCCATTCACTTGAAGAGTAGTCTCCATGGTCACAGATATCTGTCTGATTGTTTAACAAAAGGCAGAATAATGGGTAAAGTCAAATATCTCCTTAACAAATACATACTTTTTCAAAAGCAATACAATGACATAATTGTGAAATTATATATTTTATACTGTTATAGGTCTGGCTTTTTTTCTTTTAAAAAAAGAAGATTCACTGCCATTTTCAACAATCACATCCATTAAAGAAGAATGGATTAAAAGAAGTACATAAAGGGATAACAAAAAAAAATTAAGCATTTTAATATGTAGGTGTAGAAGATATGACTGGATCTATGTGTCTGTAATGACCTTCAGCTTCAGGGGAGATGTTAAGGGGGGGGTAGTTTTAGAAAATAGTTAAAAGGCCTGTTTTGTGACTCTTCCTGCTGCCTGTCCTAGTGCCTGCATTCGTTTCTTTTTTCAGAACTGAAAAGAAATTAACTTTTTTAAAATGGCAGAACAAAATCACTGCAGTTTTGATACAGTGGAAGAAATCACTGGGATAAAAAAAGCGCACACACACACACACACACACACACACACACACACACATATATATATATATATATATATATATATGCTTTCGTAGATTTTCACGGGTACAGGAATGCAGGTTTTGGTGTCCTCGGGTGTCTTCCCGTGTAAAAGTTGGGGTGTCTAGGCGACGTTTCGACGAGGTCTCACTCGTCATCTTCAGGCTGGTGCTTTCGGCTTCTTGTTACTGGAACAGAGCGGGATCTCAATGTTTGAGTTCCTATAAATACTGTAGAGGGGGTGTGGTGTCTAGCCTCCAATGTTCTGGGCAGAGAGGAATTTCCCAGGCTAGTGTGCCTTTTCTTCTTTTGTTCCTTAATTACTTGAGAGATACCTTGAGTGATTTCTTGAGTGATATCCTGAGTACCACTTAGGTGGGTCATTAGGTGTGGATTAGTTGCTAAAGTCTTTGTGTCTTGACCTCTTGAACTTTGTGAAGAGTTTTCCTGAGAAGATGGCTGTATTGCACTTAGTTGTGCTTTGGCTTGGCTTCGTGTATAGGGGCGAGCTGTGGTTTTGTGGCTTGTGTCAGCCAGATCTGTGTAGGGATTGCAGGGGGGTGCAGCATCCGGAGGTGCCACCATGGATTGGCTACTGGCTAGACACCACACCCCCTCTACAGTATTTATAGGAACTCAAACATTGAGATCCCGCTCTGTTCCAGTAACAAGAAGCCGAAAGCACCAGCCTGAAGATGACGAGTGAGACCTCGTCGAAACGTCGCCTAGACACCCCAACTTTTACACGGGAAGACACCCGAGGACACCAAAACCTGCATATATATATATATATATATATATATATATATAAAATGAAGCCCTTGCCCAAACCCCAAGTGGACGTTTTCCTAAATTAAGAGGGCATCTGGCAAGTTGTCACACTTCCAAGAATGGACCATCTGCCTCTGGGATTATGAATGAAACGAAACAGAAACCCAGCGGGCCTGTGGATTCCAGTATAGGTAGCACGTACAGAAGATGACTGCATACCTAGTAAGGGCCAATGAGTTCAGCAGGGCTTTCCCTCAAGTAAGCTCAACTGAAACCTGGAATGCCTCAGGTTGAAAAATGAGGGAGCTGCTCTTTTGCTTCCAGGAGCAGAGAGGTGTTCATTTTATGCTCCATGCAAGCTACAAACTGAGAAAATCCAAATCCTGTGCTCAGAGTAACCTACCGTACTTTTCCGTCTATAAGACGCCCCCGTGTATAAGTCCCATTGCCGGCAGAAGCTGCCAATCACCCGCACAAATGCCGGAGCGTCAGCCAATCAACACCACCCATTGACATAGCAACCAATAACATGCGCATTAGCTGCTGACAGCCGCGGCAGCAACCAATCAAACGTCTACCCTATGCACTACCCATGTATAAGACACATTTTAGCATGATTTTTAAAGAAAAAAACTTAGTCTTATACATGGAAATGTACAGTATCTCTGTGTTCTGTGGTTGGGGAGTGACTGAGGGCACTGCACCTCCAACCTCAGCCTGCCCCCACAGGCCTGCCTTCTTATTTACAACCACTTTTGGTTGAAATGACCAGGATGGTTGCAAATAATAATAATAATAATAATAATAATAATAATAATAATAATAATAATAATAATTTATTTATACCCCGCCCATCTGGCTGAGTTTCCCCAGCCACTCTGGGCGGCTCCCAATTGAATGTCAAAAACAATACAGCATTAAATATTAAAAACTTCCCTAAACAGGGCTGCCTTCAGATGTCTTTTAAAAATAAGATAGCTGCTTATTTCCTTGACATCTGATGGGAGGGTGTCAAAGAGACTTTGACCTGACTATTTACAACCAGTCCTGGGGCTGACCTTGGCTGTCAGTTTTCTCCTCCTCCATCTCTATATTATCCTTGCGTAACTCTTCAGGGGGATGCGGGTGGCACTGTGGGTTAAACCACAGAGCCTAGGGCTTGCGTATCAGAAGGTCGGTGGTTCGAATCCCCGCAACGGGGTGAGCTCTCTTTGCTTGGTCCCCGCTCCTGCCAACCTAGCAGTTCGAAAGCATGTCAAAGTGCAAGTAGATAAATAGGTACCGCTCCGGTGGGAAGGTAAACAGCATTTCTGTGCACTGCTTTGGTTCGCCAGAAGCGGTTTAGTCATGCTGGCCACATGACCCGGAAGCTGTATGTGGGCTCCCTCGGCTAATAAAGCGAGATGAGCGCCGCAACCCCAGAGTCGTCTGCGACTGGACCTAATGGTCAGGGGTCCCTTTACCTTTACCTTTAACTCTTCAGGGAGGAAGATGGGGACAAAACTAGAGGGAGTGGGCTCCTTCTCTTCCATCTTGCCAGTACCAATGGGTGCATAAAGAAGTAGAGATCTCAATTCCGACAGCACAGTGGGAAACTGTTTTAACTGCTTTAACAATTTATGGACCATAAATTGAGGCTCATACAGTAATAAACAGTATTTAGAATATACTGGAGCCCATTCTGGTTGTTTAAAAAAGGACTATCTAACGTATCTAACTGTTGGAGATGTAAGAGAGATAATGCTTCTCTAAAACATATGTATTTCCCCCCATTGTCCTATATTGAAAGATTTTTGGCAGAAAGTAACTGAAGCTATCAACAAAACTGTACGAAACAACTTTGCATTTACAGAGCAAATTATCCTCTTGAACTATATGCCCAGCACATGGGACCTTACAAAAGGACTATACGAGTGGCCTCTCTATGCCCTTACCAGAGCAAAAAGACTGATACGGATGAACTGGAAAAATAAAAATGCAGCTCCCTTCTACGATTGGATTGAAGACTTATAAAAATTTGCAACATATGAACAACTTGCATATAAACGCAGACTTGCCATGGACAAATTCAATGATATCTGGAATCCGTTCTTACAAATGCTGTAATAGGTTAAGATCTGGTGAAGTACAGTAACAACTTTATAAAATACACAGTTTTGGGTTTTCCCCTTCCCCCCTTTATTTCCCCTTGTACATGGGTTCTGTTTCTCATTCTAGTTCTCTTTTATTTAAGTCTCACCATGTTTGGTGCACATATAATTATGTACTTTTTTGAATTTTCAATAAAGATGTTATTAAAAACAAACCCCAATGGGTGCCATTCAGAAAGCAACCAGCCTCATCCAGTAAGCAGCCAGTGTGATGGCATAGTTGAGGGCACTACTGCTTTCCCAGCTTACAAACACAGCTTGTTGCTGGTGCTTACTGGAGGGAAAGGCACAGGGAACTTGGGGCTCTACAGGCATGTAATAGCAAGAGCATCAGGTTGGTTCTGCCATGCTACCCCACCCCAAGCACCTCTCACCTTGTAAGGGACAGTACCGGACTGTTTGGAAGCTAGGAGAGCACAGTCATCCCTTTGTCCCCCTCAATAATTTTTTTCAGGGGTGCAGACCCCCCCCCCAATGTTGATGGACATCACTATTTAAATGGTCTGTGTGATCAATTGTGTGGGGTGGTGCTTACCTGGGCCCCTGCTGCCCTAATACCATATTTTTCCATGTATAAGAAGATGTTTTTATATATTAAAAATGTTTAAAATTGGGGGGTTGTCTTATACACGGATAGTGTAGAGGGGGGACAGGCGATTGGTGGCAGTCACGAGCAGGAGATTGTTAGCAGAGATTGGGCGGGTGCAGCAAGGCCTGCTGGTGATTGGCTGCTGCAGCGGCAATTGGGAGGGTGATTGGCCGCTGCTGTCGGTGAGTGGGCAGACGATGGGTGGCATCAGCAAGGCGTGCAATTGGCAGTCGCAGTCAGGCGGGTGAGCAGTTGTGGGCAACCCCCCCAACCTTAAGAACTCTGGGCAATCTCCCCCCATTTCCTTAATTTCCCAAAAATAGGGGTCGCCTTATACATGGAAAAATATGGTAAATGTTATCACAACCACCAGATGAGATAAGATGTCGAAATCTAAAGCACTGAGAGCTCTTAGTACAGAAGAGCAGAATTCAATCACACAGAACTGTACAATGGATTGTGGTCCTGGTCAACAAAGATATACCCCCATCTCTTAGATGGGGTGTGTAAGAAGTGTCTAATAATACAGCAGTTTCTTGCTTCCATCCCCCCCGCCTTTTCTTTCTCTTTCACTCACACGAAAGAAAATAAAAAAAGAACAGGGACCACTCTTGGAAATGAATTTTGCTTGGAGCATTACCTTGACATCGACCCAAAGACATGACTTCAATTTTCTCCTGTTTCTGGCATGACGCTTCTTTGATCTGGCACGCATTATCATAAGATTTCCCATCGGAAGCACAGAGAGGATTGAAGTTGGTCTGAGAACAGTCAATGTTGCAAACGCACCTGGAAGGATGAAAAAAAGGCGAGTGTAAAACTCAGATAAAAAAACTAGCTATAATAGCCCCATTCCAGTATCTGTAAAGCAGAAATGCAGTAAAACAGGGTTTGCAATGATAACTTGACAGGAGTTAAGTAGCATCAAATACAGTTTCCCAGACTTGGGTCTCTAGCTAGAACTCTCACTATCCTGACCACTGGTCCTGCTAGCAAGGGGTGATGGAAGTTGGAGTCCAAAAATAGTTGGGAAAACTGTGATCTAAGAGAACAGAAGAAGGATCCTGCTGGTTCAAAGCAAAGGCCCAGGCAGGCCTGCATCCTATTCTCACAGTAGCCAACCCAGATACTTGTGGGAGGTCTTCAAGCAGGACTTCAGCACAACAGCAACCAGAAGCTCAGATGTGTAAGAACTTTCCAGTCAGTGCTGCCCAGAGAGAGGACCTCTTTGGTAGTAGTACCAATACCTGTCAACTGTCCCAGAAAGAATGGCACACCCCTTTTTTTTCTTGTGAGAGGACAGCAGCCAAAATGGACACTGACATCTTTTGTGATGTCTCTGCAGAGACATCACCTTGCCAAAAAAAGGTCTGTATAGTTAAAGCCATGGTTTTCCCAGTAGTGATGTATGAAAGTGAGAGCTGGACCATAAAGAAGGCTGATCACCGAAGAATTGATGCTTTTGAATTCTGGTGCTGGAAGAGACTCTTGAGAGTCCCATGGACTGCAAGAAGATCAAACCTCTCCATTCTGAAGGAAATCAGCCCCGAGTGCTCACTGGAAGGACAAATCCTGAAGCTAAGGCTCCAGTACTTTGGCCACCTCATGAGAAGAGAAGACTCCCTGGAAAAGACCCTGATGTTGGGAAAGATGGAGGGCACAAGGAGAAGGGGACAACAGAGGATGAGATGGTTGGATAGTGTTCTCGAAGCTATCAGCATGAGTTAGACCAAACTGCAAGAAGCAGTAGAAGACAGCAGTGCCTGGCGTTCTCTGGTCCATGGTATCATGAAGAGTCGGACAAGACTAAACGACTAAACAACAACAAATCTTTTGTGATTTCGAGCTGTATTCTCACCCCCAAAGTACTTTTTCAAGGCAGCAATCTTATATGACAAACCAAAACAAGAGATTTTGGGTGCTGTGCCTTGAAAACGTTTTTTTGGGGGTCCACCATCTCATACAAGTCTGGGAAATTGGGAGTTGGAGTCCAACACTTGTGCTACCACTGGCCTAGAAAAGCAGTTGCATTGAGGTCCAGTGCCCTTTCCCTCCCATTCACCCCTTTTGCTGTGGAAGACTCTCCTATCTTCTGCTTTATATATGAATTAGAGCAGACACATGAACGACAGCCCCCTGGTGTCTCATTCTGCCCCAAGAAGGAAGCAAAGAGAATAATGAGCAGAGAAATGATGAAGCATTGCAATCTTGCAATTTAAAGGATCATTGTGGGGTTTGGAATATGCACATGTTCTTCAATGAAAATTAATGACCTAATAATTTATACAACACAGGACCTATTTGCATGCTTAATTTGGCCACAGTGCCAGCTTTTGTAAAAGTTATGCATTTTGATTTCATAAGTTTTGTCACAATGGAGGCACCGACCAGATGTCCTCTTCCTTTGCATGGTTGAGCATGACTGACAATTGCACCGATTCCTACAGGGCCCAGAGCTTTGCATATGCTCTGTTGAATGTGCAGATCTCCTCACTCCAACATTTATAGAAATCGTGCCTACACACCAGTGTTCCCATAATGCACCAGCAACCACTGGGTGCAAGCAGACCAGTGTGGCAAAACTCAGGAGACAACAATTCTCTTGTCTTTTTGTCCACTTGTTGTTGTGATGTTGTTCATTGAGAAAACCTCCCTGAGACTTAGCACAGCTCTCGCTCCCTGTGCACACAAGCGTATGGCTTTGTTACCCAAAATCTCTGCAAGGCTGCAAAAATTAAAAGCCGAGAAATGCTAAATCAGCAGCATTATTAACTTTGCCATGTTGCGCGCCCGCCATATAATTTATGGGGTTCATTACAAGGTATAAATGGTAACAAATTAAAGAACAGAAAGAGGCAGTAGCAATAATATCAATTTGCACATTCAAGAGTGAAATAATGGAAGAAGGGGGCTTCTAAATGTACAGATAAAGGACTAGATTTCAGGGAGAAAAGCCTAAACCTTACAAGCCACATTTCCATGGGCTTTCAAGTGAAACGTCCTTGCCTTATGCCAGGCACCCCCAAACTCGGCCCTCCAGATGTTTTGGGACTACAACTCCAATCATCCCTAGCTAACATGGCCAGTGGTCAGGGATGATGGGAATTGTAGTCCCAAAGCATCTGAGTTTGGGGACGCCTGCCTTATGCCATGCACAAGATTTCCAAACAGCTTTGTAGCATCTGCCATGCGTATGGGCCTTAAGATGTCATTTCTTAAACTCCTGCATCAGCTTCAGCTCTGCTGAAATCAATGGCACTTTACTCATTACAACCCATTTCAGGGCAACTCTATACATCTACATGTTTGCTGCATGCAGCAAGTCATATTATGTTGGGGTTGCCATACGTCCGGAATTTCCTGGACATAGCCAGGAAGATACAAGGAGATGGAACCTTTAGAACAGTGTTTTTCAACCACTGTTCCGCGGCACACTAATGTGCCGCGAGATGTTGCCTGGTGTGCCGTGGGAAAAACTGAAAAATTTGAAAGATTTTAAAAAAATATGTCACATTTTTGCCCACTAGGCGGGCGCCAGACTGTGTCCACCCTATTTTCCATCCGTCCTGGGTGGGGATCAGATCGGCTGGGATCGGATGAGAGTGGACAGGCGGTCTGCTCTCATCCGATTCCCCATAGAGAGCAGTGGGGCTCTGACATCTCCCTCTCCGCACACAGTGCGGAGACGGAGCTGTCATCCGCTGGCTCAGAGATCCCCGCTGAGCAGAGAACGGTCCGCAATGTTTTTGTTTGCCATTAAAGAAAAAAATATTAAACATTTTCTAATGGTGGTGTGCCTCGTGATTTTTTTCATGAAACAAGTGTGCTTTGCCCAAAAAAGGTTGAAAAACACTGCTTTAGAAGACATTTGAAGGCAGCCCTGTTTTAATTTGTTTTATATGTTGTTTTAGTCTGCTGGATGGATTCTTCATGCATCCTGCCCTGGGGACTGTATGGCAAATAGCTATAGACCCTCCAAGTGTCCCTATTTTCCAGGGACATCCCTGATTTAGAGAAGCTGTCCTGGTTTCTGATTTGAGCCCAGAATGTCCCACTTTTCCTTGGGATTTCCCTGTTTTCATTGGAGAAATGTTGGAGGCTATGGTAGGATGCCTGTATTTTCATTAGAGACATGTTGGAGGGTATGGAGTTATCCGACCCCCGAGCCGTCTGAAGGCAATCCTGTATAGGGATTTTTTAAAGGTTTAATGTTTTATTATGTTTTTATATATGTTGGAAGGTGCCCATAGTGGGTGGGGCAGCCCAGTCAGATGGGCAGGGTATAAATAATAGAATTCTTATTCTTATTCATATTTGTATTCGTATTCTTGAACAGGATGTCCCTATTTTCATCGGAAAAGTGCTAGAGGGTATACGCTTGTGGAACAGAAGGAGTGCCATTCGGCAGCAAAATGTTTTGGGCTGGCTCTGGTAGCCTGAATCAAATGTATGGCCTTTAAGGACTGTAAGAACTTCTCTTCAGAGCTAGAAACTGAACAATGGCAACAAAGAGAGTAAAAATGCATTTTAAGGCAATGGCCTCCTTCTGTGGCTTGAACCTTCCTCTTCAGGAATGAAAGCATACGGGCTAACTTCACAGTCTGTTGGTTCTCCTCCTCGCCACTTCATAAATCATACCTTATTATTTATTGAGAGTGTTTTTTGCCTGTGTAAAAAATAGGAAGAATGAGAGACGGACACATTATAAAGCATGAATGGCTGCAGAAGATTGCCCCTGCAAGGCATTGTTGATGAAGGGTGCTTAAAAAAGAAAAATGAAATGATTTTTTTTATATATATATATATATAAAATGTGGATGTTTGGCAATAAAGAATGGGAGATTGCCCTATTTATATTTCACAGATAATTGCGTAGGAGCACAGAATAATCACCAGCCCTGCCTAAGATGATAAAATGGAGCTCTTCTTTACAATTTTGAATTGAACGGCCCTCTTGAACTAATGCTTGGTCCTTTGATTCAGCAATACAATAATCGAGGCTTAATCAGAAACGACTGGATGGTTTCTATGTATATGACAAGCAAGGCTGTTATCCTATAGCTCTGGTGAGGCGAAAACAAATTAGTGAGTGACACAGCAAGTGGAGTATTATAGGGACTTGTCCACCCATTGATTTTCCTTATCTCCCAGGGATAACTTGTACACTCCTACGTCTTTCTAATCATGTGGAAACATCACCAGAGCACCCAAAACACTTTTGCATCACCTCTCCAAAGCTTAAAGCAGCTTACAATAAAACTAAGATATCTAAAAGCTTAGAAGTGGCATCAAAACAGGTCCCAAATTCAAGCAACAGCACCTACAGCAGGGGTTGCGATCAACCCTGGTCCTCCAGATTTATAGGTATTATGATAAATGGAAACTGTTCTGCACCTACTGGGTTTGTTCTGATGGTACCTAACTAATATCAATAACAAATGTAACTCCAAATTTGGTCTCTCTCCCTCTCTGTGTATGTGAATGAGTAAGAGAGATTATAAACACCACTTAAGGTGAAAAAGTATTCATCAGGGTACCCAAAATGGTGCACCTCCATATATTGTTTGAGTCCAGGTGGTGTTGGATTCCAACTCTCAACACTGGACATGCCGGCTGGGGATGATGGAAACAACATCTCAAAGGTACCACATTGTCTACCCCTGCCACACATGCAGGTACAGAAAAGCCATAAGTGGGCAATTCATTGGTCTCTTTGGTAAAAGATGGTCCACTCAGAAGTGCATCCCATTGAGTGTCATGGGACTTTAACAACAACAACAACATATTATTTATACCCCGCCCATCTGGCTGAGTTTCCCCAGCCACTCTGGGCAGCTCCCAACCCACTATTAAAAACACAATAGTTGCTTATTGCCTTGAAATCTGATGGGAGGGCGTTCCACAGAGTGGGCACCACTACCGAGAAGGCCCTCTGCCTGGTTCCCTGTAACCTCACTTCTCGCAGGGAGGGAACTGCCAGAAGGCCCTCGACGCTGGGCCTCAGTGTCCGGGCTGAACGATGGGGATGGAGAAACTCCACACTTTGAATTGTGCTTAGAAATGTACTGGGAGCCAATGCAGGTCTCTCAGGACTGGTGTTATATTGGTCAATACAGGGTACAGGGGAAAAAACCAACCCCTTCAAAGGCTCCCTTTTCAAGAGATCTAATCTAGCTTTCTAAATTGTATATTTTGTTAACTTTGCCCTACGTCCCTGCTCCCTGCATTAAGTGTGTCTGATTTTTGCTGGGATGTTTTTACCTGTTTCCCCTGTTCAAATGTTTGCCTTCGCGAAGAGCAAGAGGAGAAATGCCTTTTTCCCCGAGGGGGCAGCTGTACTTATGCATGGCATTTCAATCGCATGCTGTTATTCAAACAATTAGAAATCACACAGACCATGCAAGGAATTATCTGGGCACAGCACAGAGCAGTTTTATTATTACACAGCGCTTAATGAAAATGATTTGGAGGACTCCAAAAACCTCGTAACGTAAAGAAACCCTGAATAATTGGTATATTTATTATTATTATTATTAAGGATCACCATAGATGAAAATGCTGGTTACTGGACGTATGTCAAGCTATAATGCACTAACATGGAGAAGGTACTTACTGCTACCCTGCCTTGCATACCAAGTGTGAGACAACAGAGTGAGGCTGCGGTGAAGAGCCAAGGGTAGGAATAAGGACCAGGCAGCTGTCAGCGGTCCTCGGCTCTTTGCAGGCAACAAAACTAAAATAAAATAAAAATGCTCCTTGGTCTTAAGGGACCTACATTTACCTGGTAGCCCCTTTGAATTCAGTGCCTCGGACTTCCAAGACAGTGTGTGCTTGGGATTATAAATGCACTTCCATAAATATCAATAGCCGGATTTGCAAACCTACTAGCAGGAAGCCTGCCTTGATGGCCGAAATATAAATGGAAACTTATTCTAGGAATATATGCTGGAAGGAACAGGTGAGCACTTGCATAACAAACAAGGAGACCCCCCCCCCCCCGCTTAGCTACCCATTGCCCTGGGTACGTAGGGGCTCACACACAACGGCACCGCTGCTGGGTTTAATCATCTTATTTTCCCTACATCTGCTGTCATTTTCTTTCATACCAGCTTGATGGTTGCTGTGCTGCGCTGCACAGCCTCTGCCGGTATATATTTGTGTGTGTGTGTGTGTGTGTGTGTGTGTGTGGACATCTAGGGATGGGGGAGAATTTTTGTGCAACTTGCAATGGCAGTGAACTCTATCTGACATCAGAACTCTATCTGACGGATCCTGCTCAGATAAGAATACAGGTGTGTGGATTAGGTTGTGTGTCTACAAACCTTTTGGGAGCGTGGTTCCATCTTAATTTGTATGAGATGCTCTGAGGGCTTTCCTTCCTTCCTTCCTTCCTTCCTTCCTTCCTTCCTTCCTTCCTTCCTTCCTTCCTTCTACAAACATTTCTAGCTGCTTGTTAGTTTGTTAAATGTCCTGAGAGTTGTCCGGAGACCCCTATCCCGCTCAGAGATCTACAATTCCTTGGATTCCTTGGGAAGAGGGACTGATCATTAACCACTCTGGAAATTGTATTTATGTAGGAGGGAATACGGGTCCCCTAACAACTCTTAGCACCCTTAATAAACTATATTTCACAGAATACTTTTTTTGGGGGGGGATGGAGACCATGGGCATAGCCAGGATTTATGTTGGCGGGGAGAAAGGACTTTTGTTGGGGGGGGGGGGGCAGAACTGAACTATCTATGATGAAATTGGTCAGTTAGTTAAGTGTTTTTATTTATTTATTTATTTGATGGGGGCAGCTGCCCCCTCCCCCCTGATTACGCCCATGGTGGAGACACTGTGGCTGTTTAAAGGAGTATCATACTGCTTCAACCATATGGTGTGAACAGGGCCGGATTCTGTACAGTGGTACCTCGGGTTAAGAACTTAATTCATTCTGGAGGTCTGTTCTTAATCTCAAACTGTTCTTAACCTGAGTACCACTTTAGCTAATGGGGCCTCCTGCTGTTGCCGCCATGTGATTTCTGTTCTCATCCTGAGGTAAAGTTCTTAACCCAAGATACTACTTGGTTAGCGCAGTCTGTAACCCAAAGTGTCTGTAACCTGAGGTGTCTGTAACCTGAGGTACCACTATACACAATACTTTCTTTCTGTCCCAGTTGTACAACTGCTGATATTCCATCCATCTTCCTTCCTTCTACAATCTGACATCATAATTTTTCCTTTCAACAGTGAACTCAGGGGGTTTTGAGCTGACCAAAATTGGGTGGTGGTGGTGGTTGACAAACAAGGAAGGAGGGACTGGCAGTATTGGGTGAATGCCCAGCGATGCAGAAATGAAGAACTTTAGTTTGTTTGAATTAAGGCAACAAGCCTTCTCTCACATCCCCCTTCCAGGGGCACCGACTTATAAAAAATATTGGGGGGGCCCATACCGGGGTCCTGCCCCGGGAAGTTTTCTAAGAGCCGCTCCCGGCCCGTTGCTGCTGCTGCTGCCCGCCTCGTGGCCCCCTTGCCAGCTGAGGGAGGGAGAGAGACCGAGAAGGAGAGAGATGCGTGGTGGGCAAGGCAAGTGCCTCCCACCGCCCCTCGTGCCGGCCGCCCCCTCCCCTCCCTTCCCCGCGCGTGCGCGCTCGCTCGCTCGCTCGCCCTCCTCACCCCAGCTCTTGGCTGTTCGCCCCAGGAACTCGCCGCTGTTGGGGTTGTAGATGAACCTCCGCCACTCGGCCATAGACTGGCTGAAGGGCTTCTTCTCCTCCTTGGCCATAGCGAGAGAGAGAGAGAGAGGCTGGAAGGAGAGAGGGAGCTCGGCGGTTCGCGGGCGGCGGTTTTCCCCCTGCCGAAACAACAGCGGCTCCTCAGAACCGCTAAGTAAGTCTCCCTCAGGCGCCCGGCGGGAGAGCAGAAGAGAGGAAAAGGAAAGAGGGGCTGGGCCAGTCGCACGCACCGAGCAAAACTACTCGCGCCGCCTCTTTTACTACCGTAATAATTATTTGGTTTTAACTCATTACTGAATGTATTTTAAAAGGTAACTATCGTCAAACAAGGAAAATAAAAAATACCAACATAATTTTGTGATTTTACAAAGCATAATATAACTAATAATTTTCTTAAATTATTGGGGGGGCGGAGCCCCCCCAAATGAATTTTTGAGGGGGCTCGGGCCCCCTCAGGCCCCATGGAGTCGGCGCCTATGCCCTCTTCCAAAGCCAAAGCAAAACACACAACAGCAACAACAACAACCCATGAAGTATGGTCTGCAATAAGAAGAAAGTGACTTGGTTGCTTGTGCCTCTTATGGTATTCAGCCTCCTTGAGTTTCAATCACTGCTCTTCCACTTCAATGGTAGGGCACACATTTTGAAAACAGATTCAAATCTTCGCCATCACCCCTTAGCACGAGCTCAGGTAAAAGGATGGGGCGGGGGACACCCACTGGACAGCCTCTGCAAGTCTGAATAGAGAGATTCCAAACCAGGCATCTTCAAGCATTCACATTTGTTTGCAGACTTCTTAAAACGGGCTGAGCAAAACCAGATACCATCACACAGCTCAGACCCAGCCTGTTATCGTGTAGACAAGGAAGAGCACTGGCTTCTATTTCTTGCGAAAAGCATTTTTGGAGAATATTTCCCATTTATTTTGGTCTGATTTCCCCAGGCTGCGGAGCAGGCGTTTCAAGCAACTGTAGAATCAGGGTAAACAAAGCCCATCAAGGCACGCCAACAGCAATTGATCCCTGTTTGTCACATCTTTCCTTATCTCTTATTAAAATTCCTCGCAATTCCTTTCTCACTTTGCACCCAACTCTAACCCTTTCTTCGGTTCAATTATAATATAACCTTCATCTAGGTTGCGCCTCTCTCTGGAGACCTCAAAGCTGCATTGACTTGCATGCCACAGCACCTTAAGGGCAAAATAAGTGTCTCATTTTTCTTTTGAAAATGGCTTCAATTTAAAAAGAGCTGGGGAAAGTGGCATAATCACCAGCACTGCTAAGTAGATGCAGCAATACATTGTTGAGAAGCTAGAAAGAGTCAACAGTTCAGGCTGTGTGTGCACAAACACACACCTCGTAAGTGATGTTGTTGGGCAAATATATAAATATATATTTATTGTGAAGCAATAAAGTTCTTTGCCTTCAAGTCGTGTGCCTGTTCCTGATTTGCTGTCCAGTTGGCAAGGCTATTCTGGCAGCCTGACACTGGCCTAGGTGGGGCAGTGCTACTTAAGCTGGCATCACTGCCAGTTATGGAGAGCAGAAGGGAGAAGAAGGCAGTGCAGGTCGAGGTGCCATATACTGTCTTTTTTACTCTATAAGACTCACTTTTTCCCTCCTAAAAAGTAAGGGGAAATGTGTGTGCATCTTATGGAGTAAATGCAGGCTGCGCAGCTATCCCAGAAGCCAGAACAGCAAGAGGGATTGCTGCTTTCACTGCGCAGCCATCCCTCTTGCTGTTCTGGCTTCTGAGATTCAGAATATTTTTTTCTTGTTTTCCTCCTCCCAAAACTAGGTGCGTCTTGTGGTCTGGTGTGTCTTATAGAGGGGAAAAAACGGTATGTGTAACAACACACTGTACCCACATCAAGCTCTCTGCTGCCTTGCCCCTCCACCTGATGAAAGTTGCAGTTCAACATCTGCAGTTCAACATCTATCTATCCATGCTGGGTGCCCCAGGGTTATAATAATTCTTTGGGCCTCTGTCTGTCTCAAGAGACAATGGACTGTGAAGTCAAACCACCACATTAGCAGCACCAAAGTGACCTCCCCGGGGTGCGTGCTTGAGCAGTGTGTATGGAGGTCTTGTGTCCTTTCTTGGCCTCCCTGACGTGGTCCAAAGGAAAGAAGAGCAATACATTTGGCACCAGCTTGGCTGCAGGAGTTGCTGGAAGGAGGCGCCATCCAACTATCTTAGGAACTTCACCCTGGATTTTTGTAGGGTTTACTCCTTGGCTTTTTCTTCTCCTGAAGATATCCTGCAAGGCAGCGGAGGTTTATGATCAGAGTATTCCTTCTCCTAGATGGGCTACCTTCCCAGGTTGAAATGTATCTCCATGCCTCATAAATAAGAAGAGTACCTCATATATTTTCTTTTCTTTTTATCTATCACCTATCTATATCTATCTATTTATCTATCTATCTATCTATATCTATCTATCTATCTATCTATCTATCTATCTATCTATCTATATCTATCATCTATCTATCATCTATCTATCTATCATCTATCTATCTATCTATCATCTATCTATCTATCTATCTATCTATCTATCTATCTATCTCTATCTATCTATCTATCTATCTATCTATCTATCTATCTATCATCTATCTATCTATCTATCTATCTATCTATCTATCTATCATCTATATCTATCTATCTATCTATCTATCTATCTATCTATCTATCTATCATCTATCTATCTATCTATCTATCTATCATCTATCTATCTATCTATCATCTATCATCTATCATCTATCTATCTATCTATCATCTATCTATCTATATCTATCTATCTATCTATCTATCTATCTATCTATCTATCTATATCTATCTATCATCTATCTATATCTATCTATCTATCTATCTATCTATCTATCTATCTATCATCTATCATCTATCATCTATCATCTATCTATCTATCATCTATCTATCTATCTATCTATCTATCTATCTATCTATCATCTATATCTATCTATCTATCATCTATCTATCTATCATCTATCTATCTATCTATATCTATCTATCTATCTATCTATCTATCTATCTATCTATCTATCTATCATCATCTATCTATCTATCTATCTATCTATCATCTATCTATCTATCTCTACCTATCATCTATCTATATCTATCTATCTATCTATCTATCTATCTATCTATCTATCTATCATCTATCATCTATCTATCTATCTATCTATCTATCTATCTATCTATCTATATCTATCTATATCTATCATCTATCTAGTCTATCTATCATCTATCTATATCTATCTATCTATCTATCTATCTATCTATCTATCTATCATCTATCTATCTATCTATCTATCTATCTATCTATCTATCATCTATCTATCTATCTATCTATCTATCATCTATCTATCTATCATCTATCTATCTATCTATCTATCTATCTATCTATCTATCTATCATCTCTCTCTCTCTCTCTATATATATATCTAATCTATATCTATCTATATCTATAACTATCTATCTATATCTATCTATATCTATCTATCTATCTATCTATCTATCATCTATCTATCTATCATCTATCATCTATCTATCACCACAGGTATGAGAGAATTTTGGGATTCCAAATAGCAAAGGAGAATTTTAAAATATGCCTCACAAAGCTCAGACTCACAATCTGGAATTGCTTGTGTATGAACCTATGTGAGATACATAGGGGTTTAAGGTTGTTAAGGCGTTAAGTGATTTCATTGGGGGCCCAATACAAACACCACCCCTGTCGTTCAGCCTGGACACTGAGATCCAGCTCTGAGAGCCTTTTGGCGGTTCCCTCACTGAGAGAAGTGAAGTTATAGGGAACCAGACAGAGGGCCTTCTCAGTCGTGGCGCTCTCCCATCAGATGTCAAGGAGATAAAGAACTACACAACTTTTAGATGACATCTGAAGGCAGCCCAGTATCGGGAAGTTTTTAATGTTCAATATTTTATTATTATTTATCTATTGGAAGCTGCCCAGAGTGATTGGGGCAGCCCAGCCAGATGAGCAGGGCATAATGATGATGATGATAATAATAATAATGATAATGATAAGAATTCAACGTGACCAAAATACAAGGGAGAGCTATGCATAAATTGGAAAGAGTGACACATTGCTAAGTGCACTGAAGGCAAACCCTGTTCTTTCCTTATTTACCTTGCTTCCTGAAGAAGAAGAAGAAGAAGAAGAGGAGGAGGAGGAGGAGTTTGGATTTGATATCCCACTTTATCACTACCTGAAGGAGTCTCAAAGTGACTAAAATTCTCCCTTCCCTTCCTCCCCCACAACAAACACTCTGTGAGGTGAGTGGGGCTGAGAGACTTCAAAGAAGTGTGACTAGCCCAAGGTCACCCAGCAGCTGCATGTGGAGGAGCGGGGAAGCGAACCCGGTTCACCAGATTACGAGTCTATCGCTCTTAACCACTACACCACACCGGCTCTCCTGAGTACCAGCAGTGACCTGAGAGGTGGAAGGTGGAGCAGAGAGGACCTCCTCATTCCCCCCCTTACTGCCACAACAGGTGAAAGGGGAAGAAGGTCCTTAATACAGCTTGCCGACTTTGCCAGTGCCCCCTGAGCTAGTTTCTTTATATTTGTGAATGGCATTGTGGTTGTTAGTGATATCCGAGCATTGTACAACATTTAGATTGGCAGGAGGCACAGAAGGACAAGGCAAAGGGTATGTAGATGCGAATTGGCTATTTGCAGCAGCTGGGAAGAAGAGAGGCTAAGCAGAGAGTTAACATCTCTACTGATCCGTCTCGCCCGCGCCCAGATTTCTGACCTACAAAATCGTGCTCTTGCTTTCTTAAACATACTTACATGAAACTCAATACCAACACAATCTATTTATTGCTAAAATGCTAGTTGGAAATTGGAAACGGTATAAATAAGATGCATTGCTGGTGATCCCCGTGCCCCCTGAAGGCACTGTAAGGCTCAAAAACTCACTCGGTTCACGGCATCATAAAACTGAAGCAATAAATGTCACCCCTTTTTTGACTGCACATTAAGCCAATCGGCTTTTTATTGCGGCTAAATAGGCCGTCATCAAGGCACCAGTCATTTTACTACTAGGGCATGACTTCAGTGAAATGTATAAGCTGATGGGGATATGTGTGGGAGGATACTTTATTTCCGTATATTTTGCGCGCAGGCAGACAAAGGGGGGGATGATGAAAGGTTTCTCCCCGCCCCCAAACAATCCAGTCCAAAGCGCCTACTCATGTTCGTTCATGCTGTAATGCCCTGATGTACACAGAAGATTAGGTGTCAATGCACATTAATATTTGATGTGCATTATCATATTATCCTTTATGGGTACTTTCCCAAGCATGCAAAGAAAGGCTCTCTTAAACACAGGGAGTTATATAATAATGTAGCGGTATTTTGCTGAGTTCACCAAGCATGCAAACTCTGCCCTTTGTTTTTATGGCAGGAGTGGGGAGCAAGTACCAGCCACTACAAGATACCTAATACCCATAAAGGAGTGAAATATGGCATATCAGCCAACCATCCAGTACTAGCTTTCTAGGAAAACGGGTGCCAGAACTCACCACGAACACTTCCCTCGTTCTCTTAGAATAGCAATGGCGCCCACTTGAGAGGTGCCACAACAGAATTCTGGCGAGTTCTGGCTGAAAAAAGGCCCTGCAGTAATCCACTTTGTTTTCGAAAAGCACACAGACACGCCACACAACCCCCACCCCACCCCAGATAAGCACATGCTTGCAACGTACTGTTAAAAATGAAGAGAGATCCCATCACCCATAATTGAAGAATATTAACATCTTTTGACACAAACAGTACAGGGAATATGGAAACACTCTTGGGTGCACTCTTGGGTGAAAGTTATTTTATTATTTCCTGAATTTCTTACTCATCATAAGATCCCAGGGTGGATCACAACTGTATAATTGTTCAACTGAGACTGAAATTGAGAACGCCTATGTGTATCACTGAAGGGTTTTAACCAGAATATTCCATTGAAGCTAAAGAACAGCAGAAAGGGCTCCCTGAGCTCCTAGATGGGTTGATGATTAACTGTTGTTATTCTCTAGTAGCTAACAGGCGAGTGTTTAACCTTGGATTGCATAAGAGCATAAGAGCTATTGAATTGCAAATTTACCTTCCTGGAAGGGTGGTGGTTAAATCTTTGTTCCCAGGCTCTGTGGGAATAAGGATGTGTAAATGACTCTCCTGAAGGGAGTGACACAGCTCCAGGAAAAATGGAGGCTGTAAGGAGAGAGAGAGATTATAGATCTGTTTGGAAGTACGTTTATTTCTAAGATGCTGAGCCTGTGCTGGACAGCAGAAGCTATTGTATGGAATTATTTGGATGTATCTTTGATGCTTTTGTTCTGTTTTGAAGAAAGTTCTGCAAGTAAAGTTTTGAATAATATCCAATGGGTCTGGACAATATTTCATTCCAAAAGGGGTCTGCTGGTGGACCACAATAAACTGATTGATTGATTAATGGCCAGTTTTTATGCACCCAGTTGCTTCAAGATATATTAATATCTGCAATGACAACAATATGAAAAATCAATACAGTGGTACCTCGGTTTTAAGTACAGTCCAGTTTAAGAATGATTTGGTTTGAGAACTTTACCTCGGTCTAAGAATGGAATCCGAACGGTGGAAGGGCACCAGCGGTGGGAGGCCTCATTAGGGAAAACACAACTTGGTTTAAGAACAGTTTTGTTCTAAGAACAGACTTCCGGAATGGAATAAGTTTGTAAACTGAGGTACAACCGTACTAAAATCAAATTTAAAAAATTACAATTAGAGCTATACCAATTGCAGGACATCACTGAATGCTTCCATAGCTAGATTCTTCAGAATCTAGTGCAAGTAGGTCACGTAGTTTTTGTGCACCTTGTTGAACATTAGTAAACAGTCATTTCTTGTGTGGTGTACTTAAGCTTTCAAGCTGCCTCTTAGAGCTTTTGCACACCAATCTCAGGATTACATCATCATGTTCAGATGCTCTGGCTAAAACGAGCAGATACAGAACCGCTCTTCCAATCTAATTGATGCATGGATTGAGAAGCTGGCAAAAATCAGATACCCATTTTCTTTGCATGTTTCCCTTGCTTTATTTTGGGATATATTTGGCCATAATAAAGATAAATATCGATTGGCTCAAGCAATATTGATTTTAGGGTAGTTGCTGCTGACAGCAGCATGATTTGTACCGACTTCCACGCTCTTATAATGGAGTTTATTTGCATGAGAATTTGTTTTGAGGGTATTGATGTGGGCTTTCACTTACTGCACTGGCATGCTGTAGAATTTGCATATAACGTATACCTGCAATTAGAGAAGAAATATGAGGTTAAGGAATGGCCGTTTGGTTACATACGCATCCCGATGGTGGATGGGAGTGGCTCTAAGTGGAATAATGTTTGCATTCAAAATAGCCATGTTAGCACAAAGTGAATTGGGGGTGAGGTGGGGGGTTCAAATTCAGCTGTATTTCCAGGTGCTGTGCAGTCATTAATTTAGCTTCATATTGTGCCCTGCTGCCCCACACCCCTAATCATTCACTGGTTTGTTGTTGTCGTCGTCGCTGTTGTTGTTGTTATTCTGCTGGTTGCTCTCCAGGAAAGGAATTTGAAGTAGCCTATTTATCAATTTATCAAAATGGAGGCAGTGAGAGATTTTACTTTCTTGGGCTCCATGATCACTGCAGATGGTGACAGCAGTCACAATATCAAAAGACGCCTGCTTCTTGGGAGAAAAGCAATGACAAACCTAGACAGCATCTTAAAAAGCAGAGACATCACCTTGCCAACAAAGGCCCGTATAGTTAAAGCTATGGTTTTCCCAGTAGTGATGTATGGAAGTGAGAGCTGGACCATAAAGAAGGCTGATTGCTGAAGAATTGATGCTTTCGAATTATGGTGCTGGAGGAGACTCTTGAGAGTCCCATGGACTGCAAGAAGATCAAACCTATCCATTCTGAAGGAAATCAGCCCTGAGTGCTCACTGGAAGGACAGATCCTGAAGCTGAGGCCCCAATACTTTGGCCACCTCATGAGAAGAGAAGACTCCCTGGAAAAGACCCTGATGTTGGGAAAGATTGAGGGTGCAAGGAGAAGGGGACGACAGAGGATGAGATGATTGGACAGTGTTCTTGAAGCTACCAGCATGGGTTTGACCAAACTGAGTGAGGCAGTGGAGGACAGGAGTGCCTGACATGCTCTGGTCCATGGGGTCATGAAGAGTTGGACACGACTAAACGACTAAGCAACAACAACAATTTATCAATTTATCTATTTCATTTATGTCTCATCCTGTTCTCCAAGAAGCTTGAAGGTGGAGTACATGCAGGGCTATTTTTCCCAAGCAGAACTTGCGGGAATTCAATTCCAACTTCTCTCACGTGGGCGTCATAGCCATAAAAAGAGAACAAGGGAGGCCTCAATGGTGAGTTTGGGTACCTCTGCTTCTAGAAAAATAGCACTGATACATGTTCGTGTTTCTCTCTCCTCCTCATTCAGTCCCCACAAAAACCCAGTGAAGTAGGTTGAGAGGCAGTGACTGGCCCAAGGTCACCCAGTGAGCATTATGGCCAAATGGGGATTTGTTAAGAGTGATGTTTATTTATTTCCATTCCAAAAACAACCTGCAAACAAAAGCCCCAATGCTCCAAGGTTCCAAGGAAGGTTATGCACATCAAATCGCCATGTGTACCAAGAGTTCAAGCGACATCAGCTACGATGCTGATATTGTCATTCATTAATATTCCCAATATTCATTAAAATTCCCCAGAGTGGCTGGGGAAACTCAGCCAGATGGGCAGGGCATAAATCAATCAATCAATCAATCAATCAATCAATCAATCAATCAATCATACCTTAAAAGAAAGGATGCAACTTAAAAAGAGAAGATATGTATTTATTCTTCTGCAAATAAGCAGAAGCTTGGAAGCCACAAAAGGTGAGTGCAGACAGCTGACAGCACCCTAACGCAAAGCTATCAACACTTACTTTAGTAGCTGACATAATTACAAATTCCATATTCATATATAATAAGAATAATAAGTATTCTTTGCTGTAGCACTCAAACTCTCCTTTTTTTAAAAAGTAACAGATCACACAGTAATTATGAATGCAAAAGGACTGCAAGTTTTTGATCCTTCTGCATATGCTAGGAAGGGGAGGTTTTTCAAAAGGTTAACCTTCATCTGAAGATAACACCAACCTCTCTCATTTTCCCTTTAAATAAAAGAGCATTTTCATGTGTTATATCAAGCTACTTCAACTCTGAATAGCTTCTGCCATCTTTATAGATTACAAGTAGTCCAGAGGAACAAGAGCTTCCACTCTTGTTGACCTGTAACAAAACAAGTCTAGGACTTTTTGACATGCTCATGAGCTGACATTAAGCCACTTTGCAAAATGAAAGGGCTCTCCCTTTGATATGTTCTATTTATACCCTCCCTGAGAGCTCCGAGATGCTTTAAAAATTGAGAGAGAGTGTGTGTGTGTCTGTACATGCACATGTGAAGGGATGATCTCTGAAATGCGCCTCCCTGCTCAAAGCCTTAATGCTCCTCTTGCCTTTTTGTGCATGTGTGCTTTTATCAGGGGCGTTACAATGAATCACTCCCTGTCATCCCAAGTCAATTGTTTTCTTAGCAAGCTCAGAAATAAAGCCCCAAAGCGAGCGACAAGTGAATGCCCGATTTACCGATAGATCGCAATCGAGAGCTTAATAAATGGGCACAGCCACTGGCTTGCTTCAAATATTCATGAAGCCTACTCTGGTGCAAAATGCATTAAAGGTGGAAATAAAGCCAGTAATATATGATCCTCTTTTGGAGACAAGGAGCTTTCGCAGATTAAAAGAAGCAAGACGTTAAAGACTTTAAACTGAATAGCCTTTGTTTTTTAACAGAGTGAAGGATCGTCACTAATGGAATGCTAAACCGTGGGTGTGCATGGCTGGGTGGGTGCCTTCCCACACACATATTCACTTTTTGAAAAAGAAGTAAGGAAAATGTGCTAATCCTTTGCAGCTTGGAGTTACTGCTTCCAATACGGAATCAGAGTGGAAACATGGAATATTGTTAAGGGCCGCTTAGAATCATAGAATTGTAGAGATGGAAGGGAAGCCAAGAGTCATCTAGCCCAGTGGCGTAGCGTGGGGAGTGCAGGGGGGGGGGCAGCTGCACCGGGCGCAACATTTTTTTTTGGGGGGGGCACGTTCACACTCGAAGCTCTCTGCCTCT
Source organism: Podarcis gaigeae (assembly GCF_964106915.1). NCBI lineage: Eukaryota > Metazoa > Chordata > Lepidosauria > Squamata > Lacertidae > Podarcis > Podarcis gaigeae. The sequence goes on along the minus strand of NC_139678.1, from coordinate 123,240,264 downwards.
ACCTGGCTCACTCTCTCTCTCTCACTGCAGTGCTGGCTGTGCGAATCCGATCCGAGCTGCTGGGTCGCCGCCCACTGTGGAGGGGGGTCCAGGCGTGCGTTGCGGAGCAGAGAGAGGGCGAGGGAGGGACTATCTGGGGGAGGGACAGTGCAGCAGCCGCCCAGCGCAGGAGAGAACCACACCCGACCAGCCCAGGCAGCAGCAAGAAGAAGCTGGCAGCGGAGGCAGGTTAGGGGTTAGGGACGCAAATTACTTGCCTTGCCCCGGGTGCTGACAACCCATGCTACGCCGCTGATCTAGTCCAACCCCCCAGCAATGCAGGAATTTCAGCTAAAACATCCATGACAGATGGCCATCCAGTCTCTGCTTCACAACCTCCAAGTAAGGAGAGTTCACAACCTCCTGCGGGAGTCTGTTGCCCTGTCAAACAGTTCTTACTGTCAGAAAGTTATTCCTGGTGTTTTGTCGGAATCTCCTTTCTTGGGAGAAGAGTTGGTGGAAGAAGACTGGAAGAAATTTAAAGATTATTTACAGAAACACTGTAAAATTATTGAATGTTCAAATGATGTTGGAATGAAACGAAGCAGTTTTAGCAATAAGGTTAAATAGGAATATGTAAAAATGGATTAATATTAGATGAAAATATAAAGTTATAATATGTGAAGATAAAGAACTAAGATAAAACAAAGAGGGTAAGGATTTGCTGAATTAACTATCTGAACTGGAATACAAAAAAGGGAGGTGTGAGGAAGTCATGAAAATAAGTAAATGAATTGTAAGATATAGAAAGAGGGACTTATTTTTAACTGTTTTTATTTTTCTGTAATTGGTATTTTTTCTTTTTTCTTTTTATCATTTTTGTAACCTTTTTTATTGAAATTTTAATAAATATTATTTTAAAAAAAGGAATCTCCTTTCTTGTAACTTGAAGCCATTGCCTTGAGTCCTACCCTCCAGAGCAGGAGAGAAAAGCTTGTTCCCACTTCCACATGACAGCCCTTGAGATATTTGAAGATGGCTATCATATCTCCTCTCATTCTCCTCTTTTCCAGGCTAAACATACCCAGCTCCTTCAAGCGCTCCTCATAAGGCTTGGTTTCCAGACCCTTGATCATCTCGGTTGCCCTCCTCTGCACATGTTCCAGTTTGTCAACATCCTTCTTAAATTGTGGTGCCCAGAACTGGACACAGTACTCCAGGTGTGGTCTGACCAAGGCAGAATAGAGCAGTACTGTTCCTTCCCTTGATCTGGACCCTATAGCATTACAGTGGAGCCTCAGTTTTTGAACATAATCAGTTCTGGAAGACCATTCGACTTCCAGAATGTTCGAAAACCGAAGATCAATGGGCTGGCTGTGAAGTCAATGAGGGAAAATGAAAAACATGCCTCGGCTTCTGAGGCGCATTCAAAAATGGAAGCAATTACATCAGGGTTTTCAGAATTCAGGTTCCAAATTGTTCGGCTTCTGAGATGCTCAAAAACCAAGGTTCCACTGTACCTTTTTTTGCTGCTGCTGCTGCATCACACTGTTGACTCATCTTAATCTTGGTGCCCACCAAGACCCCTAGATCCTTTTCACATGTATTGCTAGTAAGCCAGGCACCCTCATTTTATAGAAGCAAACCCATTCCATAGAAGCAAACCCAGGTTTGCCACAAAAAGCATACACTAAGTATACTATCCCTTCACATAGTAAAGTCTTCATGGAAATTATTGCAATTTTGGGTGGCATGGGGTAGGGGCAATGCACTGAAAGATTGAAGTAACTTATTCTTCCCAGTTTTTAAATTCAGTTTACGTTTGAAACACTCCTTTCAAGAAACAGCTAGTTGATACAGGTAACAGAGCACCCCAGATAATTTTCACAGTAAGAACTGAGTGCTCAATTGAGTAGCCACCTGGTTCATGTGATTTCTCTCCCTTTAGGCAGCAGGGGGGGTATTATCCCGTCCTCCATTTCTTGGAGATTCATGGAGGATAAGGCTATCAATGCCTACAAGTTTTCAATGGCTATGTTTTTCTCTCCTCTGTTGGAAGCAGTGTGCCACCAAAAACAAGGGAAAGACATGAGAGAAGTGTGCTGTCAAGTCCCACTTATGGGCTTCCCATAGGCATTTGGGTTAGCCATCACAAGAAGACAATGTTGGCTTAGATGGGTTCTTCTTATGCTCCATGCCATTTATTTTTATTGATATATTTCATTAAAATTATACGCTGCTCGAGTGTAAAAAGAGAGAGAGCTCAAAGTGGTTCACAGAAAAAAAAGCAGCAACATTATCAATAAGAGGAATGATCAACAATAATTTAGGCTTTCAAAAAGTTAAGATAGCAGAAAACTAAAAACAGGTTAAAACTCACACTGACTTTCTAAATATCTGGGTAGGTAAAAGGTAAAAGAGCCTTGGATGGTTAAATCCAGTTCAAGGTGACTATGGGGTTGCGGCGCTCATCTCGCTTTTAGGCCGAGGGAGCTAGCATTAGTCCGCAGACAGCTTTCCGGGTCATGTGGCCAGCATAACTAAACCGCTTCTGGCACAACAGAACACCGTGATGGAAGTCAGAGTGCACAGAAACACAGTTTACCTTCCTGCAACAGTGGTATCTATTTATCTACTTGCACTGGTGTGCTTTCGAACTGCTAGGTTGGCAGGAGCTGGGACAGAGCAATGGGAGCTCACCCTGTCATGGGGATTTGAACCGCCAACCTTCTGACTGGCAAGCCCAAGAGGCTCAGTGGTTTAGACCACAGCGCCACCTGTATCTGGGTAGGCCTATCTAAACAAAAATATTTTCAGCAGGCACCAAAAAGGGTACAGCACAGACCAGAGTAGAATGTACAAACTACAGAAGGTCTGGTTGACCCACACAACCCTCCTTCCTTTTTCCCTATAATAATAGGGTGCTCTTTCTTCTCTTCTGCAACTAAACAAGCTCCTCTCTGCACCACCATGCAAACGTGAATGTCAAGAGTCCTGCACTGAGTGGCTAATGCAGCAAAATGTATCAAAGTAAGGCAATTATAATTAATAGCGACAACAGCAGTGAGTATTCATTTTGCCGAGCAGGATTTGGCAGCAGACACAGAGAAGGGTTTGAATGGGGGAAGGGGAGGCTGCAGAAAGGAGCAGACTGTACCCAATCAGAATAATGTTATTTGTTCTTCAAAATCATTAACAGCCCAGCTACATCTGCTGGGAACATCTGGGTCACCTTTCTCCCCCAGCATCCAAGGCAGTTCTCAACCCATGGGTCCCCAGATGTTGTTGGACTACAACTCCCATCATCCCTGACCACTGGTCATGCTTCCTAGGTAGTCCAACAATATCTGGAGACCCACAGGTTGAGAAACACTGTGGTAGAGGGATGAGTCTGGGGCATTCATTCCTGTAGTCTCATAGTGATTGTCACTATGGGAGCAGGGCTGATGCCAGCTTTTGATGCCCACCACTACTGCACCACTTTCTCTCGCTCTCTTCCCATCCCCTGCCCCCTCATTTCCATGTTAACCGATTACAGAGAAAATCTGTTTGCATCTCTCCCCACCCCACAGCAACCCCGAAAATTGCGGGAATGACGGGACAACATTTGGGGCAGTATACTGGCACACAGTTCTTTCTAGCTGCTTTCTTTTTCTTTTCTTTTTAAAATACTTTTATTTTGCTTTAAACAAATAGAAATAATTATAGACAATCAAAATTACAAAAGAAAATTCCTTAATAATAATGATGGTGAAAAAAGCTTTAAAAAAATACAAAAAAATCTAAGTACATGGCATAGAACATAAGCCATTATGGGAAAGAAAAAAGAAAAGGGGGAGGAGGAGGAAAGAAGAAAAAAAGAGAGAAAAAAGAAAAAAAGGGGGGGGGGTAGAAAAAAAGGAAAAAAAGAGGAAGATGAGCCAAAACACAAGAAGGCCGATCTATTGTACGCTTCCGTCAAGGTCACAACCGATCATTATTCTTATCAATTCTCTCTATCTGCATTCCATAGAATCCCTCATCTTGGTATCAGGGAACATTTCCCTATGATAGATAGATAGATAGATAAATTTATTGTCATTGTCCGTATATACACAGTATACACAACAACGAAAATCAAACACCCGAGACCGGATTCACATACACATTCGCACGTATCTCCAACACTCTCATCCTATTCAGACATACTCTATTAGAACATAACATAATCCAGAATATAACATAACCTATTAGAAGCATAGCATAACCTAAAACCTATCTCATTCCTTACTACTCACTGCTTGCTATTTCTTACAACTGGCCCTGAGATCATTATTTAGTGCAATCAGAGCTCTTGGATAGAAACTATTCAGAAGGCGTGTGGTTCGTGTTTTCATTGTCCTGTATCTTCTGCCCGAAGGCAACAGTTCAAAGAGGTTGTGAGCAGGATGGGTGGGATCTCTCAGGATATTGTGTGACTTCTTCAAGCTGCGAGACGTGAAGATCTCATCCAGGGTTGGTAGTTGGAGCCCAATAACATTCTGGGCAATTTTAATTATTCTCTGTAAAGCTTTTTTATCCATTTCAGAGCTGCTCCCATACCACGATAATATACTATAGGTTAAGACACTCTCAATGGTACTGTGATAATAGGACAGAAGTAGGTGCTGAGATAGATTCAATCCCCTGAGCATTCTCAGGAAATACAACCTCCCCTGCACCTTCCTCACAACCATATTAATATTTGCAGTCCATGAGAGGTCCTCAGAGATGTAAATGCCCAGGTATTTAAAACTACCAACCCTCTCCACCTCCTCGCCATTTATGTGCAATGGTAAAAATACACTTTTCTTTCTCCTAAAATCAATTATGAGTTCTTTGGTTTTTTTGGTGTTAAGCATAAGATTATTTTCTTTACACCATTGAATTAACCCCTGTACTTCTTTCCTATAAGCAGCCTCATCATTCTCACTAATGAGCCCCACCACTGTTGTATCATCCGCAAATTGGGGTATCATTCTAAACATAACCAGGTCTTTCTTGATGAGCCCTTGTCCCCTAGATAATTATTTAACTTTAAGCTGTTTCCATAGGGGAACAGAAACACAGATGTGTGGAAAGGGTGAGGGAGTAGCAACATTGTCCAATGATGCTCCTTGTTGTGTCACACCATGCCCACTGGTGTGAAAGGAATTTAGTGTGATATGCCAGTATCAAAAAGCTGCCATTTCATAACACAACAGGTACCGGAGTGTGAAAGGAACAGAATAAAAATGGGGCAGAATAATGCAGAAAAATAAGGTAATATTATAATCTGGAAAACTAAAGTAATATTATCCATGTCTAAATGCCCTCTTAGCCACTTTTATAAGGGAAGGCTAAAGACAGAAGATAATCCGCTTTAAATAGCTCGGACTGCGTGAAAAACCCGCTTAACCTGTTTGACTGGAGGCTGAAAAGGTGAAAAGGAAATGTGAAATGATGACTTTTATCGTACCGCCTTCAACTCTCTTTAACAATCGTTGTCCAACTCCAGCCTCAGCGCTGTTTGAAGCTTGCAGCCTCATCCCATTAAAACAGTGTAAATGAATGATAAATAATCAGATTTCAGGTGTGAGTGGGAGAAATTTGTTTCTATCTCTGCATTCTCTTTTTTTAAAAACAAAATAACTTTTTGGAGTCTGTTATACTCAAGAAACACATTTGAGTTTTTCACCACAACTGAAACAGTACAACCTTAGCTACATTTCAAGGAGAGGAATTTGGAAGAAAAAGAATTTTGAGGGGAAATCAAGCTTTTCAAGACAAATAAATGGATAATGAATGAATGTTACCATACCAAACATCCTCTGCATCTTCATCGCACTCTGCCCCGAATTGGCAAATGTCGCAGGTGGATGTTTCCTTTTGAATGGTTTCTCCAGAACCTTCACTGCCTGTGAAAGAAGAAATCAAGAAGAAACGCGTCAGTTTCCCAGTGCAAAATCTGTCACAAAATCAGCAACAATAAAGAAAACATCCCATCTACTTGTGTATAGTTTATATGTGCGAATGACTATGTCGCCTCTCAAACGTTTAGATTAGGAATGCAGAAAGAGCATAGGAAATTAACATACACTGAATCAAGCTGTTGGTTCATCTAGTTTAGTGTTGTCCACAACTGATTGGTAGGAGCTCTCCAAGGTACTGAAAGCATCCCCACCCTTGCCTGGAGATGGCGGGGATTGAACCTGGGCTCTTCGGCATGCAAGGCAGCTGCTCTTCCACTCAGCTACAACCCTTCTGCAGCTTGGGGCTCTGTATTGAATGAATACACTAGGGTCACACTCAAACCACTCAATCACATAAGAGTTTAAAGCACTCTTATACAGTGGTACCTTGGGTTACATATGCTTCAGGTTACATAAGCTTCAGGTTACAGACTCCGCTAACCCAGAAATAGTACCTTGGGTTAAGAACTTTGCTCCAGGATGAGAACACAAATCGCACGGCAGTGGCGTGGCAGCAGCGGGAGGCCCCATTAGCTAAAGTAGTGCTTCAGGTTATGAACAGTTTCAGGTTAAGAACGGACCTCCGGAACGAATTAAGTACTTAACCAGAGGTACCACTGTACCACTTTTACAATCATGAATTACCCCAAAGAATCATGGGAGCTGTAGTTGGTTTAAGGTTGCAGGGAATTTTAGCTCTATGAGGGACAGAACCCTTAATAGTCTACAGTTCCTAGGGTTCTTCCTTTCATGGGAAGAGGGAGCCACAACTGTGGTGCAAGAGTGCCTTAAATGTATGGTGCAGATGTAACCTAATAGGATGTGTCTCCTGCTGCACATGTTCCAGGACACATCTGCAATGTGTCGATGACCGGTTGGTCACATAAGTGCAGGCACTTCTCGCCATTCTTGGGAATCATGTCTTTGCAAAGTTTCCAATGGCGCACTGTTCCCAATCACATATATGTGTAGGCATGATGTAGACATGCGCTGGCATGTGCGCTGGGTGGATGGCGGCGGGGCGTGCTCTTTTCCCGCCATGCACTTGTTCAGAACACCAGTGTGATTGTTGTACCGATTTGGGAGGTTTCGTGAGGCAAGGAAAGCAATATTGCAATGAGATGGTTAGCGGTGAACTTAGGCAGCAAAGGGTGAATTTATGCATTTCCCCCAACTTATGTTTTTTTTTTTAAAAAAACCACAATCAGCCTTGGTTGCTGCTGTAGTGGCAGATGTTGGGCACTGTTGCTTAAAGCCCTTTTGCTTTGGCTATATTCTGTTCAAAATTGCCCCTCTCCCAGCCGCTACCCCATCTTTAGGAATGAAGAAATGGGAAGAAAGACAGCTGGGAGAGAGAGCTATTTTGAATGGAAAAGAGGCAGAAAGGAAAGGGTGAAGTAGCACCTGCCACCCTCTGCTAGTACTCTGCTTAAAAATGGCTGTTTTTAATAATAATAATAATAATAATAATAATAATAATAATAATAATAATATTTATTTATACCCCGCCCTCCCCAGCCAAGGCCAGGTTCAGGGTGGCTAACAAGCAATAAGAAAAGCAGGTTGAATGAATACAACTTAAAAACAAAATTAAAATACAACATTGAAATATTGAAACTTTAAAAATGTAGCCTCATCGTAGGAGAAAGGAAAAGAAAAAGAAAAAGGAAAAAAAAGAGGGGGAGGGAATCAAATTGGCTCCAAGCCAAAGGCCAGGCGGAACAACTCTGTCTTACAGGCCCTGCGGAAAGAAATCAGATCCTGCAGGGCCCTGGTCTCATGAGGCAGAGCGTTCCACCAGGCCGGAGCCAGAGTTGAAAAGGCCCTGGCTCTGGTTGCAGCTAATCTAACTTCCTTAGGGCCCTGGGACCACTAGGGTGCTGCTATTTATGGACCTTGAGGCTCTCCGTGGGGCATATCAGGAGAGGCGGTCCCATAGGTATGAGGGTCCTAGCCGTGAAGGGCTTTAAAGGTCAAACGCATCACCTTAAATCTGACCCTGTACTCCACCGGGAGCCAGTGCAGCTGGAAAAGCACTGGGTGAATATGCTTCCATGGCAGAGACCCCGTGAGGAGCCTCGCTGCAGCATTCTGCACCCGCTGGAGTTTCTGGGACAGCTTCAAGGGCAGCCCCGCATAGAGTGAATTACAGTAGTCAAGCCTGGAGGTGACCATCGCATAAGGATGAAACAATCACCCTGTGTGTAGCTTCAGCCAAAGTGTGTAATGATTGGCAGAGGAAGGGAGAGATCAGTGCTGTCCAATGTAAAAAGTCCCAGGTTCAACACTTGACAGCTCCAAGTAGGGTTGATATCCTGAAGATCTTCTGCCTGTCAGTGAGGGAAATCCTGAGCAAGACAGACCAATGTTGTGGTTAGGAGTAACTTCCTGTGCTCCTAAAACAACAGTCTAAGGACTGGTTCACACTGAAAACTACAGGGCAGTTTTTGTCAGCGGAGTTTAACACATGCTATGGGTTCCTGTTTGGTATGACTCAACAAGGAGCTGCACTCAGTCCCCAAAGCGGCTCCATGGAGGAGCTTTGGAACTTAAAAAAGAAAATTAATTGGCTTTGCTGGCGAGAAAGAAAATATTCGTGCCCACATATGCAGCCCATTACAATGAAAAGAAACACAAAGTTTCCCTTAGGGCGAAATTGTCAGATCAGAGATGGCTTGTGATGTGATCAGCTTCCCGTCTTCTTTGAATTCCATGTGACTGATGGAGCAGCTCAGTTAGAAATGGGAGAGGAGGGAAGAGGAGGTTTATTCCCCTGCATGCAAACTCTCAGGTCCCGACCTGCTTCTCAAGTAGGTGTAGCAGTTGCAAAACTTTAACATCTTTACAAGATGCCTCTGAGGCAAGGCAGGCAGTTGATGTCCACCATAGCAGAGAACACTGAAAGAATATAGCAGCCATTATCTTTATGAGATGGGTGCTTTAAGGAGTGAGTGGAACTGTAGGGCAACCTCTTTCTCTCTCCGCCCCCCCCATGAACTGCCTATAGTTAAGGACAAATGAATCTGCTAATCTTGGTTTCTCTCCATTTCTCATTTTTCTAATCCTAAATTCAGTAACCATTACGTAAAGAAGCAACAGAAAGCAATGGCGAGAACTTGAAGAGGCGTATATATAAAGATGGATGCGAGACGCTATAAAGAGAAAGAGATTGTGTGTATATTAGAACAAATGAACTCTAAATTGCTGGTGGATTTTGAAAAGGATTGCATATGCAATTTTTGCCTAATACAAGCATTTTGCAGCACAATTCTTCTAAGATAATGAACATTTGTGCATTATTTTCATGGATATGTGTATTTCTACACACACTATGCTATGCCCTAGTAGATGCATAGCATATGCCCACTGCTGGGCTGGAACACTGCACTGCAAAATTCAGAGACGTGCGAAATTGGGGGCTGGCTGTGTTTCAGTTCACGTTCATGTAGATTACGAAGATTCACCTTTAACTGTGAACTGAATCCATTCCCCCTGTTCTTCAATCCCCACTCATGATTCATATTGCCAAAACCATGTTCTGCACTTCTATCCTGTAGGCTGTCGAGGCCAATTGGTATTTCTCAGGGCAGAGATCTGTCACGGGGTCCTCCAATGTCTGTTCACTGTGCTGATGTTTGAAAAGCACCTGACACAGCTCACCCAAATGACAACATTTGCTCTGTCCAGCCAGTGCCCACTATGACTAGAAATAACAATAGCTACAATTACATTTTTTCCCTGTTTTTCGTAATGTATCACATTTATTTTTCTTTTTTATTCTGTTTTGTTTTCTACCTGGATATGTCTTCCTCTCTCTCCCTCTCTCTCTTTTGGTGTCTTATCTTCCTTGGTACACTTGTAATTATGTACATTTTATTTTTAATAAAGAACACACACACACACACACACACACACACACACACACAGAAAGGCTGCTCTGTACAGCCACTGCCCACTATGACTGGAAACAGCTTATATGCTAGGATAACTGCCCTTCACCTTCAGGTTGCAAAATAAATTTAACAACTATCCATAAAACTCCCCCCCCCCCAAAGCTCCAGGAGAAGGGCCAAGCATCACATAGCTCAATAATTAAGCCTTTGTAAACCTGCCAGATTGTCCAAGTTCTGGAAAACAAGCTCCTTCATTTTTAGCAAAATTCCTCTCTCTGCTTTTAAGTCCCTCTGGAAAAAAAACAACACTTTCCATGTATTTATATTTAATTTAACAGGATTGTCTTTGGTCTCTCTTCCCCCAGCTAAATGCCCGCAGCTTCAGTGTATCCTTTTATAATGTTCCAGTGTTAGCAGGTATGCTTTTCCCATAGACAACACATGTTTTCAAGAGGAAGAGCAGCGTTTTAAATCTGTATTCCAAACACTCAGCATCCAGGGATAGTTTACATTGTGAATAGTAAGTGAACCTTTCTCAGACAGCAAGTTCAACGCATAAGCAGAGCATCCTCCCTTCATTTTTTATTAGAAATGAGCTGGTAGTCCTTTCATTGCAGTTGCCATTGGTGAACAAGGAGAGTAACTGGGCTGGGAGAACTGAACTACCCAGGCATTATTCCCCGGCATTAAATTAAAACAGCAGTTGCCTTTCTTTTATTTATTTTTTCTGCCATTGGTCTCAACAGCCGTGTTACCTGGCGATAAAATTTGTTTAAAGTGAATTCTCTTCCCACCCCACTGTGCAGATGAGTGCCCTGATAAAACCAGACAACCTAGAAAGAGTTATTTTCTCCTTATTTCCTGCTGCTATTTAAGCTTTCAGAGTGTAAGATGTTCATTTTCTAAGGTGACCCGAGGGCTGTCGTCTCCCTCCCTGGCCTTTAGGTTTTGCATTTTGCACATGCCTCCAAGAAACCTTCCACGAGTCTTCAGAGAATAAAAAAATAAAAAATAAAAATGCATTGGGAAGCATTTCGCGCAGCATTCAGAAAACCCTATCTGTGATTATTTTCAAGATGTTAGCAAAATGCCTGCTGGCTCCGGCCAAAGATCCCCCTTGTCCAACATCCTGTTTTCACATTGGCCAACCGGAAGCCTGCAAGATTCTGTAGGCAAAATATGGACTCTACCGGCATGCAATCATTTACCTCTTTATCAAAAATATTTATATCCTGCTTTTACCCCCTCCACAAGGGAGTTGCACAAAGCGGCTTACAAATAAAAAGGCAGAACGTAACAGCAACAATGGCCCGGTGGTTAAAACAGGAAATGAATAAAACTAAAACTAGCAGCAAGAAATCACACACACACACACACACACACGGGCATAAAGATATGGGCACCCAGACCTCTCTCTCTTTGGACCCCAGGACTCTCCCTAGACCATACTCCCTCACTTGGCCTGCTTTTCACTCTCCTTCAGTGGGCTTGGCAGGAAGGTATGCTTGAAGTCTGATAATGCCTCTTGGTTTCTAGGATGGAGGCTAGAGAGGAGGATGTGAGCATGTGTGGAAACTAGCCTATTGTACACAGGTAACATGTGAATGAAAGAGACGCGGGTGGTGCTGTGGTCTAAACAACAGAGCCTAGGACTTGCCGATCAGAAGGTTGGCGGTTCGAATCCCCGCAACGGGGTGAGCTCCCGTTACTCGGTCCCTGCTCCTGCCAACCTAGCAGTTCGAAAGCACGTCAAAGGGCAAGTAGATAAATACGTACCACTCCGGCGGGAAGGTAAATGCCGTTTCTCTGCGCTGCTCTGGTTTGCCAGAAGTGGCTTAGTCATGCTGGCCACATGAACTGGAAGCTGTACGCTGGCTCCCTTGGCTAATAAAGCAAGAGGAGTGCCACAACCCCAGATTCGGTCACAACTGGACCTAATGGTCAGGGGTCCCTTTACCTTAACATGTGAATATGTTGCTTTGCCTACTTTACCTCTGGTCTGTCTGGGATTGGTTGGAGGAACGGGGGGGGGGGACCAGCTGGAGAACCACAAAGGGAAGAAGACTCAGAGCCCAGGGAATGTTGAACGGGAAGAAGAGGAAGAAGATTGGGAAGAGGAGGTGTCGGAAGCTAAAGAGGTAACAGGGCTTAGTGAGCCGGGAGAATCATTGACAGAGACAAGAATTCTAACCCAATGCTTTCACCAAAGTCTGCTTACATCTGTGATCAATAAAGTTGTGGCCTATGTCAACCCAATTACTGATGTCAGATGTCTTATTCTTTCATGGGGCTGCCCCGGACAGCCTTTGCGCTGTTACACCTGGGCACACAATTATCCAGCCAAGTACAGTGGTACCTCAGGTTACATATGTTTCAGGTTCCATACGGTTCAGCTTACAGACTCTGCTAACCCAGAAATAGTACCTTGGGTTAAGAACTTTGCTTCAGGATGAGAACAGAAATTGTGCTCCGGCAGCAGGAGGCCCCATTAGCTAAAGTGGTGCTTCAGGTTAAGAACAGTTTCAGATTAAGTACGGACCTCCGGAACAAATTAAGTACTTAATCCAAGGTACCACTGTAACATATTTTAAAATCACATATATTAGGGGAAATGGCATAGTAGAAATGCATCCTAATAGGATAAATGTCTTTGCAAAAATGTGAAGGAGAAATTAGGAGAAATTAGATTAAAACGCTGATGAATTTTCATGAAGACACTTTTTAAAAAATCATGAAATTACGTAGAAATGTGGAGAAACAAACTGAAGATGGCGGAGGATGTCAAATTGAGAGGCACTTAAATTAACAGATTCACCTAACTCCTGGTACATAGCTGGTGAGCTACATTTGACATGGCATATCACAAATTTCGCCGATAATTTCTTACTTTAGTTCTATGGTTGCATTCCCGTTTCTGCTAGGTAAAGGCAATTTCTTTGCAGGGTGGGGTATCAACAAATCAGATAACAAAATATAATTGTGGAGACCTATCTGTTTGGGGAAGAGAGGGACAATCTCTTGAGCAAGTGGCTAAATAACCACTTCAGCTTGGACTGAAATCTGAGTGCTCTCAGGTAAGCAGAAACGAAGTGAAAGATGTTTCTGCAATGCCTGCCCCTTCTCCCCCAGTACACATCTGGCTGAAGAAAGCTGTGTTAAAAATTGCGCGAGAGAGGGAGAAGTGTCGAGGGCAGCCGGATGTTGGCAACTAACACAGCGAGACAAAAACACGGGGTGAGTTGAGCTTCGCGCAGAGATATCCCACTGTGGGCTTTCACATTAGCAGAAGGAAGTGGGTCAAAAAGACAGGAGAGTGAAAGGCCGCTAAGAGATACATGCGGAGAGAGGCCAGTGGTATCTGCAAAATGCACAAGAGCAAATACCCCAAACACCTTCTTAGAAAGTGATTTATTTTTTAAAAAAACCCATCTTGGCCAGCACACGAGCAGGAGAGAAGCTCAAATGCCGAAAGTGACTTGGCTCTCAATCGATAAGTCTTTTCGTAGCCCCCTCTCCGCGAGAGCATTAGCTTGGTTGAAAGCCGCAAAGTGAGAAAAATGAATGGGTGTGAAACGAGGGGTCGTTGCAGGAGCAACTATCCTTTCAGATCTCTGGCAAAGGCTCAAAATAACATTACAGGAAAGATGAAAAGAAAAAACGCTCCTCAGCTGTACCGGCCACAAATGCCCCGTGTGACATAGCTTGGTTCTACTGGCTGCGCGCAGGCTTCTCGTTCAGCAAAGAGAAAATTACCTATATCCCACGCAAGCTTACACAAAAGGAAATTAACCACAATTTCCAGTGCCAACTTGAGCCCTGATCAAAAGCCGTCGATGGGAGCTCCTGAAACATTCTCCTTGATACCGACAAGCTTTCAATCAAGGCCTCAGCATGGATGGCAGTGATATAAGTGAGTATTATAACTTCAAGACTTTCGTAGATGCAAGCAACACATGGGGGTCTGTGCAATGCAAAAGCAAGGGGATAATATGCAAGAGCCCTGATTTTATGCCACAAGCATCCTTTTCTTGCCTGGTGGATTGCTGAGGGCTGCTTCATAGGCTGCAGGTCTGCTTGCCATTCCCCTCTGATTATTACATGGTTCTGCTTCTGTCGTAGGAGACCTCCCACATGACCTGCCAAGTCCCGCAGGAAGCTGTCATTCAAACCTTATTGGAACAGTGTGTGATTGAGTCAGAGGGAGTTGGCAACTATTCAGTTTTCGTAAGCGAATCCCTTACCTTCAGTGACAGACAACACATACACATTATTTTCCCTCTTCCAAGATACTTTGCTCTTTGAAAATTGTTCTTATTAAAGATTATTGGGCTGCAAAAGTACATACAATGTCTCTGTTTTCAGATCATAAAGTCCTTTCTATAGGTCAGTTCTATTCAGTGCTTTTTTCTAAAAAAAATTGTTTAGGGGTACTCTCATTTAGACTCAAGAAAATCACCATTTTATAGTTCAAATTGGGAAAAATAAATACAGTAAATGGACAAAAGTACAGAGATTCACAAAATGTTTAGGGGCATGCATACCCCTGCATACCCCCGGAAAAAAGCACTGGTTATATTCCATGTGAGACATTAATGTTGTAATCGGTATAAGGTTGGGGAGAAGGGGGAGAGGAAGAGAGGGGGGTAGTAAATTTTCATTCTTTTACAAAGAGTATGTGTGAGGTTTTTGTGTTAGCATCATGTGGGTACGTTCTCTTTCTATTCATTTATTAGTTTTAATTGGATTTGAGAGAGGTTGGGGGAGCCCAGGGCATGGTTGGTTGACTCCAACATTTCTCCAACGAAAATAGGGACATCCCATTCCATGATGATAATAATTATAATTTTACTATTTATAGCTCACGTATCTGACTGAGTTGCTCCAGCAACTCTGGGCGGCTTCCAACATAATAACATAAAAACATAATACAGTCATACCTCGGGTTAAAGACTCTTGGGTTAAATCTTTTCAGGTTGCGTCCCGCGGCGACCCGGAAGTAACGGAACAGGTTACTTCTGGGTTTCGCCACTTGCGCATGCACAGATGCTAAAAATGACATCACACGCATGTGCAGAAGCAGTGAATCGCGACCCACGCACGCGCAGACGTGGGTTGCATTCTGCTCATGTTGCGAACGGGGCTCCGGAATGGATCCCGTTCGCAACCAGAGGTACCACTGTAAAACATTTAACATTCTTTTTTTTAAAAAACCTTCCCCTATACAGGGTTGCTTTCAGATGTCTTCTGAAGGTGGTATAGTTAGTTATCTCCTTGGCTCGGCGGTCACATAACTCCATACCCTCCAACATTTCTCTGATGAAAATAGGAACGTCCTAAGGAAAAGTGGGACATTCTGGGATCAAATCAGAAACTGGGACACCTTCTGTAAATCTGGGACTATCCGTCGAAATTAGGGACACTTGGACGGTCTATTGCCTTCATACCAACTTCCCATACATAGACAATCAAGTTAAAAGGAGACCTGCCCCCTGTTCAGATGTGTGATTGAATTTGCATTTTTGAAGCATGTATATGGGTTGGACAGATCGTGAAGCTGAGGCATGAGGCTCCAGTACTTTGGCCACCTCATGAGAAGAGAAGACTCCCTGGAAAAGACCCTGATGTTGGGAAAGATGGAGGGCACAAGGAGAAGGGGACGACAGAGGACGAGATGGTTGGACAGTGTTCTCGAAGCTACCAGCATGAGTTTGACCAAACTGCGGGAGGCAGTGGAAGACAGGAGTGCCTGGCGTGCTCTGGTCCAGGGGGTCATGAAGAGTCGGACACGACTAAACGACTAAACTACAACAAACATGGGTTACTTTCTTCTTGTAGGAGGAGAGGATGGGACTAGAGCTCAGTGGTAAGAGTTTGTGTGTAGAGGATCCCAGATTCAAGCCCTGCTATCTCCCGGTAGGCCTGGGAGAGAAACCAGCCTGAAACCATGAAGAATCACTGCAAATCAGTGTAGAGAAAACTGAGCTGGATGGGTCTAAAGTGTGACTTAATACAAGGCATCTTTCTATGTTTCCTATGAGACACAACTGATCCCAATTCCTATAGGGAAGTCCAATGGAAATCTAACATTGCTGCATTTCCGCAACACTCCACTGGCAGCAATGGAAGTGTGCTACTGCAGCTCGATCTCTCAGATCACTGTGGCCTTGCAGCCTGTTTCTGCTGTGGGTATTGTCTCTTTCAGAGGCCAGATTTATTTGGAAATAATTAGACGTCTCTCCCTCCCTCCATCACAGCCCCACCTGTATGGAACTCATTGCTTGAGATTCTGGGTCCATTTAGATGGGGCTGTCAAGACTTTATAGACCAGCTCCTGATCTCAAAGTGTAATAGCATACAGTTGGGCTCATTTGGTTATTTCTGCTGCTGTGATAACACAGCTGATTTGGTTTTTAATTATTTGCTTGGATGTTTTAATATCGTAGCAGCATTGAGAGCTTGCATGAAGTGAACAAAAGTGGGCTATTAATCTTCAAATAAATAAGACTCACTCCCCCACTGTACAAGCTGATCTTGTAGCAATATTCCCTCCCCCAAGGTAGAGATGATAGATATATAGATATAGATATAGATGATAGATATAGATATAGATAGAATTTAAGAGCATCTGAATAGGGTGACTCTTGTCTGTGGAGGGGCTACAGGACCACACATCTCAGCTCTGCCTCATCCACCCCAATATATCCACATTGAACTGGAAGGTCCAAATCTTATCTTAATCTTATAAAAAGTGCTATTTTTCTAGAAAAAGCGGTGCTACGAAGATCTCCCTCATCCTCTTAGAATGGCAATAGCACCTACCTGAGAGGGGCCAGAACTACGTTCTGGTGAGTTCCAGCTGAAGAAAGCCTTGATTACCATATTTTTGTGTATATAACATGCCCCATGTATAAGACAAGCCCCTTTTTAAACTCCAAATTAAGAAATTAAGTTGTTTAACTTTTTGGTGGAATGGGAAAGGTCACTTCTGCAAATCGCTCAGCTGCCTGCCCACCACTGCCAATCGCTTGCCACAGCCACTGCCAATCGCACACCACGCTCCAGCCACCAATTGTCTGCCCACTAGAGAGCCAGTGTGGTGTAGTGGTTAAGAGCGGTGGACTCGTAATCTGGTGAACCGGGTTCGATTCCCCGCTCCTCCACATGCAGCTGCTGGGTGACCTTGGGCCAGTCACACTTCTTTGAAGTCTCTCAGCCCCACTCACCTCTCAGAGTGTTTGTTGTGGGGGAGGAAGGGAAAGGAGAATGTTAGCCGCTTTAAGATTCCCTAGGGTAGTGATAAAGCGGGGTATCAAGTCTAAACTCTCTCTCTCCTCTCCACTCGCTGCCACCAACAACCCATCTGCCCACTTACCACAGCCGCCAATCACCTGCCCAATTGCCAGCCAATTGCCAGCAGGCTTTGCCGCAGCCACCAATCACCAGCCCAATCGCTGCTGCCAATCTCCTGCTTGCTGCTGCCATTAATCGCACGCACCCCCCACTGCATTCACTATCCGTGTATAAGAAGACACCCAATTTTTGCCTTTTTTAAAGCAAAAAGCATTGTCTTATACATGGAAAAAATACAGTAGTTACAATTGCCCTACAATCCCTTACCTTTGTCATGATCACTGTCATCACTAGGTATGACTGGGGAGCCCTACCCCTGGGTTTCTGATCATAGGGAGGATTGCAGGGGCAGATTTGGGGTGGGGGGCGTGACTAATTCAGTTACAACGAGCATGCAGAATAGAGTTCAAAAACTGTGGAAGGGGAGCTGAATTATGGCGCCACACAATACACTGCTTAAATTTGAGATCCCAAGGTCCGTCACTGAGTATTGTAACAAAGACATTTATAATATTCTCCCTCCTTCCTGCTTTCAGACCTTTCAATATTGAGCTAAAACGGGAAGTTTAGGAACAGAGAGGGTAGCTGCCTACTCCAGAGATACAATTTAAGCGTCCCAGAATAGGGTCACTGATGTGTGATTATCAGTCCTCTCTCTATCCAGCATCCAAGTAAGTGACCTTTGGAAAATGCAAAATTTCATAGAATCATAGACTTGGATGGGATCCCAAGGGTCCAGCAATGCAGGAAGTAAATTTTGCAAGTAAACAATTTCAGAATCAGCCAGGCTGGTGGCTTTCCTCCTTAAGCTTCCCTTCCTGGATTCTGCCCCACTTTGAAAGAAGCATCCCATGCACACATTTTGATGAGTCTTCCGAGTCTACCATTCCTCCTACATGCAGATGCTGTTAAGTGTAGGGCAAAAACAAAACAAAACAAAGCCGTAAAGTCAACACTACAGTGCCTTGCATGAAGCAACAATCCTAGGTGATGCCAACTTTTCACATTTACATTTAGTGTAAACAGTGCCAATTAGTGACAGAATTTAATAGCTGCCAGCCCGCCCCTCCAAACAAACATGTTGATCTAAATTTGCCAAGAGCGCCTTCTCATAAAATGCACAAGAGCAGAGCAGTGTGTGCTGGAAACTCTCACATCTCCACTCTTACTTTAATTTTATTTTAAAAGGGAGATGGCTTTCTTACAGAGGGACTTTCAAAGAGCATCGCTGTAAACATTTACGTGGTTTCCCGATGCAACAAATCGGGAGACCTTTGATGGTTTTCACACTTAAAAAAAGTTTTGTTTTCTGTTTTTTATTCCCCATGTCTGACATTTGAATGAGAAAAACCTTACATTGGGCCAGGCTGTGCATTTGATTCTAAAACTGGTTCTCCTTTGGTTGTTATTTCCCTTTTCCTACCACACTGGAAATGGTTTTCAAAGATTGGATGAAAAAACAGCTCAGAAACTTGGGTTATAATGTAATGCACAATCCCTTGGGATTTAGTCCCATTGGAATATATACTCAGAGTCGCTAAATCTGCCCCTTCATTACCTTGCACATTACTGGGTAGGACCCTAGGACAGGGCACCAGCCCTCCTTCGCATTCCCCCAACCCCTGCCCATATTTTGCTAGCTGCTCAAGACTCATCCACCACCGCTGTCCAATCTGCACCACAGTCCTTTTAAGCCCATGCCCTCCTTCTATGACTTTCTGTGCCACCAAGCTTAGAGCCGGCTGCTGTCTTATGAGAGCCAGAGAGGCAGGATCTGTGCTGCTCTTTTAAGCTCCCCCCACCTCCATCTCTCTGCCTCTGGCTCCCAGCAGCACCCGGGCAAATGACATCATCAAGCTGCACTACCAAGCTTGGAGCTGGGCACTATGTTGCGAGTGGCAGAGGCAGGATTTGCAATCATGGCGGCACTGTGAGGGGTGGGAGAAAGCCTCAAAATTGAAATGCCCCAATTTCAAGCCAGATTTACAGAAGCTGTCGCAGTTTCTGATTTGATCCTGGAATGTCCTGCTTTTCCTTAGGATGTCCCTCTTTTCATCAAAGAAACATTGGAGGGTATGGAGCATAGCTGTCAACCGTCCCTTATTTGGCGGGAAAGTCTCTTATCCCAGTGCCGTTTCCTGCTGCTGTCCCTTATTGATGATGTCCCTTAAATTTCCCAGATTTCAAAGGAAGCAGCTCCTCTCCCTGCTGGCCAGGGAGGAGGGAGGCTCCAACTGTGTTGCTCACCCAATAAGGAGTCTAAGAACGACTGGGGTGTGGAGCTTGCATGCCTTGTGCTGATCAAATTGGCCGTGTTGCCTGGGGACTCGCCTTTGCTCAGCGCTTCCCAGCGGAGAGGTGACGGTGGTTTTCCTTGCTGCATCCCCTTTGCTGGGTTGCTGTGCTGTAGGAACCACCGCTTGAGGCTTTGTTTGGCTGCTGGATGGGCTTTCTGCCTTTGGCCCGGAGGGGCTCAGAAGTTGAACATACCTGTGCTAGGAAAATCGCTTATTTTGGCTGCTGATCCCTTATTTTCAAATCTGTAAGTTGACAGCTATGGTATGGAGTTATGCAATCCCCAAACCAAGGAGATAAGTAACCATACAACCTTTAGAAGACGTCTGAAAGCAGCTCTGTATAAGGATTTTTTTTTATAAAAGCTTTAGTGTTTTATTATGTTTTTATATATATTGGAAGCTGCCCAGAGTGGCTGGGGCAACCTAGTCAGATGGGCAGGGTATAAACAACAACAACAACAACAACAACAACAACAACAACAACAACAACAACAGAATAGAATGTCCCTATTTTCATCAGAGAAATGTTGGAGAGTGTGCTTCTGCTACTGTATCACTGTTGAGGCTTGGAGTTGTAAAATGCACTCATTAGCTTCCTATCTGGTCAAAGGATTAATGTCAGGGACCTTGACTTTGTACTAACACTGCAGAGACATTTAACCTTCAGAAAACTTAATGATAGGAAAACACACAGACACTAAAAGAGCCATCAGACGTGTTTTGGCAAATGTGCCCATTTTAACATCTTTATCAGGCTGCTGCCAATTTACGCCTGTTTATCTTTCCAAATATTACGATGGCTCACACTGTTGCCGCATCGGATATTAAAATGTACTTTATTCCAGAACTGATGGAACTCTCAGTGGTTAAGAAAAACGGAGAAGAAGAATAGAAGAGTAGGGAGAAGATTTAGGTATCTCTGAAGATTTCTTATCACTGCGCAACATAACTCTCTAACGGTTCGGTGCCTTGGAGGGTCATCGGAGATCACTTATCATATAAATCAAAAAGGTGGCAGGCTATAAGAGTGCAAGCCTATAGCAATTTCATGTCTTTGCTCACAGACATCAAATCTATCTTTTAGGCAGACTATAGAAAAGGATAATGCGCCAGTTCATTTATACCACCCAAGAAACCCAAATCGGGAGATCAGCTAATCTGAAGTTGCCACTACGGCTCCCGATTCAATAGCAATTCACTACAGAAATGGCTGGTCTCACACCTTCTAAGATTTGATTGGTTTAAACTCTCATTTATGTGACATACTATTTCTGCTTTGCAGAAAGGACTCCTGCGTGTGGCCCCAATACAATTGCCTACCCTGAAACACACCTAGTACAATTTGGTCACGTTCATGCCATATGCTTAAAACGCTATTATGCTGCTTTAAGAGTCATGACTTCTAGCAAATAATTCTTTATTAGAATCATAGAATTGTCGAGTTTGGAGGTACCCCAAGGGTCATCTAGTCCAACCCCCTGCAATGCAGGAATCTCAGCTAAAGCATCCAGGACAGCTGGCCATCCAACCTCTGCTTAAAAACCTCCAAGGAAGGAGAGACCACCACCTCCCGAGGGAGCTCTCCCGAGGGAGACCGCTCCACTGTTGAACAGCTCCCACCAATGTTTAGTTGGAATCTCCTTTCTTGTATCTTGAAGGCATTGGTTCGATTCGTTCCCTCCAGAGCAGGAGAAAACAAGAATGTTCCCTCTTAAGGGTGCTTAGAATTGCACATCTGCAAGGGGCCTTCAACTCTCAGCACCCTTAAAAGCTACAGTTCCCAGAGTTCTTTGGGGGAAAGCCATGGCTGTTAAAGTGGCCTCATAGCAGGACTTCCGGGTCGGCGCCATCGCCGAATGGCGGGCTCCCTCCGAGCTCCGGAGGGAGCCGGCTTGGCAGGGGCTGGGTCCTACCGCACCGGCGATGCGGGGACCCTTAAAAACCACGGCCAGAGTGAGGCCGTGGACATGGAGACTCGGCTGGCACCGTTAGCGCTCTCCCGACTCGTGAAGGAGCCTTTTTAAAGGCTACGGATCGGGTGCCGGGGAGAAGCGTGGTGCTTTGAGTTCTCTGCTATCCCTGCCGAGCGCAGCCTCATGCCATCCGGCGGAGAGCGCTGACTTCTTCTATTGAAAATTCGGCTCTAAAGAAGAACCCGTGAGTAATTGGAATATGGACTAAAAAAAAAAGGGGATAAATTTTTAAAATTCGGAGCGAACGGGGGAGGCGGAAAAAAGGAAGTCAGCCCACCCCTAAATTGTAGAAGAGCCAAAACAAAGGACTGGACAACTAAGATCGAGTGTAACCTTATCTCGCCGAATTAGCAACTTCGCGAGGGAAAATTATAAGATTGAGCTGGAGGAGAAAAGTGGAATTGTTTTAAAAAAAGCAACCCCCCCGGAATCCCTGGAGCGATTCGTGAAACTGCCTGGAGAAAAGCGATGGAGGTTTTGACAGCTGTCAAAGAGCTGTCAAAAAGGAAGATTAAAATAGAGACTTTGTTATGAGGACTTTGCCGGTTATATTTGTTATAAATTGAATATAAACTGTTTTAAATATCGGTCAACAAGCTACTTGGTCTGGTGGATGTGATTCTGGAAGGGAACTTTGTTACTGCAATCCACCTAGAGGAGCCGAGGGATATTGCATGTGTTTTTCACAGGAAACCTGAACAGTTGAATGGAACTTTTAATCTCCTGGGAAACTGCAGGAATGGAACATTATTTTGTCTACAGAGGTCTACACACTACAGGAAACAATGGAACTATTTGTTGGAAAATGAAAGGAACATGATGCAATGCTTTGCTCCATGAATAACAAGCCTCTGCAGAGACACTAGAAACTTTTGGAAAAAGAACATTTCTGTGGGAGAACAGAGAAATAAAAAGGAGGAGAATGATTGACAAGAACAAGGAAATAACAAGAACTGGACAGAACTGGGGGAACATTTGGGATATTCAGGTTTGACAAGCTTATGGATACAAAATTGGAGTTTTTACTCCTGGATATAAAAACCTGGATAGAAGAAATGGGCCCTTATTTGATAGACTCCTTCTACGATTGGACATCCGTAATTAAAGACTGGCAAAGAACCTGAGGGACATAGTGTAATGTGGGAACTCCAGGAAGATATTAGAAGTGGAGGGATAGGTGAAACGCAAAGGGGAAAGAGGGGAGGGAAAATTGGAATCCAAAGGCTGTAAAATTACTATTCATATTTATCTTAGTTCCATCTGTACTATGTTTGAAAGGGGGAAACTCGTGGAAGGGTATAGATCGATCTTAGGGGATGAGAATTTGGATAAATTGGGTTATTGATGAAGAGTGTAATTTGGGGATAAGAACTTGTTGAATTTAATTGCTTATTTGGAAGATTTGGAACACAAGAGGGGGTAGGGAGGGGAAGTCCTAGTTATTGGCAAAAAGTTTATAGATTGGATTTAATTTGTTTTGATTTGTTTTAATTTGGAAAACCTTAATAAAAATTATTATAAAAAAAAAATAAAGTGGCCTCATAGCACTTTAAATGCTATGGTGTGGATGTATGTAAGATATTTTTTACAGGTGCGAACATGCAATGGGCTGTATCCAATTGGTGCCCTTAAGCCAGACAAGCCTTTTGAAAGATTCTGCTAATGGATGAGCAATTCTTGCCAACTCCCCCCATCCCCCTGAACACTAGTTTTGGAGAGTCTTGTACAAATTGGCAAAAATCCCCTCCTCTGCTAGAAGACGCTTCTACCAAAGCAACAGAGCTCAGAAGACCAATCAGACCTTACTCAATATATATTTGTCCCAATTTATTTTTAGGGCACTGCTTTATTTATGCTGATTATCGTTTTTGCGCGAGTGCTTTTTCTCCCAAATCCAGTGGGCCACCTCTCGATTCAGGTCACAGGGAAAAGATTACACCAGGGGCTTCCTATTTCTGTTGCCTCTCAGGAATAACGAGAAGTGCTAGTTTTGACCTATAAAAGACTAAATGGTTGAGGGCCGGGTGTTTTACGGACAGCTTCCCTTTCTCCCACTGTGATTGCTGAAGTCTGCTAGCGGCCATCATTTAACAGTACCCTCCCTGCCTCAGAAATGGAGATCATGGGCGTGCTCTTAATTAGTTGTTTGCCAGCTGGGAAATTGGTGTTTTTTTCTCCTGGTGATCTGCCCAAACTTCCTAGAGATGTTGGCAGATACTGGGTTGTATTCAATGGTAGGTGCGTAAATGAAAGCACCGTATTTTTCGCTCTATAGGACACACCCGACCATAGGACACACCTTGTTTTAGAGGGGGAGAACAAGAAAATAAAATTCTCCTCCTCTCTGCTCAGTGCTCGTTCAGCGAAGCGGGAGGAGAAACGGAGCCCCTTCCTTTCTCCTCCCGCTTCGCTGAAGGGGCGCTGCACAGCTCTCCCTCTCTGCTGAAGCCAGGAGAGTCTTGCTCTCCTGGCTTCAGCAAAAGGAACCCGAAGCCTCCGGCAGCTATCCCTGAAGCCTTCGGAGCACAGTGCAAGTTCCTGCTGCACTCCGGAGGCTTTGGGTTCCTTTTGCTGAAGCCGGGAGACCAAGACTCTCCTGGCTTCAGCAAAAGGAACCTGAAGCCTCCGGAGCACAGCGGGAACTCGCACTGCACTCCAAAGGCTTCAGGCGGCCATCCCTGAAGCCTGGAGAGCGAGAGGGGTCGGTGCGCACCGACCTCTCTCGCTCTCCAGGCTTCAGCGAAAGCCACACAAAGCCTCCGGAGCATGGAAGGAGCGCTCCCTCTGTGCTTCAGAGGCTTTGTGTTGCTATCGCTGAAGCCAAGGAGCCTGCATTCGCTCCATAGGACGCACACACATTCCCGCTTAATTTTTGAAGGGGAAAAAGTGTGTCCTATAGAGCGAAAAATACGGTACTTCCACTGGGGAAGGACAAGGCACATTATTTCACAAATTCCTTGACCCCCCCAAGCAACTGCAGTCCTCCATGTCATGTACCATACAGCTCTAAAGGCTTCCCCAACCCTCAGGAGTAGCTTTTATTGGGGTACATGGCTGGCAATCTGTATGAGAGCACTCTGCCATGCAACATTTTGTTGAAGGTTCCATTTGTGACACCTTTGTGTTCATACGCTCAATTGCACATGTGCACTGGAGTCAAGATGTCTCCACTAACCCCCTCAAAGATTTAACTACTAGAGACTGCCAGGAGGGGCTCTGCAGAATGGCAAGTCTAGCAACACATGCTCAAATAATATGTTTAAATCCTTCTCCCTCCCCAGGTAAAACAGGGGCTGTGATTTGCAAGAAATTAGATTCTGTCTCAAACAAACAGGGACCCTTGGAATGTATGGTACATAACAGACAAATACAAGCTTCACTGAGAAAGGATATGACTTCTCATGTAAAAGAAGCGAGAGCTTTTGAACTTTCACAGCGCTATTTATTTGCGAGGGGATGAATAGCACAACTCCGATTCTAAAGCACAGATGGAGCTTAGCTCCCATGCAGAACCATAGAAGAGAGCCGAAGGGAAGCTAAACATCTTCAATCATTGCCTCTTTCCTGCTTGTCATTATTTGCTTTCAGCAAATAAGCTTGACCTCCCTCAGCCACCTAATGTCTGGTGAAATTGTCGAGCATAGATCTCACATCCAAACATCAGCTCCCATCTTAGTGGGCAAAGGCTGGAGAATGCCAGTGATTCTAATTCACTTTGCATGGCGAACAAAATTGTTGATAAACGGCTTGGCCCCTCCAGTCGGTTAGGATGGGGATTTTGATTTTAACTTTTGGTGTGTTAGAAAGTTTTGATTTTAAGTGATCCTGGCAGTGTGGTTGTACATGTACCTCCATGTTAAATTGCTAAGAGAGACACTTAAAACCACATCTTGTACTCCCCAGCAAAAGAATATTTTAGGTGAAGCTAGTGACACTTATCTTCACCTACCTCCAGCTCTCTTCACATTGGTGTTAGTGCATGAAAAGCAGGATGCCAAAGCAGGCTGGCATGGGTGGATGAGGAAACAAATGTCAGTGTTACTATTGTACAGTAGTCTAGCTTCTTACACACACACACACACACACACACACACACGCCAAGTTGTGCCCAACTTTGTGTGTGATGTGTCATGCATCATGCATGTGTATGATGTCTGCTGCATTGGGAGAGGCCAATTAGGCCACCCCATGATGTGACACTGGTACACTAGGCCATGATGATTGGCTTGGGGCGACATCCTGCCAGGCCCCCCTCTGCCCCCTCAGGATTGGGGGGCTGAGCCCTATCCTGGTGGACATGGGGGGGTTGTAGAGGCCTCAGCCCCATAGAGTTGGCACGCCTGCTCACAAACCACTCTTTGTCCTCATTCCAGGCAAGAGCCCAAAGATTACTGCATCTGCCAGAAGCCA
Source organism: Podarcis gaigeae (assembly GCF_964106915.1). Taxonomy (NCBI): domain Eukaryota; kingdom Metazoa; phylum Chordata; class Lepidosauria; order Squamata; family Lacertidae; genus Podarcis; species Podarcis gaigeae. Next base: position 123,214,393 of record NC_139678.1, on the reverse strand, counting down.
TACTCCAGTACAAATCTACATCTGATGAGGGTTCAGGCAACCTCATTTAGAGGAGAGAGAGAGAGAGAGAGAGAGAGAGAGAGAGGAGTTCGCCACTGGGCCTCCAAAAATTAGTCACCAGGACGAGAGGTACTTCCTGAAGACTACATCATTCACCTCACAAATCAAGAGAAGAGATTTTTGCGTTGCTCTTCAGAAAGAAGAAGAAGAAGAGGAGGAGGAGGAGAAGAGGAGGAGTAGTTTGGATTTGATATCCCGCTTTATCAATACTCTTTTTTAAAAAAAAATAATATTTATTACTTTTCAAAGGAAAGAAGACAGAAGAAAAAAAAAACAAAAGAAAAAAGTACAATACAATACAACATAAAAACAATACAAAACACAACCTAAACCCATTAAACTAAACACAATAAACAAAACTAAACAAAACCCACTCCCTAACCCTAAATAAAACAAAACAAAAACAATTTTAAAAAGTTATATCCCCCTTTTCGATACTCTTTCTTTCATTCCCTTGTTTCCTTGACCTCCTCTCACCTCCCTTTTTGTATTCCACTTCTACTAGTTATTTCAGCAAATCCTTTCCATCTTTCTATTCTCTATCATATTATAAATAACATATATATATTTAACCTTATTTTAACATTAAAACTAAAATACTTATATATGCTTAACTCCTTATAACATTTCTGCTAAATCAAAAAAAATATCAATCCACCATTTTTCTATCACTCATTAATTTTGCGATATTTCTATATACAAACTTTAAATTTTCCAATCTTCTTCCATCAACTCCTCTCCCTGGTTTCGGATTCTGCCAGTCCAGTCCTTTCCGTCAATTCCATATAGTCCATCAACCTGGATCGCTTTATCACTACCCTAAGGAGTCTCAAAACGGCTAACATTCTCCTTTCCCTTCCTCCCCCACAACAAACACTCTGTGAGGTGAGTGGGGCTGAGAGACTTCAGAGAAGTGTGACTGGCCCAAGGTCACCCAGCAGCTGCATGTGGAGGAGCGGAGACGGGAACCCAGTTCACCAGATTACGAATCTACCGCTCTTAAGCACTACACCACACCCTTAATGATCTACAGTGGAACCTCGGTTTTTGAATTAATCCATTCCGGAAGACCGTTCGGCTTCTGAAAATTGAGGATCAATGGGCTGGCTGCAAAGTCAATGGGAAAAACATGCAAAACATGGCTCGCAAGCCATTTGGCTTCCAAAAGTTTTTTCAGAAGCAGTTACTTCTGGGTTTTCGGCATTCTGGAGCCAAAACGTTCCAAAATGGAGGCGTTTGGGAACCAAGGTTTGACTGTATTGCAGATCTTCCATCTGCTGGTAGGCTGTGGTCTAGGGTGTTCCAGAACTTGTGTTCCGGAGCTGATCTCTCCTTTTAGCAGATAAGAGCTACTGTGGTGCAGAGGGAGAGCCAGTGTGGTGTAGTGGTTAGAGCAGCAGGCAAGGACCAGGGAGAACAGGGTTCAAATCCCCATTCGGCCATCAAGCTCACTGGTCAACCAGCCACTGCCTCTTAGCCTAATTCACTTTACATGGTTGAGGTGAGTATGAAATGGAGACAAGGGAAAAACATGGACACTACCTTGGGTGCATGTAATGAATGAATAAAATGACTTGGAACAATAGATGTATGTATACTTTTTGCTAACTTCATAATATGCATAGTCACATAATATGTAATAATAATAATAATAATAATAATAATAATAATAATAATATGCATTCACTGTGGGTGGTTACGTGCAGACATACAGACATCTATCTCCACCTCTGGAGAGGAACCCTCCAACTGTATTATGATTCTAGACAAGTAATTAAACTAATTCATATTGCAGAGGAATGATATGGCAAACCACAGAGTCAACGCTGCCAAGCCAAATAAACAGTAGTTAGGCTCCTGTTCTTTCACTATGCTGCTCATCCAATTTGTTAATGGCACATACATGCTTTTAAGCCAACTGCTTTAATCAAAATCAACATGTCCTGGTTACACTACAGCCTTGGAAATATAAGGGCACATAAAAGACCCCAAAAGCGACAGACGTTTGAAATGGATAATAGATTGCAACTGGAGTCATTTCCTGCCTAGAAGACAAGAGAGGAACATGCCAAGCTTTCGCCAACCCACTTAAGATTCTAAATGAGCCTTTCAGCTATTTAATTCATACCGATTCGCATCTCTTTGCTTATGAATAGCTAACCAGTGGATATTGACCAGTGTGAACAAACTGGTGGGACAAATGCCATTGCTTTGGTGACAGAATGGCGCCTAGTCTATTAGACAGGCATATGACAGGACAACACCTATGACTGATTGAATGAGAATACAGCGGTTCCTCGGGTTACATACACTTCAGGTTACATAAGCTTCAGGTTACAGACTCTGCTAACCCAGAAATAGTGCTTCAGGTTAAGAACTTTGCTTCAGGATAGGAACAGAAATTGTGCTCCGGTGGCGCGGCGGCAGCAGGAGGCCCCATTAGCTAAAGTCATGCTTCAGGTTAAGAACAGTTTCAGGTTAAGTACAGACCTCCAGAACGAATTAAGTTCTTAACCCAAGGTACCACTGTATGTGAGTCTCACCCTTAAGAACAGGGTTTGCAATAGGTAAAGGTAAAGGGACCCCTGACCATTAGGTCCAGTCGTGACCGACTCTGGGGTTGCGGCGCTCATCTCGCTTTATTGGCCGAGGGAGCCGGCGTACAGCTTCTGGGTCATGTGGCCAGCATGACTAAGCCACTTCTGGCGAACCAGAGCAATGCACAGAAATGGCGTTTACCTTCCCGCCGGAGCGGTACCTATTTATCTACTTGCACTTTGATGTGCTTTCGAACTGCTAGGTTGGCAGGAGCAGGGATCGAGAAACAGGAGCTCACCCCGTCACAGGGATTCGAACCGCCGACCTTCCGATCGGCAAGTCCTAGGCTCTGTGGTTTAACCCACAGTGCCACCCACGTCCCTTTTGCAATAGGTGCACTGAATCAAAAGAAGGGGCTCATCCTTTGACAGTGGAACTGTCTCTTTCGGAAGGTTGTGGACTCTCCTTCTTCGGAAGTTTTTAAGCAGAGGTTGGATGGCCATCTGTCATGGATGCTTTAGCTGAGATTCCTGCATTGCAGGGGGTTGGACTAGATTGTCCCTGGAGTCCTTTGCAACTCTACAATTCTATTATTCTTTGCAGAATCCGAGACTTGGGAGAAGAAACATTCGAGGAGGATTGGAGAAAATTTAAAGACTATTTGGAAAAACATTATAAGTTGTATGAATGTTAAAAAACGCACCTTTTAGGAAATTCTAGCTTCAGTAATGTTAAATTAAAGAAATGGAAATTAAGGTACAAGGAGTCAGAGATAGAATAATGAAACAACTTTATTGTGTTAAAATGAAAATGTACATGATTTGGGTTATAATACATTTGAAATTGGGTAACATGATAAAAAGGAAGATATAATAAGTATTGAAATAAGTCAACAAATTGCAGACGTTATGTATCACAGAGAATGCAGGGTTGGGAGGACGTGGGGAAGTCCAACAGATTTGGAAAAAAGAGTAAGAAAAATTTGTAACCTTTCTTTTTTACTTTTATAATACGTTCTTTATTCTTTTTTCTGTATTTTATAAAACTAATAAAAAAAATTATAAAAAAAAATACAATTCTATTATTCTTTGACCTACATGAACTAATCAGTGCTCGCAAAGAGCTACAGTAGTGCCTCGCAAGACGAAATTAATCCGTTCCGTGAGGCTCTTCGTATAGCGGTTTTTTTGTCTTGCGAAGCAAGCCCATTGACAGCTTAGCGGATTAGCGCTATTAGCGGTTTAGCGGCTTTTAGCGGATCAGCTGATAAGCGGCTTAGGGCTTAGGAAAAGGTGGGGAAGGGGGGGAAACCCGCAGGAACTCGCAAGACATTTCGTCTTGTGAAGCAAGCCCATAGGGAAATTCGTTTTGCGAAGCGCCTCCAAAACGGAAAACCCTTTCAGCTAGCGGGTTTTCCGTCTTTTGAGGCGTTCGTCTTGCGGGGTATCACTGTAGTTTGGTTACCACCCACTTGGATTACTGCAATGCCTTTGAAGGTGACCCGAAAACTATGACTAATCCAGAATGCAGCAGCTAGACTGGTGACTGGGGCGGCCACCGAGACCATATTACACCGGTTCTTAAAGACCTACATTGGCTCCCAGTACGTTTCCGAGCACAATTCAAAGTGTTGGTGTTGACCTTTAAAGCCCTAAATGGCCTCGGCCCAATATGCCTGAAGGAGCGTCTCCACACCCACTGTTCAGTCCAGACACTGAGGTCCAGCTCTGAGGGCCTTCTGGCGGTTCCCTCACTGCGAGAAGGGAGGTTACAGGGAAGCAGGCCAAGGGCCTTCTTGGTGGTAGTGCCCTCCCTTCAGATGTCAAAGAGATTAAAAACCACACAATTTTTAGAAGACATCTGAAGGCAGTCCTGTTCAGGGAAGTTTTTAATGTCTGAAGTTTTCTTCTGTTTTTAGTATTATGTTCAGAGCCACCCAGAGTGGCTGGGGATAAAATAATAATAATAATAATAATAATAATAATAATAATAATAATAATTATCATTATCATTATCATTATCATTATCATTATCATTATCATTATCATTATCATTATTAATATCATCATCATCAGTTCTCTAAACTACAAATTGGAAATAAACTAAATTGGAAATAAACAACTATCTGACTTTTAAAAGACATCTGAAAGCAGCCCTGTTTACAGACGTTTTTAATGTTTGATGTTTTATTATGCTTTTATATTTGTTGGAAGCTGTCCAGAGTGGCTGGGGCAGCCCAGTCAGATGGACGAGATAATAATAATAATAATAATAATAATAATAATAATAATAATGATTCCCCTCTCTCATCTCCATTTGCCTGCTTTCACAGTTTTTATTTTTTTCTTCCCTTTTTCTATTTATTTATTTATTTATTAATTATTGATTTCATTTTACATTTTTTTAGTGTTCTGTTGGGAGCCTCCCAGCCAGATGGGCAGGGTATTATTATTATTATTATTATTATTATTATTATTATTAAACAAAGTTCACTAAAGCGGTTCAAAAATTTCTGAACTACACCTGAAAGTGGTTTCTATAATTGACATGTGAATGAAGTTCACTTTGTCTTGCGACTTCTAGTTCATTTTCAAGTTCATTCTCTCTCTTTCTCTCTTTGTCCTTTAAACTTAGAGATCATAATTATTAGGGAAAATAAAAATTCATTTCACTGTGCATATACCTTTTGATGTTCTCCTAGTCTTCTAAAGCATATTTTATACTTAAGCACAGCAGCTTGTAACATTCTGAATGCTTGGGGGGGGGGGATTACTGAGCATCATTCAGATGAGCTTGAATGGAACTGAATTCATTCATTTTGTAAGTGGACAAACATGACCTGGAATGAGTTCCTTTTTGGACATCTTGAACCTGAATGAGTTTCTTATCAAAATGAATGTTCCAAGCTCAGGCACCAACAGATGGCTTTCATTGAGAAGTACGTTCCTTTGTCTGAATGTTGGGTCCAGTGGTCATCTCTAAAACCATACAAGGAAATATGTAAGGCTAATTCGTCTGATAAAATCCATTTACTTTCTCCTATTCCCTTTCCATGAAACACCTTTTCAGGTAATCTAATATTGGAAGGAATCATAATAATTAAGGATTGGTCATGCTAACAGCATTTTTTCAATGGCTTATTAACCTTCTAAGATACATTTTTCTCTACTTCCTCTCATTAGCACTGATACTAATTAGGTCAGGCCAGAACACTAAAATTGATCATATGATATGGCCCAAGGGGAGGAAAGACTTAGCATTATGCTTTCAAAGTGCTAGATACATATATATGTTATATTTAGCAACAACTCTTTCCTACCCCTTTGATGAAAAGAACCCTTGTGTATATTTTATAACAAGGGGTTTCATTCTTTGTTGAAGAGGAACCTAAGACCAAATATTCCTTCTTAACATCCAATAGAAATAAAATGCAGACACAAAAAACATGATTTTTCTCAAGTTTCTTCTGATAGTACATGCTTCCTTTATCTTTCTGCTGACTATAGTCTCTTTGGGGAAAACAGCATTTACAAAAATAGAGCCCATAGTGAACAGTGATGCTCAAACTGAAAAAGAGATTGTTGTCATTCTGGGTCCTGGAATATGAACATAGTTCTCGGGAGAGCTGTTTGCTACCATGAAATAAAAACCTAACAAGTGTAATCAATTAGGCAGGCATCTGGGTGAAATTTTAAACAGCCTCTTTCCCTCTTGCATCAGAATAAACCAAGCCGTCGTATTTGCACAGCAATATACTAACATGCTTTTTTTAAAATGATGGAATAATAATAAAAAACACACACAACGGAATTGTGGCTGCAGCAAAAATCGACCAACCTCTGGTTTCCTCAGGTAGATGAGCATGAGGGAAATCTCTGTCACTTGGTTAGAGAATAATAATAATAATAATAATAATAATAATAATAATAATAATAATAATAATAATAAAAAATAAAAATAAAAATAAAAATAAAAATAAAAATAAAATAATTTATTATTTATACCCCGCCCATCTGGCTGGGTTTCCCCAGCCACTCTGGGCGGCTTCCAACAGAACACTAAAATACAATAACCTATTAAACATTAAAAGCTTCCCTAAACAGGGCTGCCTTCAGATGTCTTCTAAAAGTCTGGTAGTTATTTTTCTCTTTGACATCTGGTGGGAGGGCGTGCCACAGGACGGGTGCCACTACCAAGAAGGCCCTCTGCCTGATTCCCTGTAACTTGGATTTACGTAGTGAGGGAACCGCCAGAAGGCCCTCGGCGCTGGACCTCAGTGTCCGGGCAGAATGATGGAGGTGGAGACGCTCCTTCAGGTATACTGGGCCGAGGCCATTTAGGGCTTTCAAGGTCAGCACCAACACTTTAAATTGTGCTCAGAAACGTACTGAGAGCCAATGTAGGTCTTTCAAGACCAGTGTTATATGGTCTCGGCGGCTGCTCCCAGTCACCAGTCTAGCTGCAGCATTCTGGATGAGTTGTAGTTGTAGACATCAAGAGAAGACTTGATGTCGTGAATGTCTGGAGTTCTTCTTCCTAATCCTTTGGGTTTCCTAAGCTTATTCTATATTCAGTACGTTCTGTGCTTATTCCTTCCTACTCTTCCAGCCCTGGTTGAGTTCCTCTTTATCTCACCCTTCCTCCTACTACCTCCAGGCAGTGGACATGATTCCTTCCCACCTCACCCAGAGGTGGAGCTAGCTGCTCCGGCACCTGGAGCGATGCACATGTTGCGCACCCAGGGGCGGGGCTAGCCGTCCGTGGGGGTGTGGCTAGCCACCTGCAGGGGCAGGGCTAGCCACGAGCGGCGAGCAGCCTGGGAGTGCTGCCTGTGGTGAGTGGCTAGCATGCTGAGGTGGGTGCCACCCGCGACAAGGAGTGAGCGTCCCAGGGGGGTGGCGCGGTGATGTCACCCTCCTCAGGGATGACACCCAGCGTGGGTCACACCCACCGCACCCCCCTTCCCACCCCCCTTTTTTAATGTAATCACCACAATGTGAAATAGTTGGGTTGAAAGTCAGTGACAGGCCACCACCCTCAGTTACGACAGTAACTTTCATATCTAAGGACTCAGCTATACAGCTGCAAATAAAACATTTATTTATTTATTTATTTATTTATTTATTTGGCTTTTCAAATTAGAATTTTACAATCACATTTCCAACATACAACATACAACAACAACAACAACAACAACAACAAGATTCCAAAGAATATCCTGGACTTCCCTTCTCCCGTTTGTGGGTCTTTTATTATTAATCGTTTCTTCCTGCATCTTTTTTATAATAATCCAAATCTTTTACATCTCCGTTATATCCAAAATTCACAATTAAACTACAAGTGTTATCTTACTAACGACTTTTAACCATTTACAATGGTTTTTAATGTAAATTATAAATTCCCCCCACTCCTTTTTCAAATTTTGCTCTTCCTGATTTCTGATTCTTCCAGATAAAACGTTTTAAGTGTGCATTGTACAAATGTGACTCCAGATAGTGATTGTGAGCTATGCCAAATTTTATATAGATTTTTTATTTTATTTTTTTGGAAAAAAAGCATTTTCACAATGTTTTTTATGTGTGTAGATTCCACCTAAGTGGGGATCTGAACCTAGGTCTTCTCAGTCTCAACCCAACCCTTAAACACCACATCACACTAGCTATTAGGCTTACCCAGCCGGTACAGCCTATAACACTGGGTGGGGAACCTTTTTCAGCATATTCCTGAGGCTCCTTGTTTTAACCCTTGCTTTAACAGTCTGAAGGTACAAGACCTCCAAACTGTAAAAGTGTCTCCCAATCAGGTATTGGGGAATGTCTAAACATATTGAAGGAAGGAAGAAACTAAGGCCATAACCCCAAATAAGCAGAATTTGTTAGGGAACAGAGCCTAGGACTTGCTGATCAGAAGGTCAGCGGTTCAAATCCCTGTGACGGGGTGAGCTCCTGTTTCTCGATCCCTGCTCCTGCCAACCTAGCAGTTCGAAAGCACGTCAAAGTGCAAGTAGATAAATAGGTACAGCTCCGGCGGGAAGGTAAGCACCATTTCTGTGCATTGCTCTGGTTCGCCAGAAGTGGCTTAGTTATGCTAGCCACATGACCCGGAAGCTGTACGCCGGCTCCCTCGGCCAATAAAGCGAGATGAGCACCGCAACCCCAGAGTCGGTCACGACTGGACCTAATGGTCAGGGGTCTCTTTACCTTTATAAGCATGGTCTACTCAGAAGTATGGCTATTGAGTTCAATGGGAATCATTCCCAGGTAAGCACGCTTCCTCAACCTCGCCCCCCAGATGTTTTGAGACTACAATTCCCATCCTCCCTGACCACTGGTCCTGCTAGCTAGGGATCATGGGAGTTGTAGGCCAAAAACATCTGGAGGGTCGAGGTTGAGGAAGTCTGACATATAGGATTGCAGCCCAGGCCCCGTCTGCACCGTACATTTAAAACAAACATGGCTTCCCACCAAAACATAATAGGATCTGTAGTTTGCTAAGGGTCCAGAGATTCCTTTTCCATTCACAGAGCTACAATTCCCAGAAATCCTCGGGAGAGGATTGACTGTTTAAAACAACCCTGAGAACAGTAGCTTTTTTAAATTATTATTATTAAAGATTGTATTGGTCTACAAAAGTATGTGCAATGCCTCTCTGTCTTTTTTCCCCAAGTAACATTTTTTACAGATCAGTTTTGTTTGTTGAGATTAGGAAGAAAAGGGGGAGAGAGGTGGAATAACTAAGCAAGTATTAGAAATCACCCCAGAACTGGCCCTACTAAACATCTTTCAAGACAACAATGCCCATCTACACCACAAAGAACTCATAACCCACCTACTTTCAGCAGTCAGAAACATCATAGCCAGACACTGGAGAGACCTGTCAGGAGTAAGCATGGACCAATGGTACCAAATAGTATGGGAAACAGCCTTACTAGAAAAATTAACCAATAAACTGAAACTGTAAAGGTAAAGGGACCCCTGACCATTAGGTCCACTCGTGGCCGACTCTGGGGCTGCGGCGCTCATCTCACTTTATTAGCCGAGGAAGCTGGCTTACAGCTTCCGGGTCATGCGGCCAGCATGGCTAAGCCGCTTCTGGTGAACCAGAGCAGCGCATGGAAATGGCATTTACCTCCCCGCTGGAGTGGTACTTATTTATCTACTTGCACTTTGACATGCTTTCGAACTGCTAGGTTGGCAGGAGCAGGAACTGAGCAAAGGGAGCTCACCTCGTCATGGGGATTTGAACCACCAACCTTCTGATCAGCAAGTCCTAGGCTCTGTGGTTTAACCCACAGCGTCGCCCACGTCCCAAACTGAAACTGACACGGGGACAAATAGAAGAAGATGCCTTCACCCCCGTATGGCTCCCCTTCATCACACACACAGCCCAGCAGGACAATGACAAAAATCCACCAACAGCATACAAATCTATATTACTAACCTGACCCAAAACAAACACTCACACATGAACAGTAGCTTTCTGAGGGGGAAAGGGATGTCCTAAGAGTGTTCAGCACCCTTAACAAACTACAGCTCCCAATATACTTTGGCAGAGGCTATGACTTTTTAAAGTGGCATTATTCTGCTTTAAATATATAATGCAGATGGGGCCTGAGTCACATTCAAACCAATGACCTAACCATGTGAAAAAAAAGATTAGTTTCTTGTGAAGATTCAAGCCTCTTATTACTTCAGGCAACAGAGCTCCCTTAGTTTGCTGGTGTTGGCGATGTGGCAACATTAATTATATTCTAGATGTATTTACAAGGATGAAATCTCACTATCTGCTAGTGAATGTCTCTGACTGAGTTTTTCTCTCTCTCGCTCGCTCTCTCTCTACATGCAAACTGATGCACATGGTATCTTAGGAACCAAAGAGCCTAAGTTATTGTTCTTTTCTCATTGTAAAAAGTCAGAAGTCTGCTCAAAACGAGGGATGGCAGAAGATTGACAAGGAAACGGTGCTGATGGCTTGGTTGCCAGTCAGAGTGTGTGTGTGTGGGGGGGGGAGAGTATAAATCACAGGCTGATTTCACTCGCACTCCCTTCCTATTCAAGCTGCAAGCAGCCCTCTGGAGATAAAAGCATCAGAAAGCTGAAAAGAGTTGACATTACAAACTTGGCTCTCCCGTGTCATGTTGCACAAACAGGGAAAAGGAGGATCTGCCAACACGAAAGCCAAAGATAATATGGAACGCTTAAAGGCAACATATTGACCTTATTTAAAGCCTTAGAAGCTTAACATTAGGATTTGGTTAACAAGAGCAGCAGAGGCAATCTGAGTGAAACACTCTTTATTTATCACATTCTCCTTTACATATTCGGTTTCCTTTATCTCGTAAGTCCCCCAGATTGAGTGGTCAGATTCCAAGTGTGATGATTTACATCAGTCATTGCTTAATACATTCAGATATGTCCATGCATTGGAGGTATTTGCATTTAATTACCCAGGTTGTCAGGTAGCGATGTTTGGCTTTCCAGAAACGAAAGTGCAGTCGTATAATGTGAACTTTCACATTCTCCTCCTTCTCCCCCTCCTTCCTGAAGAAACTCCATTTTCAATCTGTATCCTGTTTATAATCTATATTTCTCAAAGCTAATAGACTGAAATATTAACGGGGCGGCGGGAATAACCTTGGTTTGCATGGCAACTGGTAGAGTTAGTGAGATCCTACAACAAAGGCAATTATGAAGGGATTTTCTGAACACTGCAGATGAAGAAAGACTTAAGGATAAAGCACTTGAGGGTATATCGAACCACTGGAAGTAAATTAGTAAAAACAAAACAAAAAGGCATGTTTCCATTCCCCGACACATCGATGGAGTGTTTTTCTTTGGCTTAATCCATAAGGAATGAACAATTATGATTATTATTTTGGAATTTCCGACAGATTCAGCCTGAGGGCCTCAAATCGCTTGTTTTTGCTTTCATTAATAAAAAAGAATACTAAGAATAACCATCAAAGCATGGCTTCTAAGTACAATATCTGTAAGATAAAACAATGCAACAGCTTCTTAAGCACAGCAGCCTAACTCCAGTTCAGATAAATACATATATTTTTTAAAAGATCCACTGACTCCAGTGGGTCATTAAATATAAATAAACATCTGGGTATAAGAAATACTTCTTTATTTTAAAAAAATCAAGCTTTGCTTTTCACCATCTGTATCCCAGCACAGCTTCTGATCAGCCCTTCTGAAAGAAACAGGCTTATGTGCTGGAAGGCTGGAGAGGAAGGAAAGATTTCCATAATCATTCTACCACTACTAAACATGTATCTCGCCTTCAACAGAGATGATCACCAGGACCTGGTGTTAGTGATTAGCATAGCTAGAGATGTGACTGAGGCCTACAAATACATCATTATTATTACATATATAACCCACCTTTCCTCAAAGGTGATATGTGTGTTTCTCCCCCTCCCTGTTTTATCCTCACAACAATCCTGTGAGGTAGGTTATGCTTAGAAGTGATGCCTGGCTGAAGCTCTTCCAACGAACTTCGTAGCTGAGTAAGGATTCGAACTCTGGGCTTCCTACTCCTGCATTCTAACCACTTCGCCACATTGGTATCTGCATGCTGCAGCAAAGACGTACCTGGGAATTGTGGCTTGGGTCGAAACAACTGTGAGCGGGAGGAAAATAACCACTAGCACCCTTCTGTGAATTTTTGCACAATTGCTAATGGAAGACGCACCACAGCAAAAGAGGGAAGAGAAACCTGGAGCAGCGTCAGATTGGACTATCAGCCAAGCTATTTCTGAGCCAATCTCAAGCTCCCTTTCCCTCAACCTGGGAGTCAGGGAGTGCTTGCCAGCCTCCCAATTTCTTGGCTATCAAATGCCAGCTTCACTCAGCCAGTAATTTTTGCTGATGCAGGCTGCCTATGTGTGTTCGGACTGTGTTAAACTGCCACTTGACAGTCAGGGATCTGGAAGACTTTAATGCTGTTATATTTGGAGCTTAGGGCTGGCTGGGTAGAGGATGTAAACTGGCAATTCTTCTTCGACTCAGATTTTAATCTGAGCCAGAGAAGAATGGTGGGGTTTGAAAGGGCTTGCCTCTTCTTTGTGACAGGGAAAGTTACCCAGGAGGAAACACAGCCCTTGGCCTTAAAATGTTCCTTGTTGCTGCTTTAGTGTATCATGGTGAGAGAGAAAGAATGGGCAACAGAAGAATAATGCTTGCCACGGCACAGAGAAAAGACAGAGACTATTATGGAGTAGACGGATAACAGGACGGTGGCATAACCCAAAGAAGGGTTCACAAAGACCTGCACATATAAAATAACTATTGTCTGCATCAGGCAAAGATTCCTCTAGCGAGATACAAATTCCCCTTCCTTATTATTTGTCCCCATGAAGCTGGTACAGTGGTACCTCGGGTTATGAACTTAATTCACTCCGGAAGTCCGTTCTTAACCCGAAGCGTTCTTAACCTCTGGCACACTTTCCCTACATAGGCCTCCCACAACCCCGGAAGTGGATTGCATTCATATCCTGGGGGAAAGTTCACAACCTGGGACACCTACTTCTGGGTTTGTGGAGTTCGTAACCCGAAGCTTTCATAATCAGGACTGTTCGTAACCCGAGGTACCACTGTATTGAAAAATATACAGTGGTACCTCAGGTTAAGTACTTAATTCGTTCCGGAGATCCGTACTTAGCCTGAAAATGTTCTTAACCTGAAGCACCACTTTAGCTAATGGGGCCTCCACCTGCTGCTGCGCCGCCGGAGCCCGATTTCTGTTCTCATCCTGAAGCAAAGTTCTTAACCTGAAGCACTATTTATGGGTTAGCGGAGTATGTAACCTGAAGTGTATGTAACCTGAGGTAACACTGTACTGCCTCTGAACAAGGGAACATCACTTAGCTGGCTTGCCTCCATATCATTAACTGATTGACAGAGAATGGGTCAAACCCAAAACACCTAGTAAAAGGGGCTGTACTTTGTGGGTGTCTGGCATGGGCCTGTGACATCACGGTGTGATATCATGCAGCAGGATAAGGCCCAACGAGACCCGTTGTGGCCTCTGGAAGGTAAGACAACATGCAGCAGGGGGTGATGGGCAGTGGGGGCTGAGCACCCACAACAACAAAAATGTGGGTGCCCAGGAGTTGGTGCCACTGTCTAATCAAAACCACAATTTTCGGGGGGAGTTAAAAGTACTGCTGCTGGTCACTGCTTGGTTTAACAGCAACCCACTAGCAGTTCCTCAGAGTAATTTAAGTTGTTGAGTTAGGTTAATGAATTTGAACTTGAACTTGAGAAGGCAATGGCAATTTTTTGACAGCAGGTTAATGCAATGGAAGATTAAACCTCTCTTCCACACACCGTGTCACTATATTAAAGCGAACAGCATCACACCCACTTAGAAAATCACCTAGGCTGGTATTTGTTTCAATAATGTATAGTCTTAGGCTCCTGCATTGGAGATTTGGGGATGAGAGAAGCGGCAGCAGATTGCAGCATTGCTCAGCAGCCTCGCACTAGGGGGGAATAAATGATAAGCGATTGTCTTTTGTGGGAGCTCATTCCACTCATTGGGAACATTCACTTTCACAGTTAATGGCACTGAGCAATCAAATGAATAGGGACGTGGATGAAATTTCAAAGCACTTCCGCTCCATTTGATCATTAATAATTGTCTCCCTACCTGCTCCTGGTATCTTAACTCAATTACATGCTTTATGATGTCACACGTGTGAGTACTTTAAGGTAATGATTGTGTTCTTAATCAGAAAGCAATTTGGTATAATTTTTTTTTTTAATAGAATACAAGACCAAAATGGAATCAGCTAAATTTGCTTTCTAAAGTACAATTAATAATAAAAACCAGACTATTACACCCTGAGGGCAATCTAGCCAGGTTCACGAGAAATGTGCTATGGCATAAATAACGAATAATTCTCAGGTTAATCCATCTATCTTTTCGCAAAGGCAAAAAGGCTGCGAAGAAATGCGATATATCCTGAGCAGACTGAAAAGCAAGGGATTCCATGAACCTGTTCACAGCATTTCATGTACAGCATTTCATTTGTTGTTACATGGTGACTCACAGCTGAAAGGGCGGAATAACTTTGCTGAAAAGTGTGTCTAAGGTTACATAAAAGCCAGGTCTGTTGTATGTGAGCTGTCATAGCCATTCCCCACTTCTGCAGTCAACGAGTGGTGAATAAAAAAAGGTAAAGGTAAAGGACTCCTGGATGGCTAAGTCCAGTCAAAGGCGACTATGGGGTTGCGGCGCTCATCTCGCTTTCAGGCCGAGGGAGCTGGCATTTCTCCACAGATAGCTGTCCGGGTCTCGTGGCCAGCATGACTAAACTGCTTCTGGCACAAGGGGACACCGTGATGGAAACCAGAGCACACGGAAACGCCGTTTACCTTCCTGCCACAGCGGTACCTATTTATCTACTTGCACTGGTGTGCTTTTGAACTTCTAGGTTGGCAGGAGCTGGGACAGAGCAACAGGAGCTCACCCCGTCATGGGGATTCAAACCACTGACCTTCTGATCAGCAAGCCCAAGAGGCTCAGTGGTTTAGACCACAGCGCCACCCACATCCCTTAACGAGTGGTGAATATACACTTGTGTACTGGCTGCATCGCTTCTATAGAGAGTCTCTTTTGAGCAATGGTACTGAAGCCTGAGGATGCGGGTGGCACTGTGGTCTAAACCACGAGCCTCTTGGGCTTGCCAATGATAAGGTCGGCGGTTTGAATCCACACACCAGGGCGAGCTCTCGTTGCTCTGTCCCAGCTCCTGCCAACCTAGCAGTTCGAAAGCACACCAGTGCAAGTAGATAAATAGGTACCTTGCGGCGGAAAGGTAAACTGTGTTTCTGTGCTCTCTGGCACTCATCATGGTGTCAGAAGTGGTTTAACTATGCTGGACACATGATCTGGAAAAGCGGTCTGTGGACAAAAACCAACTCCTTCAGCCTGAAAGCAGAGATGAGCACTGCACCCCATAGTCAAATTTGACTGGACTTAACCATCCAGGGGTCCTTTACCTTTACCTTTTACCTTACTAAAGCCTATTGTCAACATCCCTGGTCATGTCACAGTTACCCAACTGTTTCCCACAATCCCTAGCCAAGCACATTGAGTCATTCTTTCCTGCCACTTGTGAACTGTTTAAGCCTAGAGGAGAGTTGCCATTTATTTGCCCATCAGAAGGGAAACTCAAAATGATGACTCAGAGATCTGGAGACAGTCATCTGTCATATGCAATAAGTGTGAGTGAGCCACGAGGATGCTTGGCCATTGTTGTAATAAATAGTTTATTGAAAATCAAGGTGCCTACAAAAAAATAAAATAAAAGTAAAATTGGAAGTACTTTGTTGTAAAAAGGGTTGTGTGATGTGTGTAAGATTGCATTTATTTTGCTTTTAGGAATCCCTCTACATATTTTAATTCTGTTACATAAATGAATTCCAGCTGTGCTGTGAAAATGGCCAGTTTAATTAATCTCAGAAATTCAATATGTATTGAAGATACTCCTTTCTCCTTAAAAACAAAAGGCAGTATCACTTTTGATAGTAAAAGAACAGTGTTGTAGATAAATATGGCAACCCAAAAGGACAATTGAATACTCCTTCCAATTCCCGAACAATTTATTTCAATTCTCCCTGTTTAGCCAGGTAGGAAAAGACGATAAGGGCAGCATATACTGCTTCTGACCTGGATGCTGTGCTTAAGAGTATTGACCTAGGACCTAGGAAACAAAGGTTCAAATTCCCACTCAGTCATGAGGTTTGCTTGTTGACTTCAGACCAGCCACTGCCTCTCAGTTTAACATACCTCACAGAATTGTGAGTGAGTATAAAATGGGGGTGGGGTGCGGAGAACCATACATGCCGCCTTGAGCTCCTTAGAGGAAATGTGAGATATGAATATGAATTCATATAAATTTAATGAATTTAAATTGCACAGGAGTCTATATCAAACAAGGATGACCTTGGGAAGCTGAGATACACTGCAAGATGGACAACCAACACTTCAATTGCAACTCAGGGATTTATTTATTTTTTGTAAAAGAGAGAGGAATAGATGCTTCTTTAATTGGAGAAAATGCTGAACTAGGAAAGTTGTGAGTGTGTACAATGAGGTGTCAAGGAAGAGATTGAAAACACGGTTCTCTCTGAGGAATTAAATGGTGGCAACCAAATCTCGATAATACTATAGGTTGTATCAAAATGTGTCCCTCCATTTGTAGAACCATTTTTGATGGAGTGGAGGCTTCTGCTAATGAGAAGAGTGATTCAACCTCACAGCCCTGAGAAAAAAATGTTTTTAGGGTTTTTTTTGGGGGGGTGGGGGTATTCTGGAAATGTGTGGAAGGTTGTGTGAAGGGCTGCTGGGAAGTGGCGACATTAACGTGGTTTCCCTCTTCCATTAATGGAGACCTTTAGTAGAGACCTCCACTAGAGCAAAGACTATTCTGCACATTTAAGTAGTTCTGTTCGTGAAAAGCTACCGTTGGATAGCTTTATATTTACGGTAACTTATTCTTAAATCACATGGATTCAGGCTTGAAGTTAGCCAAGTTTCAAGGTGACACCAAGTATTTGGGATGATGAAATCCCAGACTAACAGCTAAATTCTCCCCAAGAAGATCTCTCCAAAGCAGTGGGTAGGATCCTCTGGAACAGCCAATGTCTATTTTTCCCATGCTTCCCAATACTAATACTTGACTTTGCTGTTTGAAACACTGTCAGGGTCATTCCCTCATTTAAATAAATCAGTGATTTTTTATATTTTTTTTACTGGTATGGAAACAATATTGTTGAATCCCCCCCTTTCTTCTATAATTGAGCGTTAGATTGATGGATTTACTTTTCACTGACTGGTTGCTTAAATAAAATGTGAAGGTGATTTAACTGAAATGATTGATTGGTTAGTTGACTGACTAGTTAATATACTCATTTGTTTGTAGAAGATTAATCAATTAATTGATTTGCAAGTGGGTGGGTGTACATGCGTGTCGGTGGAGAAGATACATCCTCAGTCCAGGAACAATACTTGAATAATGAAATAACTCTGATAATTATAATAATGAAATCACCAGCAGAGTTTTGTGTACAATAAGATATCACCCATTATCCCCCCCCTTCTCTTCCAGTGTCCCATTGAAGGTCCCTTCAATTAGAAAATGAAAATAAAAGCAGCAAGCATCGCAAACAAACAAAATAAATATGAGCAATTATAACCACCAGCATGTTGACCGCAAACACCTTCTTTATGAAAATCTAAACAGGCTGTGGCTTAGTTTATTTGTTTATTTTTGATGGGGGGGACCAGTGACTAAGGAGTAATATAAGAGAGACCATGCATTTGGCATGCATGTATACATTCCTGACTGCCTCATGACATCCTGCCTCACTGCAACGCAAGAATCATTGAAATGCATGAAAGGGGAACACTCAAAACTCTTCCCTTTCCCTTGTGGCTAACTCTGTCTTGGAACACAGCCAAATAATACGATGCTTATAGTGTTCATTCGAAGGATGATGACCAAAAATTGGCCTGGTGTATCAGTGTATGTGGAACTAAGCGAGAGGGTAAGAGGACAGCAGACGGATGGAGAAACTCAGTGACCCAGAGCAAAGGCATGGATTAAGAGAACAGCTACCAGGAAGCGAGTGAGCACAAGCGGTCCAGAGACAGGGCAGGAGGGGGCAGAGAGAGTTAGGAGCTGAATGCAAGCTTGTTTAAATAAATAAGCTTGTTTAATGATAACTCACACCGCTTGATGCCATAAGATGAAGGAATCTTTTTATCTGTCAGGGACTGTGCTGAGGAGGGCTGTACTGAGGAAGAATGGTGGGAGCCAACCCCAGTTCCTGCTCCTGCTCCTGAATCTTCCCAGGAACAGGAGGACAGTATAGATTTGGAACAGTGGTTTGCAGAGGGGCACAGTTCAGAAGGCAGAAGCTGGGAAATACTGGATGGGGAACAGCTAGGAGAAGAAACACTGGAAGAGAGAGGGTTAGTATCCACCTCCCTCCCCCCAAATTATGGAGAGCCTAGAAAGTGTCAGAACAGAAAGCTCAGAGGCTATAAGCTCAGATTACAAGATGTAGGAGTGACGTAGATTAATAGGGACGAAAGAGGGAGTGACCTTAATTGGGAGCAATGCCATTCTGTTTAGACCCTTTGTTTTGTCCTTCGCTATGTTTATTAAAGAAACAAATTGGTAAGAATTCCCTTTTATTTGATCTGCTAATTTATGGCCACGGGGGAGGAAGCCGATTCCCCAAAGAAGAGGAGGAGGAGGAGAAGGAAAGGGAAAAGGAAAAGGAGAAGGAGAAGGAGGAGGAGAAGGAGGAGAAGGAGGAGTTTGGATTTGATATCCTGCTTTATCACTACCCCAAGGAGTCTCAAAGTGGCCAACAATCTCCTTTCCCTTCCTCCCCCACAACAAACACTCTGTGAGGTGAGTGGGGTTGAGAGACTTCAGAGAAGTGTGACTAGCCCGGCAGCTGCATGTGGAGGAGCGGAGACACAAACCCAGTTCCCCAGATTACGAGTCCACCGCTCCTAACCACTACACCACACTGGCTCTCTGAAGTCTGACAATAACTCATGCTTTGCCACCTTCTGCCTGCAGAGGAGCCACATTGTGCAAACTGCACCACAAGCCCTGGGAAATGACAGACATTTGTGTCTGGCTGGTCTCATAGGATCCTCCAGGAGTTATGGCATTCTTGCAAGATTCCTTGAGAATGCTTCCAGTGGCGTGCGGATAGTCAATGGACTATGGGGACTAGGTTAGCCCCCTAAATATCGCCAGTAAATTAGAGTATTAAAGTATTACAGCCTGGTGCCTCCTTCCCAAACACAGGAAGCTTTTGCCTGGCTTAGGGAGGAAGGCACGGTGCTCCGATCGGGTCCAAGAGCCCTTCTGCCACGTTTCCCAAGCCCGCCTGACTTTGGGAAGGTGGAAGAAGGACTCAAGCATCCAGTCAGAGGCCTGGGGCCACCTTCCTGAAGCCAGGGAAGTTTCTACCCTTCTTAGATAGGGAGGAGCGATGCTCACATGCATGACGATGCTCCCCCCCCCCATCACCCTCGTAAGCTAGCACCTCTGGCTCTAACTCCTCCCCTACAAAAAATTTCACTGTGTACCACTAAAGGCTTCCTGTTACAGTGGTATCTTGGTTGTTGAATGGCTTGGCTCCCGAACAAATCACCTCCCAAATGCCACAAACCCGGAAGTAAGTGTTCCGGTTAGTGAACTTTTTTCGGAAGCCAAACGGCTGATGCGACTTCTGATTGAGTGCAGGAAGCTCCTGCAGCCAATTGGAAAATGCGTCTTGGTTTTCAAACAGTTTGGGGAGTTGGATGAACTCCCGGAATGGATTAAGTTCGAGAACCAAGGTTCCACTGTATTTAAAGAGGCCCAGGCCTCTTTGTTTTTGTGGCTTTGGCATCAACTGACCCTTGGTTCAGGCCCCTCACTGGGAACCTGTTTGGATGCTGCCTGACAGGGCTATGAGGGAATTTTACTCTTACCTGACAGCCCCTTGTTACGGAAGTTTTCTCGTTCCCCTCAGCAGAGGTTATCTTCAGTTTTGATTCCCACATTGCAGAGGGTTGGACTAGATAACCCTTGGGACCCTTCCAAGTCTACAATTCCATGATTCCACATCCAAGGGCATACATATTGCACAACTGCGGGATACATTGCAGACCTCTGTCATATTATCTATTGCTTTCACAGGAGAGGAACACAAGCCATTCTGACCTCAGTTTTCCCGAAGTACCCCCATGGTACTTTCAGTTAATATCACTGCCGATAGTAATTACATCCAGCTGTGCGGTATTGCTGTCATGGTGCTCTTACAGGCATTGGGTACACAAATTGTGCCATGTCTTCTATCCCATGCAGCTGAGTGGAAGAATTCATAAATCACATCTCTTGGGAAGTTCCGCGAGCTTTGGGGCTGCAGCAATTTACTGCTCTAATTCCTACTTTGAATTCCACTCGCAGTGGCTTGAGGATTCGCAGAGAACACCTTTCATTTTCCTAAACAGCACTGCATGTGCTGCGGGAGGAAGGTGCCTCTGAAGTTTGTACAACAAGCTTCTTGTTTTGTTGAAAGGCAAGACTATTTATATATGAAGAGAAAGGAAGATGGATGAACCAAAGCTGGGAACATCTCCCCACTGATATTGTGAGAAACACAGGAAGAACTCAGGGGGTGGGGATACTTTGGCAGGGAGATCCCACGGCGCACTGTGTGTGTGTCCCCCACCCCATTATTACTTCTGGGAAGCATCATTTTATTTAGTTTTGGTGGGGGCTACACTGGGTATCCTCATTTTAAGTTCACAGCACCTTCTTTTTACACCGAAGGGTTTTCTCTCTTTACGAAGACTTTTCTGCTCCATTTAAATCCCAAACAGAGCAAGACTGTCCCACGGGAGCAAACTTTACTCTCCAGCTGTCAAAATAATTTCATATCTGAATTAAGATGGGAATGGATTTCATTAAAGCTGAAATGCCTTCCTTTGTACTCCTTTCTTTTCCTCTTGCATCCTTTAATTGCAAGTCTTTGCTCTACATATTTAAAGGGACAGCATGTAGAATGTGATGTTTGGCACAAAGAAAGCTTGGTTTGCTTTAGCATAAGCAAATGGTTTATTTATTTTTTAAATGCAAATCCCCATTAGGCATTGTTGACATTGCTCACTTAGCAGGAGTCACAAAAGGCAACTAGACCTATTGAACTCGCCTGAATTTTATCTCCCTAGTGTGTAATGGAGATGCATATGATTTTGACAGAAGCTTGCCTTTATTATATTAACCAGTACACAGGATTATTTGTATGTATAATCCTATAGTCTTACTTTGTTAATAACATCACTTGGAAGACCATTGCAAATATTTTCATCTGGTACTAACTATGCTAATCACGGAGTAAACTGAGTTGTTTTCGAAGCTGGTCTGCCTGTTGCCTTCATTATACACCTTTAAGGGGCATGCAAAAATGTTCCTCTTCATCCAGGCCTTTGGATAGCTAACATCCTACATCCTTTTAAATGTGTTTGTGGGAGTGGGGAGTATTGGTTTTTTCGGTTCTTGTTTTTATTATATCTTTTGTGTTTTTATCTTATTTTTTTATGCTTCAAACCACCCTGAGATCTAACGATGAAGGGCAGTATACAAATTTAATTACTACTACGACTACTACTACTACTACTACTACTAATAATATGGTGCCTTGTTCACTTTCTTCTGACAACACCTGCAGTCAAGCTGGTGCCAAACGTCTTCCTCTCTTTTTCTGTGGGCCCTCTGCCTGGTTCCCTGTAACCTCACTTCTTGCAGTGAGGGAACTGCCAGGAGGCCCTTGGAGCTGGACCTCAGTGGCCGGGCTGAATGATGGGGGTGGAGACGCTCCTTCAGGTGTCTTCTAAAAGTTTGGTAGTTATTTTTCTCTTTGACATCTGGTGGGAGGGCGTTCCACAGGGCGGGCGCCACTACCGAGAAGAGCCTCTGCCTGGTTCCTTGTAACTTGGCTTCTTGCAGCGAAGGAACCGCCAGAAGGCCCTCAGCGTTGGACCTCAGTGTCCAGGCTGAACGATGGAGGTGGAGACGCTCCTTCAGGTATACTGGACCGAGGCCGTGTAGGGCTTTAAAGCTTAGCACCAACACTTTGAATTGTGCTCGGAAACATACTGGGAGCCAATGTAGGTCTTCTAGGTCTTCCAGGACTGGTGTTATATGGTCTTGGCGGCCACTCCCAGTTGCCAGTCTAGCTGCCGCATTCTGGATTAGTTGTAGTTTCCGGGTCACCTTCAAAGGTATCCCCACGTACAGCGCATTGCAGTAATCCAAGCAGGAGATAACTAGAGCATGCATCACTACTGTTTCCCATCCTTAACATGCCCTTAAAAATATTCAGTGAGCTGCCTTACAATGAGTCAGGCCAATGATCTGTCCAACATAGGTGAGCACTGTGACCTCCATGTTATTTTCTGGCTCTGAATTTTGTCAAAACCAGAGAAGAACTGTCTTCATACCACCCAGAACACCATCTGACTGGTGTTCTACTGCCAAATGCTGTTACCTCAGTAATACTAGCAGGGCCAGGAAAAGAGGAAAGGGGGGGGGGGAAGGCCTCATTATTTTTCTTTCCCCTTTTCAGTACTTGGTACACTGTGTATAATCCCCGCCCCCCACCAGGACACCTGATCACATAAGTTGCCCTTGGGACAACTACATTGCCCATATTTTGGACCCCAGGGTGGGAGGAATATGGAGAGGAGATAGATTCTTCTGTTTGTGCCTTCATGACCAAACCAGAGGATGAAAAGGGAAATGAGTTCTGTCTCTGTTGCCGCATCTGTTAGAGTAGCTACCAGGTTCATGCAGGGCTTCATGCATTTAGAAATGAATTTTGAAACCTAGGGTGGTGAACTCCCATTTTACACCAAATATTTTCTGCTCAATTCAGTCCTGATCCAAATCAAGCCTGAGGAAGGTCACCCACTTCTAATTAAATGCGCATCCCTATTGCAGTGCTATTTTTTTACAGAGAGAGCAGAGTGGGGGCAGAGTTACAAAAGGGAATCTTAACAGCTTTTGACTACCCTTTTTCTCCACATCGTACACTTATTTAAAGGTCCATGCATGACACTTTCAAGAACCACACATTGGCTCTGGTGTCACGAGCCTGGGCTCTACACAAAATCTCTGTTGTTTGAAACTGGGCTTCTTGCCCAGTTAGCAAGATAATCGTAGCTGTAAGACGTTTGCATAGGGGTTTGATCTTCAACAGAGTAGAGAAAAAACTCTTTCAGCCTTTTAATATGGCTATTAGAAACACACAAAGGAGCAAGCAAAGTTACATTTCTATGCCTATCGTTCACAACGGCAGCTGGCAAAAGCTGTAAATCTCACAGCAAATCCTCATAGTAATGTGCAATATCTGTCTGTCCCTGCGAAATCAACACTAGTTTTGGGTAATCTTATATAACCACAGAGAGATGAATCTTGTATCAAATGAAAGCAGTGAGCACATACAATTTAACAACAACAAAAATTGACTTTGCCAAGTTACCCGCAAAATCAGATGCATTTGACCAAGGTAAGTCCTAGAACAGATAATTAAACAGTCGGTCTGTGAGGACTTAAAAAAGGATGCTGTAGTTACTAAAACCCATCAAGGGTTTCTCAAAGACAAGTCATGACAGACAAATCTCTCTCTCTCTCTCTCTCTCTCTCTCTCTCTCTCTCTCTTGTCACAAGCTTCGTAGATCAGGGGAATGCTGTGGGCATATTGTGTCTTGATTTTGGTAAGGTTTTTGACGAAGTCCCCCATGGTATTCTTCTGGAGAAGCTGGTAAAATGTGGACTGGATAAGATAGCTATTAGGTGGATTTGTAGCTGGTTGACTGACCAAACCCAATGGTACCTTACTATTCTGGAAGAAAGTGACAAGTGGGGTGTCGCAGGGTTCTGTCCTGGGCCCATTGTTGTTCAACAGCTTTATACACATCAAATTTTGCAGATGACTCCAAACTGGGAGGGGTCGCCAATGCCAATGAAGACAGAATCAGGATTCAAGATGTCCTTAACAGATTGGAGAACTGGGCCAAAACTAACAAAATGAATTTCAGTAGGGACAAATGTAAGGTTCTGCACTTAGGCAGGAAGAACCGGCTGCACAAATATAAGAAGGCGACATCTTGCTTCCAGCAGAACATGTAAAAAAGATCTAGGGTTCATAGTACACCATAAACTTAACATGAGTCAATAGTGTGATAAGGCAGCAAACCAACCAAGCAAGCAAGCAAAACTAATGCTATTCTAGGCTGCACCAACAGAAGTATAGCGTCCCGATCAATCAGGGCCGTCTTACCTATAGGCCCTAGGGGTGTGGGGCACCCGGGCGCTGGGATCTCAGAGGCGCCAGGCTGAGAGTCAGGGGCCCGAGAGTTGAGTCTGGGGAAGAGCCCTCCCGTCGGTCAGAGCACCGTGGCAGGCTCTTTTACTGCGGGCGGCTCTGCGCCACGAGTTCGGGGGCGACTGAGCCAGTGAGACGCTGAGGTGGCTGGCTGGCTCCACCCTCCTGCGCACCTGGGACTGGGCAACCTGGGAGGGGGTGCGCCGGGCAGATCTTTGCTTAAGGCAGCCCTGTGATCAATGGAAGTAATAGTACTGCTCTATTCTGCCTTGGTCAGACCACACCTGGAATACTGTAGTCAGTTCTAAACACCGCAATTTAAGAAAGGGGGGGGGGGAGAAATACAGAAGCAATTCAGAATGGTAAAGAGAAGAATCTAAGTTAAGTATAATGATATTAATAAGAAGCCTATTTATGATCTACAACTTTCAGTGCTCAAAGGAGTTAATGACATGACCAATGGCCTTAAGAGATGGGCTGTTTTTCACTGTGGCTTCAACCCTGTTCACACTTACTTGCAATTTGACCGCATAAAGCATTGGATCAGAATTACCTCCACGCAAAAATGCAGAGAACGGCGGTGCCGTTTGTAAAATAAAACCAGAAATACTTGGTGCAGCAAATCTCACAGCAGAATATTACTGTGGATTTAATGCTAATTCCATCTTTATCCCTTTCCTAATTCCTGTATCACATAGCCTCATCTACACAGATAAAAGCCCTTGAAGTATACATTCTTTGATGTGTTGTTTGAGCTGGCCTGTCAAAAATAAATAAATAAATAAATAAATAAATAAATAAATAAATAAATAAATAAATAACAGGATTGACTCGGAAAACAATCACCATTATATTTGAGGCTACAATCTACTCAAACCTCCTGTAATTGATTTTGATTTGATTTTTTTTTTTTAAAAAAGCAAAGCAAAGACTCCCTTCATTGACGAATGAAGTTGCATTCTAAACGAAAATTCATTCTGCTCAAAGTCCCCATTTCAAACTTCAAGTGGCGAGCTGTGCATGCCCAGGGTCCCTTATTACAAGGAGGGCTTTGCTGCTAGCACTGGAAATCAGCGCTGCCGAATGAATTGTGTGTGTGACCAGCAGCACCAACGTCCCTGAAAAGTCTTCCTATTGATCCAGAGTTAAATTATGCACACAGCTTTGATTCCAAAGTCGGCATTCTTGGGGGACTTGCTTTTTTTCGGAGAATGAGATAGCCATCAAATGAGCAGCAGCCAGGGCCTGAGTTTCTCCTGGTGTTGGGTGATTGTTCTGACATTCTAATTAATGGCCTAGTGGCAGATAGGAGGATGGCTAGATTTCACAACCAGGCATTCTGCAAGGGAATGCACTTTCAGCTTGAGTTCCAAATCTGGAGAAAAAAAATGAGAATTTGGTTGAATGCTGGGTTCCTGCAAGGAACAACTGAAGGGATTCTTTTCTTCAAAACAACAACTATCCACTTGGTGGTTTTTCTCTGAGTGGAATCGAAATTGGTTGCTGACAATAAGCAAATACACCTGGATGCACTAGGCAATCCACTATAAATATCAGCCTGCCTCCTTTCCCCAATCTGCATCATGGGCATGAGAATGCTGTTCTTTGAAGGGATTGTTGAGGCAATGTATATGAAGCACATACAAATGTTTGCATCCTGCTATTTATGAGCCAAAACATGATTTCTCGGAAGACATTTTTCTGAGAAAATTACTGGGAATATCTTTTCCCCCATTCTCTGAAAGCCATTTGGCTGGACAGTCCCCGAATTTTCTTCCTTCCCCTTTTCCTAGTCTGCTATTTCACCCCAAACCCGTAAACACTTTGTGTGAGTCATTGTGGAGAATGCCCCATGGTGTACAGGATGTGTTGCTGCTGTTGTCACTTGCAACAACAACAACAACCATTTAGAAAAAGAAACAAATGGGTGCTAACGCCATTACCAATTGTGAGTCTCACCCATGAAAAGAAAGAGTCTGGAAAATTCTCCCATGCCCAGAGAATGTTTCGTAAAATGGTCCCCCCAAATACTTAGGTGTAATATCTTAGTCACAATTATTTTTAGGCAGCAAAGTATCTGTCTCTTTCATCACCACTTTAAACTACAGTGGTACCTGGGTTTTCGAACGTCTCCACTGACGAACATTTCAAACACCATAAACCCGGAAGTAAATGCTTCGGTTTCCGAACATGCCTCAGAAGTCGAACACGCCATGCGGCTTCCACTGAGTGCAAGATCCTGAGGCCTAGCTATCAGCTATTTCAGAACTCAAACGGTCTTCCGGTATGGATTACGTTCAAAAACTGAGGTACCACTGCACTGAGAATGTGAAACAATATTTCCAACATCCTCTAAGATTTATTAAGGCAGCAATGCTTTGCAGTGACCTGGGCAGGAGTGTAATTGATTTCAAGAGGACTTGTCTATTTAGAAAACTTACCAAACACACAAACACACCACATTAGCCATTCGGTGTACATTACTAGTGTAAGCTCATGCAAAGGGAGATAGAGATCTATACTTTTGACTTTTACAGAACAGAAATTCTCTGCTGCTTCCCTGCCCTGCATGACAAACTCGACCTACAAAAGTTCTCTCTTCCATGTACCAAAGCACTGATATTTGACTAAATGGTTTCAATAGTTTTGGGAGGCTTTTTTTCCCCTTTATGATGATGTACAGAGGATCAGACCCTTGTAATCTTTGGTTTCTTCATGTCCCAGAACTTCTGAGTAGAGCACTTGTCAGAGGAAGTTGTGTGTTAGCAGAACTTGCTAAATCAAGCAGGCCGAATCCAGAAGCAGAAGGGCTTGGCAAACTTTAGTAAAGGTAAAGGGACCCCTGACCATTAGGTCCAGTCGTGGCCGACTCTAAGGTTGCAGCGCTCATCTCGCTTTATTGGCCAAGGGGGTCGGCGTACAGCTTCCAGGTCATGTGACCAGCATGACTAAGCCGCTTATGGTGAACCAGAGCAGCGCACGGAAATGCCGTTTACCTTCCCGCCGGACCAGTACCTATTTATCTACTTGCACTTTGACGTGCTTTCGAACTGCTAGGTGGGCAGGAGCAGGGAACGAGCAACGGGAGCTCACCCCGTCGCGGGGATTCAAACTGCCGACCTTCTGATCGGCAAGTCCTAGGCTCTGTGGTTTTAAGCCACAGAGCCACCCGCGTCCCAGCAAACTTTACTAGCTCATTAATGGATAGGGCCGAACAAAAAACCCCCCCTGTAATAGCAAAACTACTGTAAATAACAGTTTACAGACAAAAGTATTTGGCTAAGCAGACCAGACATATAAAACAGCGCATCTCATCACACCAGACGCCTACTAGAATGAAATTACTACCACAAAACAGGGCCAGGACAAAATATTGTTCTGCCAGAGTTGCCAGAGTGACCCCCATTCTTCCTCTCTCATATTTCCTCTCTCCCTCTGCTTGTCTGCATCTTTCCCTTCATTTTGTTATTTTGTTAGTGGCAGCAGAATTGGCCCTCCTCTCTCTCTCTCTCTCTCTCTCTCTCTCTCTCTCTCTCTCTCTCTTTCTCTCTCTGACTCATGAGAAGGGTCAAGTGGGTCCTTTTTCAGAGTGAGGCATTTTGAGAGACACTGCTGGGCTGTCAAAGAGAGGACATTCTTTTCAGAGTATTTAAGACAAAAATCACAGTCAAATGAAATCATGAGCAGGATTTGAACTATGGGCAAGGGAAGGGAAAAAAATAAGTGACTGCAATATAAGTTATAATATAATAGAAAATGAATGGTGGTTAGGGCAGCAGATAAAGGATCACAGTAGGATGGGAAGTCGAAATGTGAGTAATTATTATATTGAATGTGAATTGAATGTCAAATTTTGTGTAAAAGACTAATAAAAAATTATTATAAGAGAGAGAGAGAGCCACAACAGCTAGAAAGGCACTTGGAACTTAGGAAAAAAGTTGAAGTTACAGCCGTACCTTGAAAGCCGAATGCCTTGGCTCCTGAACAAATTGGCTCCAGAACAATCGAAACCCGGAAATGAGTGTTCCAGTTTTCGAATGATTTTTGGAAGCTGAACATCCGACGCAGCTTCTGTGGCATCTGATTGGCTACAAGATGCGCTTTGCTTTTCAAATGGTTCTGGGAGTCGAACAGATTCCCAGAATGCATTTTGTTCGACAACCAAGATATGACTGTACTTGGTACTTCAATTTCCCCCTTCCCCTTAAGTTTAAACAACGTGTCTGGCCACTGCAGCAAACCATGGTGGCTGGTGCTTCCCCAGGGACCTTACCCAGAAGGCCCCACTTTCAGGAAAGACACTGGTTCTGCTAAAGAATGTACAGCACAGGTTAGTCTCTTTATCCCCAAAAAATCCAAGCTGAAGACAAATTATTTGGCTGTGCCCATCTCTTGGGCAACACCCCACCAACACACCCTCACCATTACATCTAAAGGTAAAAGGTAAAGGGACCCCTGACCATTAGGTCCAGTCGTGACCCACTCTGGGGTTGCGGCGCTCATCTCACTTTATTGGCCAAGGGAGCCGGCATACAGCTTCCTGGTCATGTGGCCAGCATGACTAAGCTGCTTCTGGCGAACCAGAGCAGCGGACAGAAACGCCGTTTACCTTCCCGCCGGAGCGCTACCTATTTATCTACTTGCACTTTGACGTGCTAGGTTGGCAGGAGCAGGGACTGAGCACCAGGAGCTCACCCCGTCGTGGGGATTCGAACCGCCGACCTTCTGATTGGCAAGTCCTAGGCTCTGTGGTTTAACCCACAGCGCCACCTGCATCCCCTGCCATTACACCTACTAACTGTTTAAAAACTCTAAGAACTCATTAACCTCTTTGCTTGCACTTCACTGCATGATCCACTGACGAAGTAAGTAGCCTTTCAGGCACAGATTAGGAATTCTGGTTTTCGCAGGGTTCCCTCAACCACCCCATATAAATCCGCTCCCCCCCCCCGCCCACTTTCAAATGACTCCTCCTGCAGCTCAGCACTTTAGAGCAGTTGTAGAAACGACACTGGTAATTTTGTTAGGCCGGATGTAATTATGAGGATTGGACCTTGGCCAAATTACCAAGGTTAACAGCTCTACATTTGGGGGGGGGGGGGAAGCGCCATGGGATTTTTAATAGCCATATGTTAATGACGTTGTCGCTGGAAGTGAGCACCCTTGAAGAACTGTATCAGCTTTTACATGAGCCTGAGCCTTGAGCTCAGTCTGAGGTCACAGGAAAGAACCCGGCCGCATGGAAGCAGCAATGTATCTTGTCCTCGTTACATTTAAATTTTTGCACCATGATCAATGATTGGCATTTTGCACGAGGAAAGAGAACCAAAAACCCCTCCACTCCTCTGTGATCCTTGCAGTTCTGCCATAAATTCAAGAAGTTCACAACCGCTTGGCTTCCCTCACCATCACAATGACTTACAGCGAAAATGTAAAATTTGCCCCCTTTTTTCCTTATATGCCAATTACGAATGAGCATAAATCTGTCAAGAAGCTTTGATCAAGGAATTCATTTTACCAAACGGGAAAAGCTATCTTTAGGACTTAGTACTCTAATCATTATTAGGTTTAGAAGGATGCATTCAGCTACTTCTTCATGCAATATCACCCGTTTCGTGCCATTTCTAAAGAGGTCACTTTCTTCGTCTTTTTAAGAGCTCAGATTCCTCTCCCTCCCCTCCTTCCTCTGGGAGATTGCTGATTTGCTTGCAGTCCTGAAATAGGTGGAGGTGCTTAAGTATGCAGACAATGCAGCAGAGATATATTTAAAGGTCTCCTGTAATCCGAACTGAGAATCTAAAACATGCTATCAATATTAATCAAAAGTACTTCGAGTAGTTGAGATGCCCTTTTTTAATGAAAAGAAAGAAAGGAAAGGTTGTTTCAGAGGCTGCGACTGCAAACATGGCACCATGTGCAAAAAAAGAGAGACTAGCTAACTGGTGTGTGGCTGTGAGTGATATTCAGAATCCAACGATTGGCGTCTTCTGTGCAAATTTTAAAGAAATGCAAACCCAAATCTTTCCTCTGCTTTCGTGTCTACAGGATGCAGGTGCCTTTTTCCAAATTGCAAAATGTCTCCCAGGATACTGCTGCACAACATCTTCAAGTTAATATATCCGTTGTGTTTTTAATTTGGGGGGGCGAGAGGGGAAGGGAATTATTCACTAGTGAGATGTTTTCTGACTTTGCAATCAGCGACAGAAAGCAATATGGGAAATCATTTCCTGCAATATCAATATAAAACAGAGAAGATTCTTTGCATATAGAAAGTCTCCCCCCACACCCCGGCCTTCATTTTTAAAAATAATGTCTTCTTTTTGGCACTGCTCCTTTCCAAGCTTTCAAGGAATCCCAGGCAGTCTAGTTTACAATCTCATCTCGGAAGATGACAATTTTATGTGAGTTTATTTTTTGGCACAGCAGCAATCAATCTATACACGTTGGTAGTTCTAGCAGTGACGGTTTTAATCCTCAGAGTACATAAAGCACTTTAATCAAACAACGTATGTCATAGCTATTGGCCTCACTATAAGTTACTTCCCACCCTCCTAAGATAAGTTAAACCAGAAGTAGGGGCAACACAAGGTGCATCTGTTTACACTAAAAAAATCATTGAAACAAATCTTCAGTATTTTCAGATCTGAATAGGGCATCCAGATGCAACCCCCCCAAAAAAAACCTTTAATAATTAGAAAGCAGAAGAAGGAATTTGAGCAGGAATTGTGGCTTGCTGAACAACTCTTCTGAACAACTATTAAAGGTGCAGGAGCTTTGTAGCATTTTTGCACCTGGCTGCAGTATATCTGGAACTCATCTGCTGTATACCATATCACGTTTACCTTCCTCTGTGTGGGCATGCATGATTCACCCTTTGCTTTGTATATTCTACTTCTCTCTCTTTTTCACCATCTCTTAAAAAATACCCTAAATATATATGAAAAAGAAAGGAAATGGGTGCCATTCCTAGAACTCACCTGGTTCAGATGTGGCCTGGGTTGTTGTTCCATTTCACTAGTTCAATACCAATGCTCTCCACTAGGAATCGGCAATGGCATAACATGGGTTGCCAGTGCCCAGGGCCATGCAGAGGGGAGGTGGGAGGGACATTCAACTGCCTAATGGCAGTCTGCATCACCCAAAAGATCACAGCCGCAGAGATAAAAAAGAAGAGTCGCTCCATTATCTGGGGAGGTCACTTCCTGGTTTGCATGGAGAAGCCATTTTCAATGGTGCTAGTGATGGAAGCGGGCAGATCTTTTGAGGCAGACCAGGTGTTGAAATTTTGTGCCCCTGATAATTATGTGCCTGGGGCAACTGCTCCTGTGGCCCCCCATGCTATGCTACTGGGAGTTGGGGAACATTTAACCCTTCAGAAGTTGTTTGGCTCCCTCTACCCTGCTGACACGGGACGCGGGTGGCTCTGTGGGTTAAACCACAGAGACTAGGACTTGCCGATCAGAAGGTCGGCGGTTCAAATCCTCACAATGGGGTGAGCTCCCGTTGCTCAGTCCCTGCTCCTGCCAACCTAGCAGTTCGAAAGCACACCAAAGCGCAAGTAGATAAATAGGTACCGCTCCGGTGGGAAGGTAAACGGCATTTCCGTGCGCTGCTCTGGTTCGCCAGAAGTGGCTTAGTCATGCTGGCCACATGACCCGGAAGCTGTATGCCGGCTCCCTCAGCCAATAAAGTGAGATGAGCGCCGCAACCCCAGAGTCAGTCACGACTGGACCAAATGGTCAGGGGTCCCTTTACCTTTACCTACCCTGCTGACTGGGGCTGATGGGAGTTGGTGTCCAGTAGCAACAGGTTCCCCACCCCTATGTTGGCAGTGCATGTGGCAGAGGCTCCAGAATTCTCCTGCCCCTTCACTAGTCTCACTCTCCGCCCATGCAGTACACTTGTCGCTCATCTATTGCTCAAAACAAAGTGAAAATAGATGCTGAAGGCAAGAGTTAATTGTTCACACATTACTCCTTTAATGAGGGAAGTTGGGGAGACACAACATTATGCTCCCTGCCATCTGTATTAAGCCTCCAGCAGGGAGCAAGTCTCTCTTTCAGCCGCCAGTCAATGAAATGTGTGAAATTGAATTGGCCCTTAGTTTGAATGGCCTTGAGCATCATCTAGGATGGAAAGAGAGATATAACTTTGGACGCGTAGAAACAATCTATCTGTTTATATATGAAATCACACCTTCCATGGGCAGCGAAGTGGATGCCTAAGGCTGAGGCATAGCTCAGACTCACCGGCTTTCGGGATCCTGCTAAGATTTCCTCAGCATCTTTATTGTGGCCTCTCCTTCCTGCCTGGTGGACTTAACTAGTTGCCCCACTAACTTCCCTCAGCAGCCTCTGCTGCCGCCACTGCCATCATATTGGCCAAGGTGCAGCTGAAGAAGAAGCTGGAGCAGCTGCTGGCAGACAGGCTGTTATGAACAAGACACTATGGAGGCACTGCTGGACATCTTGGTTGGCCTCGACACTGGGTGCAGCTGCGACTTGCTGCTCCAGAGGGACAGGCTCGTCTCCGACTTCCTCAAATGGGAATGACCGCTCCCCGCATAAAACAGGGGGCGCCCTTTGCGTGGACACGCGCAGCCCCTGGATCTGGAGTGGCTCCATCAACACAGGCTTGGCTTCGCCTTCCCCCAGGTGGGATACCTGGAGGTCTCCGCCTACCTCAGTCAGTTGTCCAATCCTGCCTGGGGGAAGCGTTGCCAAGGAGACCAGGCCAGGAAGGGGAGGGACTACCTGCCCACACAATAGAGGGAGGATCTTACTTGGGAATCCTCACTTGGCTTCAGAGCTTCTCCCACCCTACCCACCCTCAGTTAATGCCTTATTTTGCAGGTTAACTTTTCTTCACAGGCATGAGGGCGCTGCTACATCAAGGTCGCTGTTAAAGGGCCAGAAGGTTTTGCCTTTCCCGTAGCAAAACGTCACAACTTTGGTGGTATCAGGCCTTGGGCGGAAACCTTTAGTCTATCTTCCTCTTTGCAGTGGCGATACCAGGGTTCACCGTTAAAGGGGTTTCTGAAGGGAGGCTTTGACCGTATGCCAAGAGGTCGTCATTGCTCTCCCTTGTGATGGTGGCATAATGGGGGTGGCTATCTCTGCTTGAACATATGTTCTCCAGAGCCGGCCCATCCCCCCCCCACTGGATAACCCTGATGTTCCCTAGGTCCCCGGCTGGGGACTGGGGAGGGAGAACGCCCAATGCCTGAGCCAAGGACTACCCACATCTGAAATATAATAAAGTTGTGGCCAATTTAATCCCATAGCACGTTGTCTTGAGTTGTTATTCCACATGACGGGGGGCTCGCCCGGGATCTGGGGGACTCCGCCTGCCCACGCAATGGCCCTGCTGATTGTCAAG
Organism: Podarcis gaigeae; assembly: GCF_964106915.1. NCBI lineage: Eukaryota > Metazoa > Chordata > Lepidosauria > Squamata > Lacertidae > Podarcis > Podarcis gaigeae. The sequence continues at coordinate 123,180,503 of NC_139678.1, read as the reverse complement.
AGTGACATAGGCGAGTTCCTCATAAACAGCATCTGGGCTGGTTATGCGGAGTCAACATCCACCTTGCCACTGGCAGTAGGTCTGAGAGACACCACTGTCTCCAACATGGCCCATTACTCAAGAACCCCAGCCGGTGTAGCACCTGACCCAGCTGGCTTAATAATGGACATTATGTGTATTTTAATGAACTGAATAATTCTAGGCAGCAACATGATTTTATGCAGTATTTTATACTGCTGGGTTTTGTACTGTATTTCTTTATCTTACATGTGAACGACCTATGGCCCAAGCATTAATAGATTATATCTTGAAGTGAATAGAGGGAAAGTCATGAAGGTCTGGGGAATGTGCATAGGAAGCTAACAGTGCTTAGCTTATTTTTAAAATTGCTGTTTTATAGATTAAGAATGCCGTATTGATTCATTCATAATATAATGCGACATTTTCTGTAATTGTGATGTTTAGCTTATTTTTTAGTTGCTGTTCTCAACATTGCTTTATACATTATAAATGCCGAATAGATTTGTTAATCATGTAATATGACTTTTGCTGCAATTGTGGTGTTTAGCTTATTTTTGTAAATAGTGCTTTACAGATTGTAATTGTTCTACTGACAATTTGTTGATTATTTTATATATTTATGCTGTATTTGTGATGCTCTATTATGCTCGCCGCAACCCCAGAGTCGGTCACGACTGGACCTAATGGTCAGGGGTCCCTTTACCTTTACCTTATTATGCTCTGTTATTGTTATTTATTGTTTGTTAGCCACTTTGAGATTCTTTTGCATGAAAAGCAGCATGGAAATATGATAAAGCAAAGCAAATCACATGCATTCACCATCCTTTTAGGCACTGTCCACTTAGAGCAGCCCACAGCATGGTTAGAACAAAACATACATAAAATATAACACATAACAATGGGAAACAGTGTCAATCCTTTAACAAACTTAACAGTACAAGCCTAACCATGTCTACTCAGAAGTCAGTCCTAGTGGATTCAGTGGGGCTTAGGTAAAGGTAAAGGGACCCCTGACCATTAGATCCAGTCACGGATGACTCTGGGGTTGCGGCGCTCATCTCGCTTTATTGGCCAAGGGAGCCGGCATACAGCTTCCTGGTCATGTGGCCAGCATGACAAAGCCACTTCTGGCGAACCAGAGCAGAGCATGGAAACGCCGTTTACCTTCCTGCTGGAGTGGTACCTATTTATCTACTTGCACTTTGACGTGCTTTCAAACTGCTAGGTTGGCAGGAGCAGGGACCGAACAATGGGAGCTAACCCCATCACGGGGATTTGAACCGCCAACCTTCTGATTAGCAAGCCCTAGGCTCTGTGGTTTAACCCACAGCGCCACCCACATCCTTTCAGTGGGGCTTACTTCCAGGTAAATTGGATTAGGGTTGTGACCTAAGCCAGTTACAACAGTTTACAAATATCAGTAGAGTTTACCACCCAGAAGACATAATCCTAAGTACTGTAGCAATGTCCAAGAATAGGTTATCCCGCCTGTGTGACGCACTCCCTGAACAATAGATTTTACTATTATTATGAAAATGTAATACAGAAATGACTTGGGTTTAGTTGACCAGGATCACAGTGAAAAATCCAGAGGTCAACTGCAGTATGCATCTCCCAAAACATAAGAAGGAACGGAAGCACCACTAATTTCATGCGCCTTTTAATCTGCTCTCATCACTTTGGAGGGATTGCGCGGAAGCACTCTAAAATTAAATGTAAACTCTTTAATAAAGATATTGACCGATTGCAAAGGGCATAGGCTGCATTCTCTTCTGAAGACATTAGCGGCTTAACAATCCCCCTAACCCAGTGACATGTGTCATTATAGGACTTGCATTTGATGAAGACGGTGGTCACATGGTGAGTATTTGCTCTACTCCCATGACAAATGGAAAAGGAAAGGCTTGATCTCTCTGTTCATCTACTTAAGCAAGGTTGTTGGTTACAACTCAGAGCTACACAAGAAGGCAACAGCCTAGAAACATGTCTGGGGAAATGAATAATGTGAATTGAGGGTAAACAATGCCACTGGTGTCAGTGTACAGCAAAATGCAAATGCCACTAATGGCAATAGCTTTGGAAGTTTAACAACACGTTTGCGCTGTGTGTTGGGGGGAGCTCTGTGTATGCTTATGAGCTCAGCAAAGAATAGGAGTGAAAGCAAAATTTTATCAGGTTTAAATTAAAGCTATTGCAAGCCCAGGGACGCAGGTGGCGCTGTGGGTTAAACCACAGAGCCTAGGACTTGCCGATCAGAAGGTTGGTGGTTTGAATCCCCGCGACGGGGTGAGCTCCCGTTGCTCGGTCCCTGCTCCTGCCAACCTAGCAGTTCAAAAGCACATCAAAGTACAAGTAGATAAATAGGTACCGCTCCGGCAGGAAGGTATACGGCGTTTCCGTGTGCTGCTCTGATTCGCCAGAAGCAGCTTAGTCATGCTGGCCACATGACCCAGAAGCTGTACACCAGCCCCCCCCTTGGCCAATAAAGTGAGATGAGCGCCACAACCCCAGAGATGGTCATGACTGGACCTAACGGTCAGGTGTCCCTTTACCTTTACCTTATTGCAAGCCCACCATGAATATATTTCCCTATAATGAATGCTGAGCTGCTAAAAACATTCGTAGGAAGACAAACGAAAACATGCTGTCCATAGTCAAATGCTGGTATTAGACCAAGGCAATTCCACTGAAGAAGAAGAAGAAGAGTTTGGATTTGATATCCCGCTTTATCACTACCCTAAGGAGTCTTAAAGCGGCTAACAATCGCCTTTTCCCTTCCTCCCCCACAACAAACACTCTGTGAGGTGAGTCGGGTTGAGAGACTTCAAAGAAGTGTGACTGGCCCAAGGTCACCCAACAGCTGCATGTGGAGGAGTGGAGACACAAACCCGGTTCACCAGATTACGAGTCTATCACTCTTAACCACTACACCACACTGGCTACAAAGCATTATTCCCTGCCCCCCAAGCAGGCGCATTATGTGACCCAGCAAAATATTTGTTTCCTTTTCTTTTTTATTGAATTTACTTGATGACATAGCATGGAAGTTTGTCTCACAGTATGTCTTTTAAGATGTCACAAGTTCCCTTTTTTCCCAAGTTTCAACACTGATTCTTCCACGGTAACACTACACATATCCATGTAGGTAGAGACACCTTATTAATACAAGCAAGGAGCAAAGACTATGCAATTTCTTTTGTTGTTTAACCCAGAGAGCTTTTGAACCTCACCATTCTCTCCTCGGAAATATTTTATATCAGTAGCACAGGATCGAGCAAATAAGGCAGATGGGCAGCAGGGTAAGACCTTGATAATAGCTCAAAGCAAAACTAAAAGGTTGAATAAAAACAGAAGAAAACTTAAAAAGCAGACACAACAACAAAAATCACCACCATTCGGAATCTGCTGAAAATTCTAACTTAGCTTAACATGGAGGCTGATGCGTTTTTTTACACATGTCATACAACTTAATATAATGTTCTATTGCTTTAAAGAGCTTTCCCCTCTTCTTTCCTCTCCCTTCTCCATTGTTCTTTCTCAGAATCACCTGAACCTCCAGCTCTGCCTGGTCTTCCAGTCTCTTATGCCTTGACTACTGAAACATTGTCCTCTGTTATGCATATAACATTGTGAAGTTACGGGCTGCCAACCTGATCAGCTCCCAAATCCACATTAAAATCCTTCACTTTTGTAGCTGGCAGTAATTTGTAAATACTGGGACGCAGGTGGCGCTGTGGGTTAAAGCCTTAGCGCCTAGGACTTGCCGATCGAAAGGTCGGCGGTTCGAATCCCTGCGGCGGGGTGCGCTCCCGCTGCTCAGTCCCAGCGCCTGCCAACCTAGCAGTTCGAAAGCACCTCCGGGTGCAAGTAGATAAATAGGGACCGCTTACCAGCGGGAAGGTAAACGGCGTTTCCGTGTGCGGCTCTGGCTCGCCAGATGCAGCTTTGTCACGCTGGCCACGTGACCCGGAAGTGTCTCCGGACAGCGCTGGCCCCTGGCCTCTTGAGTGAGATGGGCACACAACCCCAGAGTCTGTCAAGACTGGCCCGTACGGGCAGGGGTACCTTTACCTTTACCTCCCCTCTGCCTCTGAAATACTGCTACCCACATTTACCTACTCCAGTGAAATGCAACTGGTCTAATACTTTAAGCACATAGATTACCGTCAGAAGTAAAAAAAAACATGTTTAATTCATTAGTGCATAAGGTCCTGTTAGCAAGGTCCTGGCAGTTTCATTTTGTCTCTAGTCCAACTAAAAATACATTCATGAAAGCGGCAGGCTGGTGATGGAAAGGGCCCTTGTCCTTGAAACGAATTTTGTAAAACACCCAATAAATGTTAAATCTTGAGAATTAATGATTGGCACCCAAAAAGTGCTCCCATTCAAGATACCCAACTGTGCTCTGTTCCTGTAAAAAGAGCCCTACCACATTGGCTCCCAGTACGTTTCCAAGCACAATTCAAAGTGTTGGTGCTGACCTTTAAAGCCCTAAATGGCCTCGGTCCAGTATACCTGAAGGAGCGTCTCCACCCCCATCATTCTATCCGGACACTGAGGTCCAGCGCTGAGGGCCTTCTGGCGGTTCCCTCACTGTGAGAAGCCAAGTTACAGGGAACCAGGCAGAGGGCCTTCTCGGTAGTGGCACCCGCCCTGCGGAACACCCTCCCACCAGATGTCAAAGAGAACAACTACTACCAGACTTTTAGAAGACATCTGAAGGCAGCCTTGTTTAGGGAAGCTTTTAATGTATGGTGTCTTATTGTGTTTTTAATATCCTGCTGGAAGTTGCCCAGAGTGACTGGGAAAATGCAGCCAGATGGGTGGGGTATAAATAAATTATTATTATTATTATTATTATTATTATTATTATTATTATTATTATTACAAACTACATTTGGGGATTGAGAGCAAATGGTTCTCTCTCTGGCCCTTGGATCACTCCCCAGTCCCCTCTGCAGCCCTGCTCTATGCCCTTCTCAAATGTTTTTTCCTGGCGGAAAAGTGCCCCTGAGCTGTGAAAACTCATTGCTCCCCTGGATGGAGGTGTGTGGAGGTGTTTGTGTAGACACTAGGACTGTAGGAAGGTGCTGTTCACTGTTCCACTCTGTATTTGTTGCAGCTCTGTTTCAGTTCTGCTGCAGTTCACCTTCCGCCAGAAACTACATTGTTTTCCTTGCTACCCCCCACTGTGGTGAAATCACATAGCTTACATAATTTAAAGAATCCACGACGTAAATTGCATACATTGCATTTTCACCGCCTTTTCTACCCCGTTCATTTCAGTGCAGGGAAAATGCAACGCAAATGGGGAAAACGAAGTCATTTCTGCATCGTTTGCAGACTGAAACGACAAAGGTGATTGCTGATCATGATCACCGTATTTATGTCCATTCTGGACAAATAAACAAACAACAGGCAATCTCTACCCCCCTAGCTAGGGGGTGGTGAAGAAGGCCCCCGCCAGGGGTGCAGGCAAAATGGGGGTACAAAATCAGCTAAAAATATGTCTATAAATAAAAATATTGATCATTGCGTCATAAGAAAAGGTTTTAAATAGAGGTCTTTATAGGATATGTGGGGGCCCTGTTTTCCCCTATTTTTCATGGCTAGGTGGCACAATCTGGACGGTTCTGCCAGGGGTGCAAGATCACTTAGCTACGGCTCTGATCTCTGCTCCCATTTCTGTTTTAATCAGAATCCCCAAATATCCCTAGAGAAGCCCTTGACTTGTGCAGGGCTGGTATGTGTGTAAAAGATAGAGAGAAAGAGAATGAGAGAAAGCAAGAATATTCCTCTCTGGTTCCCCATCTCTCTCAAAATCAGATACTCACCACTGCACCAGAGCTGAGAGAGTCAACATTTAAAATCGTATGCTGTTGCACTCTGAGGCAACCTGCTCTTAAAGAGTTTAGGCATATTTAAGAAGTGGCAAGCTAGAGTTAGATGTCCTTCATGGGGTTTAACAGAAGGGCTTTCGTTGGTTTCAGCAGCAGAAAGAATTGATAACTGAGGCATGCAGGAGAAAGTCACTTTCCTCCTTACAACTGTTTATTCATTGTCCCAGAGGGAACGTGATGGATGGTCCCTCAGAAGGACGGCTTCCTTGATGTAGTGGAACCCAGGTGTCAGCCTGAAGTCCAACCAGGGAGACTGCTCAGACACCTGCCGAAGAAACCAAGATCTGACCTGATCCCAGATATAAATCAAGAGGAGACATTTGCAGTCCCAAAGGGAGATCAGGAGCTGAAGGATCCCAACGAGCACAATTTATCATTGCACACAAACAGCAGAGACTTCCAAGTTGCTGCTTATCTGGACACAATCCAAACAAATGATCTGTCTTGGCCAAATAAATCCTTAAGCATCAAGCAAAGATTTCTAATGCTAGCTTGAAATGTACAAATAATCATTAGTGGCTGATTGTTCAAAGGAAGCCTTTTGTACTGATAAGGTTAAGTCACTGATGCTCAAGATACATTTCTAGATAGCTATCACACATTTATCAGTGGCATACATCATACTTTGTTTACCACAAAAGAGATGACTGAAAATATACACCAAAGAAAGAAACACTAATGCCTGCTGTGCTTGCAAGCTAGCAACTTGCTTTTTCTGTCTGTGGGTTTTAAAAAAAACCAAAACAAAAAACTTGTCATTCATCCATAGAGTTTCATTTCATGTGTCTTGTTTATTAAACTTGCATTTGGGATAATTAATGCATAATGTGTGTTCTGCTGAACACAGAGAGGATTTACTGCTTAGGAGAAATGGCTGAGAGATTCAGTAGCTCCCCAGATCCTAAGGAAGAAGGATTTAGAATACAGTCATGAAGGCAGGGAAGTGAAAGCTTTAGCTCTCCAGATGTCGCTGTACTGTGACACCCATAATTCCTGGCCATTAGCCATGCTTGCTGGGGCTGATGGGAGTTGTAGTTCAGTAGCAGCTGGAGGGCCAAAAGTTCCCCTTCTCTGCATTAAGATTAGAGAAAGAATTTGATATACAGTGGTACCTCGGGTTACAGACGCTTCAGGTTACAGATGCTTCAGGTTACAGACTCCGCTAACCTAGAGATAGTATCTCAGGTTATGAACTTTGCTTCAGGATGAGAACAGAAATCGCACGGCGGCAGCGCGGCGGCAGCGAGAGGCCCCATTAGCTAAAGTGGTACCTCAGGTTAAGAACAGTTTCAGGTTAAGAACAGACCTCCAAAACAAATTAAGTTCTTAACCTGAGGTACCACGGTATTTATTCGTGGCAATGGTTTCCATTTTGCGGGTGAGTGAACATATATGTGGGTGGGCGCTTGCACAGAGCTTGGAAAGTTCATTTCAAGAGGTATCTAGTTCAAGTTCAACATGTGTAAAAAGGAATCCGTGCAGATCATGTTCATTCCATTACAAAACAAACCAGTTGGGTTTATGTCCGGTTCACAGTTCAATGTAGATTCATCCTAGTGATCGCTGGCAATGCTAACCACCACCACCCCGACTTCATTCAGAATGTCTAAGAATATAAAGAAAGCCATAGAACCAGGGCTTTTTTCCAGCCAAAATTCCATGTATTTGGCAACTCTCTGGTGGCTGCCATTATAAGAGAACAAGGGAGGTGTTCACATTGAGTTCTAGCACCTCTTTTTCTAGAAAAATAGCACTGCTTGTTGTTGTTGTTTAGTCGTTTAGTCGTGTCCGACTCTTCATGACCCCATTGACCAGAGCACGCCAGGCACTCCTGTCTTCCACTGCCTCCCGCAGTTTGGTCAAACTCATGTTCGTAGCTTCGAGAACACTGTCCCACCATCTCGCCCTCTGCCGTCCCCTTCTCCTTGTGCCCTCCATCTTTCCCAACATCAGGGTCTTTTCCAGGGAGTCTTCTCTTCTCATGAGGTGGCCAAAGTATTGGGGCCTCAGCTTCATGATCTGTCCTTCCAGTGAGCACTCGGGGCTGATTTCCTTTAGAATGGATAGGTTTGATCTCCTTGCAGTCCATGGGACTCTCAAGAGTCTCCTCCAGCACCATAATTCAAAAGCATCCATTCTTCGGTGATCAGCCTTCTTTATGGTCCAGTTCTCACTTCCATACATCACTACTGGGAAAACCAATACCCCTTCATGGATCACTGCCTTGCCGTGGCGAAGGGGCTTGAATAACTCAGAGAAGCTATGAACTATGCCGAGCAGGGCACCCAAGATGAACAGGTCATAGTGGAGAATTTTGACCAAACGTGATCCACCTGGAGGAGGAACCGGCAAGCCACTCCAGTATCCCTGCCAAGAAAACTCCATGGACAAAGACAACAGGCATATAAAAGCATTGCTTAGAACCATAGAATTGTACAGTTAGGAGGGACCACGAGGGTCCTGGAATGCACTCCCCGGAATGCAGGAATCTTTCACCCAACGTGGGGCTCAAACTCACAGCCCTGAGATTGAGTCAACACCCCCTCACCCAGTGGAATGTGAATTGTTCAATTTATTTACTCCAACAAGTATGATCTTTAAGGGGGGGGGGAGACCCAAAGTATCTAAAAAATAATAAACATACATAAGAGAACGAACTCGAAGAGGAACGAGAAATGGTTCCAAGTTCTACCCAAAGCGAACTCAATTCATGTTCTGTTCACTCGGCAATTATGGAAGCTCCTATGGAAGCATTTGAACCGCTTTGGTGAACTTTGTTAAACTGAACTAGTTTATTCCAAGCACTGGGTATGCATCAGACTAATAATTAAGGCTTCTCTGAAATGAAGCACTTTTAAATTATACTGTGCGGTTGGCCATTCTTAGCAGTTCATTTGTCCTGTTAATAGGTGTTGCAGCTGTTCCAATAGTAGCCACAGCGAACGATATAGTCACTCCTGCTTTCCCCTACCAAAGTGCCTGACCACAACACACAAATAAAATAAAATGCAAATGACACAGTCTTCTTAAAGAGAATTAAACGGCCTCGTTCTTCTGTGAAAAGGATACCAGAAGCGACCGAGCTAATATTAATCATCCCCCACTAGAATCTGGATTTACCTTTAAGCTGACAGGTAGATGATTGGGTCACAATAATTATTACATTTTGCAGCATCCCTTTCTCTCACTGCATTCCTTATCCAGGTTATGTGCAACACACATAAGTAGGCTTGAATTTGGATGGTTATGATTTGCTGTTCAACTGAGTGGTGGTGGAAGAACAACAGTGGCGGCATATTGCCTAAGAAAGGTGTTTACTATGCATTTGAAGAAACACAGGCTGGATGCACAATTTGCTTTAGTGGTGCTCAACTGAGCACCAAAGGATGGCTGTTCTAGAGTGACATCTACTGGCACAGCTTCCGTAAACAAACCTGGTAGAACAAGATGCTGCAGGGCCAACCAGTGACAACTTCATCACGCCAATAAAAAAGGTCTCATGAGTATCACAGTTAAAGGGAAGAAGGAAGTGGAGAATTATATTTCTCATTCTTCTGCCATGCAGAAGCGCCATATTTCTTTTCGTGAAGGGAGAGAGAGCGAGATATCGTAAAACAGCACCGATGCTGCAATCGATGGGGCACTAAGTTAGAGATGGACAAGTTCTGTCAATGTCGGTTTCTAATTTTCAAGGAGTAATCTACCTCCAGTCCTCTGGGCAGACTGAGTTACAATGCCAATGGTCAGGTGGCCCAAAGTTTGATTTTCCTGCACCTGTTGAAGAAAAGAAGGCGTGCAGGTGTGTGTTGCACACTTCTATGCACTGTGATGAGTTCTATGTGCTGTGATGGGCACTACTCAGGGTTGGTTTTCCTGAAAGGAGGATGCACTGGAGGTTTGTGGTTATAGTCTTAAAATATTTCCTTTCATTTACAAATATACCAGTAGAGCATAAAATGGTGACAAAGAGCACAAACTCCTGACAAGGTAGCAGATTCAGTATCCCACACCTGATACCACCTGAACCACAACAGTAACTTTAGCATAAAGCTCTCTGTTCCAAGGCACCATGTCCTCTCATACATTGCTCTCTCAGACCCTCCAAGTGTCCCTATTTTCCAGGGACAGTCCCAGATTTACAGAGGCCATCCTGGTTTCTGATTTGATCCTAGAATGTTCCGCTTTCCCTTACGACGTACCTATTTTCATCAGAGAAATGGTGTGGTAAAGGTAAAGTAGAGGTAAAGGTACCCCTGACCATTAGGTCCAGTCGCAGACAACTCTAGGGTTGTGCGCTCATCTCGCTCTATAGGCCGAGGGAGCCGGCGTTTGTCCACAAACAGCTTCTGGGTCATGTGGCCAGCATGACTGAGCCACTTCTGGCAAACCAGAGCAGCACACAGAAATGCCGTTTACCTCCCTGCCAGAGTGGTACCTATTTATCTACTTGCACTTTGACATGCTTTCGAACTGCTAGGTGGGCAGGAGCAGGGACCGAACAACGGGAGCTCACCCCATTACAGGGATTTGAACCACTGACCTTCTGATCAGCAAGTCCTAGGCTCTGTGGTTTAGACCATGGCGCCACCCACGTCCCCATGGAGGGTGTGGTAGGATGTCCCTATTTCCATTGGAGAAATTCATTGCCATTCTAATAGAACAAGGGAGGTGTTCATGGCGAGTTCTGGCATCTATTTTCTAGAAAAATTGCACTAGACATCCCTATTTTCATTCTAGAAATGTTGAAAGGTATGCTCTCTCTCTCTCTCTCTCTCTCTCTCTCTCTCTCTCTCTCTCTCTGGTGTTTACCTTCCCCAAGGTCTGATGGGTACCTACCAACCACCTCTGTAGTGTATTTCAATTAATCTCACAGCTTTTAGCTCCCATTGAAGACACTTCAAGGCAACCTGCTTAATAAAAGAACTACTGAACCACCATTTCTCATTTCCATTTTGCATATTTAGGCTTCAAGTTCTGATTGATGCTGAAAATAGATATGGGTGAATCTGTCAATCTTGGCTTCTTTCAGATTCTCATTTTTGCAATCCTATGTTCATTTCTGCAACTTTCTTTAAGTTTCTGTAATTTTCTTTAAGAAGTCCCCATGAAAATTCACTAAACTCTTAAGTGTGAATTTCTCCTAATACACACATCTGGAAGCAATTTCCATTAGTATAATGCAGTTTTGAATGTTATTTTCGCAAATATTTGCATTAATTACAAACTTCATCACAAAATTTAGAGAAGTGCAAATTATGAAAGAGAGCTGCGTTTTGGTTTTCATATTGTTTCAGGAAGTGTGAGTTTCATCCTTATTCCTCAATACTGGGAGAATAATTGGGGAGTGAATTCCTGGCCCAGAAATATTTCCTGTCCGACTTTGGGTTCCTCTCTCAGTGCTCCCCTATTACAATCTCTTTCGTGTGTGTGTGTTTGTTTTTGTTTTTTTGCTGTGAGGAGGTAACTGGAGGCACCAAAAATTAATGTGACTCACTCCAAATCTAAATAAATTGGTTTAATATCACTGAAGCTGTATGCTTACTATTCTATAACAATATTTATATACTCCTTCAAAACAGCAGAATAATCATGAATATGAAATGACTTGAAATATTCATTAGAAAATACCAACCAAAATCAACAGACCTCAAAAACAAGTAAACGTAAACTAAAATTATCCAAACATGGATAAAATCCACCATTTTCAAAACAAATATGCATAATAAAACTGAATGTCTGTCGAGGCTCATCTAAACAAAACAAAGAAGTTTTGAGCAGGCATTGGAAAGAGTAGGATGAAGGCATCTGCCAAATATTAAGATGAATTTCATAACTTCCAGCTAGGAGCACATTTATTTACAGTGGTACCTCAGGTTACAGACACTTCAGGTTACAGACGCTTCAGGTTACAGATGCTTCAGGTTACAGATGCTTCAGGTTACAGACTCCGCTAACCCAGAAATAGTACCTCAGGTTAAGAACTTTGCTTCAGGATGAGAACAGAAATCATGCTCTGGCGGCGTGGCGGCAGCGGGAGGCTCCATTAGCTAAAGTGGTGCTTCAGGTTAAGAACGGACCTCCAGAATGAATTAAGTTCTTAACCCGAGGTACCACTGTATTAGGTAATCAGGTGATAGACCATTGCACATTTCCCCATATATCCTCATGACTGAAAAGCTGAACAATTCAAGGTGAATCTGTTGGTTTATATCCTTGAAAGTACTGAGCCCCACAGACTCTCCTGTGGCTACAGCTCTTAATTACTGCAAAGTATCCGTTTACGGGAGAATGACTCAGAAAGCGAAATCTTACAGGTTTGAAAAGTAGCATCTCACCTACTGCTGTTTGTCTCTCACTCAGGATGTTCTGGTCTTTTAAGCTGTGTGCCCTCCCCTTCTCTGTCTCTGATGTAGTCTCCCCGCCTCCCCTGCAAAGCATCTCTGTTGATCACGCATAATCGCTATCAGGAAACCAGCCAATACAACAGCCAGCTTGCTATCCTGTTGAGGATTGTCCTGCGTGTTTATTGCCCCAGTGTTACTAGCGGTAGCAGGACAGTGTCGAGCCTTTGACTGTGTACAAGTGCTTGAAAGCTAGAAATTCTCAACCTGGCCAGAGATGAGAAAGAAACAACAGCTAAATGGAGGGGGGAGAAAGAAGCAAACATGATCCCTGGGAGCCCTGCAGTCGAAAACTGCAGGTGCATTAAAGAAAACCTTTAAATCTCTTACACGAGGCAATTTCCTGAGCTTCGGCAGGACTGAGGAGCATTCCCTCAGTGCTTTAAGTGTTGCAATATCAGGTCCTCTGCTTGCCACTATACAGATCAAAGATAGCTAGGTTCTTGGGCTGCAGCTTTCAGTTCTGCATGCCATCTCCCTTGCAAATCAAATAATAAAAAAGGAGAATTATTTCTTTGATGCGGCACAGTTCGCTGTGTTTTTGTGAGGGGATGAAAGCAGCCCCTTACTCCATCAAAATATCCACAGATCTGTCTTAAGGATAGGAAGGAACACGTAATTTCCTTCTGAAGACTGACAGCATGCTGGTCAAAGAAGATTCATGTAAGCAAAGGAACCGATCGAGTCATCATTATGATATTTCATGCCATCCTTTCATCCCTTGGTGTTTTGCATTTCATTAGCCCACTGGGCTACCAAATGCGGCCCACAGAAGTGCAAGGCAACCTAAGAGTTTTGTTAAGATCAGAGGATGAGGGTGATTTCGTGGTTTATTTACACGACAGTGCTCAATGCAGCTTACAGTGCTCTGAACAGAAATGACAAGAAACATCAAAACCAAATACAATAATGTTATCATAGAATCACAAAATTGTAAAGTTGCAAGGTGTGATGGCCTGGGACTCGGGCTCGGACTCAGAACCAGAGGAGACTCAGTCTGCACCGGATCCTTTGCCTCAGGCATCATCTGAACCAAGTCTGGGGCCTGATCCTGAAGAGTCCCAGTCTGCACAGGTTCCCCTGCAACAAACACCAGCTGGGCTGAGTCAGGGGCCTGAGTCTGCCCTGGCTCCAGATGCGGGGATTACCTTGTTGCCTTCAGCTGGGCCATCACCTACAGCTGCTCCACTACTGGTTTGGTCAGGGGAGGCTGAGGCGGCCTCTCGGTCTAGTAACCCACCGACATCTCCCAAGCTGCAGAGATCGAGGTCTAAGAGAAAGAGAGAACTGAGTATTCGCAAGAGGAGTGCTCGCCTTCGGGCGAGACAGGGAGGTGAGTCGCTGGAGGATCAGGAATGGCCACTACCCCGACAAAGAAAAAAGGCTGCCGGACTCTGCCCCAGGTTGCGGGAGCAACATTGCTATATGCTACATCCTGCCTGAGATCCTGTACCCGTCCTTGCCTGGTTTCCTGCCTCGTGTCCTGCCTTGGCCCGGTCGGACTGACTCTCAGCAGAACCTTTGGATTCTGCACTGGACCTGGGCTGTGTTTCACAGGTTACCCCCGGGCCCAGCATAGAAGGGACCCTGAGGCACCCAGAGGACCATCAAATACCATGGCAGATGGCCATCCAACCTCTGCTTTATAATCTCCAAGGAAGGAAAGTCCAGCACCTTTTGAGGGAGTCTGACACCAGAAAGTTCTTCTTGATGTTTAGTCAGAATCACCTTTCTGGTAACTTGTGTTGTTTTTTTAATAAATATTTTATTAAGATTTTTGAATAAAAATGCAAAGATAAGGAAACAGAATAACATATATCATAACATACTTTCTTAACATCTTTGGACTCCCTCACACTTCCCGCTCCCATTTGCATCGTTGTCAATTCTTGCCCGCAATTTATCATCTTGTTTACAGTCTTGTGTCAGGTTCATTTAAATATAATCTGTTAGTTCTCCAATAGATTTATAAGTTTTCCTCAAACTTTTTTATCCTTTTAATTATCTAATTTAGTGGTGCACAATTATTTATGATCTAGCATCCTTTCTTAACATTCAACCAAATTACAATGTTTTTTTAAATAAGTCTTGAATTTCTTCCAATCTTCTTCGACCCTCTCCTCTCCCAGGTCTCGGATTCTGCCAGTCATCTCAGCTAGTTCCATATAGTCCACCATATAGTCCACCTTTCTGGTAACTTGAACCCATTGGCTCAGGTCCTATCCTCCAGAGCAGGAGAAAACAAGCTTGCTCCATCTTCCATGTGACAGCCCTTGAGATATTTGTAGATGGCTTCCATAGCTCCATGCAAATGGCCCATCCTTCCTGGACCTGGACCACTTTCAAGATGTGGATAGCTGAGTCTATTTACTCTACTACTCAATAGGGCTGCCTGCCTCATAGAAGAATTAGGACCCAGCTGGAAACCTTCATTTTGAAAAGTTCCTTTTTTTAAAAAAAAAAAATTAATTTACAGGATGGAGAATTTGAACAATTTGGCCTGAAGTGGTGCATCTCCAAGAAAGATGCATACTGCAATTGCTCTGCTAGAATTTGCCGGCACAAAGATGTACAGATATACTGCTTACATCTACCGGGTTGATCCATAAGGATGGTGTTTAATTTGGCATCCTGTCATGAGCCCAGCAGAGGTGATTTGATAGGGCTGGTCCAAGAGGGAGGAGCAATGGGGAGAAGATGGAGAACAAGAGGAATTGGACCTAACAGGCTGGGGTACATCAGCTTGGATCACACAGAAGGGCCGACTGGGCTGTCAAGGCAGAAGCCCACCTCAGATACCTTAGGACACATGTCACAGCAGACTGATTTACTGAGAGGGCTGCCTCCCATCCCCGAAGAGTCTTATCCCTCTGGGGAGGTGTCTTCAGACAGACTAGACCAGGGGTCAGCAATTTTTTTCAGCAGGGGGCCGGTCCACTATCCCTCAGACCTTGTTGGGGGGCCAGATTATATTTTGAAGAAAAATAATATATGAACGAACTCCTATGCTCCACAAATAACCCAGAGATGCATTTTAAATAAAAGGATGTATTCTACTCATGTAAAAACACACTGATTCCCGGACCGTCCGCGGGCCGGATTTAGAAGGCGATTGGGCCGCATCTGCCCCCCGAGCCTTAGTTTGTCTACCGCTGGACTAGACAGTGAGTTGGTCCTTTCAAATCTGCCTCCATGACCAAACATGAACAGACTCAGGAAATCCAACCATCTTAAACTAGTGCCTGCTTGCATGCTCAGTCCTGCAGCTTAGGATACCATACACACAAACGACTAACTACCAACATTTGTCCTTCACCAGGTATTTTTAGGCCCTGCTGTCAATTTTTTTGTCACCTTACTCCAATGGTTTTCCGGGTTAAGGAGCCTGCACTCAGATATTTTCTGGAACCAAGTAAGCTGCAAACGAGTGCTAAATGTTCCATTCGTTTCCCCAAAGTGGCTCTGACATCATGCGAAAGCCAAAATATTATGTGGAAATTAACAGTTAAGGAAATGGAATAAACTGTCGCGTGAATGCAGCCTAAGTACAATATGGCTTGCTTCCCATCTGGCGGAAGGGAGGAGTGAAGTGGAAGAGTTCAAAATGCTTGCACCAATGGACAGCTTGTGCACAGGCTAATTTGTTCAACTAAACAAGACATTGCATGTTCTTTTGTAATTCAAGAAAATCTTTAGTAAAAATTGTTTCGAAAAAGCAATAACTGTGGTTTAGCATTGTATCCAAACGTAGCCTCCATTTCATGATTTATTTATTTTTAGAAAAGGAAAATAAAAAAGAGGCGATCCATACCCTCAGCTGAACCACTTTAGCGCTGCGTCCCTCCCTCCCTCCTGGCTCAGCACTTACTGAACGCGCCTTCTGCCCTTAACCTGAGAATGCAGTCAAGCTTCTCTTGACAGAAATCATATTAATGCTGCTTTGTATATTACCTGACCTTAGGTGCTATTGAAAAAGGGAAGCACATGAAAGGGATGCCATTTTCGCCAAGGCTGCTTGCCAAGTGATCCTCTCCCTGAAGATTCTCTCACCGAGTTTCAGCGCCTTTTTATACGGCAATACCCAAATATTTCTGCCAGGGTAGTGGTTCGCTGCAAAGTGCAGTGATCCACGACCAGTACAACGGGCAGTGACCAGATCAGCTGAGAGATTCCACTGTGTCTTAGATCAGGAGCAGGCAGAAGGCAGATCTGGATCTACTGGATCTTGAAGTAGATCAGCAAGGCGTGCTGACTCATGGTTGTTTAACATCAGCAGGAAGAAAATAACTCCCGAGCTGCCCTAAACTTCACCAGGAATGGATTTTGCAGTGGAAGAACTCTGAGGTGCATTCTGTTCTGGTGCACAAAATAAATTCCTGGGCGTAGAATTCTTTAGTCTTAAGCGTATACAGTGGTACCTCTGGTTGCAAACGGGATCAGTTCCAGAGGCCCGTTCACAATATGAAAAGAATGCAACCCGCAGCGGCGTGTCTGCACAAGCGCAGGTTGTGATTCGGTGCTTTTGCATATGCGCGTGGCATCATTTTGCGCTTCTGTGCATGTGCGAGCCATGAAACCTGGAAGTAACCCTTTCCGGGACTTCCGGGTCGCTGCGGGACGTAACCTGAAAGAACGTAACATGAAGCGGACGTAACATGAGGTATGACTGTACCTTCCTTTTGCAATAGGCTAAATCTTCTGCATCCTGGAGTTACAATAAACAAATAAATGAAATAGATATCAAAGTCTAGCATCTAGGGATGGAGGAGAAACTCAGTTGGGTCCACCAATATGTGGGGAAGAATTAGCATATTAATGCCAAATAAAGAACATTGCATTATATGAGACTGTGTTGCTCGCAAAATAGCCACCCTAAAATAAAATTTCCCAGAGTGCAACTTCCTATGACCAGTGCAGGATTATAAAGGTAAAGGTACCCCTGACCGTTAGGTTCAGTCGTGGATGACTCTGGGGTTGTGTGCTCATCCTGCTCTATAGGCCGAGGGAGCTGGCGTTTGTCCACAGACAGCTTCCGGGTCATGTGGCCAGTATGACTAAGCCGCTTCTGGCGAGCCAAAGCAGCGCACGGAAATGCTGTTTACCTTCCCACCGGAGTGGTAGCTATTTATCTACTTGCACTTTGTGCTTTCGAATTGCTAGGTTGGCAGGAGCAGGGACCGAGCAACGGGAGCTCACGCTGTCGCTGGGATTCGAAACGCTGACCTTCCAATCAGCAAGCCCTAGGCTCAGTGGTTTAGACCACAGTGCTACCCCCGTCCCTAGTACAGGATTATAGTGAATAGTAAAGGAGAAACACTGATTCATTCTCTCTCTCTCTCTCTCTCTCTCACACACACACACACACACACACACATACACACAACACACTCCTTTTCTCCCCCCTTGCATGGTTCAGAATAAATTTGGTTCCTGATTTTCTCACGTTCCAAGCAGGTTTCCACATGCAGCATTTATTAGTTATTTGCCCACTCTTGACTTTGATGATATCTGGAGGAAGGACAGGTGTACTATTGTGGTTAACAGTATGAAATAAGAGGAGAAAAGACCCCCTTTCTCATTCTTCATTACCTCAGCTGTGGCCTCACCCAGTGGACTTAGGCAAAACCATCCTCTCTCACTGGGAATGTGCATTAATGAAGGGAAGGACATTCTGGTCTCTGCTACCAGACACTGGAATAATGGCTGCAGGGCTTGCTCTTGTCTCTTGCTATTGCTGTAATCTATTATAAGGCTGTCTTGGGAATCGTTTGATCAAAAGGTGGGATAAAAGCCTATAAAATAAAGGAATGACTGTGGGGACAATACTTTGCCCTTCTCTACCTCACAAGGTTGTTGTAAGGATTGCGGAGACATGGATCACTTTGAGTGCTAGATCGTATTCAATATTATCGTAGCACTGCTTTTACTTCTACTCTTGTTCTAGCCCCAAGCAAGTGATACCAGTTTGCATTTAGAACCAGATTACTCTCTATCCAGTGTGAAAACGCAATGCTGATACATGGCCGAATTTCATAGTCTGTAATGCTTGCAAACTTTTTTTTTTAAAGAAAAACTGATTTTTGAAACTTTATGTGCTATGGATTGAAAAGGAGCCAGGTTGATCAAAGCATGCTCATTATGAATGGAGAAGTGACTGATTTCTTGTTTGGAGTTATAAATATTTTGGAAGTTTTAGGCATGAGCAAAATTTACAGCTACACGGCGGAACATCCAGTGCTTTTACAAAGTACATTTCAGCAGCACTGTAATACACAGGTAAGAACAAGCAGATCTGAAAAATAGGAAAAGTAAAGTGTTTGACAATCAGCGCCTCAGCCAAGAACTGAGGATAGACTCTCACACGTTCCAGGTGCCTGTCTTTTCACATTTGAAACAAAATGGGTTCTGAAAATCTGGAAATCGTACTTGCTACATCAATAGGTGCAAATGAAACTTCAAGCTGCTCAAAGCCAAAGGAAGAAAACCAGGACCATCTCGGCTGTTAGGTAGAGTGAGGCCAGTGCCTCAGAAGGCAGAAATTCCCCAGGTGACATGCCTCCACAAGCTCCCCACTTGTCCTGTCACCACCAGTGATGGAGAAATGTCACCACCTACGGCGAAATTTTTGGACAAGATCACATCCATTTTGGGCAAGATCATACCCCAAATCCCCAAATCAGTTAAATCTTGCTCCAAATTGGAACTGTGGAATGCCCTCAAATTGGAACTACAGTGGTACCTCGGGTTACATATGCTTCAGGTTACACACTCTGCTAACCCAGAAATAATCCTTCAGGTTAAGAACTTTGCTTCAGGATGAGAACAGAAATTGTGCTCCGGCAGCGCGGCAGCAGCAGGAGGCCCCATTAGCTAAAGTGGTGCTTCAGGTTAAGAACAGTTTCAGGTTAAGTACAGACCTCTGGAACGAATTAAGTACTTAAACCGAGGTACCACTGTAAACTAATGCTTGTAGGCATTAATGGCTAAGTAAAAGAAAGCTGAAAAAGAACACAGGCAAGGAATGTGTTGTGCTTTAACTGTGAAATGCAAGTAGGAAAACCTGCTACTCTAGAAAGGCAATGTCTGATGCAGGAATTGTTAAAGGGCAGAGCACTGTAGCTGAGAGCATTATTTATTTTTAATTATTGGGGGGATATGTGTGTGTGTGTGTGTGTGTGTGTCTGAAATATGTAGAAACCTTCATAAACTGACATGGTTGAGGTTTGTGGGATAATCCCAGTCAGCCTTTGATTGAAAGTCACTGAGGTAATTCTAGAAGTAATTAGACGTCAGGCAGCCGAGTGATGAAAGAGGAGAAATGAACTTTTCCCTTTCTCTAATTCCAGTCACCTTGTTCGGCTAATTTGTTTCACTTTCCACTGGGCACACAGCAGTTCTTCTAAATATTGTTTCCCTGAATGGCAACAAGTTGCTTCGTGGTAAAAGGAATGGGGGGTGGGCAATTCAAGGAACTGGGATTAAGGTGCCACTCACTCCATATACTTTTTGGCACTCTGCATATTATTATTATTATTATTATTATTATTATTATTATTATCCCACCCTTCCCGGTGGGATCCCACCCAAATTTATTTGTATCCCACCCTCACCCTCACCTTAAAATTAATTCAGACAAGTGAAAATCTGGGCAGGGTGCAATTATCAGGTTGGAATTGAGGCCGGGCTCAGAGCGGCTAACTTTATAAAAACAACACAATATGCATAAAAACAGACATCAATTAATTAAAATACACCTTAAAATTAATTCAGACAAGTGAAAATCTGGGCAGGTGGCAATTATCAGGTTGGAACTGAGAGTGGTTAATACTTGCCAGGACCAAGTGTTTCCACTGGTCATACAAGGACCTGTGAGCGAGTTGGGGGCCTCCTTCGGGTTAAGGCTGGAATCCTGTACCCACTTACATGGGAACAAATCTCATCAACAGGAGTTACTTCTGGTAATCATACCTAGGATTCCCAAACTAAAAGCCATACTACTTTTGGCCTGTGGGTGTTTTATTGCTGATGACGTCTTTATAACCCGTTTCTATGCACTTACATGGAAGTACATTCCACTGTGTTCAATGGGGCTTCCTCTCAGGCAAATCTGTTCAGGATTGCAGCCTTTTTTGGTGATTCACCAGCAGTCCTTACCTGGGAGTACATCAGGATCACACTTGAGCATTCAGAAAATCAGGGGTGGATTGGAGAATCCTAGGCTGGCTAGAATCCTCAGTAAGAACATGGCTTCTCTATTTCATAAGCCGCTTTACTGACCTGGGAAATAGGCTAAAAGGAGGGATATAAATTTTGAACAAACAAGCAGTATATAGAGAACAATAACCTATTATTGGACTCCACCTTCATAGTCACTGTAAAGCAATTGACATTTCCATTGTATATAATCAATAATAAAGGATGACAGTGAAATGCTGGGTTAGCCAGAAAAAATAACTCCTCTGTCTGAATAGATACATTTTTTCACACGTTCTCCAAAGACAGGGTGTAAATTGACGTTTTTGCTATTGTGTTTTGCCATCCTGCGAGATGGTCACAGGCCCTCCCACTGACTGACTGCTCCCTCCCAGCAGCGACCTTGCAATGACAGACTTGATACAAATTGTGGGTATCAGCTGATTAGTACTACAGCAACCCTTGGACCTACTAGACTTCTGAATCACAGGCTGATAAATGGGAGCTATTGTGTTCAGCTTGACCGATACATCAAGGAACAAAGTCCACATAATGACATTTAGATTACCTCAGACCACTTCTCTAGGGTGCTTCCTATCGGCAGAGGGAGGGGAGGCAAAACAACCCTACCCAGGGTGTCCATCTTATATCAAGGTACACCCTTCTAAAAATGCAAGGAAGGTCATTTGCTGCTTAGCAGTGACACATCATGGGGTATATAAAATAAATGGAAAATCCATACCCAGCTCTTTTGGGAGGAATGTGCAGATTACAGGCCTTCTCTCTCTCTCTTTCTCTTTCTCTCTCTCTCTCTCTCTCTCTCTCTCTCTCTCTCTCTCTCCTCTGCCCCTATTTCACTTAGCACAGGTCTGGATCATATAAATCAGGGATGTCCAACAGGTAGATCACAATCTACTGGTAGGTCCCTGCAAGGTTTTGGTAGATCGCAGTCAATTTCTGGCTCCCTTTCCTTAGCATCGCTAAAACTAACTTCTGTCACGCCCCCACGTCCCCTCGCCCTGGCCTCCATTGTTGTATGATCTCTAGAAGGGAAGACAGAAGAAGAAGAAGAGTTTGGATTTGATATCCCGTTTTATCACTACCCTAAGGAGTCTCAAAGCAGCTAACAATCTCCTTTCCCTTCCTCCCCCACAACGAACACTCTGTGAGGTGAGTGGGGCTGAGAGACTTCAGAGAAGTGTGACTAGCCCAAGGTCACCCAGCAGCTGCATGTGGAGGAGCGGGGAAGTGAACCCGGTTCACCAGATTACGAGTCCACCGCTCTGAACCACTACACCACAAAGCTTTGCCTGTGCTGCTGTTTTGATCCACAGCGATCTTTTTGTGAGTGGTTTTCCCCTTTGTCCCTTGCCTTTTAACCTCCCCAAAAATGGAAATCCCCCTGCTAAAAAAAAAAGCAGCTCAACTGTGAGCTGCCAAAACAGGGGTAGATCACTGCCAGTTTTTAATTCTGAAAGGAGTTGGCCACCCCTGGTATAAACGATAAGTAGTATAGAAGCTTTTGAATTCCACATACAGTACCTCTTTATCAGACCAGATGGTGAACAAAGTATGGGGTTGGGGAGAAGATATTGGCAACACCATGTGTCAGGTGGAAGACATTCAAAGGTGCAATAGTATTGGAAGTGTGTTGGAAAATGGAGGCACTCTGGTCAGGAGAAATTGGCTAAAGCAGAAATAATACTGAAGCAACTAAGAGCTGCGTCTCCAAACACCTTGTTCCATGCAAGAACAGGAAACTTGCTTAACCGAAAGGTGACGGATGAAGTTTGTGGTTGAGCTAGGTTTAACAAAGGAAGTTAGCCAGGTTTAAGTGGGGGGCAGGGAGATGTAGCAGAAAATCCCCAAAATACATAGTTAAGGTTGTTGATAATTTCTGAATAAAGGTGATTTGGGAGAGAAGTGGAGGTGGGGATGCTTGCAGCTGGGTAACTTGGAGGCTGTTTTGTGGGAAACCAGAAAAGCATGTGGGGTTTCTTGTCCACACCACGAGGTGGATGAGACACCATTCTTGTACAAGAATAAAACTCTTTATTTTTGCTACCTGTTGCCTGGTTATTGGTCTCTGCTAGACAACAAGCCTCATAGTGGCTAAATTCCACAACACTGTAGAGGTATCAGGTTACAACAAGGGCTGTTACGAACAAGGCGTATAAGAATGGCTGACTCCCCATTTATGGAAACAGAAAAAACTCAAGTCCACTGTCAGGGAACTGCCATCGGAGCCAGAGGCGGAGGGAAGGCTCCAGAGGAATGCCGGAGAGGGTCCCAGCAGGGAGAGAGGCAGCCCATCTTCTGGGGAAGGAAATCAGCGTAACACCAGTGGTGAAGGGGGGCAGATGGGGGAATCGGAGAGGAGGCTCCAGGACTCTTCACCGGAGACCAGCGGGGAGAGCACGGGTACTCCGCTGCCCACACCCTCCCTGCGCAGAAGACTTCCGCACAGGGAGAGTAGGAGGAGACTTGGCGTCAAAGAACTTCTTTTCTGGAAGAAGTTCAAGAAATGCCCACTGACGGATTCTGCCAGCGACTGAGACAGCCACGGGTGAGAGGCTGTCCAGACAGAAAGGGTTCAACCAGGCAACCTAGCCAGGAGTAGCGGCAACTTACACACGAGCAACCCCCTAGAACCATTACATCCACCTCCATCCTTAAGCGAAACACACACAGATTCCTTGTTAGGTGGTAAGCAGGAATAAAATCTGACCATCTCCCTGTTTTCCAGCTATCAAGGGACCTTTTAAGGACCCTGTTTTCCACCTATCAATGAATCAAAAGTCACAGGGAGACTGAGAATAGAGAGCAAGGTCTTATTCCCAATAAAGGTCACCTATCAGGGCGACCAAGGCCAATCTGGTCCCATGACAAGGCCTAAACCCAGATTGGAATCAGACTAGATAAGAATGTCTGCAGTTGGCCTGCCACAACCCTCCTTATTACGTTCCCTAAAAAGGGAGATTTGCAATAGATCAGTAGTTAGTTCAAACCAACAAGCCCAAACTCAGGGCTAAGAGTCAATGTCTTAAGGACCAGTGGTCAGGGATGATGGGAAATGTAGTCCCAAAACAGCTGGAGGACCAAGTTTGGGGATGCCTGTCTTAAGGTTTAATAACTGACCATTATTTCTGTAGTTGCAGCTCATGTGTCTCAATCCAAAAATATTATTTGAAAAAACTAAGAAATAAAATCACTTTCATATTTTGAAATATGTACAACCCCCATATGCAGATTAAATCACCTTTCACATATCACTGCCATTTAAAATGGATTAATTAAGCCATAATGTATGTAAGCCTTTAAAAACAAAACCCCATGTTGTTTAGAGTATGGTAAAAAGGAAGAGATGTTTTCCTTGCTTTTGGTGCTTGTGTTTTTAAGCCTCTCTGCCTCCTATATTCAATGCATAGATTTCTCCTCCAGATTAATCTGATGATCACTCATGTGAATTAGGCTGTCCATTTCACACCTCCTTAAGTGCTAAGGAACTATCTCTAAGATCGCATCCTTTTATTCTGGATGAATTGGTCAGGAGCCTTTTTGCATGCTGCCCTCATGCAAAAAGGTAGCTGAGGAAGGAACGATTATATTGAGAATGCACTCTTTAAAAATAAATAAATAAATCTCTAAATTGTATCAGTGTTTAAGGTGCTCTAAGGTACAATTGATTCATGTGAAATAATCACATGAATGTTTTCCCCAACTGTCGTTTTTTTAATTTACATTTTTGTGGGGTTGCTGAATACTTCAAAATGTGTCTCTAATGCAATCGCTTCCAAAATAACATGAAAAGAGGGGATTTGAGGGCGGCGGCAGGGTAAACAGAAAATGAGAGCCTCTGTTATATGAATGTGCCAGAGAGAGAGAGAGAGAGAGAGAGAGAGAGAGAGAGAGAGAGAGAGATTATTCTGTCTAGTGTTGACAATCAAAAGAGACACTTTAAATTTAGCAGCTCAGCTTGGCAGTCCTCATATTTTTGCTTCCCTGAAAGCAAGTTTCTGTTTGACATTCTAATGAGCATTCTCTGTTAATAAACTACGCATGACATTTCTTTTGCAAAGTTTGAAACTAATTTTGAAAGTGACTGAGGCCATGTTCGCAGGCATGTGATGCCTTGTGGTTTGAGGAGAACAACACACAATTAATTTGATATATGAAATTTCATTTACTGATGTATTAATTTTAGGCTAACTTCACATACCACACATGAGAGAAAGCTTGGAATTTATTTATTTTAGCTTTTATCTATTCATTGTATTTTATCCCACTATTCCTTTAAGGAACTCAGTGTGCCCCCCCCCACAGTTTGTCCTCATAACAACCCTATGATGTAGGTTAGACTAAGAAGGGGTAACCCCCATAAAGTCACATGGTAAGCTTCATGGCTGAGTGGGGATTCGAACTCGGATCTCCCTAGACTTAGTCCAGCACTCCTACCATTGTACCACACCGTCTCCAAATGTGTAAATGCTTTTCACCTCCTCTTTTTGCGCCTCTCTATTCCACCTGTTGCTCATCAATTTGGAAATGAAAACAAGTACGTTTCCGAGCACAATTCAAGAGGAAGAACAAGTATGTTTCCGAGCACAATTCAAAGTGTTGGTGCTGTCCTTTAAAGCCCTAAACAGCCTTGGCTCAGTATACCTGAAGGGGCGTCTCCACCCCCTATCCTTCAGCCCGGACACTCCAGTCCAGCGCCGAGGGCTTTCTGGTGGTTCCCACCCTGAGAGAAGTGAGGTTACAGGGAATCAGGCAGAGGGCCTTCTCAGTAGTGGCACCCGCCCTGTGGAATGCCCTCCCATCAGATGTCAAGGAAATCAACAACTATCTGACTTTTAGAAGACATCTGAAGGTAGCCCTGTTTACAGAAGTTTTTAATGTTTGATGTTTTATTATGCTTTTATATTTGTTAGAAGCTGCCCAGAGTGGCTGGAGCAGCCCAGTCAGATGGACAGGATAAAAATAAAAATAAAAATAGTGATTCCTCTCTGTCATCTCCATCTGCCTGCTTTTGTTACAGTAAGCCCACAACTTACGAACATTTAACTTCTGCTTTGCACGTGTGGCAAATAAATACATAAATGGCCAGAAAAAGGGGGGGCGTGTTCTGGGAAGAATGATTGTGGCAATCCCACCCACCATTGAATTTCACCCTGAAAAAATAAGACCATTAAGCAGAGCCCCAGTGCAAAAGTGACTAGGCACTGCTGAGCATCTAGGGCTGCCGTACATTACTGGACATCACCATCCCATAGCACTGTACCTTAAGACTTTATTTTGAACTTTTGGCAACTGCGTTGGCTCCAGAGGCCCGAGAGTCAGAGTAGATAACAAATGATCTGTGAAGCTTGAAAGCTCATGCTCTCACTAAACAGAAAGTGGATCAATATGAAATGCCAGCTTATCTGCTCCATCTCCCCTAAAACAAACAGCTGCTTTCTTTGGAATTTCTCATTATTGTGGTATCCAGTTTGAGTTGCCAGAAAGTTATCTGGTCGTCCAGAAAGCACCACTCCATTTTTGCATCTAAAAATTACAGACTCCTCTCTCTCTCCCCCCTTCCTTCCGTAAACTCCCTACCCCCCTTTCTGGAGGGAGCAATCTTGCACTCTTCTGATCTGAACACTTAAATAGGCTTTAGCGTTTCCCGTGTTTGAGAAATGGAGAAAGAACCTGAACTGGCTCAAAAGTATTCCCCCCCCCCAACCACAAAACCCAACACTCCCCATGTGGCTGTCTTCTAATTCATGTCCACTGCTTCCAGGGCTGGATGAGTGTGAACCAATGAAATGAAGAGGCCAAAATAGTAAGCAATGCAGGTTTATATAAGGTAAGAAGGTAAAGGACCCCTGGATGGCTAAGTACAGTCAAATTCAACTATGGGTTGCGGCACTCATTTCCACTTTCAGACCGAGGGTGCCGGCGTTTGCATGCAGACAGCTTTTCCGGGTCATGTGGCCAGCATGACTAAATCGCTTCTGGCACAATGATATACCATGACAGAAGCCAGATTGCACGGAAATGCCATATACCTTCCCACCGCAGCAGTACCTATTTATCTACTTGTGCTGATATGCTTCTGAACTGCTAGGTTGGCAGGAGCTGGGACAGAGCAATGGGAGCTCACCCTGTAGCACTGATTCAAACTACCAACCTTACAATCAGTAAGCCCAAGAGGCTTGGTGGTTTAGACCACAGCGCCACCCATGTCCGTACAGGTTTATATAGCACTGGCTAGCTCACCCCCTGGCTCAACTAGTATCTTTCTGTATCATAATTTGCATCTTCTTGTACAGAAATTCACCTCCGTCCACACTATGGCAGATGGGAAAACAGGCTTTGTTGAGAGTTAAAGGGAATAGGTTTGTTAACCAACCAAAAAACAAGCGAACCAAAAATAATCAAACAAGGGGGCAAAGGATTATTTTATTGTGTGCATCTGAAAAGGTGTGCGATCTTTGTTGTTTCTTCAGCCTTTAAACTGCCTTCTGTATACAGTGATACCTTTGTTTAAGAACAGCTTAGTTTTTGAACAACTTGGATTAAGAACGCTGCAAACCTGTAAGTAGGTGTTTAGGTTTGTGAACTTTGCCTTGGAAGCAGAACATGTTCTGCTTCCTCTTGAGTGTGTTCCATTTGTAAATTGAGTCCCCCGCTGCTATGGGAAAGCACGCCTTGGTTTAAGAACAGTTTGGTTTAAGAATGGACTTCCAGAACAGATTAAGTTGGTAAACCAAGCTACCACTGTAGTAATATAGAAAGGCGGTAAACACATTAAAAGTGAAATGAAATGGCTGAATATTTGTAGCTTTTGTGCTGGATTCCTTCAAGCAAAGTCATGCTGGGCCCATTTGACTGCATCACCCTATCTACTTTGGGCTCCAGACACCTGGTATCTAAAAGTTTGCTTACAAATCAATGGAATTTTTTGTTGTTGTTGTTTTGTTGATTTGTAAGTTGCCAACTCTTGAAAATTTTTGACTGGTTTAGATTAACTCTTGTAATGAGAAACATTAAACAGTAGTGAAAAAGTTGGTTACCAACAACCTAGAATTATCATGATATGAATTCAACCAAGAACTTTAAAAGACCCAAGTAAGAAGGGGAGATAATTAGAATATCAATGAATCCAATGAATAAGAATATATCTTTGTTTTTCTTTATTATGATTTAGAATTGCATGTTCATTAACAAGAAAACCGAAATTTTACATTGTGATTTCATGTTAAGAAAGTATTTCTTATGTAAAATACTAATAAAGAGGAATTGAAAAAAACCCCAACAACTTACAAATCAATGAAGGGACGGTAGCTCAGTGACAGAGCACATGTTTTTAATGCAGACAGCAGTGATCAATGGGGCAGGGCAGAGACACTTACCTAACCTCACATCACCAGTTGGTGTGGCTTACTGGGAAAGAAGCGGGAGGTGGTAGCAAAGTCATGGTGGAAGCACACTGGCAGGAGTACGAGGTTGGCTCTGCTAGGACATTTGCACCACACTGACCATGTTGTAGACCATACCATCCTGATCAGCCACTGATGATGGGAGGTCAGACAAGTACCCAGCTGACCACTACTGTATACAGAAGATCCCACAGTCAATGCCGGGTATCTTCAGTGAAAAGGATGAGATAGCAGGTGATGAAAAGGACCTTGGCCTGAGAGCATGGAGAACCACTGCCATTCAGGAAAGAGACTACAGAGTGAGGCAGACAAATAGGAAACTATCTTATACAGGTCAGACAAGGTGCATAACCCTCACTAGGCATTCCAAGCAGAATTCTCAGCAACCCTCATCAAACTTGTGGGTTGCCCCCATCTTGATCTCTTCTCACTGCTAAAACACCCTTGCGAGTTAGCTGGTCCCTTGCTCCTAATTTCACAATAAACTGAAGCTAAAACACTCCTGGAGTGTGTTGTTGTTGTTGCTGCTGCTGCTGCTGATTAAAATGGAATAAAATCAGTATTGTACCCTCCAACATTTCTCTGATGAAAATAGGGACATCCTATTCAACAACAACTATGCTGATGGTGATGATGATGATTACACCCTGCCCATCTGGCTGGGTTGTCCCAAC
The DNA here is from genome assembly GCF_964106915.1 of Podarcis gaigeae. Taxonomy (NCBI): domain Eukaryota; kingdom Metazoa; phylum Chordata; class Lepidosauria; order Squamata; family Lacertidae; genus Podarcis; species Podarcis gaigeae. The sequence continues at coordinate 123,151,890 of NC_139678.1, read as the reverse complement.
CACTCTGGGCAGCTTCCAACATCAATAAAAACATAATAAAACATTTAAAAAACCTTCCCTAAACAGGGCTGCCTGCAGATGTCTTCTTAAGGTTGTGTAATTACTTATCTCCTTGCTCAGGGGTCCCATAACTCCATACCCTCCAACATTTATCCGACGAAAATGGGGACGTCCTAAGGAAAAGCAGGATATTTTGGGATCAAATCAGAAATCTGGACGGCTTCTGTAAATCCAGGACATCTATAAAATACGGACACTTGGAGGTTCTGCGATATAAGGTCTCAAATATAATGTGCAGGTTTGCAACTCATGATCTTACAAAAACACACGCACAAAGCATTTAAAAACCTCCTCCTCACTTTTGCTAATAAAAATCTGAAAGATCTTTCTGTAAACGTCGTAGTGGTGATAACGTATATTTAATGTCAAGTTAGGACAAGTTAATGTGGCGCCTTAATTATGGCTTCTCTCTTTCCCTGTTTCCTCTGATGGTGGCAGTCACCTTTCACTAGTAAAAGTTCCACAAAGGCATTGCTGCTGGTTTCTCTGCTTGCTCCCTCCCTCCCTGCCCTGTATAACCCACACGTGGCCAGAAGCTTATCAGCTGAAATATGTTAATTTTTTCCCTAATGGAGTAATGATGTCTGAAGGCTTTGAAGAAGACATTACTATGATAATAGGTTCGCTTAAAACAGTATCAGGACAGCCTTGATTATGGGCTTCTCTGCTCAAAGCGCCCAACTCCCAAGGAAGCCAAAGTTTCTTCCATAACTAATTTGTGGCAAGGGTTCAGAGCATGCTTGTTTCTGTGCATTAAAAGGGAAATCATTAACATTCTTAAAGAAAGGGGTCCACGTTTCTTGGAAGGCGAATCTTTTTGTTATGCCTTTAATTGTCCTTTTGAGCTTTAGCTGTACAGCTGGGTAAGTGTTTCGTGTGTTTGTATTTGTTTAACCCCCCCAAAAAAAAAATGTTAAAAAAGGTAAATAAAGTGTAATAAAGATGAAAGGAAAGATGAAAGATTGTGTAATAAAGATGAAAGGCCGCTGCAAAAATCTGTTATTCAGCCAACAGGCACTAGGCCAATGTGTACTAGGTAAAGGTAAAGGGACCCCTGACCATTAGGTCCAGGCGTGGCCGACTCTGGGGTTGCAGCGCTCATCTCGCTTTATTGGCCGAGGGAGCCAGCATGACTAAGCTGCTTCTGGTGAACCAGAGCAGCGCACGGAAACGCCGTTTACCTATTTATCTACTTGTACTTTGACGTGCTTTCGAACTGCTAGGTTGGCAGGAGCAAGGACCGAGCAATGGGAGCTCACCCCATCGCGGGGATTCAAACCGCTGACCTTCTGATCGGCAAGACCTAGGCTCAGTGGTTTAGCCCACAGTGCCACCTGTGTCCCTTGTATTTGCTGCTATGTAATGGCATGCAAATGCCATGTATAAAATAAATAAAACATGCATTTAGTCGGTATTGGTCCTGGGTCCCTACTTGGATATGATCTGGGTTGTGTCTGCTGCACAGAAGAATAAATTAAATAAACTTATAAAATGTTTGCATCAAGGGAACCCGGATTTGGGGACCTGTAAAACTATGCAAATCAAGCAAAATTGCTTGTGTTGGCCTGTTGCACAGAATTTGTTCGTGCATGCGGAAGGGTAAGGAGCTAAGCCAAAAATGGAAGTCCTGCTCACCGATCAGTGGAAAATCTTAGTAAAGATCACCACTTGCTTTGGGATACTTCAGCAAGCATTTGAAAAACACCCTCCACGATTATATTCAAAGCCACAGGAACTAGCAACTGGGTTGTACCCAATGGCAACTTGGCTTTGCACTAGGGGAAAGTGCTTTTCCTCCTGCAAAGCAAAGGTCTGAATTTCACAGATCTTGCTCCAAGTATCCGCTGCAATGTCTGTGCCATATTCACTGTTTTTACTAAGCGTGCTGCAATCCTCAAAGGCAGCTTTTGGGAGGTATGTGGGACAGCGACAGGTCAAGGCATTCGATGGAAAATTTAATATCCTGCATTGTTTCCGATTGCGGTGTTCAGAGGTGATATTTGGAGCTTATATTTGGTGCTTTGTTTTTGCTATTTATTTGGCGTTTTTTGTTTTTGAGGCTTTTCCTGTTACTGATCGATTGATTGTGTGACTGCGGAAACGGACAAAAGCCATGTACAACACTGTCTTATTTATTTTATAGTACTGTACATTGATTATTGCTTTCATTTTATGGATCAATGTTCTCGTTAGATAGTAAAATTCATGTTAAATTGCTGTTTTAGTTGTTTTTCAAAGTCGGGAACGGATTAATCCATTTTGCATTACTTCCTATGGGAAAGCGCGCCTTGGTTTTGGAACGGACTTCCGGAGCAGATTCATTTTGAGAACCAAGGTACCACTCTATCTATCTATCTGTCTATCTATCTATCTATCTATCTATCTATCTACCTATCTATCTACCTATCTATCTAAAGGTAAATGGACCCCTGACCATTAGGTCCAGTCGTGGCCGACTCTGGGGTTGCGGTGCCCATTTTGCTTTACTAGCCAAGGGAGCCGGCATACAGCTTCCAGGTCGTGTGGCCAGCATGACTAAGCTGCTTCTGGCAAACCAGAACAGTGCACAGAAATGCCGTTTACCTTTCCGCTGGAGCGGTACCTATTTATCTACTTGCACTTGATGTGCTTTTGAACTGCTAGGTTGGCAGGAGCTGGGACAGAGCAACGGGAGCTCACCCCATCACGGGGATTCAGACCGCTGACCTTCTGATCGGCAAGCCCTAGGCTCTGTGGTTTAGACCACAGCACCACCCGCGTCCCCTATCTATCTATCTATCTATCTATCTATCTATCTATCATCTATCATCTATCATCTATCATCTATCTATCTATCTAATCTAGGAAGCTAAGATTCTGAGGATGTCGAACACACTGTGTTTGCACAGGATTGCATGATTCAAGCGCTCCAATCCAAAGTAAGTATTCGGTAAGAGTAAGGCTGCTAACCCTTTCTCCATAACTGCACTGCACCTTCAAAACTAGGTGCAGTTGGTTTGGGGTTCCTTCCCAGCAGCTTTAGGGGGGCCACATGTTGCTACAGATGGAGCAAGTGTGGTCTCGGGAATCTCACCTGCACAAGAGGAAATATATTGCACTCCCACAGCAGATCCAAGAAGGCAGTGAGCTCACAATCTGTGGAGAAGCAAATATACAGCCGGCAGGGAAATAAATGGTAATAATGGGGAAGCATAGCTAAAAGAGATGAAATGGCTTTGATGTGATGCTAGGAGAAAGTGCATCATAGACAGGAAATATATGAGGGGGGAAATGGGCTGGAAATGATAGCGAGAACATCAGGAAAAAGGGAGAGACCAGCAGTTGCTTCTCTGTTGATCCTAGTCATAGCAGAAACATAGGTAAGCTTGATAGGTTTACTGGATGAAGTTCTAATGATGTAAAATTGCGTAGGCTTTCACATGGCATAGATTACTTCATCAAAGACAATGAATGCACTGAATGACTGACAGAACAGAAGAGAGAAGAGGAAATGGTCTAACATTACTGTCTAGGTGAACTAAATGTGTGTGTGTGTAGACATATAAATATAATTTATACTTACCTACAGACACATATATTGGGACGCAGGTGGCGCTGTGGGTTAAACCACAGAGCCTAGGACTTGCTGATCAGAAGGTTGGCAGTTCGAATCCCCACAATGGGGTGAGCTCCTGTTGTTCGGTCCCTGCTCCTGCCCACCTAGCAGTTCGAAAGCATGTCAAAGTGCAAGTAGATAAATAGGTACCGCTCCGGCGGGAAGGTAAATGGCATTTCCGTGCACTGTTCTGGTTCGCCAGAAGCGGCTTAGTCATGTTGGCCACATGACCTGGAAGCTGTACACCGGCTCCCTCGGACAATAAAGCGAGATGAGCACCGCAACCCCAAAGTCGGTCACGACTGGAACTAATGGTCAGGGGTCCCTTTACCCTTTACCTTTACAGAAACATATAATTTAGTTATCTACCTACCTACCTATCATCTATCTATCTATCTATCTATCTATCTATCTATCTATCTATCATCTATCTATCTATCTATCTATCTATCTCTATCTATCTATCATCTATCTATCTATCTATCTATCTATCTATCTATCTATCTATCTATCATCTATCTATCTATCTATCTATCTATCTATCTATATCTATCTATCTATCTATCTATATCTATCTATCTATCTATATTTAAAGCTCTGTTTGTTTTTGTTTGTTTTAATGATGATTGTTTTATGTTGTTTTTAATTGGCTTGTGGATATTAGTTGTGCATTACCTACAGTTTCACTCCTACACCGTTTAGATCCCTCTCTGATCAAAAGGTTTATAAAACTTCTGTTTAATTTTTTAAAAAAATTCTAATCAGGAACACATTTATATCACCAGGTACACATAAAGGCCAGATCTCAACCCGCAATTAGTTGACAAAATGCTGTGTTGACCCAGGAAGGCATGGCAGCTATCCGACACTCTGTATTTTATTCTCAAGCAAAGTTGTTAATTGCAATTTCCAGGCATGTCTTTGACTTCTGTCTCCATGTAAGATGGAAGAAGAAGAGTAGAAGAAGAGTTTGGATTTGATATCCCGCCTTTCACTCCCTTTAAGGCGTCTCAAAGCGGCTAACATTCTCCTTTCCCTTCCTCCCCCACAACAAACACTCTGTGAGGTAAGTGGGGCTGAGAGACTTCAAAGAAGTGTGACTGGCCCAAGGTCACCCAGCAGCTGCATAGGGAGGAGCGGAGACGCAAACCCAGTTCCCCAGATTACGAGACTACCGCTTTTAACCACTACACCACACTGGCTCTCAGTGGAAGACTTAATGGTCCAAGAAGGAGCTGTGATGTTCCCCCAGGTGTCAAGTCTCATCTGTAATGAGCTTTTCCTTGCAAATCCATTTGAGATCTGAAGGCTGCAATCCTCTGCACGCTTACGAGGGAGTAAGAGCTCTTGAAACTCAGCAAGATTTTTCTTCCAAGCAAGCTGCAGCAGAAACAGCAGCAATAAAACAGCTGGCCAGCATACCTGCCCCAATGCCAGGTGTGTGGGTAAGATGGTTCAGGAAGGGAAAAGTAAAATTTGAGGAGAGAAGATGAACTGATTCTTGGAAACCATTTACACAGAAACATCTTAGTTGTCCTTCAAACCAGTGATATTTTGGACCACACCCAGAAAAATGACCAAGTCCTTCCTACATTACTATTAATTTAACCTCTCACAGATTGACATTGCTTGCCACAGATCCTGGCCCCAGCAACCTAGTCCTACGTACAGAACAAATATTGTATATTCTAGCTATTAATCAGCCCCTATAAGGTCCAGAAAGGATCCTCATTGTTAATCGGCAGACATCTGAATCTGCTGTGCTGGTCATCCATGAATTATAGATTTACTTTCAACAAGAGAAGTATAACCACGTTGAGTGCCGTCATCTTCTTGAAGCAAAGAGTAGGCCTGTACATCACTAGGTGAAAAAGTGTGTATATTTACAAATCTCTGCTTTAATACAGTCACAGCACAGAGCTGCTGAAAATGTGGAATGTGGACTGCTCTTTGTAGAGAATGGGGAAAGCATGGATTAAGCACAAGTCTCTTTCTATTTCCATATATATGATATAACTGCATTTTTATTCTTCTCCTTTTTTTGCAATAAAAGGATCAGAATTTGGGTTCTCACATTTCAGGTTTGATTCTGTTCATTTGGGGGAGGGGTAGTGATACTGCCCTGTGTTGCAGATTGATTTTTGGATATTCATTTCAATATGTGAAGACTAGACTCCATTTCTCCCCAGATTTGAAAACACATGACAGTTGCATTCAGCTTGGCAGAGACTAAACAAACTCAGCACTCCTTGGATTTTCCTCTGACTCGAATGAGTTGGAATTCATTAAGTAAACCCAGTGAACCATTAATTCAGCAATCATTAAAATCCACCTTTAAACTAGATTAGCTATAATTATAAGACGACAGATCCCCAAATAATAAATCGTAAGTAGCTTTCTTTTGATACTGCAACGATGGCATGAAGGTTCTTAAAAGGCGAAAACATTTCAGAGGTTAATTTTCAGACACACATCTCCTTCCCCCTCCTTAAATCATACTGCCCTGATTCTGCAAATGCATACGCACAATAAAATGAGTCATTGGCTGGGATCCTGAGGTTGATCTCACTGATGTGAACATCTCCTAAGCAGAGTTCAGATTTTGAAATGCTCTATATTGGGGAAAATGTGGCTGTTGGACAAAATTGCACGCAGACGTGTACCTGAGGCAAAAATTCACTGATGAATTTTCCACGTAGATTTGATTTTATACAAAAAATCAGAAACTCATATTTAAATGTGAAGAACTGAAGACTGGAAGAAAATGAGAGAAATCAAAATTGTCAGATATGCCTATCCCTGGTTGCCATCAATGATTTTTCTACAAATGTACTGTTGTTGTGCATGCAGTAGAGGAAATCTAGATAGCACTTTCTATTGGAAGCAAATGTGCATTGTCAGATTCCTTCTGGCAATTTTTGTCCACACAAAGGTTGTATCACAAAATATCAAATCCAGGTTGCATTATATTGCTGTTTTTGAACCTTACCAGAAGTAGGTAAGGTAAGAAGGTAAAGGTAAAGGACCCCTGGACGGTTAAATCCAGTCAAAGGTGGGATTGCGGTCCTCATCTTGCTTCCAGGCAGAGAGCTGGTGTTTGTCCACAGAAAGCTTTCTGGACCATGTGGCCTGCATGACTAAACCACTTCTGGCACAACGGAACACCATGACAGAAACCAGAGTGCACGGAAAAGCCATTTACCTTCCTGCTGGAGCGGTACCTATTTATCTACTTGCACTTTGATGTGTTTTCGAACTGCTAGGTTGGCAGGAGCTGGGACAGGGCAATAGGAGCTCACCCCGTCGCAGGGATTCGAACCTCCAACCTTCTGATCGGCAAGCCCAAGAGGCTCAGTGGTTTAGACCGCAGCGCCCCCCACACCCGTACTAGAAGAAAACTCACCTAAGAAATCACATTTTGAAAAATGTACATTCCTGTTAATTTAATTGTTCAACATTTGATGTGTCAAATGTTATCATTGATTTGTTATTTAATAATTAAACTTTAATCAAATGAGCTTTATTTAATGAGTTTTCATGCATTTTTTTGTAATTTACCATTTATTACATTTATACAGATAATGGAAGATATGATAGTCGCTGCCTGCAGGCTTACAATCTGACAGAGGCACTACAAAAGGAAAAACGGAGGGAAGAGGAAATCAAGCTGATTGATGCAGCCAGCATGGTCTTTCCCTTGCCACGAAGTGAACTGATATTATGTGATTCAATTGTGATTCAGACCTGCACTGTAAAGAAGCACACCTGCTTTTGTAGGTAATATGGGATGTCACCATGAGGAGGGAAGGAGAGGGGGGAGGAGAGAAGGGGGAATTACATATGGAAATAAGGAGAAAAAACTACACAGAGTCCTACTTTTAAGAGAAGCCGCAACCTGCTTAGGTTTAAGTACCAAATATCTGAAGGTCCACTTCCTCCCCTTCATAAGAACTCAGGTGTTAAGCAGAGCTGTGTTTTGAATTCGGCCAAGTCCCAAGCCTATTTGGAGGGATTTGGGAATTGCTCAATTTGGATTCAGACTGGAGTCACAGTTGAGCTGTGCACAGGCCTGGTGTTAAGATTAACATAGGGGACCAGAATACATGAATCAGCGTCTCTACCCCCATCGTTCAGCCAGGACACTGAGGTCCAGCTCCGAACGCCTTCTGGCAGTTCCCTCACTGTGAGAAGTGAGGTTGCAGAGGGCCTTCTCGGTAGTGGCACCTGCCCTGTCAAACGCCCTCCCAGCAGATGTCAAAGAAATTAACAACTATCTGACTTTTAGAAAACATCTGAAGGCAGCCCTGTTTAGGGAAGTTTTTAATGTTTGATGTTTTATCGTGCTTTTAATATTCTCTTGGGAGCCGTCCAGAGTGGCTGGGGAAGCCCAGCCAGATGGGCGGGATATAAATAATAAATTATTATTATATTATTATTTTTGTAGTTCCACTGTTCTCAGAAATTTGGTTTATTGGTCCAGGAAAGGGCATTCTTCTGTGGACAAATGCCCACGCCCTTGGCCTGAAAGCAAAATGAGTGCCACAACATGTGAAACTAACCACAATTACCTTGAATTTCTGCTTAACTCTCAAGAAAGAAGTGCATTTTCGCTAGCCACGTTTAATTCAAATCCATCAAAACCACCCTTCTCAGGCAGGGTGGAAGGAGAAAGAACTTGCCCATGTGAAGACCACCTGGTGGAAACCCTTACACATACGGTTCTTAATTGTAAACTATATGCTGATCTCCGTCAGCAATTTCTAGATCAACTCTGTATCCCCAAATGGAAACCAGGGTTGGAGGTCATATATTTTCTATTACCGGGGAATGATCAGGAGCTTACCAAGTTAGTGGCTAAATATCTTTATTTGTTTTTTGTCGTCGAAATATACTGCAGACGTCTGATCTCCTTGGAGACCAAGAGATGTGACGATAGACTGCTCTGCCTCCTTTCTTTTAGCATATGTTTTGTGCCACTGGGGAAGTGGTAATTCTGCATTGATTTGCTTTGGATGTTTGTATGTGATGCCAATAAAAGGTTTGATGATTGTGATGATGAGTGCCGCAACCCCATAGTCACCTTTGACTGGACTTAACCGTCCAGGAGTCCTTTACTTTTACCGTTTCTCTGAGGCAGTTGTGGCATTCCCTCCCAATAGAGGTACATATGGATCTTCATTATATAGTTTCATTGAATGCTGAGAACACACCTCTGGCTTTTGATACTTGAGGTGCATATTTTTGGGCCCAACTTATTGTCGTGACTCTAAGTCATCTTAACCATTTTTAATATTGCATTTCTAAATTATTACAACCCACCCTGAAAACTAAGAAATATGATGATGATAGACAATAGTATTGCTAGAGATTAAATGTGCTGATAATTGATTTCTTTTTTTTTTTTAATAAAATTTTTATTAGGGTTTTTTACAGAATAGAGTACAAAGACAATAAACAACCTTACTTTTATCTCAACAGAGTTTCGTAACTTCTTTGGACTTCCTCGCATCTCCCACTGCCATTTTCATCATCATAAATTTTTTCCAAGCAATTTATCATCTTGTTTGCAAATTTTATAACCGCTTATTTAAATATAGTCCTCTGAAAATTTGTTTCTCTTAGTCTCGCTTTACATCCAATTCCAATCCGATTTTGTGATGGCCAGTTATTTATGATCAAACATCCTACTTAACTTTCCACCAAATCACAATATTTTTGTAAATAAGTCTTGAATTTCCTCCAATCTTCTTCAACCCTCTCTTCTCCCAGGTCTCGAATTCTGCCAGTCATCTCTGCCGATAATTGATTTCTTTTGGGGGTAGGGATGGACAGGTAATCATTAAGCCAGTCTGATGTTAAAACGTATTATTGCTTAGCTGTTTCTCTCCACTTAGGTGGTCTTGTTACCTAGTTTAGCCTAGGTTTAGAGCAGCTCCTTTGGTCATGATGGGTATTGCCTGAAAATCTGGCCTCCTTTATTTCTTGATGGGGGGAAAAGACCCCAGTCTCTTCCTTTCTACAATTATATTGCAGCTTCAAGAGTCATCATGCAAGAGGTTCTCTGCTCATATTCTGTGATGAAGCCAAATGTCATCTAAGTATAAAAGAAAATCAAACGAAAAGGGGCAGTGATCCAGAGGCATGTCTCACTGCTAGACAAATGGAATAAATTTGCTGGAAATCCAGGGCTCACATCCAAGAGCTTGCATTCTTAAAACAAAATTATATGACACATTTGCAAGATTTCTGACCCTGTTCTTGCTAATGCAACCGTAACTTCACATTTAACTAGGACTGGTTATGAAATTCTTCTCCCTCTGAATTTCGCTCCTGATTTTGTCACTCCAAATTATCAGTTTCTGGTGAAGGAGCCGTACCAATGTACCCGCTTGTCTGTCATTATTTCAGATTGCATTCCCGGACTTTGTAAAGATCACAATGCCTGTGTGATTTACTTTTGCCACAGCTTTCCATTGCTTCACATTCCTCTCAAACATGCACATGGAAATACTGAATACAACATTATTTTTTTCAGGGTGGGGGAAGAGGAGATGAAATTTGCTTTCAAAAGTGCATCACGGAGCTCCTTTCCATTTTAAAGTGCTGTATGCACTCCACTTAATTTCTTGACGATCTTTTGGCATTTCAGGACAGGAATCTCTGAACATGGGGGTTGCTCATTTTGTTTGTTTGTTTTCAACTGAATGGTAATATCTGAAACTCTATTTTTTTTTTTGCGTTTTGGCTCCAAGTAATATTATAAATATCCCTGCATAAGTTTTGTACCTCCCACTACAGCTATCACCTGAAAGGAGAGCAGAGGAAGCCCTCAGGCTGCAATCACTAAAAATCAATGCAGCTCCTCTGATTCTCATTCCATAGATCTGTCCTCTCTGATCATTTATTTTAAAAAAGTATTTGTTCAGAAAGAGTGATGTTTAATCATGTCTGCTGCCCCTGGGCAGAACAAATTTGCTGTCCCCGCTTCTCCTCTTCCAAATGCACAGGGCCTCTAACTGAACCCTATCTGCTTCTGCCCTGCTGGGACTTCTCAAGGGCACCTAGAGAGAAACAGAACTGAGAGCACCCAGGGCACAAGCCAGAGCTCGTCCTGTCCTTGTCTCACCTGCCGTAGAAGGGTGATGTGCTTTGCTCAACACATCATGCAAACAAACCCCAAACAGGAAGTGGTGATGTGCCTGGTATGTGAATGTCAGCCTCTGGGGACTTGGCTTCTCGCCCCCCCCCCCCCCCCTTGGCTGTAGATAAGCAGGACAAAGTGAAAAGAGTCCCTTACCATTTAACGAGTCTTTCATGATCACAGCAAAAGAAAAATAATAATCCATTTTTGGAATAAAGGTGCTCCCAATTAAACTTCCCTCCTACTTCCCCCCGAGTTATCTCCGTCACTTCCCCCTTCTTGCAACCTGATCTCGCAACCACTAAGCCATCTAACCTTATCAGCTCTCCTTGTCCTTGGAGATATAGGCTGGACACTTTCCAGCGAAGGGGAGTCAGTTATCTCTCTCTCTCTTCCTGTTCTGCTCCTCCTAGCTGTTCCCCACTCAGCTCTGCCCATCTGTTGTTTCCTGAACTATGTCCTTCTGCAAACCAAGTCTCTAAATCTATACTGCTCCATTGTTTCTGGGCAGCTTCAGAATCCTGGTCAGGAGCAGGAAGATAGGGAGATTCCCACCATTCCTCATCAGAGCTGTAATCCTCAGTCTGGTCTCTGATAGTGAATTGCTCTGACAGGGGTTCCCCCTCAAGAGGTCAACGCTGATCTCTTCTCTCTTCCTCCTCTCTCTGGACAAGGCCCTTGGATGGGAAGCAGCACAAAGGAGATGCAATCACAGCCAAAGCTCTTGGCCAAACAGACCCCAAGGCAAAAACACACCTGTTCATCTTTGTCTAGTTTTGGAGCACAGGTGGGATGAAGGAATGTCTAGGGGACTCTGGGCTGCTCTGATGGAGTGGCAAGGTTGAACCAGAAGAATGAGAGCAACTGGGGTGGAATCCTGGCTTTCATTAATCTGATCCTTGGAAGCCAACCCTCCCGGCTCCAGGATGTGTGGAAAGAGACCCCAGCCTACCAGCTAGCAATGGGTGATCATCACTGCCTCTTTAAATTTGCCACGCCAAGCAACTGCCCTGTTTGCCCTCCTGCAAATACCACTCTGCTCAGAAGTGTGCTTTCTTTTCTTCTTGAGTGACATCAGTGCGCATGAAAATGTGCACATCCTTTATCAACCTTAGCTCAGTTGTGGTGATGCTGTTTTCAGATGAATATGTATTCATTTCCACAATCAGAAACCATGGGTGGTATTCACCTAAATTTTTACTCATAGCAGACACACTGAAATCAATAGACCTGGCTTGAAATACTACCCTATATTTTTCAAATATGTATTCCAATATGCACAATGATCAATCTGGATTATTTGGGAGAAGGGGGTGGAAACCAAAAGAGGTCAATGGTGTATGGGCCATTTCTGAAACTAACTAGAAATTCTCAATATAAAATCAGAACACAGAGCAGAAGGCAGAACAAAACCAACATGGAGACAAATAACAAAACAAAACTGGGGAAATCTTCTTCCTACTATGGTCAGCATACACCATGAAGTGGGAGGGGGGGAAATGACGCTCCTGAAACCAATGAACTGCGCTCATTTCATAAATGTAACTATGGGTTACAAGCCATTTTTATTATGACCCATCTGTGTGACTAAAGTATCACCTTTCCTCCCCTGCCCCACTCCTGGACAGAAATATTACACCAGAGGTTATCCAGGGTGAACAATTTGCAAATTGATTCTGAAATAAACTAGAAGCCATTAATCACAAAGGAAGCTTAAAAGGGTTAGCTGGAATAAGCTCCCAAAATCATGCTTTTCACATCAATTCTAGTCAATGGACATTTTTCATTCTGTGTACATTGTGTGTGTGCCTCTTGTTTTCCCAGGTTCAGTAGAAACCCCTAAGAGTGCCTCCTTTGTCTCACCCATACACTGATATTTTCAATGGGGCACACATCTGCAAGCATAATTCACTGGATACTAGAGCGGCCAGGTATGTTTTCTAATTATGCCTTCAAAAAATACACAGGAAGATAGAAGTTCGGCATGCAGTGGCTTCTCCTTTCACATCACTGGGGCTTATCTATGTATCTACAGCACCGCAGGCTGCTCCTCGATCAAAAGTTTCACAAAGCGGCTCACCACAGTAGATGCTAGCAAATGTGCCATAATACATTTTTTAAAAAACCAGATTAAAACATCAAACAATTCATTACATTTCAAAACAAAGCAAGGTGAGAAGGCCCACCTGTCCAAATTCTAGTAATTCAGACTCAGGGTTCGCTTGCAGTTTCAAGTAAGAGAAAACAGGAAAATCGCTATTGGGGAAGATTTAAAAAGAGCAACCTTTGCGCACTGTGAAGAACGCGTATTTCAAAAATGTTGAGATTGAGCACAGTTTTGAAGAAGGCAGAATGCATAAACATTCTTGTGCAGTGCTATCAACTCAGGTGAAAGAAGTTGCGCAGGCTTGGTAGCAGTCAAAAAACCTGGGAAAGGTGTTTGACCCAGAGGTTAGAGTGATGCAGGTGGCGCTGTGGTCTAAACCACTGAGCTTCTTGGGCTTGCTGATCAGAAGGTCAGCGGTTCGAATCCCCACAACGGGGTGAGCTTCCATTGCTCTGTCCCAGCTCCTGTCAACCGAGCAGTTCGAAAGCACACCAGTGCAAGTAGATAAATAGGTACTGCTGCGGCGGGAAGGTAAAAGGCATTTCCGTTTCTGTCACAGTTTTCCATTGTGCCAGAAGCGATTTAGTCATGCTGGCCACAAGACCCGGAAAGCTGTCTGTGGACAGACGCCGGCTCCCTCAGCCTGGAAGTGAGATGAGCGCAGCAGCCCCATAGTCACCCCCGGAGTCACACTCCATTGTCTCTTGAGACAGACAGGAGCCAATAACAACAATACCCTCTCCCCAATATCTGAGATACTGAAGCAAGACAAGCAATAGATAACAGAAAATTGGGCCTCCCTGTTCTAACTCATCCTCATTCTCTTGGGTTCACCCAATATACTAAAGGGGGTGGTTGTTCTTATTTGATCAGCTAAAGGGCCCCCCCTACCCTGTGGTGTTTGTACAATTCACTCATCCAGTGATCTGAGTATTTTAAATGATGATACATATGTATAATCTTCCTTCTCTCCCCTCGCGTAGCTAGCCAATATCAAAAAATAATTAAATGCCATTTGTTACTTTCTATCGTACTACCTCTTCTCTCCCTGAGCTGGAATTCCCTTTTGGATTTCTGTCTCCCCACGACTGCTGGCAATTTACTCGGCTTTTGAGTCATCTGAGCTCCTTTCCTGTGGATTTGAGAATGCTTTAGGATTTGCCTGTTTTAATAATACATATTTTCAGAGGCTTATAAAAGTGCATTTTCTTTCTTGCTTTTTTTTTTTTAAAAAAAAAATCAGCTAGTTACTACTGAGTTCAGGACTTTAAAATAAAAAAATAGCCCATGGTGCCATGGAACTCCTGACTGTAAGGTGCATGGGGTTTTCACCATCAGTTAACCCATTTGGGGAAATGTTAGCCATACCTGCACGACACAGTTAAAACGACTGAGCTCAGCAGGATCAGAAACAAGTGATGTGGTCCAAACAATATAGTACTCAGGCTATGGTGCAACCAACAAGGATTCAAAGTACTACAACCACACAATGTGAAGTTAAGGCCTGGGCTCTAGCATAGGCTTGGTCGATGTGGGGCCCTGGGCACCAGCAACCAACACTATGCCACTGATTGGGACTAAGATTCTCCGCCCCTGCTTTGTGGCTTAGCATTGCCTCTGAACACAGCTGCAATTTGCTTTCATGGGCCTTCTCCTCTGGTGTGGGGCATGCTGCACACCTGCTTCTTCTGCTTGTAGTACATTTGTAGTGGAGCATTTAGTATGCAACTTCTGGGTCCTACCTGAGTTATAGTCATAGGACTACAATTCCTATCACCCCTTATTATTGGACACACTGGATGAGGCTGCCATAGGCGCCGACTCCATGGGGCCTGAGGGGGCCCGAGCCCCCTCAAAAATTCGTTTGGGGGGCTCTGCCCCCCCAATAATTTAAGAAAATTATTAGTTATATTATGCTTTGTAAAATCACAAAATTATGTTGGTATTTTTTATTTTCCTTGTTTGACGATAGTTACCTTTTAAAATACATTCAGTAATGAGTTAAAACAAATAATTATTACGGTAGTAAAAGAGGCGGCGCGAGTAGTTTTGCTCGGTGCGTGCGACTGGCCCAGCCCCTCTTTCCTTTTCCTCTCTTCTGCTCTCCCGCCGGGCGCCTGAGGGAGAGTTACTTAGCGGTTCTGAGGAGCCGCTGTTGTTTCGGCAGGGGAAAAACCGCCGCCCGCGAACCGCCGAGCTCCCTCTCTCTTTCCAGCCTCTCTCTCTCTCTCTCTCTCTCTCTCTCTCTCTCTCGCTATGGCCAAGGAGGAGAAGAAGCCCTTCAGCCAGTCTATGGCCGAGTGGCGGAGGTTCATCTACAACCCCAACAGCGGCGAGTTCCTGGGGCGAACGGCCAAGAGCTGGGGTAAGGAGGGCGAGCGAGCGAGCGCGCGCGCGCAGGGAAGGGAGGGGAGGGGGCGGCCGGCACGAGGGGCGGTGGGAGGCACTTGCCTTGCCCACCACGCATCTCTCTCCTTCTCGGTCTCTCTCCCTCCCTCAGCTGGCGAGGGGGCCATGAGGCGGGCGGCAGCAGCAGCAACGGGCCGGGAGCGGCTCTTAGAGAACTTCCCGGGGCAGGACCCCGGTATGGGCCCCCCCAATATTTTTTATAAGTCGGCGCCCCTGGAGGCTGCTGGTGGTTGGAGTCCAACAACCACCTGCAGGGCACCATGCTGTCTAGCCCTGCAGGATTGGGTTTGTACTGCCTGACCAATCACAGCTGCTGATGTTGCCCATCCTTGTTCTTTTCTATGCCTGGAAGTGGTTTGTGGGCTGACATCTACACACATTCACAGGCCCCTTCTCTGTTCTCCATCTGAGCAAGGAAGAAGCTGCACCAGAGTTCAAGGATACATTCAGGGCAGGCAAAAGGGGGGTATGGAGAAGATTCAGTGAGAACAGAGGCCTAGTGAGAGGGTTGTGTGGCCTCACAAGAGTCCCAAAGGCCAGAGTGAAAGCTCTGAGGACCCAATAGAGAGGCCTGAGCTAGGGTGGTACATTTTGGCCCCCATAAATATAGTTCTCCACCTGGGATCTAGAGCAAAAACATGAAAATCTTCTCAGTAGGGTTTCTGGAACAAAGGGCAAACACAGACCAAAGGTGCTGTTCAATTCATGCATTCACACAAAGATCCAAAACATCCACTCTCAGTCCATTTCTGGTAACCCCTGGGAGAATATTTCAGGCCTGATTTTCAGGGCATGCTATTTTAAAATGTCCAACACATGGGATGTTTTGAGTACTGTAATCTGGGTGATGGGCCAGTAGTTTAATGAGGTTGGTTTATGCATTCTTTATCCTATAGCTATAGCTATATGCATGCGAGATTTTTATATGCAACGCCGTGCACCAAACATCCAATGGCTCTTCTTTAAGGTGCATTGTTTTCACAAAAGGTTAAACAGGCTGAGGTGACATGCAGTTATTCAAACAGACCTCGTAATGAGGACAGATAAACAATGCTTTCTGGTTTCCTCTGTTCCAGTTGTTTCTTTTCTAGTCAGCATTAAGGGGGAATTGCTACCCGACTTTTAATACATCTTGGCTCAATTGCATGTAGTCTTATTGTTTTCTAATTACCAACACAACAATTTGATCCACAACCAGGCTCTAGCGCTTCCGTGACTCTTCACACTGCAACATTATTGCATGATGTTGTGCCGATTTCTCACACGGTAAGCAGTTTGCCTCTGTCTCGCATCCCCAAGGCACTTATAAGCAGATGTTGCATCACAGCCAGTTTCACAAAATTGCTTCGGTTGTGATATACATTTTTTTTAATGCAATAAACTGACTGGATTAAAGTGTGTGTGTGTGTGTGTGGTGAATATTGCAGCAAAAAGACTCAAACAAATGCATAAGCATGGCCTCTCAATTAAGCAAACGCAATGCGTATATCAGATTGAGGTCACACTCCTAGGAACACTTACTTCAGAGTAAGCCCCACTGCGACTAATGAGAGTTCCTTCTGAGCAAGCACATGGAAGATCGAACTGTTCAAGGAACAGTCTATCTCCAGATACAAAAGCTATGAGGAGAGGTGGGGTTTTGCTGTCAAGGAGAGCTTAGCACGTACTTCAGGTTTCACAGAGAATATCTTCAGGTCCTTCAACATAATAGACCAAGCCCAGTGAATTATTTGTCCTTTTCATCAAGGACCTTGTTTGGCAGGAATAGGCTTCACTTTATGAAACTCTGCCCTAGAAACATTCAAGGCCAAGATAGTTTGCTGCCTGAGGTGAAGAGCAAAATGGCACCATCTCCCATTCCATGTACAGAAGCCAACTGAAGTGGCAGTTGAAACAGACCTCAGCACTGATGGTGATAGCTCAGTATCCCCTGCTACATCTGACAACAGCAGGCTAGCTTAGAGCAGGGCATGTGGCACACAGAACTCTGTCCTCCAACACTTTGCCATTGCTCTCCATCTTTCAGCATCTGCCGCTGGAGAAAGCCATTTTACTCTGCCTAATAGTAGGACTGGCCCTGGGGCAGCTTGACACATTGAAGCCTGAATCCCAACAAGATATTGCTTCAACTCAGGGGTGCCAACTTGAATAAAATATTGGGGGGGGGGGTGGACAGGCAAGCCCTGCCCCACATAATCACAAGATGAGGTACATACACATCATTTGAATGGCAATGCCCATCAATTTTGGAGGGGCCTTCTCAAATATTTTATTGAGGGGGCCAAAGGGACCTTGTCCCCTAGGAGTTGGCTCCTATGCTTCAACTCAAATGTGTCACAATCCTAAAAGTGCCTACATTAATCCAATCTTTAACACTCGTGCCCAGTAACAAAGACACAAGCCTCTTTCTCTCCCACAGCCTCCAAATATTAGGAATTAAACTTATTATTGAAGCTAATATAAGTCAGCTTCAGAATTCAGCCTCTCCGAGTCCCCTTAGGCTAAATGCATTTCCTTATCCCTCATTTTCTTCTCTGTTGTTGTTGGTGTCATCCATATTAGCTGAAGAGTAGCCTCTGGAGTTCTTTGCTGCTAATCCTGTGTTGTGTGTTGCTAAACTATGTGGCAAACCTGTGATTATAACAAAGGCCTATGAAAGGGCAGGTTTCCACCATCTTCCAAAGAGAAGATGGGAATTCAGTGCTCTCTGTGATATACTTAATGAAATCTGAAGTTGCTAAAGGGGTTTTAAACTAGCGCTGGTTAGGCCCCTTGCTGAAAAAAGAAAGAGAAAATGTATTGAGGCAAGGAAGAAAAAGAAAAAGGAATTAATTTGGTCAGTCACAAATCAAAGCTTACACAAACTCTCTAGTGACTGTCACTGGCATACGGTTCTTTTTGTCTAGACTGGCTCCCCCCACCCCTTCCACTTTTCATTTTGGCATAATTTATCTTTGCTGCTGAGATCCAAATGGCAGCAGCCTCGTGCAACAGATTAATTTGAAAGCGAAATTCTGTCACAAAGAGAAGATATTTGTCAAGGTGTTTGCAGATCTGTTTTACCACACGGGATTTCAAGGCATATGCCTTTCACCGTATGTAGCATTCGCAAGACACAAACACACTTTCTGTTGCTCTAGGATCATAGGGTGCTGCCTTAGACTGACCCAGACAATGGGTTCTCCAGTCTTTCGAGCAAGAAACTCTCTCCAAGGGAACTCTCCAAGAAACCTGGAGAGGCCAGGGATTGAACCTGGAGCCTTCTGCATCCAAAGCAGACACTCTTACCACAGAGCTATAGCGCTTCCTTCCCTCTGTAATGCAGTCAAATCCAGATTGTTCCACAAGGGAAAAGTGTAGTCAGCCATTCTAAGCCTAAAGATTTATGAAGAAAAGGTCACAGTTCCTGCAGGTTCTCCATCTCCTGCCTTGTTCTTGTCCCTCTCATTTTTCCATGCCTGCTTCTACGATAGCCTTCATCCCATCCAAGGTACTTATGCTTCTTTGAGGGGCAGGGAGGTGATGAAGGATGCTGCTATGGGACTTTAATAGTTGTAGGCCCTGGCCAGCTCAGTCAGCAGATGTCCCTACACAGCATATGGAAGGTTATGGTTGCTCTGCAACTTGCCTGCTCAACACAGAGATTAGTTAGGACCAGGTTCTGCCTTTCCAAATTCCATTTCTCATCCATCTGAGTTAACGCTACTTTGCACTCTATGCCGCAAAGTCTCATGATTTTCGTTCCATTGTATTCTGGATTTAAGGAGATGGGAAGGGGAGGAGTATCTATGGTCTCAACAAATGCCATTATCCTTTTCCCACATATCCCTCTTCATGCTGAATAATCAAAAGATCTCCCATGCTTCCCAAGTCTTTTAAAAATTATTCTAAAACATGAACAAACCAGGAAATGTTAAGTATAATTGTTTAATTGCACACTGAAATAAATGAAGAATGCCTGTATGTATATTGCTTGAAGGGACATTCCATTGCAATATACTAAAAAAAAGAAGAGAGCTCTCTGGGGTCTGGCTGGGTTGATCATTAACTGTTGTGGTTCTCTGCTAGCTTTCACAGGAGGGTTTAACCTTAGATCATGTGAGGGTATTCAATTCCAAATCTCTATCTTACAGGGAGTGACCTGTTAATCTTTCTCTGGACACCAAAGAAACAACAAAGGAAGCATCTCCAAGAGCTATATAGCCTTAGGCTGAATACAGGCTAATGCAAGCTATTGAAGAGACAGAGATTTGAATTTTGCTCTGATCGTAATTGTGAACCTATGCTTGAATATACATATGCTTTATACAACTTTCTGGGTGTATCATTGATGTTTTTGTACCTGTTTTGAATAAATTCTGGTTAGTAAAGCTTTGATTGATACTTGTGGGTCTGGGGGAAAAATATTCGTAAAGGATTCGGCTTTTATGCATTCAATTGCTTCATGCTGCACATTATTAAAATCTGCAACAGGGGATACCTGCAGACTTTTCAGAAATAAAACAAAACTGAAGGGCTAGTTCTGTTTCATGGGGTTAGGTTCTGCTGCATTTCAAAGTGCCATCAGCTAAGCTGGAGCATTAGAAAGCAGAGCTCAGAACTCAAGCCGCTCAAATCAGTTGGTCTCCCGAGAGGAAAAATGCGAGATGAAGGAAATCAATAGCTAATAAATAAATTAAATAATGGTCATGTGCTGAGAAAGGTTCACATTGAGTGAGCGGCAGTGCTTGTTACATGCTGCTATAAATGGATATGATAAGGAGCCAAAGGAAATATGATGATGGGGCAAAGGGCTTCTTGCTACCATTGTTCGAAATCTGGATCTACCAGATTGAGGCTCAGTCATATTCCATCCCATACAACACAGAGCAGCCCTATGTGCAATTAGCTGCACACCATACCAAGCCGTTGAAGTCCCCAGCTCTCATGAAGATTGCAAAAGAGACGGATTTTCACTCTGACTCTCCTTTACCTTTGATCAGATTACAAGTGGCATTGCTTAATTTTTGGCTGATCTGAGTGGCTAAATGAGGCTAAACAGACTGGAAAGGGGGGGGGGAGTTAGGGACGGTTGATTCTGGGCAGCTTAATTTTTTTTGGGGGGGGGAGAAACAGCTGATCCAGACAAGCAGCAGCACATAAGCCACACTTTTCTGCCATTCGCGTAAATGGATTCCAACACTAGATAGTGATCTGTCATGGCCTCCAAGATAAACGAGCTGTGCCTGCTCCTATTATGATTAAGTTTTCTTTTAGTATAGAAAAGCACTCTGTTGTTTTGCTCTAGATCGCTATGGTGCGACATGGAACTCCTGCTTCTAAGGGCGATCTCAACATTTTCAGGCTGCAGCGGGAGCAAGATTTTAGGAAAGCAGAAAGCCCCAACCAGTTAGCCACGCTCATGTGGTTACAGTAGTCACACACTCACAGCATACCCAGTTAGGATAGCAGCACAGTGGAGCAGAAATTCAATTCCATCCACATTTAAAGCCGAACCTCCCGCATTCACACTTACTGAAACCGTATACGGACCAAAGCCCCTTCGTCCTTTGAAACTGGCACTTCTCGGATTTTTGCAGCGCAGTTTTTCAACCAAGTAATGTGTACAAAATTGCACACAGCAGGGGGGAAGTGTGCTTTAAAACACACAGATGAGTGAAAGCAACATATAAAAAATGCTTCACTTTAGGGAAAATTGCATACAAAAATGTGTGCATTAGGACAAAGTTTCAGAGAAATGCTGTTGAATTTTCATTATGACTTTTTTTTTTTTAAATGGTCTGCTGATACCAGAAATTAAGATCAGAGACATGGGGTAGTTGTCTGATATGTTTTTGAAAGTATCTCTGGGTTAGGACTATGAGTGAGGAAGAAATTTGATTCAGTTTGCATTTAAAGCTGAATTTACCAAATTCCTCATGCGTCAAAACAATATGAGAACTAAAACACCCAAATCCTTATGTAAACTTTGCAATGCAGTTCTCCAACCAATGTTGACAAAAATGTATGTAAACATATAAACCTAGGTTCAAATGAAAAGCAGCTGTTTGGGTAGGAACTCTTGTTCCCTTGTTGATATGACCTATCACCAAATATTTCATACTTTCCTACCTCTGCTTTTTCTCCATTCCACCACCTAAGAGCTAATCCCTTTGTCTGAGCAAGGGTTGTCAACCTGATCCCTACCACTCACTAGTGGGCATTTCAGGATTCTAGGTGGGCGGTAGGGGGTTCTATGGCCCAAGTTGAATCCTCCTTCCATTGAGCACTGGTGGGCGGTAAGGAAATTTTACCATCAAGAAAGATGTATTCGTGGGCGGTAGGTATAAAAAGGTTGACTACCCCTGGTCTAGAGTGTTATTGTTATAGCCAAATATTTTACTGTGGGACGCGGGTAGTGCTGTGGGTTAAACCACAGAGCCTAGGACTTGCCAATCAGAAGGTCGGCGGTTCGAATCCCTGTGACGAGGTGAGCTCCTGCCAACCTAAAAGCACGTCAAAGTGCAAGCAGATAAATAGCTACGGCTCCAGCAGGAAGGTAAACGGCATTTCTGTGCGCTGCTCTGGTTCGCTAGAAGTGGCTTAGTCATGCTGGCCACATGACCCGGAAGCTGTACGCCGGTTCCCTCGGCCAATAAAGCGAGATGAGTGCCTCAACCCCAGAGTCGGTCACGACTGGACCTAATGGTCAGGGCTCCCTTTACCTTTTAATATTTTACTTGCAGCTTGTTGGGCACTCATTGTTTATGTGGTGTAGTCGGTGGGTAAGTAGTGGATTAAACCACTGGGTTAGAAGAGGGGTGTGGTGGATAATTAATTTATCCATCCTCCCTTCCAAAATTAATCTGCTGTCAGTCTCCATACCTACAACACAAATTTCAGCTTCTCCACAAAGCCTTTTCCCCCCTCTTCTCTCTCCACTCTTAGAACTGATTCATCCCAGCTAATTGTCAATGTCTTAGCTACAGAATGTATGTGGTACAGTTTGCCACTCAAGAACAGAGAAGAGATGCTCTGAAGTCAAAAGTCCAAAAACTCATTTTGGTTTTAATTTTCAAAGGAAAGGGCAATCATACCTATATATTTGCCAAAGCAACCTTTTCCATTTTGTGGAAACCCAGCATAGGCAATATAAGCTGAATTTGAAGGAACATGTGAACCTTTTTAAAATACTTTTTCAACTAGCCTCAACTTATTGGTACTTCGATAACTCCAGGGAGTTCCAGATGGGGCTCAGTGGGGGAAGAATCCTATAACATCAGAAAATAGTTTAAGGAAAGGGCACAGAAAAGCTATTGATTTTGGCATATAACATCCTAGATATGAAGTCCTAAGGAGAGCAAAAGCGGATTCATAGACTCATAAAATCGCAGAACTGTAGAGTTGGAAGGGATTATAAGGGTCATCGAGTCAAAATCCTCACAAAGCATTGCATTCAAACGCATAAAATATTTTAAAACATTTTCTCTCGTAACTCACATTTCAAAACACCTTTTCTATCAGACTATATATGCAAAAAATGCATTTCTTTCTCAAAATATGCATTTTCCAAATGTATTTTGGTACAGTATTTGAGGAAAGAACTGTGTCACAAACTTTGGAAAGTGTAAAAGCTAGTGGATCTCTTCCAACACTAAAATTCTATGATCCCATGATTCTACATTAGTAAGATAAGAAAGATCTGCATATTCCAGTGTCCAGAAGTTCACATGAAAATTTGCAAAGACTGAATTCCGGGGGGGGGGGGGGAGGGAGGGGTGCTGAGCTGCACACTGGGCCTGCATTTAAAAGGGAGCAAACCTCTATTTATGCAGATTTCACAGGGTCCCATACACAAAGTCATACATAGGCTTGCTGGCTGTGGTCCAGTAGACATGTTACGTTAAAACATAGTTTAAAACAAACCATGGTTTAATAGTAACGAACAGTGTGCTAGTTCATGCTCCTTCAAGGGTCCCTATGGCATCCCTGCCATACTAAAGATGACAAGAGCAGCTGGGGAAACCCTGCCAGATGTGCTGGGTATAAATAATAAAAAGATATTATTATTATTATTATTATTATTATTATTATTATTATTATTATTATCTGGCTTGTTGTGTCATCCAAACCCAGGCTTGTGGTTCGTTTCTGTCCAAACAAATAATGAGCCATAAGTCATTAACTCACTGGAACTCAGTTCTGGCACCTCTCAGGTGGGCGCCATTGCCGTTATAAGAGAGCGAGGGAGGCGTCTGAAGTGTACATGGGTCTCTACGAGGCGAGACACCGCGGTAACAGCAAGAGACTTTATTGCACCGACAGAACTGAACAAGGGCAAAGCAACTGCTTATATACATTTCTGAAGGCCTGGGCCACTCCCACTCTCAACGTGATTGGCTGTCTAAACCCCCCAAGCTGCAAAGAGCCAATACCAGCAGCCCACAGCCTAGTAACGCTACGTGACTGGACATCATGTATCGAATCAGAACACAGGGGCTCAGAATCCTCAGTCCAGACTCAAGCTCAGGTGGGCACAGACCACTGAATACATAGCAGCATTTCTAGAAAAATAGCACTGCGAGAATGTATGCACATGAAGACAAAATGCACCGGCATACAGCTCCTACTCCATCACTTCCCAGATAGCAAATGCTGCCTCAGCTATTCTATCGACTGGATCTTGAATGCCCTATTAAAGTTTTAAGCATGGTTGGCTTATTAATACACCCTTCTGGAAATCCAGTACAGTGGTACCTCGGGTTAAGTACTTAATTTGTTCCGGAGGTCTGTTCTTTTTTTTTTTTAAGATATTTATTAAGATTTTATATAATAAAACAAGTATCACAGTCAAACAAAGCAGAAGAGAAAGACAATAAAAAACAACACAGTCCAGCAAAACTAAAAAGCACAATAAAAAAACATAAGAAAAGGAAAATAAGAAAAAACAGAAAATAAAGAAGATCTAGTTTTTTGATTATTATCTTTATAACCCTCTTTCCTGACTTCCTCACATCTCCCTTTTCTGTGTTCCCCTTTACACGATCAAATTCAGCAATTCCTTACCCTCTTTCAAATCTTATTCAATATTATACATTTCAACCTATTATGTCTTCGATTTTTCCTTTCCTTTTAAATCCATTTTTACATGTTCTTTATAACTTAATCCCTTATATCATTTTGTTTAATTTTGACATAATATTACTCTAGCCTTTACACCCTTTTCTTTTAAAACATTTTTGCATATTCCTTTTAGCTATGTCACTGATGCCATATTATCTTTATATCCAACATCATTTTAACATTCAAACATTTTACAATGTTTTTGGAGATATTCTTTAAACTTCTTCCAGTCCTCTTCCACCGACTCTTCTCCCAGGTCTCAGATTCTACCGGTCATTTCTGCCAATTCCATATAGTCTATCACTTGCATCTGCCATTCTTCCAGAGTGGGCAAATCTTGTGTCTTCCAATACTTTGCGATGAGTATTCTTGCTGCGGTTGTTGCATACATAAAAAGTGTTCTGTCTTTCTTTAGCACCAATTGGCCGACCGGAGGTCTGTTCTTAACCGGAAACTGTTCTTAACCTGAAGCACCACTTTAGCTAATGGGGCCTCCTGCTGCCGCCATGCCGCTGGAGCCCGATTTCTGTTCTTATCCTGAAGCAAAGTTTTTAACCTGAAGCACTATTTCTGGGTTAGCGGAGTGTGTAACCTGAAGCATATGTAACCTGAAGCGTATGTAACCCAAGGTACCACTGTACAGGACAAAGTGCAACAAAAAGAAGGGTGCAGGGGGAGAATTCAGGTAATGAACTTTGGTTGTTGTTTTTTAAAAAGTGCTCCAACTAGTCAACCTTTCCGAAGCCCCATGACGCACCACCATATTATCTACAATAGGTAGTCATTCTAAGATTGAGGGGAGGGGAAGAAAAGGAGCCTGAATCAAATTGCGTTTTCCGGTTGCATTGCCCCTTTCTCATTATTTTCCCGTCCATTGTGAAACTATTGTGCTTTAGTAACACATTTATACACAGCTCCATTCAAATCAATGCACACTTGGGCTCTTATTGAGTATTTTGGCTCAAGTGCTATTGCTCAGGAGGTGTTTACAGCAATGTTCATTGTGCTCTCTCTAGCCCTGCCTATCAATCAAGCATGCAATAAAGCAAAGGTTTTTTGGGTTCTTTGTTTTTCAGAAAAGCAGAAGTGGGGAAGAAAACAGCCTTCCTGAATTTAACAGTTATTCACACTGAAATAGCATCAAGACAGGTACAAATGTATTTGGGTCAATGTAGCAGTTTTCCCCTTGCTTTTCTTTTTTTTTTTAAGGAGGGAGAGAGAGAGAGGGAAAAAAAATGTGGAACAAATGTGAATCAGAGCAATGCATTACTGCCACAGCATCCAAATACAGAACATCGAGGCAGGATTAATCATGCTGCTACTTACAGTATAAGGGTGTGTTCATAGAAAAATAGGCAAAACCTCTGGTTTAATAGACTGCAAGGTTCCCCCATCCTACTTTCTTTTCATGGCGCACTGTGTTACCGTCCTCAAATTAACTCTCTCTTTAAACACACACAAGCACAACCAAATCATATGCAAAAACTCCCCATCTCTGTTTTTAAGTGTGGAACGAAAACAGCTTCTCCAAACTATTGACCCTACTTGTAGGTGGCAAAATAGGGGCAAGGCAGAACTCTTCGGCAGTGTGAAAATGAGCAGCCCTCGGAAAACTCTATTCTAAGAAAGCTTAGCTCTCTAACTATCAAACGAAACTTCACTCCAAGTTCATATTGGTGGATGAAGGCAGCAGTGGGGTTAGAGAGGAGAAATGGAGGAGGAGGGGTAAGGCAAATTGCTTCCTCCAACCATGGTAAAATTAATATGAAACAATATTAAGGCCATATTCAAAGCTGAACCCAAAATTCTCTCCCTTATTCTTGGGCAGAGAAGTGATTTTTTTTCTTTTTTTCTTTCTGGTAGAGGTGGGGAAAATAAATCTCTCCATGAGGATATTTGCCTGCAGTTTGGGAGAACAGAGCCTCAAGACTAAAATTCTCAGAGGACGTCTCAGAAAAGTATTTTCTGAGCAATCTCAGCCTAGCTCCATTTAAAAACCTTCCTGCCTGTCATAAGCTGCCACACACTAAAAAAGATCAGCTATATCCTGGCTTAAACTCCCTGCACACATTTTGAAGGCTTGCTACATATAATTAAAAAAATATCGCTCTCCATTTATCAGGGACCAGCGGCAAGTATATGAAAAGTGGGAACGTCGAAAGGAGACAATGAAATGTATCAATGGGCAGAAAGTAGCAATGTATTACATGATTATGCCATATTAATGTATTATTTTAATGTGAGGAGGGACACAAGCAGCAGCCAGGACAGTTTTGAATTCCTTCACTAATTGTTCTTTATAATGAAAACTTGGAATGAATGTTTTTGTTTCTCCTAGAGTTAGTTGCTCTGCTGTTGCATGCATATATATATATATATATATACACACACACACACACACACATATCACATTAAAACCTTTTTTCACAATATTCAGTGTGGCTTACATGAGATTAAACAGGGTGTTCATGAGGCCTATCTGATTTAAGTCTGGTTCAAAGTTGACATAGGGTTGCCATATTTCAAGAAGTGAATATTCAACACTTTGGAGTTGGGTTGCCATACACCTGACATTTAAGCAATTTCCACCCAGGCGCTGTTACAGATAGCTGAATCCCAGCTATGGCCAGGAAATTCCGGACATATGGCAACCCTAAGTTTGATAAAATATCCTAAAATGAGAGGCCAGAGAGTCTGCTGAGAGAGGTACACTCTGTTATGATATGAGTACTACGCAGCTGCGAACCAGCTCGATGTTTACATCACATGATGGGTCTAAGCGTGGGACAGGATGTTCCAGGCGATTCTCAGGGTTATGTTCTCTGTGTAACATGAGACCTTCCTGTTGTTTGTGTCCAGGAAGTGTGAGGCAGTTGCTTGGAGGATTCTGAGTGAGAAGACATGCTTTTGTACAGTGTACAGGCAGGAATAAAGTAGAAATGAAATAGACTACTTTCTGACTGTTCTCTTTCTCCTGCTATTATGCAAGGGGGAAGGGGGTTTGCACCTTTCACCAGGGAGGCGTCGCCTATTCTAGATCTCCCTGGTCTGCCAGGATGCCAGCCAGGGTAGATCACCGGCAACAGGCCCCCACAAGCCTGGGAAGAGGAGCCAGCCTTTCCCAAGGGGGCCAGTTTCCGACACACTCAACAGTACCCAGAAAGCAGAGGCAAAGGTGACAATCTTCCCCATTATGGGAAGATGTACTGCACTTCTGTTCAAATTATAGTGTGTTTTTCTAAATGTGCATCTATTCATATAAATTAACATATGCAAATCTCAGACCCTCCAAGTTTCACTATTTTCCAGAGACTGTTCCGGATTTACAGAAGCCGTTCTGGTTTCTGATTTGATCCCAGAATGCCCCAAGTTTCATTAGAACGTCCCTATTTCCATTGAAGTAATGTTGGAGGGTATGGAGTTATGTGATCCCCGGGACAAGGAGATAAGTTACTATATAACCTTTAGAAGGCATCTGTACAGGGGAGGTTTAAAATATTTTCTAATGCTTTCTGATGATTCTATATATGTTGAAAGCCACCCAGAGTGGCTTTGGCAACCCAGTCAGATGGATGGGATAATAATAATAATAATAATAATAATAATAATAATAATAATAATAATAATAATAATTGAATAGGACATCCCTATTTTCATCAGAGAAATGCTGGAGGGTATGAAATCTCCATCCTCTTGTGTCTATGGTTCTGTGAATGAGGTGCTCTGAGAAACAATGCCCAAGGCTACCACCAATGATCTTCATGGCATGTCCAAGGTCACTAGAGATCCTCATTGATAAATGGGGATTTGAACCCTGGTCCTAATCCATCCCCAAAGAAAATTAGCACTCCACCTGTCAGGCTTTGGGGGAGCAGCTTCCTCCCTCCCTTCGGCTGTGGATATGCAGAACAAAGCAAATAGTCTCTTACCATTTAAAGAGATTTTCATAATCACAGCGAAAGGACGAAGAGTTCATTCTCAGAGTAAAGGTGCTCCCAGTTAAGGTTCACACCCACTTCCCCCTTGAGTCATCCGAGTCACGTTTTGCAACCTGATTTCGCAACCGCTTTGCTTTCTGTGCTGCCACCATATCTGCTCATCATGACCTTGGGCTGGGTGGATGGAGGCTTTCTCTCTCCCAGTTCATCTTCTCCTAGCTGTTCACTCCCCAGTTCTTCCCAACTTTTGTCTTCTGAGCTATGTCCCTCTGCGAACCAGTGTTCCAAATCTATACTGTCCCACTGCTCCTGATCAGGAGCAGGGGGAGGGGGAGGCTCCCACCATTCCTCCTCAGTGCAGCCCCCCCTCAGCATGGTCCCTGACATCACCACAAATTGGGGACACGTGTAACTCAGTTTTACCCCTTCTATTTGATATCCCCTCCCTCCGTCGCCCTATAAGCAGAATGAAAAAGTAAGCACTTCGTTCCCAGCCCTCTCATTGTTTGTGTAACAACTGGAGAGGCTTCTTTTAGCCACTCAAAAATGTGCACCATGACAACATTTTCAGACATCAATCTAGTGGGTTTTTTAATATATTGCAGACTTTAATTTATTAGTGCCCTGTCTTGATAATAATTCCAGCGGTGCACTCCTCTGAAAACATCCCACTTCCTTCAGCATTTATCAATTTTTCTTCTTCCAACGCTTGCTTTAATGACATATAAAATTATGGTTTTTATTACATGGCTTTATACCTGCTAAAGGAGGAAGCTGTGAGAAGGTTTAAATAACAAGGTTTGTTTTTCCCCTGGCCCACCCCCTCTTTTTGGCACATTAATGTGCTTCTGCACCTGGAAGCTGCACTAGATGTCTATTCAATCATGGGTTTTATATACAAGCCGGGCAGCTTTGTAGACCTTTAAAAGGGATGCAATGACTTGATCCTGCCTCCTGCACAGATCTACTTTCCACAAAAGCTGCCTAGGCATTCCCTGAGGTCCTGTTCTACTTGTCTTTTGTCAGCCTGTGCTTTTCATCTGAAATTGTTTGGAAATCATGCTTTTAGTTGCTGTGCTCTTTCAGGCCGGCATTCATTATCTAGGGAGAGTGGCCAACTTTCTTCCTGGTTTATTTTTAAAGAACAAAATTGATACTTTATCCATCCTCCCCCCTTGGTATCTTACTGCATGCATTTTAGCCATTGCCTAAAAATAAATATTCTGTGATGAGCCAATATAAATAGTTTCGCTTCTCCCTCCCGCTGCCCACGGCAAAGCATTCCTTGGTCTATCTTCAGTGTTGCAACAATATAAGGCGGGGCTATGCAGATTAAAGAGGCAGGTCTATGTTCTCCCAGCCTGCCCTGCCCTTCTGTTGGCAAGCTCAGGCAGTAGATTGGATACTCGTCTGCTGGCTGTTGGATGGGTTCTACTCCACCCACCCACTTCCTAAATGGCCTCAGCCCAGTATACTTGAAGAAGCATCTCCCCCATCGTTCTGCCCGGACACTGAGGTCCAGCTCTGAGGGACTTTTGGCGCTTCCCTCACTGCGAGAAGTGAGGTTACAGGGAACCAGGCAGAGGGCCTTCTCGGTAGTGGCACCGCCCTGTGGAACGCCCTCCCACAAGATGTGAAGGAAATAAACAACTATCTTACTTTTAGATAAATAAATAAAATAATAATTTATTTTTTATTTATACCCCACCCTTCCTGGTTTAAAAACCGGGCTCAGGGCAGCTAACAGCAAATAAAAAACATTGATTAGAATGCGACTTCAAAACAGCGTAGAATACAACATAAAATGCAGCATCAATATCGATAAAATTCAGGGGTCATTTTTGGAATAAAAAACCCTAGGCAATGGACATTGAATGATCACCAAAGCTAACTGGCCAAGTTGGTCCTGCTAGGGCCAGCAAGGAGGTGAGTGAATAAGAATTTAAATGTGGGGTCCCAGAAACGGTTTCTTCATAGAAGAGGAAAGGGGAAAGGGAATAGAGGACCAGGCTAAGTCAAATTGAAGGCCAGGAGGAATACATAGCTGTCAACTTTTCCCTTTTCATGAGAGGAATCCTATTTGCAATAAAGGAATTTCCCTTAAAAATGGGAAATGTTGACAGCTATGGTGGAATAGCTGTTTTTCAGGACCTGCGGAAGGAGATCAAGTCCTGCAGGGCCGTAGTCTCATGGGACAGAGCATTCCACCACGTTGGAGCCATCACTGAAAAAGCCCTGGCCCTGGTGGAGGATGACATCTGAAGGCAACCCTGTTTAGGGAAGGTTTTTAATGCTTGATGCTTTATTGTGTTTTTAATATCTTGTTGGAAGACACCCAGAGTGGCTGGGGAAGCCCGGCCAGATGGGTGGGTATAAGTAATAAATTATTATTATTATTATTATTATTATTATTATTATTATTATTATTCCTAAATTGGCACTCAGGCCAATGACTGAACAAAGGGTCATTGATCCATCCAAGTCTCCATTTACATCCAGATCTGAAGGAAAGCCAAGTACAAAGGAAAAGCCGTAAGAGGAAAAGGGAAACCTCAAACTTGTGAGGAGGACACTACCTTGGAAGACAGAGGAAAAGAATCCCAGCTAGTGTCAGAAAGCAAGAGGTGGAGGGAAACTGCAATGGGAATAGAGGAACCCTTGCCATGACACGCCCAACCAAATGACTTCCTACCAACGGTGAGCCCTTCTGAGCTACCTGGGCTGCAGCAGGACAGCCCAATGCAAGGGAACAGACACAGGCCGATGTTCTTCTCCATCTTCCAGGGTCCCCTGGTCCTTATATAATATTGTTGCTTTGCTTCAGGATGCATCCGTGTTTTAGAAAGTCACCCGAAAAATAAGAAGATGCTAAACAAGTTGCATTCAGGCACAGCGAATGCATAAAAGCAAAATTTCCTGCACCCTCTCTGATCCATAACTCAGTAATGTGGATCTGCCAGTTACATAAAATAACATTATTTGTCTCTTGTGTGTCTTATGTCAGAGTAACTCTATGTTAATAACTGCCCCATTTATCTGACAGACTTTTTTTGATGTCTGCCAGGCAGTTTGGATGAATGAGGCTATTTGGATAATGAGGCTTTGAGTCACCACCAAAATGGAGACAAGCGCAAAGTCATCCATTTCCTTTGGAAATGTTGGAACAATCATTCTGGAAATCATTCTGGAAAAACTCACAAAGATACAAATACATTGAAGCATCTATAACCAATCATAAATACCAGGAATACAATTCTTTTAAGGTACTGTGGTATTAAGTCTGAAATCCAAGAGTATGGGCAATGTGGACAAAATGAATGTGGTGCTATTACAGAAGAACATCAATAATGGTGAATGTCACTTTTGCTTATCAACGCACTGTGTTAAGAGGAGCTTCTGTTGGAAACACCAAAAATTAATGCCTCTGTCATCCAAGTACGAGTGGGATACACTAAGGGAGTTCAGGAGCAAGCACAACATGCCCAAGGAAAGGAACATAATATACTGTAGCCAAGATGGCTCATGTATGGGAAGGTTAACCCAACCAACATGAGTCAAGCTAAATCTATCGCATTGGAACAAGAAGGTCCAATCACTTTGAAAAATCCCATTCTGCCTACAGTTTTTAGACAAGGCTGGGGTCAACAGTGGAGAGATCAGCGGCCCACATTCATCAGTCAACTTGCTTTCTCATTTTAGGGCTGCCATACATCCGGGTTATCCTGGACGCATCCGGGAATAAGGCTGTCAAAACGGCATCTGGGTGGATTTTTGCTGAATTGACAAAATGTCCGGGGAAACCCTGACATATGGCAAGTAGAGCAATAAAGAAAAGCTTTAAAAATCCCTAAAAAGTGACAAAACTTTGGGGGGGGGGTTTGGGGGGGGGAGATATTCAAGCTCAACAACTTTTTCTGGATTTTCACTTTGGGGAATATGGCAAGCTTACATTTGGTAGTCTCATTAAACACTGCCAGACCTACCCCTCATATCAAATCCCATTTGGTGTTCTTCTACAAATGCACACCTTCTAGGGAGCTACTACTTCAGCCCCTTGTCCTAAGACCACCTGAAGGCGGCCCTGTATTGGGAAGTTTTTAATGTTTAATGTTTTATTATGCTTTTATGTATGTTGGAAGCCACCCAGAGCAGCTGGGACAACCCAGTCAGATGGTTGGGGTAGTAGTAGTAGTAGTAGTTTTTGTTGTTGTTGTTGTTTTTGTTATTCAAATCAGTGATCTGCGCAGTCCTTCAGCTGCAAACCAAGGTCCCCATTCAATCCTTGGCATCTCAAAGGAAGGGATGGGAATTTCTCTGCACTGAACTCATGGAGTGCCACCACCAGTTGGCGCAGTTTGGTCTACAAAGACCAAAGGTTTGGCTTACAATTAAGTAGCTTCCTGGATTCCAAAATGGCCAATATGCCCTGAATGAAGGAAGTGAAAGTCCACAGCAGGCTTGCTGCTAAAACAATGTATAGCTGGACACGCCCATCATTCTTCTCAGCCTATCCCAAATGATAAGAACGTTGAGAGGGCAGACAGTGAACCTGGCCCATGGGTGAACTTGTGAATGGAGCAATGGAAGAATGGTTAATAACCTGGCCCCACTCATCAGTGAGGAAGTGTACAATGCAAACGTAACACCCAGTTCTAGCCTGAAGAGAATGCCTTCCCCATTTCTGAGCATGCCGTCTACAAGAGCAACTTCCGTAAGTTACTCACCACCCCTCTGTCAGAAGAAGTACAAACAGCCTGAGCGCATTCAAGCAAAAGCAGAACACCTTTAAGTCCCATAAATTTAAACAGGAGTCCGATTCATAACCATGAATGTACCAGCAAATGTGACATGAATTTCTGTTGAAAAGAAGGAGATGAGCCATCTTAACTTGTGAATATTTGACCACAAGTAAATCTCACTATGGGGACGCAGGTGGCGCTGTGGGTTAAAGCCTCAGCGCCTAGGACTTGCCGATCGAAAGGTCGTCGGTTCGAATCCCTGCGGCGGGGTGCGCTCCCGCTGCTCGGTCCCAGCGCCTGCCAACCTAGCAGTTCGAAAGCACCTCCGGGTGCAAGTAGATAAATAGGGACTGCTTACCAGCGGGAAGGTAAACGGCGTTTCCGTGTGCGGCTCTGGCTCGCCAGAGCAGCGATGTCACGCTGGCCACGTGACCCGGAAGTGTCTCCGGACAGCGCTGGCCCCTGGCCTCTTGAGTGAGATGGGCGCACAACCCCAGAGTCTGTCAAGACTGGCCCGTACGGGCAGGGGTACCTTTACCTTTACCTAAATCTCCCTATATACAGCGGTCCTGCTCGTGTACAGCTGCACATGGCTGCACCATGAAATGCTTACTTTCAGACAATACTGGCTTAAGATCTCAGTATTTGGCCTGGGGAAGAGATTACTTGTACATCTAACCAATGAGGAATTTATCACTCCATGGCGGAAAACGATGGCCAGAAAAGCCACCTCGATTGGACTGTCACCATCCCTTTTGTATCAACTGGGCTACAATACCGCCCTTGTATCCCTGAAGTAAAGGCTTTGGGACATCTCACATAGCGACCTGTGATCCAGATCCAATGTAATCTGTGGCCCGATTGCAGCTGGAATCCAAAATGGGCACAACTTTCAGTTAGCCTCATACCATAGGAATTTGTCCATACCCACCTTTCAGCGTTTATTTACCAAAGCTAGATTAAATGTATTTCCATCGGAAGTTCTAAATGGTAGACTGAGAGGCATCTCCTACCAGAACAGGCTTTGTTGATGTTCTCAGGACACCGATTGCACGAACCATATCCTACTGCATTGTGGGCAGTACGAGCAAGCAAGGTATCAACTGATCAAACCCTTACTAGCAAATTTGCTGGGAAAATCTGAAGCCTCTCATATTAAATACCTTCTGGAGGATAGGTCAAATGATATTACACTGACCGTGGCAAAGTTTCTTTCGGAAGTCGCAAGAAACAAAGACCATCATGCTCAAAATGACTACCTTGGTCTCTTTCACCTGCTGTTTGGTTGTTTTAACTGTATCCTGTTTTGAAACTGTTTTGTGGGTATGTGGACCGCAATAAAGATATTTATTTATTTATTTATTTATTTACTTTCAGACAGATTGTGCTCACAACTTATAAAAAGACCCAGAAAGATGCGTCAGTATATTTGCAATGCATATTTTTAAATGTACCAACATGGCAATACCCTGTAATCAAAGTGTTTGACACAGCCACATTTAAAGCCATAACCTTTCTTCTTATTTTTTCTGTGAAATCCCTCCACCTCATGGTTTGGGAAGACTACGTTAGTCACGGGAGAAAAATCCTGGAACAATTATGGGTTCGTTGAGAATGTAATAACAATAAATAAAACCATCTGTGCCACAAGAGCTCTAGTAACAGTAGATGGAGATAGAGTCCTTGCTGAATCATGAATAATACAAATTCCAACCAAGTGTAATACAGCCCTCCATATATGTCCAAAAACAAACCAGCTCTTCATCATTAGGCTGGAGTTTGACAAAAATGCAGAGGATCAGATCATCTGAACAATACAGGGTGGTACAAAACAACTATCCAACACGCCTAACTGCAATGTGGCAAGTGATGTCAGCAGGTTCCAGTGGTGGAAAAACAGAATTAATAAAAGCATTCCTACCTCCATCCCCAGATCCAGAACCTGCATCTGTAAGAGGGAGAGAAAAAAAGGGGTTGTGGTTATATAGATGTATGAATACCGGGATAATTTGTATGTATGTGCAGCCACATCCTGCTTAGTTAAAATGCGCTGTAGCAAATTGTGCTTTTTTTATGCCATTCCTCTGTCAATTAGAGAGATCTATGCTAAATGTTTCATGTGAACTTTCTGTTTGATGCTGGAAAGTTCCTTTTAAGATTCTACAGGTGTTCCTGTTCTAAATCCTCGGTTTACTGCACCAAGGCTGGCAACGTTACTGTATTTCCTGACAATTTTTCTATTTTCTTCCGTAAAGTATTTGTGGGATGGGCGCTCTGTTTTTATTTTTCGAACGTAAGGTTTTGAAAGAAAGGAGAACCAAATCGACATTTGGCTGTGAGAGTCGCGGGTACGTTCCACACCAGGGGTCAGCAAACTTTTTCAGCAGGGGAGGCGGTCCACTGTCCCTCAGATCTTGTGGGGGGCCAGACTATATTTTTTTGGGGGGGGGGGATGAACGAATTCCTATGCCCCAGAAACAACCCAGAGATGCATTTTAAATAAAAGCACACCTTCTACTCATGTAAAAACACCAGGCAGGCCCCACAAATAACTCAAAGGTGCATTTTAAATAAAAGGACACATTCTACTCATGTAAAAACATGCTGATTCCTAGACTGTCTGCGGGCTGGATTTAGAAGGCGATTGGGCCAGATCTGGCCCCCAGGCCTTAGTTTGCCTACCAATGTTCCACACAACCCATGGGTGAGATCTCTATCCCTGCTCCCTCACAGACCCCATGCAGACAGGCCCTGACCATCTAAAATCTCCCTGTGCTGCCATGAAACTGGTCTCAGCAACCACAACCATTTCTGAAGTTATGAGGCAACAGCATCTACAGCTGGATCTGACCAGGATGTTCGATGCCTGTTTCAAACAACAATGCAGGAACACTAGATCATTTTGCTGCCTGATCCACTGCTGGAAGGGTTTTTTTGTTTTTTTAAAATAGCACAGCATATGCTTGTTCTCGGCATTTATATACCACCCAATTAACCATGTCCTCCGGGCAATTCGCAAATTAAAACCAATAAAATAGAAAATACAATCAATGGGCAACTAAAACGCTCATTAAGCAAGCAGCAGAGCTGTGGGAATGCCAGCGTAGCGTCATTGTGGATTGCAGTGTCACATGAATCAGGTGAAACATTTGGATCTGTAGACATCGTCACCTTTGGACCTTTGGTACGTTTCCACATCAGTAAGGCTGGTCACCAAGGAGGTTTAAATTCCAAAATAATATTCCAAAATGCCAGAGTGGTGCATGCTGTAGTTATCTCCTGCTTGGACTACTGCCATGTGCTCTACGTGGGGATACCTTTGAAGGTGACCTGGAAACTACAACTAATCCAGAATGCGGCAAATAGACTGGTGACTGGGAGCGGCTGCTGAGACCATATAACACCAGTCTTGAAAGACCTACATTGGCTCCTAGGACGTTTACGAGCACAATTCAAAGTGTTGGCGCTGACCTTGAAAGCCCTAAATTGCCTTGGTCCAGTATACCTGAAGGAGCGTCTCCACCCCCATTGTTCAACCTGGACACTGAGGTCCAGCTCTGAGGGCCTTCTGGCGGTTCCCTCACTGCGAGAAGCAAAATTACAGGGAACCAGGCAGAGGGCCTTCTCGGTAGTGGCGCCCGCCCTGTGGAACACCCTCCCATCAGATGTCAAAGAAATAAACAACTATCTGACGTTTAGAAGACATCTGAAGGCAGCCCTGTTTAGGGAAGTTTTTAATGACTGATGTTTTAATGTATTTTTAATCTTTTGTTGGAAGCCGCATAGAGTGGCTGGGGAAACCCAGCCAGATGGGCGGGATATAGATATTATTATTATTATTATTATTATTATTATTATTATTATTATTATCCTGGCAAATTGATACTATAGGATTGGTACAAGGGAAGTGACATGTGTAGCTCTGAGTCAGAGCATCTGCCTTTTCTCAGGTTCAGTCCTTGACATCTGCAGGTCAGGCTGAGAGACGCTGAAACCCTGGACAGCTGCTGCCATTCAGGGCAGATCTACGGTCTTAGCAGCCGGGCGGGGGGCATATTTGTGCGCTGGGGGGGGGGGTTAGACCTTGAGGGTGGTCACACCAGCCCCAGCCCTCACCACCGACTGAGCCGTGGCAGTCTGAGCCATTAGCAAGTTTTGGGATGTGAAACACAAGAGCAGTGAAGTACAACATCCCTAGAGTGGACATAAAAGGAGCTGTTTGGACCAGCCAATCGAAACTTCCTGTTTCTCCTAGGCTGTGGCAGACTTCCTCTGCATGTGACTAGAGTCAGGCGTGAACTCACCTGCCCAGGTAACAAAAGAACAGGACGGGTCAGCCATCTCTCTCTCTCTGACCACAATTCATCGAAGAAGCAATGTCTGCTTAGCCTAAGATGCTTTCTTGGCTTGCAGCCAATAGAGGACAAAGGATCTGTCTCCTTATGGGATAGTTTCCAGGTGTATATTACTTTTCTAACTTAAGTCAACCTTCTGGGATATAACTATGAACAGAATGTGTGAGTAAACTCTTTTTACACTTTTATAGAAGACTGTCTTGTGTCTATCTTTTTATGAGGGACTAAATGAGGAATTGGGACATGGGTGGCACTGTCGGTTAAACCACATAGCCTAGGACTTGCCAATCAGAAGGTCGGCGGTTCGAATCCCCACGATGGAGTGAGTTCCCGTTGCTTGGTCCCTGCTCCTGCCAACCTAGCAGTTTGAAAGCACATGAAAGTGCAAGCAGATAAATAGGTACCGCTCCGGCGGGAGGGTAAATGGTGTTTCTGTGTGCTGCTCTGGTTCGCCAGTAATGCTGGCCACATGACCTGGAAGCTGTATGCCGGCTCCCTCGGCCAGTAAAGCAAGATGAGCGTCGCAACCCCAGAGTTAGCCACGACTGGACCTAATGGTCAGGGGTCCCTTTACCTTTAAGCGGGGAATTACCAAAAGGAAAATGTATTTTAGAGGCTTTAGGGAGCCTGAGCAAACGCACCCGCTGTGCAAATTTAAAAAGGGGAATGTTACTCTGCTAAATTGTAGAACTTGTTAACACAAGTTGGAAAGGATATAATCAAACAATATATCCTCTCCTGTATCCCTGAACATTCCCACACAAGTTAGGCGAAGTAAGGGGAGGGAGAAAGAGGCTTGTTGTGGCCCCACAAGGAGGGCAACGCTGGGGACTGTGGCACCCCGTTCGTGAAGGAGGCAGCAGCCAGAACCTCTTGCCTCTCCTTGGTGGGTGGTAGCAGCAGTGCCGTTGCCCTCACCCTTGCTTTCAGCCAGCCCAGGTGTGGGACATATACAGGCATCCCTTCTCTGGCATTGGCTTGGCTTGCCTCCTCGTGGCTCCAGCTTCAATAAGGGAGCCAGGTTACACCCCCTCATGCCTAATCAAAAATTTGCGCCTGGGGCCACAGCTCCCCTGGGCCTCCACATCCTATACCCCCGGGATAGACAGCCCTGAGCAAGATAGACCAGCTCCCTGTGTTACCAAAGACTCTGGGCAAAAGGCAATCAGTTAATATCTATGCTTGGATGCCTAGTCAATAAAAGCACTTGGTTAAGTAGCCCTGTAATTAAACTTGAAAAC
The DNA here is from genome assembly GCF_964106915.1 of Podarcis gaigeae. Classification (NCBI taxonomy): domain Eukaryota; kingdom Metazoa; phylum Chordata; class Lepidosauria; order Squamata; family Lacertidae; genus Podarcis; species Podarcis gaigeae. Next base: position 123,113,203 of record NC_139678.1, on the reverse strand, counting down.
TACATTATTACTTGGAGGGATATAGTTCAAAAGGAAATTCCAGCTGCAGTTGCATACATGCTTGCCCGGGAGTAAGTCCCATTGAACTCAACAGCGCTTACTTCTGAGTAGCCATGTATCGGACCGCACTGCTACTCTCTAAAGGAAAGTGCTTGATGCATCTGAACAAAAAGCAGGCAAAGCTACACAGAGGCAGAGATTTGGTTCGCAAAGGCTCCTCAGTGTCACTGGCAGTTAGGAAGGGAAACGGAGAGCTTGCAAAACACAAAATTGGGATTCTAGTTGAATGCTGAGAGTCAGAATCCCAATTTATCTACAGTCAGATCTGGTTAATCTAGATCAGTTTGCAAACCTCCATCATCATTTCGATTTTCTTTTTAAATCTTCATTTTAAATGAAGCCGTGATGCTCTTCAAATTGCAATTGCGGCTTGCAATTAGAAACAAAACAGAAACCCGGTGTGTGTCTAAACAAAAGATGAGCCCGCAAACAATTTCTTTCTTTCTTTTGCACAATTGCTTGCTTTGCAGATAAGTAAGCCTCAGAAATTGGACTCTCTCTCTTTTTTTACCATATTATCGCAAACTGCAAAAGGCAAATGGGGCCTCTCGTGCGACTCTGTCCTGCTTTCTATGATGACAAACAAGATTATCTTCCCTCACACACACATTCCTCTGAGCCAAAAGGTCTCTAGGATAAACCCTCCTATTCATTATTTTGCCGCCTAAGGAAAGTAAGTATTAACTTTTGTAGCGGGCCTTTCTCGCTCTCTGCGGGGCTCTCTGAAACGCCACAAAATTGCAAGAGCCATACAAATCTAACACCATGAGACAAGATGGCTATCACACCGTAGTGAGGGAGCTTCTGCTCATGATGGCATTTCACTCCTATCCTTCCAGCTACTTTAAGAAGGTTATTTGACCACTTAACACCATCTTGCAAGTCCCCCATTCCTTCTCTTATGGTCCCTTTAGGGCAGGGCTTCCCAAACTTGGGTCTCCAGCTATTTTTGGACTACAATTCCCACCATCCCTGATCACTGGTCCTGCTGGCTGGGGATGACATTGGCAGCACTGTAACTTACGTGGATGGTTCCAGGGCAGCTTGCAAGGCTGGGGCTACCAGCAGAGCCAATCTGCATCTGTGCCCCAGTCCCTTCCAGATAAACTGAGGCAACACCATTCAATTGCCAAATATATATTGGATGAGAGCTAACATAGCATGAGTGGGTGTCCACTCACACAACTGGGCTTCTTCCCTCCAACCCATCATGCACACCCCGAAAATCTGCTTTGCAGCAAATCTGCAAGTGGCTAGAGGTCCATTGTTCAAGCAGATTTCCATTGCACAAGCAGGCAGATATAATTGGATGTTTTCTATTGGGTAGTGCAACTCTCGCTCTTCCTCATTGGTCATGTGTCAGAAGTAGTGGCGAAGCTTCATGCTCTGGCACTGGGGGGGGGGGGAGGCAGGGGTGGGGCTGGCATGTGTCCCGGGGTGTGTGGGGTGTCCTGGGGGTGTGTGCCCAGCACGGGGGGGGGCAGCCGTGATGGCAGCCTGAGGGTCATGCGGCTGGGGGTGGTGCGCTCTTCCTCCGCCAGTGGTCAGAAGCAGGTCAGAACACCCTGAAAGCTCATCTTGCAGGCCACACATTCTAGGGTTGTCATATTTTGAAGAGCAAAAAAGAGGACACATTTGCCAACTTCCACTTTTAACATCGCTACGATGACGCTACCCATGAAAAAGAGGACACATCCTGAGAAAAGAGGACATATGGCAACCCTAAAATGAAAACATAGTTTCCAGGTTCTGAAATGGTTTGCTGCAAGGCGGAAACAACAACAAAACCCCAACTGTAGCTGTCATTATATGTTGTGCCAAGCTTTCAATTACTGGAATGAATCAGGCAGCAATGCAAAACAACTGTTCGCGACGACACACAGCCTATTAGTTTTGGCTTAAGATAATATGCCGTACAGAGCCTGCTAGACCTACCAGTGGCACACGATCCTTCTGACGCCACAAGGATTTCACTTTGCTGCTTGCAAGCAGCCTGTCTCAAGTAGCACTCGTTCTGATAGGTGTCGCCGTTGGAGCCGCACACAGGCACAAAGTCACTGTTACACTGATGAGCAGAAAAAGACAGAACGAAACAAGTTTAGGGTTGTGCTATAACCATCATCATCATCATCATCATCACCATCCATTACTTATACCCCACCCATCTGGCTGCGTTTCCCCAGCCACTCTGGGCGGCTATTAAAAATGCAATAAAACACCAAACATTAAAAACTTCCCTAAACAGGGCTGCCTTCAGATCTCTTCTAAAAGTCAGATAGTTGTTTATTTCCTTGACATCTGACGGGAGGGTGTTCCACAGGGAGGGTGCCATTACCGAGAAGGCCCTCAGCCTGGTTCCCTGTAACCTCACTTCTCACAATGAGGGAACTGCCAGAAGGTCCTCAGCGTTTGACCTCAGTGTCAGGGTTGAACAATGGGGGTGGAGGTGCTCCTTCAAGTATACTGGGCCGAGGCTGTTTAAACTGAGCTTTAAAAGTCAGCCTTCCCCTCTGTCCCCGGAGATTGTGGGGCAGGCAACAGGGAGAAGCAATCTTCTCCCTGACGCCCCTTGCTTTAAACAGGTCCGGGGACAGAGGGGAAGGCGCGCGGCACTTCCCCTCTGTCCCCGGACGGTCTCCATAGGAACGCATTGATTGATTTTCAGTGCATTCCTATGGGAAACCATGCTTCGCAAGACGAAAAACTCGCAAGGCACCACTGTATACAAAACGAAGTTCCCAGCAGGCTGTGCTGGACGTAAACAGGCATGTGACACACAACAGTCATGCCTGTTCCTTTTAAGGGGGAACGGAACTATATCCTAACAAGGACCCCCCAAAAATAAAAATGAGGACAAGGTTGGCACTAGGTGAATCTCCTTGGAAAGAGGATTTCATAAATGAGGAGATACTGCAGAGAAGACCTGTTCTGCCATAGCCACAAGAGGTCCCAGAGGGTGGCAACATTTGAACGGGGCCTTCTCTGCATTGGCTCTCCATTTGTGAAATGCTCTCCCCAGAGAAACTCACCTGGTGCCTTCATTACATACTTTTAGGCGGCAATTGAAAACATTTCTCTTCAACAAAGTTATCCGCTGATTAACATTCTATGGCTATTTAAAATGTATTTGTGAAAGGGTTTGTTAGTTTGTTTTATTACGTATTTTGTATTATTTTTCCCCCTGTTGTGAACCATCTTGGAATCTTCAGATGAATAATAAAATCAATAAATCATCATCATAGTTATCAGGTTTTATTAAAACAGACCCAATACAAACTAGAAAAGAGAATAAGGCCTGTCACGATGGTTCCTTATTGCCTGTTTGACCAATTCCAAACTGGGGAGACACACTGAAGAATGGCTAGGCAGGATCTGCTCCACATGCTGCCACAGGAAAATTACCAACATACATAGCATGGAACACACTTAAAAACTCTTCTCTGGTGCTTATATCTCAGTTTAATTAAACTTGACTTAGAACTGTGGTTTAAGATCCTGGTTTACAAATTGGCATTAATATATACTTCTCCACTGTGGCTGTAATGACTAACCGTGTTTTAATTAAACCAGGTTGTAAATACCGAGGAAGAAGGAGGAATGACCACATAATCCCATCTCTTATTTCCAGCTGCTGAACTATAATTTGGCAAGCTGGGAACAATAGCTGTCAACGTTATCCTTGTTTTAAAGGGAAATTCCCTTATTCCAAATAGGATTCCTTGCAAGAAAAGGGAAAAGTTGACAGCTATGCTGGGAATGCAGCACCCAAACAAGGCCATTGAGTAGAACTGAGTGGAAAGAGGGCAGATAAAGGACTTGGGAACACAAATTTCCAGGCTGCAAACTGGCAGCTCTATTGAAAAAGGGCCATGTGACCCCAAATTTTGTTGTTGTTGTTTAGTCGTTTAGTCGTGTCCGACTCTTCGTGACCCCATGGACCAGAGCACGCCAGGCACTCCTGTCTTCCACTGCCTCCCGCAGTTTGGTCAAACTCATGCTAGTAGCTTCAAGAACACTGTCCCACCATCTCGCCCTCTGCCATCCCCTTCGCCTTTACCCTCCATCTCAGGGTCTTTTCCAGGGAGTCTTCTCTTCTCATGAGGTGGCCAAAGTATTGGAGTCTCAGCTTCAGGATCTGTCCTTCCAGTGAGCACTCAGGGCTGATTTCCTTCAGAATGGAGAGGTTTGATCTTCTTGCAGTCCATGGGACTCTCAAGAGTCTCCTCCAGCACCAAAATTCAAAAGCATCAATTCTCTGACAATCAGACTTCTTTATGGTCCAGCTCTCACTTCCATACATCACTACTGGGAAAACCATAGCTTTAACTATACGGACCTTTGTTGGCAAGGTGGTGTCTCTGCTTTTTAAGATGCTGTCTAGGTTTGTCATTGTTTTTCTCCCAAGAAGCAGGCGTCTTTTAATTTTGTGGCTGCTGTCACCATCTGCAGTGATCATGGAGCCCGAGAAAGTAAAATCTCTCACTGACCCCATTTCTTCCCCTTCTATTTGCTTAGGGTGAGCAAACCTGTCAATTTTGGTTTCTCTTGGTTTCTCATTTCTGGAATCTTTAATTCAGCTCTCCAGATTTCCACATCAGTTTGTAAGTGTGTTCTTTTGAATCCTCGGGGAAATTCAACAGCCCTGTAGTGCAAATTACTCCTACTAAACACTTTCTTGTATGCAATTTTGCACAACAGACACATTTTTTATTTTATTTTTTGCAGAGCAGTTTCCCCAAATATAATGCATTTTTCTATGTTAGTTCCACCAATCTACCCTAGTGTATGCATAGCAAAATTCAGAGAAGTGCAAATTTGAAAGGGTGGCTGTGTTAAAGCTCACATACGGTTTCAGAAAGTGGGAACTGGGTAGGTTCAACTTTAAATGTGAACTTCTTCCTCCACCCCAAACCCAAACATACTGTAGGGAAGGATATAGAAATGGCAAGTGATTGCAACAATTGTGTGTGCGATTGGGGACTTCCTAAAAATATGTTACTAGGGTTGCCATACAGTGGTACCTTGGATTAAGAACTAAATTCGTTCCAGAGGTCCTTTCTTAACCTCAAACTGTTCTTAACCTGAGGTACCACTTTAGCTAATGGGGCCTCCCACTGCCACCGCGCGATTTCTGTTCTCATCCTGAGGTAAAGTTCTTAACCCGAGGCACTATTTCTGGGTTAGCAGTGGCTCTAACCTGAAACGTCTGTAAACTGAAGCGTCTGTAATATGAACTGAAAACTTATTCAGCATTTTGGGGAGCGGGGGGAGGGCAAAGCTGTTGAGCTTTTTTAGCAAAATCGTAAAAAAAAATGCCAGTTTTGAACTATTTTTATGGGTAATAGGATTTTCCCGGACATTTGACCAATTTCTTCCAGGACACTACTGCCAACTGCAGCATTCTGGGAAATTCTGGATGTCTGGCAATGCAGCATTGTAACTCAGTGGAGCTGACTTGACCCTGTTTCTTAGCTTCCACACAGAGCCAGATGTATTAAGTCCATTGTTATTCATATCATAGCAAAGCCACGTGGATCTGAACAGAGCACCTGCAGTCAATGATTAATCCACATTGTTTCTGCCCACCTGAAATTCCAGCTAAGCCATAGTTCCACTGTAATCTATCAGTCTTCTCTTCCTCTGTCAGAAGAAAAGGACAGCTTCGCCCCCCACCCACTTCCACCCCTTGTTCACTTTAATAAAAATAATTCCATTTTGTAATGAAAATTAAGCAACCTACAGGGTGCAGTTATCACAAGATAATCACACTCGGCGGCATTAGAGATACTTGGCTGTGCCCCGTACCTGATAATTATGCCAGGGATGTGATTATCTCATGATTACTGTACTCCTGATATGCCTCATTGTTTAATTAGAACAAATGTAATGATCAAGATTATTATTTACAAATGATCACCTCTGCTTAAAAACCAGTAAAAAAAAGTCACACTGCCAATTAGCTCTTCTGTCTTGAAATATCTCACGATATGCTAATGCACATGACACACCAGAAGAAACGGAGATCTATAAAGATGACAAACTTCAAAATATGCCTCAGCTATGGACAGTTGTTTCGTGTTGATTAACATGTTGGGTGAGATACAAAGGTTTATCTTGATCGGACGTTACGCACAGAGATGAGGCCAGGGACATGATGATTACTTGGCCAAACTGAAATGTCACTTTGCCCACCCAAGAGAGGAAACATCTCCCACTTGCCAAAATGTTAATCAGACTCATCAGAGCTTCTTTGACTTTTACAATCACGCCTCCAATATTCTTTTCTCCAAACAGACCGAGCCCTTCCACGAAGACTGAAAGCTGTTTCTGCTGAGCCAGTGGTTTTCAGAAAGAGTCTATGTTGATGTGTCTGCTTAAACACCCCTGATCTAATGTGATGGCCTCCAGCTGTTGTTGGATTCCAATTTCCATCAGCCCAAACCAGGATCCAGGATTATGGGAGTTGTGGATGGCCACAGGTGTCCCATCCTTGCTTTAGAATGACCTTTGTGACCTAGTGGGGTGTAGTAGTTTGAGCCAGAACTGGGAAGACCCAAGTTCAAATCCCTATGTAGATATAAGGCTTTGCTGGGTGCCCTTGGGCCAAACTCTCAGTTTAACCTACTTTACAGAATTGTTGTGAAGATAAAATTAGTAGTGGGGGAGAACACAGTGTGGTATCTATTTATCTACTTGCACTGGCGTGCTTTCAAACTGCTAGGTTGGCAGGAGCTGGGACAGAGCAATGGGAGCTCATCCCGTCGTGGGGATTCGAACCACCAACCTTCTGATCGGCAAGCCCAAGAGGCTCAGTGGTTTAGACCACAGTGCCACCTGTGTCCCACTGGGCCAATCTCTCAGCTTAACCTATTTTACAGAGTTGTTGCGAGGATAAAATTGGGAGCAGGGGAGAACACAGTGCGTAGCCTAGAGTTGCCTCCAGGAAACGAGAGATCTATAAATGTAACAAACCAATATGCTTTAATGCCAACCACTGAAACACTGCAAAGAATGTTATAGAGAAAATGCTCAGTTCATGTGCAGCCATAGTTGGGCATCACTACTGCTGTGTGTGAAATGCCTGGTACATGAGATCTTTCTGGGAGGGTTGGTAGCTCTTACCAAGTTTTCCCATTAAGGAGCCCCTGAGCTGCTTCCAAGAAACCCTCCCCTCCTCCAGGGCTCCAAAAACACTTTGAATAGTCATCTTTCATCCATCCATCCACCCAGAAGATTTAAGGGGGCATGTTGGTTTTCAAATTGCCTGCATGATGAATGCATTGCAAAGCTGAAGTGTATCTAAAAGGAGAGGTGCCAGACTTCATACAAAGCCTGCAGGGTGGCGGGTGGGGGATTCTAACAGAGCTGGAGGGCAAATTGGCAGAATCTGCCAATGCAATTAACGTAGCCTGAAGGGACTTGATGCCTTCAAAAGCAAAGGATCAAAATCTCAGCTGTCCCCTGGATATAAGGAGAAAGCAGCACAGACTATCAAGAACATGTAACTGGGCATATGCAGAAGGCTGCAGGCCAATTGTTGCCTGCGACATGCAACCTAATGCAAGTTCTGCAAGAACATCTAACAAGGCAGGTGGATACCCCAAACACTCTTGTTTGAAATGCAAGGCGGAACAGGGCTTGCAGAGTGTTGTGAGTGCACCCCTCAAAGTAGGGCAGCGTTGGCCGGCTGGGGTCCCCATTGCACACCCAGGAATTGCAAGCCAGAACCTCTGGAGGCCACTAGGTTGGTGAAGCCTGCTCTATGTCTATGAACTTGTCCTTCCCCTGGAGAAGAGCAACACCTACCAGACATGTCCTTATGTGGTAGGATGCAGAATGGGAGCCAGATGTACAGCCAGCAGGGAGACCCAACACGTACCGGTAAGTAGCAAGGGGGCCAGCATCAGCTGTACCAGAAGAATATGTTGGCGTTAGCAGGGGGACACCTTTGCCTTCCTTCATGAAGCATCCACATATTGGGGAGCTTTAAGGGTGGTCCCAAATGCGCTCCATTATTTGCCACCCAATTGGACAGTGTCGGAAATTAGGAAACCTTTTCAGCAATTTTCAGAAGGGCGAAGGAAAACAGGGAGACACTTCCTGGGGAAGGTGCGACAGGTTAAGACAATGCCATTCCCATGGGAATTGTGGGAAATAAAAATGTCAGCTGGTGGCTGTCAAGGCGACGTCTGCCACCATGAAAGTGACCCCCATGGCGAAAAGGCATTTGCCCCCCTTTTTCATCTCCTCCCCCCCCCCCGGAAAACCAAGCTGAAAGGAAGCTTTCTGCTTAGCACTAAAAATGGTGCATAGAGGGGGAATCGTAAATCAATTTTCAGCTTGCACTGGCCTTGTAGATTAGAGCTAAATTATACATCACAATGAGTTCTTTCTCAGTTTTGGGGAAACTATATATTCAGCCAGGAGGAAGAATGTTAATATGTTGGCGCTTCTTTTGTGGGCAACATTCAAACACCAACATATTAACATTCTTCCCCCTGGCTGAATATAGTTTTCCAAAAACTGAGAAAGGGAGACATCAGTGCCACTTGGAGTTTGTATTCCAGACACCAACGTGTCATGGGACAGAAGTTGATCAGATCTCTGACATTTTGTAGCCTTGGGAAATATCACCCTTCTGTTTGAGGACTAAAAGTTTATGCTGAGTTTTGGCAGGCCAGTGTTGTGATGCAGCTAGCATGACTTTTTAAAAAAGTCATTGCATTTCTAGAAAGTGAGGCAATCCTATCTGTGTTTCATTCTCCATTCAGACACATCCCAGCCTTCTTCTTCTTCTTCTTCTTCTTCTTCTTCTTCTTCTTCTTCTTCTTCTTCTTCTTCTTCCTTTCCACATTCCTGAAGGTGAAATGTTTGTTGCTCTAAAAGGCCTAATAATATGTTGGTACACAAACACACACATGCAGTTATTAGTTCTGTAAATCTGGTTGCATCATTGTAACAAGGAATCCACGTGGGCACAGACGGTTTGGATTCACATAGATTACAAACTTTATTGGCCCATCAATAGTGGCAGGTAAGCTCTCCCACACCGCAGCGTAAATTGAATTGGCTTGGAAACAAGCTGTGCTCTTTTACTCCAAAATCAGAAATAGCTTGGCTTGTTTTCTAAGTCCCTAACTCCAGTTCCCCCCACCTTGGAAGCTAGTGGGCTTTCTGTGGGCATCTGGTTGGCCACTGTGAAAAGAAAATGCTGGGCTTTTAAGTTCTTTATGTAATAATAATAATAATAATAATAATAATAATAATAATAATAATATATTTATTCCCCAACCACTTTGGGTGGCTTCCAACAGGATATTAAAAACACAATAAAAGATCAAACATTTAAAAACTTCTCTAAAGAGGGCTGCCTTCAGATGTCTTCTAAAAGTCTGGTAGTTGTTATTCTCTTTGACATCTGGTGGGAGGGCATTTCACGGGGCGGGTGCCACTACCAAGAAGGCCCTCTGCCTGGTTCCCTGTAACTTGGCTTCTCACAGCGAGGGAACCACCAGAAGGCCCTCGGCACTGGACCTCAGTGTCTGGGCAGAACGTTGAGGGTGGAGACACTCCTTCAGGTATACAGGACCGAGGCCATTTAGGGCTTTAAAGGTCAGCACCAACACTTTGAATTGTGCTCGGAAACGTACTGGGAGCCACCCCAACCCTCTCACTAACCTCCTGCCAATACCCTTCCTGCCCGCCCCAATACTCCAACCCTCCAAGCCCACTTCCCTGTTAATAATACCTATCTGATGACATGGCAAGAGCAACAATCCCCCTTTGATAAGGTGGAACTCCCAAGAGTTGCTGGGGCCATTATTCCTGTAATCAGCCCGCCAGAAAGGCAAAGGAGCCAGAGATGCAACCTCCCTCCATCCCTCCTCACTGCTTCTGCCCCCCTGCATTTATAGAAATGCAGAAAGGGTGTGTGCAGACCCTCCAAGTGTCCCTATTTTTCAGGGACATAAGCTGTTCCGGTTTCTGATTTGATCCTGGAATGCCCCACTTTTCCTTAGGATGTCCCTATTTTCACTGGAGAAACATTGGAGGGTATGGAGTTATACAACCCCTGAGCCAAGGTGATAAATAACTATACAACTTTTAGAACATGGGTAGGCAAACTAAGGCCCGGGGGCCGAAACTGGCCCACGGACGGTCCGGGAATCAGCGTGTTTTTACATGAGTAGAATGTGTTCTTTTATTGAAAATGCATCTCTGGGTTATTTGTGGGGCATTGGAATTCGTTCATTCCCCCCTCCAAAAAAAATATAGTCTGGCCCCCCACAAGGTCTGAGGGACAGTGGACTGGCCCCCTGCTGAAAAAGTTTGCTGACCCCTGCTATAGAAGACATCTGAAGGCAGCCCTGCACTGGGAAGTTTTTTAATGTTTAATGTTTTTATATATGTTGGAAGCCACCCAGAGTGGCGGAATATAAATAATATTTTTTTTTAATGGAATATAGGTAAAGGGACCCCTGACCATTAGGTCCAGTCATGGCTGACTCTGGGGTTGCGACGCTCATCTCGCTTTATTGGCCCAATGAGCCGGCATACAGATTCCGGGTCATGTGGCCAGCATGACTAAGTCGCTTCTGGCGAACCACAGCAGTACATGGAAATGCCGTTTACCTTCCTGCCGGAGCGGTACCTATTTATCTACTTGCACTTTGATGTGCTTTTGAACTGCTAGGTTGGCAGGAGCAGGGACCGAACAACGGGAGCTCACCCCGCTGCGGGGATTCAAACCGCCGACCTTCTGACTGGCAAGTCCTAGGCTCTGTGGTTTAACCCACAGCGCCACCCGCGTCCCTTTTAATGGAATAGGATATCCCTATTTTCATCAGAGAAATGTTGGTGGGTATGTGGGTGATGGATTTAAGCTAACTGGGAAGGGGACTGGGGAACGAGTTGGGAAAACAGAATTACTCTCCAGCTTGGAATTCAACCAGCAATATTTTTATTTCTGGAGGGACTGCTCATCATGCTTGATGAATTTTGCAAGGAACTGGAGCCTGAGTTCTCCAAGCTTTATGGTAACTGCCCCATTGTACAGTGCAACATTTGTATGCTCCAAGCCGCCGTGCAGAAGAAACTTCACACGTTAATCTGTCTCATGACAGCTCCCATTCTTCTTTGCAGTCACATGCATCACATATGACATAGACTCACTCGGAAAGCCCAGGGCTTCTTGGATCATCATATAGCACAAGGTTCATATACTCCAGTGATACTTAATATGGGAATATCACATGTGCCAGAACTATGCCGCTTTTGCAGTTCCTTTTAGACATTGTGTATCGCAAATGAGCAAGGAAGCCAATGCAAACGACTGACTCAAGAGGAAATATTTCACTTAAGCCATGATACAAGAGACTTGAGCAATGCTACTGAAGGCCAAACCAGATGCATACAGTTTGGATGTAAAGTGGGGGGTAGGGTTTTGGTTTTTTTGGCAACTAAATGAATTGTGTAGAACCTGCCCCTCATTCCTGCCACACTTCCCCATACTCCTCTGTTTACTTATTTGTTGATCTCATCCTGGCTCAGAAACCAAAGACAAGTCAGCTGGAGGGTGAGGAGGAAAGGAAGCCTTCAAACAGAGAAATGAAGAGAGAGAAAAGGGGAAAAGGGGATGCTTTTGATCTTACCTGAGAGTGCTTCATGTCAGGATAAATGTAGACCCAACTGGCATGTTTTGTCAGAGAAAAGCCATTGTTGACATTTGTTAAAGATTGGAAACCTCCCATAGACTTTTTGTGTGAAAAAGAAATCATGATATCTGGATTGGAGATAATGTTTGTTTAAAGAAAGTGGCTTTGTTGGGTGTTATATTGGATTGGGGGACGTGGGTGGTGCTGTGGGTTAAACCACAGAGCCTAGGACTTGCCGATCAGAAGGTTGGCGATTCGAATCCCCACGACGGGGTGAGCTCCTGTTGCTCGGTCCCAGCTCCTGCCAACCTAGCAGTTTGAAAGCACATCAAACTGCAAGTAGATAAATAGGTACCACTCTGGTGGGAAGGTAAACGGCGTTTCCGTGTGCTGCTCTGGTTCGCCAGGAGCAGCTTAGTCATGCTGGCCACACGACCCAGAAGCTGTACGCCGGCTCCCTCGGCCAATAAAGCGAGATGAGTGCCTCAACCCCAGAGTCGGCCATGACTGGACCTAATGGTCAGGGGTCCCTTTACCTTTCTATTGGATTGGATGAAGTGTGTGTGTGTGTGTGTGTGTGTGTGTGTGTGTGTGTGTGTGTAGACAGATGAAGAATCAGAAGTTCTTTACTTACTGAAAATTATTTTTCTGCTTTTCTATTTTAACCTCTTTTTCTACTCTTCTTTATCCTTTTACTTTCTCTACAGTCGTACTTTGGAAGCCAAACAGCTTAGTTCCTGAATGTTTTGACTCCCAAAACAAACCCGAAAGTGAGTGTTTGGTTTGAGAACTATTTCTGGAAGCTGAATGTCCGACGGGGCTTCCATGGCATCCTATTGGCTGCAGGAGCTTCCTGCAGCCAATCAGAAGCCACACTTTGGTTTTTGAACGTTTTGGAAGTTGAATGGGCTTCCGGAACTGATTCTGTTCGACTTCCATGTGTTTCTCTCCCGCCCCCCCCCCCTTTGTGTTTTTATTGTATTTAGATAAAAGTCTTGGTTTTTTAAAAAAAGGTTTTTATTTTAAAGTTTTGTATTTTTCTCTATAAAACTTAATAAAATTTATTTTTAAAAGTAGACCGTCCCACCCAAGTATAGTCAAACTAGTGAGCATCTGATTAGCAAACCACTATGGTGGAGATGGAAAAGGGACACGGGTGGCACAGAGCCTAGGACTTGCCAATCAGAAGGTCGTGGTTCGAATCCCCGCAACAGGGTGAGCTCCAGTTGCTCAGTCCCTGCTCCTGCCAACCTAGCAGTTCGAAAGCACACTAGTGCAAGTAGATAAATAGGTACCACTGTGGTGGGAAGGTAAATGGTGTTTCCGTGCGCTGCTCTGGTTTGCCAGAAGTGACTTAGTCATGCTGGCCACATGACCTGGAAGCTGTACAGTAGACTAATTTGTACACACAGCTGTATGCTGCCTCTGTCCTCCATCATGGCAAGGAAAACATTATCAAGGAATAACTGCGGAGAAGGCTACCACAAAAGCCCAATGAGGGGTGTGGCCTAAGAAGAGGAAGTGTGGCAAGGGTGGGATGTGGTCTGGAGAGAGTTCTGGTGGCCAAACAGAGAGACCTGGGGCACTGTATTTGGCCCTTAGGTCTGTTCTATGATTTGGCCATCATAAAAACAGCCCCCAAAGGAAGTAGGGGGTGATAAGCCCAGATAGGGCCTTTTCAGTGGTGGGCCCCACTACTGGAATTCTGTTGTTTATTTTAAATGTATCTATATTATTTGTTGCCTGTTTTCAAAGGAAAACTCAAAGCATCTCACAGCCATCAAGTATCAGACAAAATAGAAATACAAACCACAAAACACATTAAGCCACCATTGCAATAAAATGGCAATTAACCCAGGAAATGGAGTCTAGCAAACAGCAAAAACTGAACTCCATAAAGCCAAAAACAACATGAGGAGAGACAACAACAGCATTAACAGAATTACTCTGCTGAAAAGCTTCTTAAATAAGCTGGTTTTAAGCAGGTACCTATTGCATGGGGGATCAGTAGATCACAGTGGATCCAACTTGCAAGTTGCTGTGGGCCCAGTGAAAAGACTGTGAGCAATGATGGGTGGTCAGAGAGAGAAGAGGGAGAAGACTAGGAGGAGGAGATATTGGAAGCTGAAGAGGTAACAGGGCTTAGTGAGCAGGAAGAGGCTGTTGCAGAGAGAAGTCCAAAATCAGAAACAGAAGAGGAGGGAGGCCAAGAGGCAGATATGAGTCAGGCTTTTGAAGAAGCAAGGGTGTCTCCTCCTGCTGCTGCGACCAGCTCCCCTCCTCCCAGTCTACTATGACCAAGAGAGGGCTGAAGTGAGAGGAGCAAAGGTAGGCACGCCAACATAGTCCCAGATTGCTTGGGAAAAACCCAGGAGAGGACGAGACTTAGGCAGCAGTGGGAAGACGAGGACCTTGAACTCATACAACTGCCTCATAGGGCCAAAGCCTACTGAAGAGTTGATGTGCTCATTAGGCCTGACACTCCTGAGCAGATTTTGTTTCTTCTAATAAAGAGTTAACTTCGCTGACAACCTGTAAGCTAGCAAAAATGTAACCTGTGTTGGAAATGTAAAGAAGTAGAAGGAACTATGTATCATATGTGGTGGAATTGCAAAAGGATAAAGGAATTTTGGGAAATGATCTACAATGAGCTAAAAAAAATGTTTAAATTAACCTTTGCCAAAAAAACCAGAAGCCTTTATCCTGTCCTGGGGATTATAGGTGTAGAGATACCAAAAGATTTATTTATGTATGCAACCACGGCTGCAAGAATGCTGTTAGCCCAATGTTGGAAAGGAGAGAACATACTGACAAAAGTGGAACGGCAGACAAAATTATTTGAGTAGGCTGAGATGGTAAGATTGACAGTGAAACTTAAGAATCAAGATCAAAAATTTAACTGAGAATGGGATAAATACAGACAGTATTTAAAAGATCACTGTAAACATGTAAAATCTTTGGCAGACTTTGAATGATTACTGCAATGTGATATAATTCTTGGAAGTATTGGATAATTTCAAAATAGATGCTGTTTAATATGCAGTTGATATAGAAATGTAGAGAACCCAGGTTGGGGAGAAAGGAAATCTCAATATGGGAATAAATTTACCTTGTTCCCAACTTTTTTTTTACTTCTTTTATTTACACTACTGATGGAGAGTTACAACTGTGATCCATTGTAAAATCAATAAAGATTAAATAATTAAAAAAAAAAACTTCACTGACCCTGTGTGATTTATTGCTTGCTCACTCCTGACAGTTGTTGATTGAAGCAGAAAAGTGTTGTTGATGGAAGCAGAGAAAGGACTAAGCCATGGGTAGGCAAACTAAGGTCCGGGGGCCGAATCTGGCCCAATCACCTTTTAAATCCGGCCTGCAGACGGTCTGGGAATCAGTGTGTTTTTACATGAGTAGAATGTGTCCTTTTATTTAAAATGCATCTCTGGGTTATTTGTGAGGCCTGCCTGGTGTTTTTACATGAGTAGAATGTGTCCTTTTATTTAAAATGCATCTCTGGGTTATTTGTGGGGCATAGGAATTTGTTCCTTTTTTCCCTTCAAAATATAATCCGGCCCCCCACAAGGTCTGAGGGACAGTGGACCGGCCCCCTGCTGAAAAAGTTTGCTGACCCCTGGTCACTAAGCACACACACCCTTTTCTGTGTGCCCACTCAAAATAATCCTCTCCTATAGTGGCTTTCCCTGCTCTGCGTGAGTCTGTGTGCATGCATTTTAAAGCAGAGGTGTTTTTTTTTTTATAGACTACAACTCCCAGCATCTGTAAGGCGAAAGGTTTTCCATCCTTCCATCCTTCCTTTAAAAGCTGCCAGGATTCTGCGACCCTGAGTTTAGCTATAACAATCTCCCCCTCAACAGCTGCCTTTAAATTACGAAGCAATCCTGCTTTATTTTCCTCCCCTTTTAGAACCAATAAGCAACCTACAGATGGTACGGAGGTCTAAAAGGAAGGGAAGACTCCTAAGAATGAATGCCCTAATGAGCACATCAGACTGTTCTCTAGCAGAAGACAGAATTAGCATCTGTTCTTGTGGAAGCAGACGCATAATGGGTGCTCTGCAGAGTAATACAGTTCCCTTACCGTACGGACTCAGTAGGTGCCTGGTGGTCTATCTGCCTGCAGAATTATCCAGCAGCAAAAAATGAGTTTCTTGGGACGAAGGCCTTGCCTGGAAGGGATCAGAACTCATTTGAGCAACGCCAAGCAACCTGATCTACATTTGCCTTTTGATTACATAGGATCTACTTATTTATGTAACCTGCTACTTCTGTTGGCAGAGGCCCTATTTTGTTTTTTTTTTATATAATAATTTTTATTGGTTTTTTAACAAAAAGACAAACAAAACACAAAACAAAAACATATAAAAAACATTTAAAACATGACTTCCCCATACCTCCCTTTCACTGCATCCTTGTTTTACAACTCTTTAGCAACCCTTCAGTCAATTTCTCTAGTAGTTTTCTTTAAATTTCCTTAATGTTAATGTTTACAGCTGTAATTCTCTATTTCTTACCCCCAGACATCTTATCAGTCCTCAATTTTACAACAATTTTTAAGATATATTTTAAATTTCTTCCAGTCGTCTTCCACTGTCTCTTTCCCCTGGTCACGGATTCTGCCGGTCATCTCTGCCAGTCCCATAAAGTCAATCACCTTTGTCTGCCATTCTTCCAGAGTAGGTAGTTCTTGCATCTTCCAATACTTTGCCAACAGGATCCTTGCTGCTGTGGTGGCATACATAAAAAAAGTCCTATCCTTCCTTGGCACCAACTGGCCAACCATGCCCAAGAGAAAAGCCTCCGGTTTCTTTATAAATGTCCACTTAAGGACTTTTTTGATTTCATTATAGATCATTTCCCAAAAGGCTTTAATCTTTGGGCAGGTCCACCAAAGATGATAGAAGGTACCTTCAGACTCATTACATTTCCAACATTTATTATTGGGCAAATGGTATATTTTTGCAAGCTTGACTGGGGTCATGTACCACCTATAGATCATTTTCATTATGTTCTCTCTTAATTTTGTATACAGTGGTACCTTGGGTTACAGACGCTTCAGGTTACAGACTCCACTAACCCAGAAATAGTACCTCAGGTTAAGAACTTTGCTTCAGGATAAGAACAGAAATTGGGCAGCGGCAGCGCAGCAGCAGTTGGAGGCCCCATTAGCTAAAGTGGTGCTTCAAGTTAAGAACAGTTTCAGATTAAGAACGGACCTCCAGAATGAATTAAGTTCTTAACCCGAGGTACCACTGTACAACAATCAGGAAAAAAAGTACTTGAAGTAGTGGAAGCGGCAATGGAGCGGCAATGTTGCCTGCCCATTCCTACTATAGTCAAAGTCTCCATTCTACATGCAAGTATTTACAGTGTAATGCTTCTACAAAGCTACTCAGAAGTCAGCTTCTGCCTGAGTTCAATGAGACCTGCTCCAAGATATTTACAATTGCACTATCCGTCCTTGTGGGACTCCACTCTCTGATGCCGTCCCTTGAAATTTTCCATAGGGGAACAGTTAGGGCCAGAGGCGCCAGCTTGCAAGGGTGATGTGGGGGACTGAGGTTTGTGCATAATGTCCTGACGTCATGAGCAAGCATCGTGCCTCCCTAAGCTGGGCAGAAGCTTCCTGGGCTTTGGAGGTCGGAGCACTCTTGCCTCCAGGTGGGCTTGGGGAAGGTGGCAGAAGGGCTCTTGGACCCGTTGGAGCCTCACACCTACCTCCCTAAGGCGAACAGAAGCTTCCCGGGCTTTGGGAAGGAGGTGCCAGGGCATTCTTAGCTAGCAGGACCAGTGGTCAGGGCTGATGAGAACTGTAGTCCAAAAACAGCTGGAGATCCAAGTTTGGGAAACACTGATCTCCCACATTTGCACTTTCCAAAATGGAAACACACTCATTCTTTTAAGTTTGTACTTCTCCAGCCAAGTAATGTTTGCAAAATAATAATAATAAATACATACATACATATGGTAGGGTAAAGTACAGGTTGTTGTTGTTGTTGTTGCAAAGCAATTTCCTCATATATGGTCTATTCTGGATGAGAAAGTAGCATTCCAAAAATGTGCCATATGTAGGGGAAATGCTTTGCAAAAATGTATGTATTAAGAGAAATCCACACTAAAATGATGCATTTTCATAAGAAGTTGAAAAAAAATAATATAAACTGACATGGAAATGTGAAGAACTGAATTTATGACTGAAAACGTGAGAAACTAAAATTGATGGATTCTTCCATCCCTAACTTATACAGTACTGGTTTCTCCAACAATTATCAGGGTGAGGTCTTTCCTTTTCACTTTGTGGTAGCAAAACCAGCAAACGTTTCTGTAGCACATAGAGACGATCACATGTGACCATCGTCACCAACATCAAACTCTCATAATAAGCTCTCATGAACCACTTCGTCATCTGAGCAAGGGGGAAAAATGCCCTGAACTGCTCCCAGCAGCGGCAAAAACCAGTCGCTGAAGCTTTTTGCAGCCCAGAGATAAACATTGCAGCTTGCTAATGTATGCAGCATAACTACTGCCAAAGGCCCAGGAACGAGGGGTGACTGTATACTTAAGTAACTCTAAATACTGTATACTTAGTAGCTCTAAAATGAGCAGTTTATGTTGGCGGATGAAACAATGTGATGCAATCTAGGATACTGAGAAGCTGGAACATTTGCAGAGGAGGGCAACCAAGATGATCAAGGGTCTGGAAACCAAGCCTTATGAGGAACAGTTGAAGGAGCTGGGTCTGTTCAAGCCTGGAAAAGAGGAGACTGAGAGGAGCTATGATAGCCACCTTCAAATATCTCAAGGGATGTCACATGGAAGATGGGGCGAGCTTGTTTTCTCCTGCTCAGGTGGGTAGGACCCAGCCCAGTAGCTTAAAGTTACAAGAAAGGGGATTCCCACTGAACATCAGTGGGAAGAACTTTTTGATGATAAGAGTGGAACGATCTCCCTTGGTAGGTTGTGGACTTTCCTTCCTTGGAGGTTTTTAAGCAGAGGCTGGATGGCAATCCGTAATGAATTGAGATTGAGCTGAGATTCCCCTGGGGTCCCTTCCAAGTCTACAATTCTATGATTCTCCTCCCCATCACATCACGGCAAGAGAAAACAGGTCAGTGTGGGAAAGAGTGGGGGGTGTTGGTGTGTGCACATGGGAGCTGGATCATCACCTTGTCGTGGTGAGTGGGCTTGCATGTTCCTATGACCCTTGTGAGCGAAGCCGTCGGGGAATCTCGTACTCCAGCAGAGTCACCCAAGGCGGTAAGGTCAAAGGGAAGGAGCTAGACAAAGAATGATCCAAGAAGTCTTCAATGGCAGAACAGGCAGATGATAACAGGCGGTATGTTACAACGGCTGGGAAGGTGGATGAAGGCTGCAGCAGATCTACCAGTTTGTTGTGACTACTCATGCCACTGGAACAGAGCCTTACTGCGAAGACTGTGCACTGATCTACACACATAAAACAAATTCACGCCCAAGCGTCTTCCAAAAACCCAACCCAAACCCTATCAGGACGCAAGGGAGAAGGCACACTGGGGAAACCCTCACTGTGATCAGCTTACCTCTCTCGCCCTGACCTAGCCACTGTGATCCACTGTGGTCACCTCCAGACTGGATTATTGTAACTCGCTCTACGTGGGGCTGCCCTTGAGACTGACCCAGAAACTCCAGCGGGTGCAGAATGTCGCGGCGAGACTCCTTATGGGGTCCTTGCTGCGAGATCACATTCATCTGGTGCTATACCAGCTGCACTGGCTCCCGGTGGGGTACAGGATCAGGTTTAACGTGCTGGTTTTAACCTTTAAAGCCCTATACAGCCTAGGACCCTCGTACCTACGGGACCGCCTCTCCTGGTATGTCCCACAGAGGAACTTACGGTCTTCAAATAAAAACATCCTGAAGGTCCCAGGCCACAGAGAGGTTAGGCTGGCCTCAACTAGAGCCAGGGCTTTTTCGGCTGTGGCTCCAATCTGGTGGAACGCTCTGTCACAAGAGACTAGGGCCCTGCGGGACTTGACATCTTTCTGCAGGGCCTGCAAGACGGAGCTGTTCTGCCAGGCCTTTGGTCGGGTTTCAGTCTGACTCCCTCTCCCCTTTCATAAGAACTGCATGAAAGTAGCCTCCCAATTTTTCTCACAGGCCCATATAAGTTCAGCACAAACAGTTGGGCCTGGTGAGCATTTAAAGTCCCCAACCCTAATCTGCGGGTCGCCATCTGATTGGATTTTATTCTGATCCTGATCTGATTTGAGAATGTATTTTAATTGATTGTCTGATTTTATGTTAATGTGTTATACATTTGATGTTAGCTGCTCTGAGCCCAGCTTCGGCTGGGGAGGGTGGGATATAAATAAAATTTATTATTATTATTATTATTATTACTCCCACCCAGAAACCAATGAGGGGACTGTGGAAGGAAGTGTGGATCCAGAATTGGCCTCCACAGTCACTTGCGGACTCAGTGTTAAAACCGTGTTTATGGAAGACAATCTTGCTCGGCCACGAGTGATGGCCAAAGAAGAAGAAGCACGGATGCTTATTGCCTCTCAGCTCTTGCACCTCTCTGCTTAGTTGTCAAACATTATTTCCAGTATCACATGGAACTGCCTTTCGCTCCCATGACTGCCGCTCCTCTTTAATCTTTGTTTAAATTGCCTCTCTTTACAGCAAGCCCCACCACCCTTAACTCTGTTAATTTACTCTGTAATGCTGATCTAATAAGTACTACATAATATCATGGCACAGAATGCTACTATTAATACCTGCGCAAGCAGTCTGTGACTGGTGCTGCATTTGCAATTTCGAGCGCGTGCATCAGCCGCCGCTGATAGTTTGGCAGCGCCAGATTCATCCATTGACCTCAGCAGACATCCAGCACAATGGGCCTATAACCTCCTTTCTCCTTGGTGGGTAATTTGGCAGCCAGGAAAATTATGTTGCTACAGCAGAAAGTTAACGTCTAGGGAAGGGATTGTGGCACCAGTTCAAGCAGAAGCTGAAACAGTAGGAAACCAAGGAACGATGTTGCTGTGCCTTGTATGAGCTTCTCAGAAACTTGAAACTGGCAAATAAGGTCCCTTGGAGCCCCATCTTAACAGGGCTATGAAATCATAGTCAGAGAACTAAACACATCAAATGATGGGCTGTTTCATCCTGAAATAGGCTGCCTTCCAACCTTACCTCGACCAACCTTATCTTTCTCGCCCTGATCTGGTCACAGTGATCCATGCAACTGTCACCTCCAGGCTTGATTAGTGTAACTCGCTCTAAGCAGGGCTGCCCTTGAAGCTGACCCAGAAACTCCAGCGGGTGCAGAATGCTGCAGCGAGGCTCCTTACGGGGTTCTTGCTGTGGGATCACATTCATCCAGTGCTTTACCAACTGCACTGGCTCCCGGTGGAGTACAGGGTCAGGTTTAAGGTGCTGGTTTTGACCTTTAAAGCCCTATGCGGCCTAGGACCCTTGTACCTATGGGACCGCCTCTCCTGGTATGCCCCGCGGAGGGCCTTAAGGTCTACAAATGACAACACCTTGGGGGTCCCAAGTCGCAAGGTGGTTAGATTGGTCTCAACTAGGGACAGGGTCTTTTCAGTACTGGCCCAGACTTGGTGGAACGCTCTGTCACAAGAGGGACTTGACATCTTTCCGCAGGGCTTGCAAGACAGACTTGTTCCACCTGGCCTTTGGTTTGGACTCAGTCTGACCCTTATGTTTTCCCCTCCACTTATGGTTTTGATCTATGGGCTACTGTTTTAATACTGCGCAATCTTATTTTGATATCCCTAAAGGAAGCCATGAGCTTGGCACTCATTCCTCTTGGTTCTCCTCTCTCAACCGATTACTTCCTTCATCCAACAATATGAGCTAACAATGGAGTTTCTTTGCCTGAAATTTCTCAGAAGAGAATTTTTTGTTGTAGTTGAGAAAAATGGTTAAAATTTTCACCCCCATGTCAAAAATATTTGGCAAAATACACCACTCCTAATTGTCCACCCCTTCCAAACAGAATTTGGGGAGGGAAATTGTGCTCGGGCCTAGAATTTGACCCCACTGGATTAATATCCACCTGCTGAAAAACTGCTGGATCTCAATTCATGAACTGCTTCAGCTGCTCAAAGTTATAACAATTCGGTGTATCTCGTTTGCAGCACAGGCTAGCAACGCAAATACCTGAGCTTTTCCCCAGCCTGCTCTTTACTTCTTCTACCATTTGATGCTGAGGTTTTCTTGACTCAGCTTGTAGTTCCTCCAACTTTAGTTTTTGAGTTCAGTAATAACAAGCTCCATCTGCTGACTGCTACCGCAATAACTCCAAGGTTCAAATGAGTGGGAGGAGCTTTGCATGTGATTGGTTAACTTAAAGTCTCCTTGTGCATCTGGAAGCACAAGTGACATGTAAAGCAGTACCAGGTGACTGGGTCTAGCTGCCATTTAAATCTCCCATCATGCCCTTGAGCAGCAGCACATTTCAGGAAGCTAAAATAGCAGCTAGTCTCGGGCATTATTCATAGTGCTGGGCCAGGTAGTTTGTATAAAATGGGGGACCAATGGGGCCTAGCAGCTGCCCAGGGATAACAGGTGCTTGCAGTGATAACCAGCCCTTGCAGTGATCCCAGGGAAACCTCTTCATGTGGCCCAGCACAACTACAGTGGTAGCTTGGTTCTCAAACGCCTTGGTTCTCAAATGCCAAAAACCCGGTGTGGCGATCACACAGGGTCCCCGGACGTTTCACCGTCTATTGATCCCTGTGCAACCACTTTATTTCTTGCCGCCGCCACCCAGGCCCTACGTGGTACAATACTGAGTCCAGTCAGGGTTAAATTGGAACATAAAATTCTGTTTATTTATTGCAGCTTAACAAGCGTGTGGTTTCATAAACGGTATTGGTCAATCACAATCATGGGCTGCCTGTCCAGACCTATAACTTCTGCTATCTGCTCTCGCTCACTAAACCACCTCTCAGATATTTACTTCTCTTCCTAGCCCCTAACTGTTCCTGACTCAGCTTATTTTGCTACGCTAACGCAACCTACCCACAGACTCTATCCCAAGTCACTCCCACTCCAACCAACCACCCAACTCCCAATGAACTGCTCCCTTTGCCCCCCCCCCCAGCTGGTTTTATAGTTCCTCTGACTCTACCCCCGGGTTCTGATTGGATAACTTGTTTAACTATTTCACCTCCAGCACTCACATATGTTAATGTCACACCTGGAAGTAAGTTTTCTGGTTTTCAACGTTTTTCGGAAGCTAAACGTCCGATGCGGTTGTCTGCTATTGTTTCCAGGGCGCCTGCACCAATCAGAAGCTGCACCCTGGTTTTCGAACATATTGAAAGTCAAATGGACTTCCGGAATGGATTAAGTTTGGTGCTTTTGTTTTTGCTATTTATTTTGCGAGGGGTTTTATAGGCTTTTTCGGTTAATTTGTTTTTGTGACTGTGTGGAACCCAATTCAGCTCGAGATTGATTGATTGATTGATTGATTGTGTGATGGCAGAAATGGATAAAAGTCCTCCATCCAAACAATGACTATCATCAGTGCAGGTAAGGGGGAAAATAATTTTAATTTTTATCATCTACAATACTGTTTTATTTATTATAGTATAGTACATTAATTATTGCTTTCATTTTATCAATGGTCTCGTTAGATAGTAAAGTTCATGTTAAATTACTGTTTTAGGGGTTGTTTTTAAAAGTCTGGAATGGATTAATCCATTTTGCATTACTTTCTATAGGAAAGCACGCCTTGGTTTTGGAACACTTTGGTTTTGGAATGGACTTCCGGAGTGGATTAAGTTTGAGAACCAATGTACCACTGTAGTGAGCCACATCTCACAGCCCTTTGTGACAGACTACCAGGGACCAAATAGGCTCCCTGGGTTCATTGCCTCTGTGCTGGTCCCAAGGGCTAACCGTGAAGTGAGGTCCGAGTTCAGTCCGAGGTCGAGGGTGCGGTATAGAGGCTGTCCATCAAAGCTGAAGCGGGGTCCAAGGCAAGAAGTCAGGTGAGGTCAGGAACTCTGGCAGAAGAGCAGGACAAGGTGCAGGCAGGAATAGGCTACCAACAATGTTGCTCCCACAACCTGGGACTGGGGCTGGCTGGCTTTTATCTACCCCGAGGCATAGGGCAGCCCCGGTCCACAGGTGACT
Source organism: Podarcis gaigeae (assembly GCF_964106915.1). Taxonomy (NCBI): domain Eukaryota; kingdom Metazoa; phylum Chordata; class Lepidosauria; order Squamata; family Lacertidae; genus Podarcis; species Podarcis gaigeae. The sequence goes on along the minus strand of NC_139678.1, from coordinate 123,089,322 downwards.
CACCTCTCCTGGCCTGGAGGCGAGCACTCCTCCTGCGGGAACTTAGTTCCCTCTGCCTCTCTGCCCTGAGCCTCTGCAGTTCAGGAGAGGCTGGAGAGTTACCGGACCCAGAGGCAACCTCAGCTTCCCCTGACGGGGCTGAGAGTGGAGCACTTGCAAGCAATGGGTCCTCCATCATCTCAGGAGCCAGAGTAGGCTCAGCTGGTGCCTGCACCTGAGGATCCAGCACAGGTGAGGACCCTTCAGGCTCAAGCCCCAGCCCCGGCTCAGCTGGTTCTGGAGGCAGGATGTCAAAGCTTGTGCCAGATGGAATGTCCTCTGGAAGGCCAGTGTCAGTCCCACCAATTAATATTATGCTAATAGAGCCACATAATTCAGCTCTGAAGTCAACTGGTCCAGTATCATAGATCTTCAAATTCTTCATCAAGGACTACCATTAGCACTTGATGAATGAACAACCATGGACACAGAAGGGCCGCACCACAGATTCATAGAATCATTATATTATTGTGTCCAGATCTTACTCAGGACAGGTTGGAGTGGCTTTTATTTTTTTATTTGAATGTCTTCTTGAAGACTGGCTTGTACTAGGGCCAGCCTGAGTCAGGGCCATCATTTATAGTGTCATTGGCTTGTCCAATATGAGTAGCAGGTGCACGATAAGCAAGTCCAGGGCAAGGGGAACAGAACATACTCCCAACATTGTCCAGAAGGCAGATCCCAGCCATTCCATTTTCATCTAATTTCTCTGTGTGCTTTAACATGATTTCCAGACTCAGTCTCGGAGCTTATTGAATAGCCTGGGGGCAAAGTTCTGTAGAAAATATCTCATCTCGATCTTTCCCCCCTGTATATAAACACACACACACACTTCCCAGTGTTCAGTGCCCCTCTGCCATACCAAGAAATGGAAGTTCTCCTTGTCAGAGTTAAAAGGCTGAAATCCTGCACACAGTGAAAGAGGGGGCAAAGTCTTCTCTCATTCCAGAAACTGGAGTTACTCAGAAATTGGGAATATCTCTTTACATTTCCCATTCCCTTATATAAGGTGGGGTGGGAATAAACCACAGCACTTGACAACAGTGCAACCTGCCCCCATCTCTCTCTCTCACACACAATGAAATACACAATTATTCCCTACATAGATGCAAAAACTCCTCATAATAATGTGTGCTCGTGTGTGTTTTGCTAAGTAGTTCTGTTTTCCAGCACAAGTTCAGAAAGGTCTGAAACAGGGCCAGGACTCAGTGGGGCTCAGTCCCAGGGTTTGTTTCCAACCTGCCCCTCGACTTGTGCCTTTAGCAGCAGCTTGATTGGCAGCAATTAGGAGGAGGCAGTGCTCATCTGCACTATTCTACGAAAAAGCATTGCCAGCTGATTTCTGCATATCAATCCTCAGCTAAAAGCATAGGAGCAAGTTCTCTCTGGCCAATTGGCAACCCTACCTGGAACATGTTTTTGTCTGCTCAGTGAATAACTACAGCCAGCGCCCCCACACTCAGGATGAAGGAGGGGGGCTTTCAAGGCAGATGGCTTTCAGGAAGAATTGAGGTCCAATGACTGACTCCCTTGTTAGAGAATCGACACAGTGTCCAGAGATTGCTCTGAACTCCAAGCACCTTAAATGAATTTTGTATAACTGTATCAAGACATTGATATTGTATTAATTCAGAAACATTTATAACTTACTCTTGGGTTTTTTAAAAGTGGTTTTTGTTTTAGTTTCTCTTCAGCATGGGAATTAGACTTATAAGTTAAGACATACATTAAAGAAAGTGAATAGCATATACAGTGGTACCTCAGGTTACATATGCTTCAGGTTACAGATGCTTCAGGTTACAGACTCCACTAACCCAGAAATATTACCTCGGGTTATATTCAGGATGAGAACAGAAATCATGCTCTGGCGGCGCGGTGGCAGCAGGAGGCCCCATTAGCTAAAGTGGTGCTTCAGATTAAGAACAGTTTCAGGTTAAGAATCTCCGGAACGAATGAAGTACTTAACCCGAGGTACCACTGTACTTGTGTTATTTTGTGGAAATAGCTGCTGCTTTAAAACAAAACAAGACCCAACTTCAATTCTTCCATGTTCACTAACTTCAAACCTACTGCAAAGCCAAACTGGAACCAGGCAGAAGAAACTAAGTGTACTCTGTGTCTAATTTAATTTCACTGCCGGTGGCTCTGAGGTTGCTGCATTTACTCACCAGGCAGTGATACAAGGACAGAGCATTAAATCAATCTCTTGGGAAGGAACAACTTGCAAAGTAACTAAGAATCTTAGACTTCTACAGAGTATCCTTGTTCCCTTCTTCTTTTGACAAGAGCTGTCCTTAAATATTTACATTTGAATGTAATCTCATATAGCTATTTAGAGATAGGTGAAGAAGAGCAATGTGCCAAGCAAAATAATTTCTAGCAAGGAAGATTATGTAGCTCTGATACTTAATTTAGGGATTGATTAGTCACTGGTTATGACATGCTATACAAGCTTAATGGAGTATTTCCTCTATTAAAATCAAACAAAGTACATTTCAAATTAATATATTGTGACACTGAACAGTGAGGTGGGGAGGGTATGCATGTTTGGTTGTTCACTTGTAATTATACAAAGAATCCTTAGGCTTGCCACACCCGTCTCCAACCTTTCAGAAGTTGGACTACAACTCCCATCATCCTTGACCATTGGCTATGTTGCCTGTGGATGATGGGAATTGGAGTCCAATGCCATTTGGAGGGTGAACCAGCTTGGGAAATACTGGTTCACCATAACAAATCTACTCCTAAAGTGCACAGCAAACTACAGTACAGATTAAATGCATTTTAAAATATACAAGAATAAAGACCTGAACACCTAAGCAAAATATAGATTCCATACTGAAATAAAATGAATTTTCAATTACTATGTTGAGAGGTAGTAATGATAGTATTCACCTCCACTGAGGTTCAATTAGTGTATCAACGCCAGACCATTACATGGATGTAAATCCCATTGCCTTCAACATAATCTACTTCATATTTGTTTGAGAATGTGGATTTAAGCCACCTTAGGCAGACTTGTGGGAAAATATGGTCTCCTGGAATAGGCAGGATTTATGCAATGTTCCAGGCAATGTTTACTTTCAGGTACAAGCTATACAAAACATCCACCACCTTTCAATTAAAGTTTTTGATGTAGCCCTTATGGTAACATTCAGTCTCAGCAAAATGCATATAAGTTTGGTCTCTAACAACACGGATTGCACCCTCAAAATCAATGGGACTCAGTCTGTTCAAGCAGCCTTGAATCTTCCTTGGATTTTGAATTAGGGTTGCAATTTAGCTCGAAACGTTCTCTCCCTGTGAATTAAGGAGCATTGTTGAATTACGCACTGCCTTAACTTGCCTTTGGTGTATAAAAGCCATCTTACAAATCAACTTCTCCGCAACTATTTCAGTGGCTTCCTGGATGTATAAAGAAGATGCTATATGTTTGGCTGAATTGAAAAAGGACAGAAAATCCCGATTCCGAAAAGGCCGCAGCAGCTGAACCCAGCACACACAACCTGAAGCTGACAACCCTAAAGAGGCATTTGGAAGAACAGCATCTACATTTTCCCAGAGAATCTTCTATCTTCTTGACACCAGTTGGCTACCCTGCCAAGCACCTTAGACTAGCTGCCAGGTTTTCACTCCGACTTCTCTGCATGCAGAGAAATAAATTGCCCAGTGATGGGTTGTAAAGGGAGATCCCTGATTTGTATTCTCATTAGTGAATTAAGGAAGGAGAGATCAATCTTCTTACCTTGAACTGACAGACGCAAGTCACGGTGTCTCCAATTCTTAAGCACTCTCCGTCAAATTTACAGGTATTGGTGTCGCAGAGAAAGAGATCGTTTTCTCTGTCATCATAACCTCAAACGCAAAGAGAAAAATGCTGTCAGCCTTGGGTCTGGCAAGGAATATCAGACAGGGGCAGTTGCTTTTCTATGTATGTAGCACACCTAACATTGTTGATGAAGCAATGTGCAATCTAGAAAGGTTGTCTTCTCATCCTCACTTTGCCCGTTTCCAGAGGAGTTTGCAGTGCCTGTTAATCTCCCAGCTCCTCCTCTCCTTCTTCTATAAAAGTAGTTTCCATTTCCACAAAAACCAAGCATTTGGTTGCAAAGCAACATAATTCTGTACCCCTCCCCATTAAATCTTCTGGTCCAAAGTCTTAGAATGGGCATTTCTCCAGGCAGTGACATAACAAAGCCCCCTAATAATAAAGATAAACAGGCTATGTGCTTTTTGTGATAGGCTGTCTGATTCCAATGAAGATTGATCACCTCCAGGTTAATAGGAGGGGTGCCAGCTTCTCGACAGAGCTGCTGAAAGGAGACCCAGCTCCTTTCCTCCAGTTTTGACAGGCAGGCTAACAAATCTGGCTGGAGATTCAGCTCATGAATGCCAGCTCAGATTTCAGACCTCAGCTAGTTGCCATCCTACTCCGAGAGTGTGTAGCAAGGTATGAAGCCAAACAGCCATATTTGGCTCGAAAGTCGTCAAGATTGTGTTCTATTGATTTGATTAACATCTCTGTGTTCCTAGCCATGTCCTGGTTGTGCAATAAAAATGGAAAACGCCACCCATAGGGCAAAAGTGACTTATTGACCCTAATGATCACACACACACACACACACACACACACACTGCACTGAACTATGGCATTCTAGTTATACACCCAAAGTAATCCCAGGGTAATTAAAAATAAATAAATTAGAGAGCCACGGTGCTGGGCTAAATAATGCTGTGTTTGCTGCAGAGGTTATTGTAACTTGAGATATGGTAAAGTATTGGGCTTCCCATAGTTTGTGAAATCAGATTTGAGTTGTAAGATAGAAGTAACATGCTCTGTTATCTATCCAGCATATATGCTGAGAGGAAATGTAGGTGTTTTGTTGAAGATACAAAGTTACACAGCATTTTTCGTGAAGGGCAAACTGCATCAAAATGTTTAGAAATGTCTCTGTGTGCAGCTGTAGATACACATCTATAGCTGTATGCACAATGTTTATTTCTCTCTCTGTGTGTTGTTTTTTTAAAAAAATCTGGAGATGCAGCCTGCAAAAGAAGGTACTCCCAGAAGCATTTGCAAACCAGGATTGTGTGGGAAGCACTGTACAAATGGTAAACACACTCCAGACAGAACTACAATTAACCTATTGAGGATGAGTCTGGTCATAGGAAAAGACAACGGATGGAGAGAGGGGAGGTAACTCCCCACAGCTTCTTCCTTATTCAATTAGTACATTTTACTTGAACTGTGTCTGGCAAACCACTTTAAGCAGGGCTGAAGCTGTCTAGAGAAACTAGGAAAAGGCAAGTCTGTTTCATGACAGAAAGAAGAAGAAAGAGCCTCAGGAGCCGATTCTAGATTATCTTGCTTTGTGTGATGTGTGAATTTGGGAATAAACACTTGCTCTAAGTTCCCTTCAAGAACAACAGGATTCCTTTTTTAAAAGCTAAGAGGGGGGAAAGCAGAGATAAAAGGTTTCAGGCAACCCCAATCTCTGTTTTTAAAAATAATATATACAGCATAGTCTTAAAAGCTTTAACGCAGGTGGGGGGGGGGGGTAGCTTTCCAGATTAGCAAATTTGCTGGTTCTTCGAAAGGAGATCTAACCCAGCCTGCAAGATCCTATGACTTTTCAGAGAATCACACCTTGATTTACAGCATCTTCCCCGTCTCTCTCCTGCTCCAACTTTTAACACTTCTAAAAAAACAATAAAAGATCCACCCTCGGCGAGTTACCCGATTGCGTCCAGACTGTGCAAGTCTGCAGAGATGATAATCAAAAGCCCATTTGAAGCCGAGGCAATTAAAAAGGTGGCGAAACAAGTAGAGAAAGATCTATAGATACTTTCCTGACCAGCCATTCTATTCCTTTCGCCTCAAATCCGACCTGTAATTTCCAGACAGCTGCGCGATGTGCCAGAGAGGTTTGGAGAGACTGGCTCAACCCCACCCCTCCGATCTCTTTTTAGAAGATGCTTTCGTTTAGAGACGGATGGGCATTGCTGTACATTTCTCTTTCCCCCCACCCCCGCTCCCGCTCCCCGAGCTTACCAGAGCAATTCCAGCCGGTAGGCGTTTGGCAGTCACTTAAGGAGGTAGGGAAAGCTGCAAGTTTCACCGGTCGGGCTACGATGAGAAACAACACCGGCAGCAGCAACCAGCAAAAGCAATCGCAAAGTGTCCAGCCGCTGCTCCACTGCCGAGGTGGGGAAGATTCCCACAACACCATGACTTCGTAACTCAACTCCGCAGCCGCAGCAAGAGGGAACGGCAGCGTCCCCCAAAAAGCGAATGGCTCTCTCGGGCTGACGGGGGGATCCTTAGCATCCCGGGGGCCCCAGCCAACAGCAGGTTAGGAAGAGGCACCCAGGTCCTGGCATGGTGATGATGGCGAGGATGATGATGATGATCCTGAGAGTTTCAGCAGAGATAACCAGGGGCCTGGCCCAGCCCGGGGAACGGCATGAGCAGGGATGGTCAGGAAGGAAGAAGAAGAAGAGGAGGAGGAAGAGGAGGAGGAGGACCAGGAGGCTGAGGCAGCCGCTGCCATAAAGGGGTCGGGCTGGGCTGGGCTTGGGGGAAAAGAGAGTCAAGGCACCTCGCAGCTCCGCAGCCGCTGCCTCCTCTCCTGCTCTGCCGCCCGCATCCCTCTGGCGTTGGGAAAGCAGCAGGTCCCCTCAGCCCGCCGGGGTCACGTGGCGCAGGCAGCGCGGGCAGTGATTGGACGAGCGGGATGCAGGTCCCTGCGAGGGAGGAGGAGGAGGAGGCGGCGGCAGCTGGAGCGAGAGATGCTGATGCTGCGCCCGCTCCGCGCTCGGCAAGGCGAGGCGCGCCGGGGAGGCTCTCAGGCGGCGGCGGCAGCAGCAGCAGCAGCACCCAGCCCCACCCTGGGAGCTGGCTGACTGAGGGACCATCCAGCAGGCAGAGCAAAGAGGAGGAGGAGGGAGAAGCGGCTCCCGGAGGAGGATGGATTGGCAGGGTGGTGGGGGGCAAAAGAAGGGCGGCAGCAGCTGAACCTTGCCAGGTAAAACAGCCGCCCCCGTCCGTCACCTGGCGGAAAGAATCCCGGCTGGATCTTCAGCGAGGAGCTTCGGGGGCACTGTCGAGCCGCAGGCGCTTCCCCCGCTGCTGCACTGGCGAGGAGTGACTGAGAAAAGGCACGCACTCCTTGCACTCAGCCCCAGTCATCAGGCATGGGAAGTTGGCTGCGGTCAGCACGCATGTGCAAGCGCCGTTGGCGAGTGTGTGTGTCTGTGCGCGGGGGGTGGTTTGCATTAACAGCTGCATGTCTCCAAAGTGGCCCCGTCGGCGTGCATGCTCGCTCCCTGATCCACCTGTGGGTTGTTGTTGTCTAAAGGACTCGGAGCGCCGAGGCGAGTGCCCGGCTTGGAGCACCTCGCAGGAAAGCCTCGTATCCCCCACGGAGGCGTGGGTCCCACGCGTGGGGGATGTTCCCCTTGCGCGGAGTCCCCACGGGTGGACTGCTTCCGCCACCAGATTGGCCTCTGCGCTCGCTCGGATCGGCTGCTCCTACGTGGCCACCTGCAGTGCCTCCTTGCGAGATTTCAAAGTTCCTAGTCGCTGTCTAAAGGGTATGTTGCTTCCCCCCCCCACCCAATGAAGGGGAGGGGGTAGGAGGGATCAGAAAGAATAAAGTGGCTGTCACGCGAGGAACCGCAGATCGGATGCGAAAAGGGACAAATGGACCAGAAGGCAGAAGTCCAAAGGTGGTGACATCCAGCCCGCTCTCGGAGGCGTGTGGCCTCTTCCGGGAGAGGTGGTGCGGGCGCGATTCCCCGCTTGACTCCCGCAGAGGCAGCGCCCAAGGGCCGTCCTTGGAGCTAGCCATAGGGACCGAGGTCCCTTCGGTCCCCCCAATAAAATATTTGAGGGGGCTGCCCTCACCCCCAAGTTGATGGACATTGCCATTCAAATGATGTCCGTGTGCTGCGTCTGGTGATCGATTACGTGGACTCCCCAATATTTTATTTAAGTTGGCACTCCTGGAGCTAGTAACCGTCAGGTGACGGCTTCATTCAGGAGGGGCTGGGGTGGGGTGGGGGCGAGGGAGATGAGGGGATCCCTAAGTTTGCCACCACCATCAGAGCCACTTGGACATATAGATTATAGAAGAGATTCCCTTGCCTTCTCCCTTCCGCCTTCCGAACTCCACACACACTCAGCACAGATGCGCAGGCCCAAAGTCCAGTGTTTTGACAGTGGGTGCGTGCATGCTTATTTAGTTATTTTTTAAATCTCTTGTTTTGTCTGGCTTTTGTCTTAACGGCGCCCTCCCCCCCTCCCCAGTAACCAGAGAAGGGAGGCGAGGACCCTGTCTTTCTGAAGCCAGGAGAAAGAATTCATTTGGATTTCTTCAACCTTTCTCCGCTCCCTCTCCGTGGAAAAGACTCACTCTCCGTGCCTCACATAACAGAACTGGTGGTGGATGAGGAGCTAAGCTCTCCGCACCCACCAGCTCCAAGTGACCCGTCTCTCTCTCTCTCTCTGGTATGCCAGAAAGCTGGGATCGGTCTCATCCAGGTAAGGATTGCGCTACCCTCCCCCTCCCAAATCCCACCTCCACCCAGCCCCCACAATGTCCCGCCCACTCTTCACACTCTTGTTCTCCTTTCTCCACAAAGACTCCATTTTTGACGCGCGCGCCCCGCGCAAACCCTCCCAGTAACCCAACCCATCAGAGATCAATTTGCCCAGACGGCATCAAAGAAATCGTTTGCTAGACAACAGCAGCTTAATGCATTTATAGGAGGAAGGGAGATGCCCATTAAAAAGAGCGAAAGGGAACTGTCATCTAATATCCAAGGAAGGAAGGAAGGAAGGAAGAGATCGCGCCTTGAACCCGAGTTCTTTAACAGCAGAAGAACGCTCGTGGCTTAGCTAACGATTTTGCAACCTTCGAACTTGCAAGGCGCGCCAGACTTTCCTTTCTTTCAAAGCAGCCAGGGAGGTAAGCTGAGCAGCTTCGTATGAAAAAGAACCCACTGCAGCAAAAAAAGAAAAAGAAAAAAAGGGCATATAATACAATTACGATGATAAAGATGAACTTCGCGAAGCTTCTGCTTCCAAAACATTGAAGGGTCTTGGGAGACGACCACGTAGCTTCGCAAGAACATTTAACCACTATTCAAGGGAATCCGAAATACTGTAAAGGCACAAGAATCACGCAGCCCCTCCTGCAAAACACACGCACCAACTTCAGCAGATTTCATGGCTCTGAAGGATTAAGAAGTGCAAGTACATCCCGTCAAGATCTCCTCCCCCCTTTTTTTGCATCTGAATTATTGAACTGCACAATACACCCGCCCCCCGCAAATATTTGGGGTTTTTCCCTTTTCTCTTTTTCTGTGTCTTCATTTGTACAGACTACAGCAGTAGCCACCGAGGAGCAGACCCACAAAACTCCACCGTGTGGCAGGAGAACATCATCAGTCACTGGATATTGCATTATGGAAGAAGCAGTTAAATAAATAAATGGCTCCTAAATGAATTCCTAGAGGCAGATGCTGTCAGCAAGGGGAGAGCTGGAGAGACCGGAGTGCGTTGCTCGCAGGATCACTTAACGGTTTTATGAGTCAGAGGATTTTAAAAGGCGGAGCAGAGTGTTTCTAATTATTTTTTGTTTTTGTTTTTTTAAAAAACCAAACAATTGATATTGGGTTTTGAGAACATAACCAGAAGTAAATACTTGGGAATATTTTTTTATATATTCAGGTACCACCAGGAGGGAAGGAAAACGTCTTCTCTAAGACCCAGGGAGAGTAACTAACAACACTTCAAGCTTATTAAAAAGCTTGGTGCTGTGTATAACGTGGAGCTGGGGCTAGAGAGGTTGCGGTGCTCACTAGGTGACTGGGGCTAAGCTACCGTTTTTACCATATCTCTGTGGGATGTAAAAATGTATTGCAGTCAAATACAGTGGTACCTTGGTTTACAACCATAATTCGTTCCAGAGGTCCGTTTGTAAACCAAGACAGGTTGTAACCCAAGGTGCGCTTTCGCCAATGGGGCCTCAAAAAAAAAAAAAAGTTCATAATCCCCGCAAAATGGGTTGTAATCCAAAAAAAGTTTGCAAACCGGGACACGCACTACCGGGTTTGACGTGTTTGTAATCCAAAACGTATGCAAACCAGACTGTTTGCAAACCAAGGTACCACTGTACAACATTGCTACAATGCACATGCTGGGGAATGCTTTGAATCACTCAGGAGAAAATTTGCTAGTTCCTCCTGAGCTGGGACAGACTTCCTTTGCATGTGACTTAATGTGGGCGTGGCCTGTTCTTGGACAGAGGAGCACATGGCCTCCATGTTCTGCTCTTCTTGTTCACCTTTTTGTGTTCCTAAGAGTTAGGAGAAGTGACTGCTGAGCTGCAGTCACTTGAGACCATTTGCCTTATGGGATAGTTCACATAGTTATATGTTGTTCTGTCAATTAAGTCTGCCTTCAGGGATCTTATTGTGAACTGGATGATTGTCAGTAAACTAGTTTTATGTTAACTTTAATCAGATGGTCGTGTCTATTCTTTTAGAAGGGATAGAAAAGGGATCTTGCCAGGAATCTCAAATAGTGAGGCTCAGACGAGCCAGCAACTATCTAACCGCTGTGCTAATTTAAAAGGGGGGTTGTTTAACAACTCTGCTAAGCTATAGAACTTGCTGACACAAGTTAGCAAGGATATCATAAAATAATATGTCCTCTCCTGCCTTCCTAAGCATCCCCACAATCTCTGCCTAACCTACCTTACAGGAACATAGAATTGTAGAGTTGGAAGGGACCCTGAAGATCATCTAGTCCAACCCCCTGCAATGCAGGGATATGCAGCTGTCCCACACGGGGATAGAACCTGCATGCTTGGTGTTATCAGCACGGTGCTCTAACCAATTGAGCTATCCAGGATAAAATAGCATGAACCCAAGTACGTTGCTGTGGTCTCCTTGGAGAAGGGGTGGGACATGAATGTTGAATTAAATCTGAATTAAATCTGAATATCAAGTTGAATTAAATCTGAATATCAAGTTGAATTAAATCTGAATATCAAGTTCCTCTCTCATATATCCATATTCAGTTGATTACTCTATACATGGATTTTGGCAGAAATGTGGACGGATCATATGGCAGAAATGTGGAGTCTGACCATTGTGGAATACTTAGAAATATTGGACAGCGGCTTATGCCAAGTCCAGCCAGCCCAATATTGTTGACAAGGACTGTCAGCAGCTCTTGGAAGTTTCAGATGAAGTCTTTTCTAGCCAGGCCCTACCTGAAGATGTCAAGGATTGAGCCAGGCTTAATTTGCATACAAAGCAAATTAGTAAACAGCGGACCCTCTTAGGCTGACCCCTAAGCATTTCCAAGAGCTTTAACTCAGCTGAGACAGGAGCACTGCACAGTTAGTACACCAATCCTCTATTCCAGTGGTTCCCAAATAGTTTTTTTAAAAAGGTAAAGGACCCCTGGATGGTTAAGTCCAATCAAAGGCGACTATAGGGTGCAGTGCTCATCTCGCCTTCAGGCAGAGGAAGCTGGCGTATGTTCGCAGACAGCTTTCCGGGTCATGTGGCCAGCATGACTAAACCGCTTCTGGCACAACAGAACACCGTGATGTAAATGAAAGTGCACAGAAACACTGTTTACCCTCCTGCCACATTCGTACCTATTTATCTACTCGCACTGGCATGCTTTCGAACTGCTAGGTTGGCAGGAGCTGGGACAGAGCAACGGGAGCTCATCCCATCATGTGGATTCAAACTGTCGAGCTTCTGATCAACAAGCTGAAGAGACTCAGTGGCTGTAGAGACCCCATTTTTCAAAAGCCAAGCCATTGGCCATCCTACTTTTTTGGAGGTGGGGTGGGGGTGGGAAATATCTCTATGGTAGTTTTTGCTATGTGAATGGTGCTGAAGCTCACAGAGTTTTCCTGTAAGTTTGCTAGAGAGCACTCTGCAAGAGACACTCCCACTGTGTCCTGACAGGGGGATGGTATAGCCATATATAACCTCTGCACCTGGCTGGGCACTTCCTCTTTGCTCTTCACCAGTCCAGAAATGTGAGAATATCTGCATGTCTGAACTCCATTGCTCAGACACCATCTTAAGCTAGACTGGGAGTGGCCACCTAGACCATATAACACTGGTCCTGAAAGACCTACATTGGCTCCCAGTACATTTCTGAGCACAATTCAAAGAGTTGGTGCTGACCTTGAAAGCCCCAAATGGCCTCGGCCCAGTATACCTGAAGGAGCGTCTCCATCCCCATCGCTCAGCCCAGACACTGAGGTCCAGCTCCGAGGGCCTTCTGGCAGTTCCCTCACTGCAAGAAGGGAGGTTACAAGGAATGAGGCAGAGGGCCTTCTCAGTAGTGGCGCCTGCCCTGTGGAACGCCCTCCCATCAGATGTCAAGGAAATGAACAACTATCTGACTTTTAGAAGACATCTGAAGGCAGCCCTGTTTAGGGAAGTTTTTAATGTCTGATGTTTTATCGTGTTTTCAATATTCTGTTGGTACCCGCCCAGGGTTCCTGGGGAAACTCAGCCAGATGGGTGTGGTATAAATTTGTTGTTGTTGTTGTTGTAGCTGGATTACCATTTTAAGCCTGCCTGAACAAAGCTGCTATATCTGTTATTCTTCAACAAATATTATGAGTGAGTATGTATATGTAGATATATTACCATTTACAAGATTGTTTGTTTTAAGGGGGGGGGGGGGAACCAGAAGAATCCAGTCTGCCTTAAAGCATCCTGGATTACTTAAACTGAAAGGCTAAAACAAGCCCATCTAAGCTTCCCCTTTAAGCTGCAAAGGGATGCACTCTGCTGAATTCACAAATGTGAGGAAGGAAGGATAGTATCTAATAAATATATCCTTGTCTAGCAGCGATACACACCCCTACACTACCAGCCACTGTGCCCTGTTCTTAGCCGAGTCCAGCTGGCCGCCACCATCAAGTCTTTCTGGTCAGTGCATGCTTGTCTCTCATAGTGAAAAGGTAAAGGTAAAGGGACCCCTGACCATTAGGTCCAATTGTGACCGACTCTGGGGTTGCGATGCTCATCTTGCTTTATTGGCAGAGGGAGCAGGCGTACAGCTTCCAAGTCATGTGGCCAGCATGACTAAGCGAACCAGAGCAGCGTACGGAAACGCTGTTTACCTTCCCGCCAGAGTGGTACCTGTTATGTACTGAAGTTCTCACCCTGGGCCAGCAGGGGGATACTGTAGATAGTTATGCAAATGAAGGATCGAAAAGTGACATTCAGTGATTGGATAGTTTTGTATGCAAATGAAGGATCAAAAAGTGACGTTCAGTGATTGGATAGTTTTAGAAAATGGCAACAGTTGCATTGTTCTGGAGCTCTATATAAGCAGGCTGACTGGGCTCCTCAGCCTAGTTCTGTTCTGGCATCTGAATAAAGAAGAGCTGTTTGAAGAATCGCTGTGTCGTCTGACATGTTCGCCCACAACCAAACAGTACCTATTTATCTACTTGCACTTTGACGTGCTTCCGAACTGCTAGGTTGTCAGGAGCAGGTACCGAGCAACGGGAGCTCACCCCGTTGCAGGGATTTGAACCGCCAACCTTCTGATCAGCAAGTCCTAGGCTTTGTGGTTTAATCCACAGCGCCACCCGCATCCCTCTCTCATAGCGAAAGAATGCCCCAAATCACCAAGCTGTTTGCAATCCTCTTTAGGACCGTACACTAATAGGGTTGGTCCAGTTTCTGACCATTGACACCCGATATAAGGTGTGTCTCCAGGATACTTTGCTCTTGAATGATTGGCTCAAGCCTTACGGACATCCTCATCTCTTGTCTGGCGTATGCTGTAGCAATAGGCTGGCCAGCTGGCAGCCACAGCTGCATCCCAATCTCTACAGCCTCTGTATGCCAGGTGGGAAGCTGGCCACATCTGACTTGGCAGATGTTCTTCCCAGTGTGAAATGAAAGGATGCTCTGGAGGCCTTTGCAGAGGCTTCTGGGATACCTTCTTCTTTTGGACAACTGCGAAGCGGTATAACCACATTACTGCAGGGGATAAGTACAGGAAGTGTGTGTACCATTGAGATCAATTAGATTTAAATACCCAACTGCTCAGTTTGAGCTCTACAGTTTTGAATGGGACTTAGTCGTGGCAGACTTTTGCTGGATTGAGTTTGGTCGACGTTTCAGCCCTATGAAGCATGCCTTATTCTACCTCTGCATTCCCAAAAAAATCCAAAATGACTCTACATCTATTAAAAAAACCCTCAGGAAACACATCCTCTAAGCATCTTTCTGTCTCGCATAGACTTTTAAAAATGCAGTAGTGAAACATTTCTTTTGCAACTGCAAAGGAAAAGGTTTTTATTTTGAAAAGTAGGGAGGTAGATAAGTAAAAAAAAAGGAAAAGGAAAGAAGGCAGTAGTTTAAAATGATCTAAATATACTCAAAGACAGTTGACATGAGTTTATGTAACAATATCCATAACACCTTCATTTTTTAAATAAAAAAGCCAACAAACCCCCACACGTTTTACTTGCAAAGGGTGTTTCAGGCTGAAAGTTGGAACTTTTGAAGGGTAGAAATGTTTTCAGGGGGAAAAAAACATTTTGATTTTATATGTTTGTACATTTTACAATGTCTTGTGTGTGTGAATGCCATTGATTCTTTTAGATGCTTTATAACCATTTTTGCCTTGCTGCTTCTTCCTTCTCCATCCTTGGAAACTTATATGGGTGATCGCATCCAATCAGGGATCATGGCCTTGATGACATCACAGCTCTCTGCAGATAATCGTATTTGATTAGGTGATGTTGTTAATGAGGACAAATCAGGGGCTTTGAGAGCAATGGCAAAGTTTTCTGGATTAATCACATGGGTGAGCTAACCTGATTGTGGCCAACACAGTGAATGGAATGCCATATATATGATTGTATTTTTCTATGGGTGCATTTAACAGACATATCACTCTTTTGTTAAAAAAATAACAATAATTCCAGGGTTGCTCACATAATTAACAGCAATAAACGAACAAATGAAATAAAACTCAGTGTGATAAACTGCTGAAGGAAGCGCAAAAGATGGATAAAATTCAGCAGCATCAATACATTTAAAGCAGATTGAGTGATCTCCCGAAAAGTCAGGGTTGATTGAACCTGAGTGGAACACACATGAATTGATCAATTCCTGGCATTTCTGCTTAACAGGATTTCAGAGGAAGACCTCTGCCTAACTGTTATTGGAGACCTGCTCCGACATACAATGCTAAATGAGTAGTACAAACCTATAAATGTTTACTCGGAAGTAAGTCCCATCAAGTCCAAGTGGGCTTACTTTCAGGATAGTAGGTATAGGATTGTTAGCCTAAATGGACTAATGGTTTGAATCAGTATTAGGTAACTCCACATGCTTGTAACTGAAGCTTAAAACTCAGCTTGTAACTAAAGATACTCACTTGCTGAAAATTGTCTTTGGTGCGCATCAACTGAACTGTAAATCATCTGTCCATTACATCAGGGGTGAGGAATCCATGACCTTCCAGATGTTGCAAGATTACAATTTCCATCCCTGGCCATGCCAGCTGTGGTTGATGGGCTTTGAAGTCCAACAACATCTGCTCCCCTGTGTAGGGATGCACACATCAGTCAATTTTGGTGTCCCCCCCCCCGTCAGTTCCTTGTTTTTTCAATAAATTTGGTTTGCCACATTTCCATATCAGTTTGCTCATTAAATTTCTCAGTGTTTTAGGGCACATTTCTCCTAATGAACACAATTTTGTGTGCAATTTAGCTTAATATATTTTTTTTGAATTCCCCCTATTATAACACACTTCTGCATGTTAATTTGAGTACAATATGCATGCTTTATATGTATTTTTGTATACATTTTTTGGTCAATAAACTGCAGCGCAAAATGAGAATTTCAAACGAGAGCTGCATTTCAGTTTGCACATTGGTTCAGCAAGTGTAAATCATGTATATTTGCAATAAAATGTGAATTTCCCTTCCATCTTTATCACTGCATCTCTAAACTCATTGTAAGAAGTCTTCCTAACACTCAGTTTCAGAAGTCAATCTGCACACTCAGTGTCTATGAACTGTTTGATGGGTTCTGCTCCACCATTTTGGAATCAGAAGCCAGCAGGAAGAAAGTAAGATAGATTATACAGTTGCCATATTGTATAGGTGATAGGTTTTATAGAGTCATAGAATGGTAGTGTTGGAAGGGACCCGAGAGTCATCTAGTCCAACACCCTGTAATGCAAGAATCTCAGCTAAAGCATCAATGATAGACGGCTACCCAACCTCTACTTAACAACCTCCAATGAAAGAGACTCCACAATCTCCCGAGGGAGACCGTTCCACTGGTGAACAACTCTTACTGTCAGGAAGTTTTTCTGTATGGTTAGTCGGAATCTCCTTTCTTGTAACTTGAAGCCATTGGTTTGAATCCTACCCTCCAGGTTTACGACCTTGAGAATATCAGATAAGAGGCTGTGTCTTGCCCTCACCTCCTTTTGAAATGTTTCCTATTGTTACAAAAGTTGGGTGCCCCTGCCTCTCTCTGCTGAGTTGTAGCAAGAGTCCATGGGGTTCCAAGCACTCACCCAAGGTCTGTGTTCCTTTGGAGAATGGAGTCCAGATCTTACAGCATGGTCATTTGAAGACTGCTTATAATCCACAGCAGTGCAGTCATGGAGTCTAAGGCATCTCTCCCAGGCAGTCTTCAGCCAGCCTGCCCAAGATGGATCCCAGTCCTTTTTTCTTCCTCCTTCTTTGCAGAACACCTTGCTTAAGATTCATTTCCTTCCCCTCATACCCATTTACCCTGGCAACCTTCCAAACCCCTGTCTCTGTTTACACCTCAGAGCAGGGAGAAAGGACAGTTCTTTTGCATTGCCCATGATCCTCAATGGTCCTGTATTGTTTCTTAATGGCCCTAGCTTGGCCAGGTCATTTTGCATAGCCTAGCCCAGGAATTCCTCTGCAGCTTGTATTTCTGCCTCCACATCCCAAATAATCAAATCCTACCATTTATTAATTTCTATGGTTTAGGGGGGACCTCCTCAGATCTATAGCATGATTCATCTCCTGCCCCTGCAAGGACATTTCAGGTAATTTAAGGACATCGTGTAACTCTCTTGCAGAATTGGAAGACCTCACATTTCAAACTGGAAATAACTGAGCAAAACTTTAGCAGGATTCCCATTACTGTGTTGGAAGAGATACTACTACTCCCAGCAGAATTCTGTACTGTAGTTAATAATTTACATCACCTTAAAACCTACAGACGATTTGCTTTCTCTGTTTAGACCTGGTTTTCTCAAGCGTGTGCAATTTTGACCCTAGGGGGAAACTCAAGAGGAAAAATTCGGTTAGGGGCTCATCCAGACTTTCTTTTGTGTTGTGCTTCCAGGCACAGGTCTACACTTTAAAGTCCAAGCATTTTTTTTTGTCCCCCTGGTACTGTCCCCATGAAAATCAGTGGCATGTGGTCAGCAGATCAGAGGGACTAAGCTGGTCCCCTAAATGTTCCTGATAAATTAGAGTATTAAAGTATTAAAGTCTAGCGCCTTCTTACCAAAGCATGGGAAGCTTCTCCTCGGCTTAGGGAGGGAGGCACGATGCTCACATGTGACACCAGGATGTCAGAGGGGGCCCCATCGCCCTCACAAGCTGGCACCTCTGGTCCTCACTGTTCCCCTACCTAAAAAATTCACCACACACCACTGGTGAAAACCCACTCTTTACTGCTGAATTGGAGCAAATGACAATCCATGGGAAACCAAAATTGCTGTTTGTTCCAATTCAGCATTAAAGAATGGGTTTTTGCTGGGAAAGCGTTTGTGAGATGGAAGCACTGGGATGCAGCACTTTGAAGAGTGGACCCGTGCCTAGAAATCACAGCACAAGAGGTAAGTGTGGATAAGCCCTTATCATGTACTGACTGCCCTGATCGCAAATCCATTTGTTGTTTCAGATGAGCTCTCTCCTCTACTAAAAAAAACACCCTGGCAAAGTAGCATGAGATTTTATGGCTTGCTCCAATTTTAATGTGTGAAGCTCTTAATTCCTATGGGTGCACTGCATTCCATATGCCACTGTCTAAATTCTCAGATGAACTGTGAAAGGGTCTGGATTGTACAGATTCCATGCCCCAAAATATTCTCTATTCTGTTGGCCGGAAACATACTTCGCCCAGCATTAAATTTTGTGAACTGGAGAAAACTTTGAAACGAGCAAGTGTGAGGTATGTGATTGCTTTTGAATCTTTTGAGATGTTTGAAACATTTGAAGAGTGTTTCATATGGTTTTAAATAGTCTTTAAGTATTTTAAATCGCGGGTTTTGTTTTTTGTTTTTCAGTAAGGAAAGTGACAGGAAAATGCACTGGGAAATGTGAGAGGGCCTGCAACATTATCTAACCACTCTCTAAAAATTCACATGGTCATTCAGCCACTTGGACTCTCAGACTCTTAAAAAGGTCTAATCTGACCTTAAAACCAACTGAAAAGTTGGTTTAACTTTAACATTAATTAAATAAATAGAGCAGGTTCTTGGATATGCCTTTCTTTTCTTTATAAAAAAAGATGGCATTCCCTAGGGGTTTAGAGACCACCCAGCAATTCGGAGCATCTCTTCTCATGCAACAACCCAGCCTGCTTTCCTCTCTCCTCCTGTCTCTTTTTCAGCATAGGGAATAAAGGAGTGACTGCTGTCTAACTAATTAAGCAAGGTAATGCTTCTCTGTATGTATCGGCACTCATTAGATGAGAGGAGAAAAGAATATAATTGTTACTCTTGCGTTTTCCGTCCCTATAGGCACCTGACACTTTCTGGGACATTGTGAGACATTGTAATTGTTAAGACTCTCCTCACATTCATCATTAGATTAATGATACATTTCACTTCTCAGCTGGAGTTGATAAAGTTGGCCTCACGGGTATAGCCACACAGATTTTAACGAAGGAGGTCAGAACAGGTGTAATCTCATTGTTGTGAGAGGTCTACCCAGTGGGTACCCCTGGAGTAGATTGTGAAAACCATAAAAGACAGAGGAAAGCTCAGACTTATTTTGTATATTGCTTCCCAAGCACACTGCTTTGCCATTCAGTATGGCCTTGCAGATTCAGTGAACATCTCTGGAAGAACCTGAGATGGACATAAGAAAATCTGGATTCCTGTGCTGGTACAGCAACTTGGCCAGATCTGGAGCCCTTCATACTCAATGGATTACCATGCCTCACTTGTCTGCATACAGAGGCATTATCATTCCTTGTAGGACCAGCCTAGAACTGGATAGGACCTCAAAGGAAGAGGAGGAACCTATTCCTGGTCATGGAACTAACAGGATTCAAAGTGAATCATCAGGTGTTGATAGCCCTCCTTAAACTACCATCCCAGAAGATACCACTGTGGTCTGACTGGTCTCTAAAACCTCCTAGTTTACCCCCAAAACAAGAGGCACAGTACCCATCTTCAGCACAATGTTGACTCTTCTCATGAGAAGGAAGCCATACACTTCACGAGATCTGGATCAGGGCAGCAAAATCCAGCTATATGAAGCTACTCAGTTGGGGCCAACTTAGTGCTGAAGCAACAGCTCATCCTAAAATGCTCCCTATGACTTCTTGTTGGACAGCTCCCATGTTATCTGAAATGCCTTGATTCCTGACCAACTGGGCAGACACTACTCTGTTCTTTTAAGAAAGAGTTTTGACCCTCATGCCAGCAGTGGCAGAAGCAGGACACCAGTCTTGTGGTTCGTATTCATATGCCCTTCCTATCATAAGTCAGCTTGATCTCGTGCATAATTCTGTCTATTTATCTGCCTTAGTATTACAGCCACAGATAGTTTACCTCCCTCTTCATATTGGGTCTTGGGTATTGTAATTGATAAAAGAGAAGTAGACCACACTTCCCTTTGTGATCAACATCTTTCAGCCAAACCCAGCTTACAAATATTGTTTGCGAATCTAAATCATGCTCACCTTAACAGACTATTGCATTCAAACTGTGAACAATCAAATATAAGGGTTTTGCTAATGCTGTGCACTGGTGTGGTATATTGTTTGGAAGATAGGAAGGTGATTAGCACCATGCAAATATAATACTAAAACAATCTCCCTTGGATATCAAGTTTGCACACAAAATCGTTTTTAGACCACCAGTTTCTGAAAACAAGAATGGCTTATAGACTCAAGCAATTCTGTGGTTTATGGCTCTAGATGTACAACAGATAGTAAGGTTTGATAGCAGTGTCTTTGTTCCCAAGTAACATTGACTCATTATGGCACCTTCCCTGATGGAGCACTGTGATTAGAGAAAGGATTTAGAAATTACCCTAATCTGGATTTACTGACAAATAGTATCTCTGGGGATTTTGTTTGTAATAATACTGTGGTTCTTAACAAAATAGCTCAGAACTATGTGTTGACATCTATAGCAGTGTGTGTGTGTGTGTGTGTGTGTGTGTGTGTGTGTGTGTGTAAACAGCTGTCACATGATTTTTGCTGAGCACTGGGCTAGATTGTAATCCTAAACAAGGAAGAAAGTCACATTTTGCTCAGTGGAATTTACTTTTAGCATAGATGTTTAGGACGAAGGTGCTGGTTACAGTCATTGCATGTGGCCTGGACCCCTGAGGGCATAGCTTCTTCTTCTCTCAGCCCCACTCACCTCACAGAGTGTTTGTTGTGGGGGAGGAAGGGAAAGGAGAATGTTAGCCGCTTTGAGACTCCTTAAAAGGCAGGATATCAAATCCAAACTCCTCCTCCTCCTCCTCCTCCTCCTCCTCCTCTTCCTCTTCTTCTTCTTCTGCCTTCAGATGTCTTCTCAAAGTCAGGTAGTTGTTTATTTCCTTGACATCTGATGGGAGGGTGTTCAACAGGGTGGGTGCCACTACCGAGAAGGCCCTCTGCCTGGTTCCCTGTAACCTCACTTCTCACAGTGAGGGAACTGCCAGAAGGCCCTCAGAGCTGGACCTCAGTGTCTGGGCTGAATGATGGGTGGAGAAACTCCTTTAGGTATACTGGGCCAAGGCCATT
Source organism: Podarcis gaigeae (assembly GCF_964106915.1). NCBI lineage: Eukaryota > Metazoa > Chordata > Lepidosauria > Squamata > Lacertidae > Podarcis > Podarcis gaigeae. The sequence continues at coordinate 123,068,244 of NC_139678.1, read as the reverse complement.
TAGAGCTTTAAAGGTCAGCATCAGCACTTTGAATTGTGCTCGGAAACGTACTGGGAGTCATCTTTCCCCATTCAAGGACCTGGAACTAGCAAGTATGAGCAAATGTATTTGATGTAAGCAAAGCCTAGTCTAAACATTTATTATTATTATTATTATTATTATTATTATTATTATTATTATTTACCCACTCTGGACCATAACTGTCAACTTTTCCCTTTTCTTGTGAGGAATCCTATTCAGAATAAGGGAATTTCCCTTTAAAAAAGGGAAACATTGACAGCTATGCTCAGGACTGGTTACAACATTAACACAAGATTAAGAACAGTTTAGGACAATTTACCATCATAAAAATAAGGTGGGTCCTGAAAACATAGAGTCATAGAATTGTGGAGTCAGAAAGGACCATGAGAGTTATCCCTGCTCAAGTATCAAAAGCCAGGGTAAGAAGGTGTGGCTTCAGCATCTTCCAGGAGCTGTATAATGAAGGTGCTAGATTCACTTCTATGGGGAAGTAGTTCCACAGCTTAGCAGCAACCACAGAGAATGCTTTCACCCAAGTCACCACCACCCGAGCCTCTGAGAGCAGAGGAATCACCAAGAGGGCTCCCTCTGCTGATTTCAAGATCTAAGAGGGCCTGCAGGAAAGGAGGTTGTGTTCCAGATATCTGGACTTCTTTAGGGCTTAAACACTAATGTGAACACTTTGAAAAGGAGCTGGCAACCAGTTCAGCTGG